>NC_135902.1:51730369-52330369 GCF_964194155.1 Cetorhinus maximus | reverse complement strand
CACTGAGGCAGAAACCCCGCCGGTCAGAGAGGCGAAGGTTGGCAGCGTGTGATTCCCCCCCCCGGGTGAAACAGCTCGGACCCCCGGGGGAGACTCTCCCCGCGCTCCCGGCGCCGGTACCTCGGCTCACGAAGCACCTCAGGCCCCTCACCACCATGACCGCGGCCCGGGTGCAGCCGCCAATCGGGTCCCCCAGGCCCGAGCAGCGCGGCACCTGGATCCGTCCGGCCGAAACCAGCGCCCGGAACTCGGTTCCCACCCGCCACCTGCTGGCCGCTGGGGTAATGTCCCCTCCCCCTGTCCCCGCCCCCCCGGCCCCTGTCCCCGCCCCCCCGGCCCCTGTCCCCGCCCCCCCGGCCCTTGTCCCCGCCCCCCGGCCCCTGTCCCCGCCCCCCCTGTCCCCTGTCCCCGCCCCCCGGCCCTTGTCCCCGCCCCCTGTGAAGGGCCATGAGGGCTCGAAACGTTGACTGATTTCTTCTCCGCTGATGCTGCCAGACTTGCTGAGTTTTTCCAGGTAATTCTGTTTTTATTTTGTTTTGGATTTCCAGCATCCGCAGTAGCTTTTAGCTTTTTGTTTTTATCCCTGTGCCCTGTCCTATTCTAATCTAATTTTTTGAAAGGTTATTGTTGGTGTCTGCTCTGTGTTGACCTCAGGAATTGGTAAATCAGCAACTTTAATTCATGTGGAGCCTTTCACATCCTCAGGATGTCCTTTGCAGACAGTGTAGTCACTTGTTGTTCTGTGTGGTGAGTGTGCCAGTGAATTCTGCAGATGGTGACTTGCTGTACACAGTGAGCAATGACCTGATAATACCTTTCAGCTGAGGGAAGGCTGTTGCTCGGGCCATTAAGTCAGCTTTTGTTGCTCTCCCAAGTCCCTCGGGACCTTTGAACAGTCAGACAGGCCACCCAGGTCAAGGTCACATCTGAAAGATGGCACTTCTGACAGTGCAGCACTCCCTCAGTACTGCACCGGAGTGACAGCCTAGGTTGAATTGTGGTCACCTTTCTGTAGTGGACCTTCAAAGCACAACCTTCCGACTCAGAGGTGAACATGCTACCCATCAAGCCAAGCTTTTTAACAATATTATTTTCTAGTACTGGTAATAATATAAATATTAAGTCATTTATATATCTCAAGAGAGCCAGCACAAGCATGATGGGCCAAATACAATTCTATGATTTTTATTGTTCATTATATTAGCTGTAATGATCAACAATTATTAATTGCTACTTTATCTTCCATGGCATTGCACACCTGAGGGGAGGAGGGGAGTGTGATGATAAAAACCAAGTGTTGTCTCCAAAGAGAGGTGAGGCTGGAATAATCAAAGCAGGGAACAGACTTAATCCAGTCCCCAGTTGAAAGTCATGCGTTCTGTCCTTTTTAACATATATCCTCTCTAACCTCCTGCATCCACATTCCAGTGACCCCTGAGTATCACATTAAAGTAATGAAAGTCAGGTTATATGTACTTGGTTTGTATGGGGTGTATCTGGAAGGGGTTGTACCTCTGTAAAGTGGGGACTTGTCGCACTCTTCGAAGTGGTTCACCTTTCATTGGTCCTCACTGGCACCCAAATCTCATCTGTGGCTCAGAAGTAGTTGTTTGCATGAAAGAGTGGCCACACTCAGGCAGTCCATCTCGGCAAAACCCCATCAGTGAGTTCAGATTCGCCTATCCTTATGTGCAAAGTTTTAACTTGGCATTGTGGGTGGAAGAATTCAACACAAAGTCAATGTCCAACGGCAACAAGGCAAAGCATTGTGGAACGCTGAGAGTGTGGTCAGACACTCAAGGTACCAAGGTCACCCACTGTATTCAGAGTCATCTCCAGCTGTTTCAACTTTGTCTTGGTACTAGACTCAGATGTGACAGGATTTGAGATTGAGGTTGATGCAGTGCAACTCTTCCTCACTATAATCTATTTCATGCACAAGTCATGACATCATCCATCATCTCAATGAATTCTAGTTGATGTCATGGTCAGCTCTAACCACAAGGAACGAACACCAAAATTCCTTTGAGTTTAGTAGCTTGAGGGGTGATTTAATCAAAATATTTGGAAGGATAAAGGGATTCTATAGGATAGAGAGAATCTATTTCCTCTGGTCAGGGGAAATCCAGACCAAGGGAATATCATTAGAGTCAAGAGATTTAGGAGTGAAATCAGGAAACAGTTCTTCACACAAGGTTAGTGGAAATCTGGAACTCTCTCCCACTGAATGCTGGATCAATTGGAACTTTCAAGACTAAGATAAATAGTTTTTTTTTGTTGGATAAAGGTTCTAAGGGATATGCAGCAAAGGAATGTAAATGAAATTGAAGTGCAGATCAGTCATATTCTAACTGGATGACGGAACAGGCTTGAGGGGCTGAATGGCCTCTTCTCAATATTCCCAATAGTGCCTCCATGATCTGGTAACAAACACCACCAATAGCCTCTGTCAATCATCAATGACTGATCTCACTGAATAAAAACATCCTCTTTGAAACTAGTGTTAGGAAATAGAGATAGTTTAAATAAATTATATTTGTATTTGTGGGTGTTAGGAATGAGTTTTAGCTTTAAAGTTTAAGTTTCATTTGTATTTCTGTATCTGTGTGTTAAGAAAGGTCAAATGGAATTTTAGTTTCACTTTAAAAAGGTGCTTGCATTTCCAATGAGGAGTTTTACGACACCTAAAGAAAAGGTAAACATACAAGGATAGAAGGATTGGAATGTTACCTGGCAACAGGGGCCAGGGAAGCAGCTCCCACCCACAGACACACACACAAGAAGAGAAGCAGCAGTTGTTTTGGCAGCTGTTTGAGTTCAATTGGTTCTGAAAGTTGCTGCCAAGAGAGCTTGGATCAAAGGGGGCAGATAGCCAATCCCAAGCTAAAGAAAAACCCCAAAAATCCAGAAGAGTGGAAGAGGGGAAAGTTTAAAGAAGACCTTCTAGTGAAAGGAAGGACAGGAACCTGGAAAAGGTCCTGTTAAGTGAAGTTAAGAGTGAGGGGCAGAAAGAAAGCCTCCAAGCTTCAAGTTTAAAGAGACAAAAGCTGCAGAAAGCAGATTTAAAGTGAGAACAGCGTGCAAAAGGCAAGAAGGTCCAAAGAGACAGCTGAAGGTCTGTAACTCTTTGCTATGGGCACGTGAAGCAGTGGTGTACTGTTGACAGCTGAGTCAGAGAGACAGAGTGCGTTGAAGATGCTTGAATGCATGGGAGAGGAACATCAGAAGCAGAGTTCGAAACCCTGGAGGTGGACCCTTGTGGAAGGCTTCTGAGAGAAAGCATCGGTTTGGGAGATTCCAAGGCAAGGTCGTGGAGATTGGAAACCCTCGTGTGAAAGACGGAATTCAATGAGGCCAGTTGGCTCAGGGTGTGACAAGCATCTGGGGGAAGTTGAGGAGAGATCCATAGCATCTGTTTGAGGTGGCATCTGTCACTTGGTTTCAGAGTGTGGTGTGCCTGACCACAGGGTGCTATAGGTTTACATGGACTGTGTACTTACTGTGAACATTCGAGTATAAGATAGCTTTTTTAACTTGTGTTATCCTTTACAAATCTGTATATATCTGTAAAGGTATAGTTGTGGGTGAAGGAGTATTGTAATATAGTTCTTCTTTTCTTGTTGAAAAAATGTTTTATTCTTTTGTTAAAAGTTCATCAGCTGACTCCTGTGACTCTGTTCAGTAGCCTCTCTCCACGTATCTAAACAAACAAATAAAGTTAGGATCTATCAAGCTGGTTCCACTCTGGGATCAGGCTTGTCCAGGAATAGCCTCAGCTAGGATCATAACACTAGTTTTTCTTGTCCTGACAGGAACACACCAGGAAGTGGTGTGTTTGTATACAGAATTGAATTTCTCCAACTAGGAGTGTCGCCTGAAGGCAATATTAAAATTGTTTGGAATCTTTCTGAATAAATTGACCCGTTGGGTTTCAGCTCCTGCTGGTCCAGCCGTTTCCCGTTCCCCCACTTCCTTTCCCCATTTCCCCCTCAAGAGCTCACATAAGTGGGCATTCTTCAAGTGAGGGGCATTAAAGAGTGAACATTGCTGGACTAATGAAACATGAGGGGCCTATACAGAACAAACTAGATAAATAGCTGTTGAAGATTGGGAATGACTCACAGTGACTCACTGAGTTTATTCAGTGAGATAGCAGAGCGACATGGACAGGTTCAGCTGCCTCAGTTAGTGCTGATCTCAGCCAGTGTCATCAGCTTCAGTGGCCCAATGTTTGTCACTATGGGGAAAAAGAAACTTCCTCAAAGCTCCATGGGATGTCTTATGTCCACCTGAGAGGGCAGAAAGGTAGCACCTCTGACAGTGCAGCACTCCCTCAGTACTGCCCTGGAGTGTCAGCCTGGAGATTTTATGCTCAAGTCTTTGGAGTGAGACTTGAATCCACAACCTTCGGACTCAGAAGCAAGAGTTCTATCAATTCAGGTGACACCCAATAACCATTTCTGGGTGAATAACTGAGGGATTCGGGCTCTTTGGAACAATACGCCATTAAGGAGTCGCAGTCTTCAGAGATGAATTTGTTTTGAAGCTTTAAGGAATGGAACAGATGGAAAACAGAGTTACCCTACACAAGGTGCTGCCCAAGTCATGGGAATGTCATCCCAGAAATGTCGTTCGTTAGGAGTTAAGTAATCCTGGGATGTTATCAGGGTGAAATTATTTTGGAAGTTCACCCCCTTCAGGAATAGGGAGAGGGAAATCCCCGATGAAGCAGGTTGTATTGTGGTTTGTGAGTCAGGAAATATTTTGATGGGTTTATCTATGTACAAACATACAAATTAGGAGTAGGAGAAGGCCACTCGGCCCTTCGAGCCTGCTCATCCATTCAATAAGATCATGGCTGATCTGATTGTGACTTTTATATCCCGCCTACCTCCAGTAACATTTCACCCCCTTGTTAATCAAGAATCCATCTAGCTCTGCCTTAAAAACATGCAAATACTTTGCTTCCACTGCTTTTTGAGGAAGAGAGTTCCAAAGACTCACGATCCTCAGAGAGAAAAATTTCTTCTAATCTCTGTTTTAAATGGGTGACTCCTTATTTTTGAACAGTGACTTAGATTCTCCCACAAGAGGAAACATCCTCTCCACATTCACCCTGTCAAGTTCCTCAGGATCTTACACGTAATCAAATGGCCTCTTACTGTTCTAAACACCAGTGGATACAAGCCTAGTCTGTCCAACATTTCCTCATATGACATCTTTGGCAATCTCTTCCTTACCTTCACCTATCACTGGCCCTTTATCCAGCTCTACCTGTCCCAACCCCCCCTCAACCAGCTTATATTTCACCACATTTCTATATTTCTTCAGTTCTGATGAAGAGTCATTCGGACTCAAAACGTTAACTGTGTTCCTCTCCGCAGATGCTGTCAGACCTATTGAGTTTTTCCAGCTATTTTTGTTTTTGTTTCAGATTTCCAGCATCCGCAATTTTTTGCTTTTATTCCAGGTATTAGTTTAGTAAGCCTTCTCTGAACTGCTTCCAATGCATTCTCATCCTTCCTTAAATAAGGAGACCAGTACTGTACAGAGTATTCCAGATGTGGAATACTCACTAGTGCCCTGTACAACTGAAACATAAGCTCCCTACTTTTGTATTCAATTCCCCTCGCAATAAATGATAACATTCTATTAGCTTTCTGAATTACCTGCTGTACCTGCATACTAACATTTTGCAATCCAGAGCAATCTTTATCTCTTAAGCATTCTTCCAGCTCCCCATTCTTTCCCCTAAAGGGAAATTCTACTTCCTGATTACCTTGACAATCCTATAGTATCTCATCCCATGTGACATTTTCATTGTAGACCAAGCTGCAAAATCAGTTGGTAGGATGTTGAACAGCAAGGGGCATCATGGACAAACCCAACATTCTGTTATTATCTGATATTCAGGCACAAATACACAGGACATAAAAGTCACAGGAACAGGAATTCAACTCAGGCAGCCCATGCTGGAATAGTATCCAGTTATATTGTCGAGAGGGGGAAGGGGATATATGGCAGATAACTGGAAGATCTGGCTGATTTGTTTCTCCTCTATGGGCTCAGAATCCACTTGTCCCAAGTGGTCTCAGCCCTCTTTATCTCTATAATCTTCCCCTGCCCTATAACCCATCAAGATCTCTGTGTTCCTACAATTCTGGTCTCTTGAGCATCTGTAATTTTCATCGCCCCCACCATTAGTGAATATACTGTGATCTGTCCGGACTCTAAGCTCTGAAATTCCCTCCTTTCTGCCTCTCCTCCTTACGCTACTTAAAACCCACTTCTTTGATTAAGCTTTTGATCACCTGTCCTACGATCTCCTTATGTGATTCAAAGTCTGATTTTGTTTGATAATTGCTCCTGCAAAACTCCTGGAGACACTAGAGGTGCTATATAAATGGAAACTTGTTATTATTCTTGTTGAGGGAATGTTGGCTTTCAGATGTGACATTAAATCAGGCTCTGTCTGCCTCCTCATGGCGCTCTTTGAAGAAGAGTAGAGTGGATTGTCCAGGATTCACTGATGCTTTACTGGCTTTGCTGTTCATTATAAAGTGGCTGGTGTTCGGACTTAATTCACTGGCTGTGGAGGACTCTGGGACACCTTCTCATCTGGACCTGGAAACATTTATTAATTTTGCTTCCAATTTCCACCCCTCCATCACTTTCAACTGGTCCATCACTGACACTTCCCTTCCCTTCCTCGATCTCTCTGTCTCTATTCCTGGTTATAGACTGTTCACCAATATTCAAAAGGATGTGAAAGTTGCTTTGGAAATTCAGTGTTGTTTGTTGACCCTAAATCATTTCTCGACTTTGTCGTTCCTCCCTCACCTACCCCTGACCCTCTTCCCCCCGCCCCCCACCTTCCCCTTACTGAGTTACTGGTGCCCCCTGAGCGAGCTTCCACTGACCTTGACTGAGCTTTGTGAGACCCTGCAAGTCAGGGGCTGACACTGAAGCTGTGTTAATCCTACGCTAAACATAAATACAGAACTTAAACTATCTTCAGAAATCCAACTTCCAATTTCTTTCTAATCTGTGACCAACTGATCCAACACAATAACCGCCCCCTCTCCCCCACCTCCCCCCCCCACTCACCGGCTGCAGGTTGACCTTGATGCCCCAAATTTACTTAGAAGTTTTTTTAAATGATTAGTTTGAAGATGATTTGAAATGGAGACAGATGGGAGGAGGCCACCGGCGCTACCTGGACAGACTCTTCCTTACTGGATGGATGACTGACAACTGTCACTGATCACACCTCCAATATTGTTGTAACTACAACAACAGCTTGCATCTATGGCGTGCCCTCAACATCCCAATTTGCTTTACATGGGCGTATCCAAACAAAACATGGCCTTAAGCCACATTAGGAGATATGATGAAAGGTATTTTTTAAGAAGCGACTTAAGGATGTAGAGTGAAATACAAAAATGGGGAGGTTTCAGGAAAGAGTTCCAGGGCTTGGGGCCTAGGTATTGGAAAAATGGAGGTGCACCAGAGACCAGAATTGGTGTAGGGCAGCAATCTCGGAGAGTTGCAGGGCTGGAAAAGGTGACAGAGATAAAGGGCTGAATTTTAGCTTTGGGGTCAGGAGACAGGAATTGGGACTGTTTCCAGATCCCAAAGCCAGCCCCCCCAATCATTGGGATTTTAAATGGGGCTCCGCCATTCCCTGGCAGGAAGACAGCTAAGCTCCCTCTCCAGTGATGGGCGGTGGGGACCCTCTGGAAACTGACAGGTCAATAAGTGGCCTTCCAGTTTCAGAGAGGGCAGCCAAATCATCAGAGAGCAGCATGGGCACATCGGCAACATGACTGAGGCAGTTTTTAAGACATGTTGATTCTGCTTATAGAATTTATTCATTCAATGAAAACTATCACATTGGTTTAATTTGAAGTACCGATGTCATGTTTTTTTTCCCTCACATTTCCAAACGGTGACCAGACACCAACACCAACCGGTTAACATTTTATACTCCGTGTATAAGTCGATCTTCACTTTTGCAGGATTTTTCGAGGCTTGGTTTACACGCCACAATCTGCGGTAACTGAAATCTGGACATTCCCATCTCCAACCCAGGGGAAAGAGGTAGTTCCCATAAGGCTAAAAATCTTCAAGCTGCAAAAAGGCATCTCAGGGTTTGGAATCATGAGAGAGAGAGAGAGAGAGAGAAAATCCCTGGCGAGTGAGAGGGTGACGCCAAAGACAGGAACTCAGTGCGAGTAGGAGGTGTGCCCTCTGACAGCCGACACTGCAAAACAGGGAGGAGACTAAAAGGTCTGGGCTGGACATAAGAGAGAGAGAGAGAGCAGGGCTCAAACAGCGGACTGGTTAACTGGTAGAGATACAAACTGGTGAAATTTAAAGTGGACAGGATCTATCTATCAGCCTGGGCTCCAAACACACACTCTTGTCTGATTGAAGCCTGGATTGTATGAGTGCACATCTGCACAAATTGCTCTAACTTAGTTTCAAACTATGGACAATTGGGACAGGAATAAGACGATTCTCCTGGAGCTACTGAGAGAGGGAGAGAACAGCGAGTGTGCCGACTGTGGAGCTTCAGGTAAGAACAGGATAAGCTGGTTTACCTGCTGGGCTGAGGGAAGTTGCCCAGGACTGTGATTTAATTAACTCTTTACTTGACTGCATCCAAAACTCTGCCGCCCGAACTCTCTAACTCGAACCAAGTCCTGTTCCCCCATCATCTCTGTACTTGCTGAGCCACATTGGCTCCCTGTTTGGCAGCACCTTGATTTTAATGCTCATCCTGATATTTATGTCCCTTCGTGCCCTCGCCTCCTCCCTCTGGAACCTTCTCCAGCCCCACAACGCTCCAAGATCTCTGTGCTGATCCAATTCTGGCCTCTTGCACAACCTTGACTTTAATCGCTCTGCCTTTATTGGCCATACTTTCAGATGCGGAAGCTTTCATCTCTGTAATTCTCAGACGAAACCTCTCCACCTCTCTTTCTAAAGCTCCTTGAAACCTACCTCTTTGACAAAGTTTTACTTCTCCTGTCCAAAAGTCTCTTTATGAGACTTGGTATCAACATTTTGCTTGTTAATCATTACTCTGAAGTGCCCTGGAGTATTTTACTACATGAAGGGTGCTATATAAATACAAGTTGTTGTCTGTCGTTGACGTTTCCCACCCGGAGTGCAGTCTAGTAGCTCAGGATTCACTCCCATTGCTGCCAGTGGTTTCTGAATGGATGACTTGTCCTATGTACAGCCTGGGCCAAAGGCTGTCCAATAAATTGTCCATTGTAATTTTCCAGACTGAGATCAGTGGATTTTTGTTGGGTTTGGGTTTCAAGGAATTGGGAGCAGAGACGAGAAACTGGAACTGAGATACATCAATGATCTGAACGAATGGTGGAACATACTCGAATGGTGTCTTCCTGCTCCTAACTTGATCTGGGAGCTGATGTTCTCATCCTAAGAGTGAAATCAGGAGTCTATACTTTTGAAAAGGATGCGGTATACTATGTTTTATATATGATGTGATCTATAGGGTTCTCAATAACATATAACACCCCTTGTGTAATGTATCACATGGTGTGAACTGCATAATCTCACACTTTCAATATTAAATGTGAATCTCCCACTCCTCCAGTGTAACCTCTGCAGAACTCTCCTTTACACTGGTAGACACTGTGCCCAATGAATGTAAGGTCCTAAGGAATCACCCCTATGTACAGTTGTTTCATCAACTTCTGTTCATGCAGGCCTTTAACACAAGAAAACAACCCAAAGTACCTTATGGGAGTGTAAATCAGGCAGAAAGAACAATATAATAGAAGAGGTGGCTTAAAGCTTGGTTAAAGAGGTGCATTTTAAGGGGGTTCTTAAAGGAGAGATGGAGAAGCAGAGATGTTTAGGGAGGGAAGTCCAAAGCTTAGGACCTTGCTATCTAAAGACACAATCACTAAGGGTGGAGCAAAGGGAGTGGGGAATGGACAAAAGGTCACAGATTTCACCAAACCCTCGATTAGATTCCAGCCTGTAACTCACTCCCGGGTATCTGTTATTCTATATATAAACCCACCGAACCCCTCGATTAGATTCCAGTCTGTAACTCACTCCCGGGTATCTGTTATTCTATATATAAACCACCCCAAACCCCTCGATTAGATTCCAGTCTGTAACTCACTCCTGGGTATCTGTTATTCTGTATATAAACCACCCCGAACCCCTCGATTATATTCCAGCCTGTAACTCACTCTGGAGAATCTGTTATTCTATATATAAACCCCCGAACCCCTCAATTAGATTCCAGTCCGTACCTCACTCCTCGGCATCTGTTATTCTATATATAAACTCCCTGAACCCCTCGATTAGATTCCAGTCTGTAACTCACTCCCGGGTATCTGTTATTCTATATATAAACTCCCTGAACCCCTCGATTAGATTCCAGTCTGTAACTCACTCCCGGTTATCTGTTATTCTATATATAAACATCCCGAACCCCTCGATTAGATTCCAGCCTGTAACTCATTCCTGGGTATTTGTTATTCTATATATAAACCATTCCGAACCCTTCTCCCGAACACCTTGATTAGATTCCAGCCTGTAACTCACTCCGGAGAATCTGTTATTCTATATATAAACTCCCCAAACCCCTCGAGTAGATTCCAGTCTGTAACTCATCCCTTATATCTGTTATTCTTTTTTAAAAATTTATTCTTTCCCAGTGGGTGTCACTAGCTAGGCCAGCATGTGTTACCTTCCCTAATTGCACTTGAGAAGGCTCTTGAACCGCTGCAGTCCATGTGGTGTTGATGTACTCATAATACATATGTCCTCTGAACCCCTCAATTAGATTCCAGCTTCGGGTATCGGTTATGCAAATGTGTCATCGCAACAGTTTTGCTGTAAATGGTGGCTGGAGTGTGAGTAACGGTGTCATTTACATGAGGGATTAAGTCACAGGCCATAAGAAAAATGTCTAAATGTCAATTTAAAACCAACTTTCTACTAACACCTAACCTTTTTTTGAAAGTGTTCTTTGCTTTGATAAAAATAGTGCAGTTCAAGTGAAATATTGAGCTGACAGGAAATGGTCTGTAAAGAAAGCAGCAATAACTCGTCTGATGGTCTAGAGGTTAAATATAAAGTGTTTGAGGTTGTTGATAAATGTCCAGACTGCTAGGTCCTGTATTCATGACTGAATCCTGTTCCAGGTACAATAGAGGAGCTGATCTCATATGAGTTCACACCCTCTCCCCATCTCACATTACAACAGTGACTAAACTTCAAAAATACTTCACTGGCTGTAAATTATTTTGGGACATTCAATGAGATGGTGAAAGGTGCTACATAAATGCAAAGTCTTTCTTTCAACCGGGAAGCTTGTTGAAATCTTTACTCTGCTCCTCCCTTCCTTGTCCCCAGAAGAATCCGTGGGGCTTTCCCCATTCACCTACCTGAAAAATTCCCCACACGTTTCCAAATACCAATGGAGTTTTTTTTTAAAGAGGAACAAATGAGCCTAAAAATCAGATTGAAGAAATGCTGGATCTGTTTCTCCAGTGTGTTGCTGCCTCAGTGTTGAATTGGTTAAATGCAGTGTGTGTGGATGTACTGAACATCTTTCACTCGTCCATTTTGCTCTCTTTTATATTAAAAGACAAGTATTAGCTGCTGTTATTGTTGTTAATCAGTTGCAGCATAACATTTCACATCTGGACCCTGGTTCAGATTCAGCCAAGACTAAAGGTATGTCTGTTAGCCTCTCTCTTTCTGCTGGCTTTAGACCCGTATAAAAAACTCCCACAAAGAGCATTTCTCTTTTAAAAAAAAAGACTTGTGTTTATATAATCCCTCTCACGACCACCGAATGTTCCAAAGTGCTTTACGGCCAATGAAGTACTTTGGAAGCGGAGTCGCTTTGGGAACGTAGGGAACACAGCAACCAATTTGTACACAGCAAGATCCCACAACCAACAATGTGATAAAGGCCAATCTGTTTTTATGATGCAGATTGGGGGGTAAATATTGGCCTGGTCACCAGAGATAACTCCTCTGCTGTTCTTCGAAACAGTATCATGGGATCTTTTGCCTCCATCCGAGAGGGCACGCAGGGCCTCGGTTTAATATCTCAGCTGAAAAACGGCACCTCTGACAGTGCAGCACTCCCTCAGTACTGCACTGGGGTGTCAGCCTGGATCATATGCTTGAGTTTCTGGACTTGAACCCACAGCTTTCTGACTCAAGAGGCTACAGACTAACTCACTGAGCCACAGCTGTCACCTATTGTTTTCTGTTTTTTTGACCTTCTGTCCTCATGTACTTTCTCATGCACTTGTTCATCAGGAAAGACTGATTCAGGCAACAGTGATTCTGATCTTTGTCACTTCCCACCCTCCAAGTGGACAGTTTGTGAGGTTTACAATTGCCCAGGGAAGTGCAGAGCCCTGGTTTTGCCCTGCCCTGCAGCTACCCCAGGAGAGGGAGGGTGAGGGAACACATCACATCAGCCAGGGAATCCTGCGTTTCTGCTTTATCCCTGCTGGAAGGTGCACACGGGCATGAAAAACGGGTATGACACACGGGCATGACACACGGGTATGACACACAGGCATGACACACGGGCATGACATCAAAATGGTACCAGGACTAAAAGGGTTAAATGAGGAGGACAGTTTGCATGGACTAGGCCACTTTCCCTTGAGTATAGAAGATTAAAGGGGGTGATCAAATGAAGGTGTTTAAGATGATCAAATGAGTCAAAAAGGTTAATAAAGAGAGAAACTATTTTCCCTGGTGTGGGTGGAGGGTGTGGGGGGAGGAGATGGGGGGTTGGGGGAGTCCAGAACAAGGAGGCAGAATCTTAAAATGCGCGCCAGGCTGTTCAGGGGTGATGTCAGGAAGCTCTCCTTCACACAAAGGTGAGTGCACATCTAGAACTCTCTCCCCCAAAAAGGCTGAAGTTGGAGGGGGTTAACTGAAGACTGTTGGTTGGTTTAGGGTATCAAGGGTCACAGAACCAAGGTGGGTGAATGGCGTTAAGATACAGAGCAGCCATGATCTGTGGTGGAACAGGCTCGAGGGGCTGAATGCTCCTGGCCCTATGTTCCCATCTGAAGGATGAGGTTCAGCTGTGCTTCCTTTGTAGTTGAATAGCCTGGTGATTTCACCACCTCGGCTCACTGGCACTGGTGGCTCCATAACCTCAGCATGAGTCAGAGCCTTCACAGTAACACCAGGAGGGGGAGGGCGGGGGTTCATTGTCCACGAGCTGAGAGCTGTGAGTTTGTAAAGGTCACAGCCTGTATTAGGCCTAAGAGGACCTGCATAAAGCTGAACAAGCCTCTTCCATGTTCCTGAGAAGCTAGTTGCAACTCAGCCACATTGGTGGAAAGCAGCACCTACTCTCAGAGTTAAGGGGAAGTGAAATTTCAGACTTATTTTCTAAAAGTGCCTAGCCTCCTAAAAATACACAACTGCATCACAGAGTTTACAGCTCACAACCTGGGAGGAGAACAGTCAGCAGCTTAGACTCAGGATGAGTCCCAGCTCATCAACTCTCTACACATACTGCCTGATCTACTAAAGGAAAAGAAAGATTTGCATTTATATAGTAGCTTTCACAACTTCAGGACATTCCAAAGCACCTTACAGCCAATGAGGTACAAGTGTAGTCATGGCTGTAAGAAACACATCAGCCAAATTTTACACAGCAAGATCCCACAAACAGCAATATAATAATGACCAGATAATCTGGGTTTATACTGATGCTGCTTGAGGGATAATTATTGGCCACCGGATACTGGGGAGAACTCTGCTTTTTCAGCCTAGGATCTTTTAAGTATACCTGAAAGGGCAGATGAAACTCTCATCCAAAAAACAACTACTCAAACAGTGCAGCACTCCCTCAGCACCAACCCTCTGACAATGTATCGCTCCCTCAGTACTGCCCCTCCTGCTGTGCAGTGCTCCCTCAGAACTGACCCTCTGACAGTACAGCACTCCCTCAATACTGACCCTCTGACAGTGCAGCACTCCTTCAGAACTGACCCTCTGACAGTACAGCACTCCCTCAATACTGACCCTCTGACAGTGCAGCACTCCCTCAGTACTGACCCTCCGACAGTGAGGCGCTCCCTCAATACTGACCCTCCGACAGTGCAGCACTCCCTCAGTACTGACCCTCCGACAGTGCAGCACTCCCTCAGTACTGATCCTCTGACAGTGCAGCACTCCCTCAGTACTGACCCTCCGACAGTGAGGCGCTCCCTCAATACTGACCCTCCGACAGTGCAGCACTCCCTCAGTACTGACCCTCTGACAGTGTAGCACTCCCCCAATACTGACCGTCAGACAGTGCAGCACTCCCTCAGTACTGACCCTCTGACAGTGCAGCGCTCCCTCAGTACTGACCCTCCGACAGTGCAGCACTCCCTCAGTACTGACCCTCCGACAGTGCGGCACTCCCTCAGTACTGACCCTCTGACAGTGCAGCACTCCCTCAGTACTGACCCTCTGACAGTGCAGCACTCCCTCAGTACTGACCCTCCGACAGTGCAGCACTCCCTCAGTACTGACCCTCTGACAGTACAGCACTCCCTCAGTACTGACCCTCTGATAGTGCAGCACTCCGTCAATACTGACCCTCCGACATTGCAGCACTCCCTCAGTACTGACCCTCTGACAGTGCAGCACTCCCTCAGTACTGACCCTCCGACAATGCAGCACTCCCTCAGTACTGACCCTCTGACAGTGCAGCACTCCCTCAGCCCTCTCTACTCAATGTCTCTTTATAAGACAATCCTCTCATCCCAGGAATCAATCTAGTGAACCTAAAATAAAGTCGTGGGATCTTTTCTGTCCACTGGAGTTGATGTAGAAATTCAAACTTGATTTTATTGAAAGGTGGAACAGGCTAGAAGAGTTACATGGTCCACTCCTGCTCCTATGTCTGAGATTGTTCACAAGTTCTTTTGTGGCTTAGGGCAGGATCATCCCCCCATCGGGGGGGGTTTGCAGGAGCGGAGTGGCTCCCGATCGGAGCCCCTGGTTCGGGGGCGCGCCGCCATTTTACATGGGCGAGCCAATTAAGGCCCAGCCAGTGTGACGTTGGTTAGGAAGCGCTGTGCGTTCCCTGTGCAGGCGGGGTGGGGGTGGGGTGGGGCGGGGGGGTAATTCCCTGAGACAGGAGTGCACTCGCACACAGATCTCCCTGAGGGCAAAGTGCTGCCTGAGAGAGATCGGCTCAGGCATGAAACATTAAATAAAGACGAGAAAAAAAATTCCTGACATGTCCCGTCATGTGCCACTGTCATGAGGTGGGACATGTCAATTTCTTTCATTTAGAGATTTCACACAAAATTTAATAACCTCATCCCGCCCACGGATGAGGTTTCACGTTTTTTCGGAAGCCGGCCTGGGCTCCCAGCCTTGCCCGCTGGGCAGGTCCATTAATCACTCTCATTGCCTTTTTAACGGCCTTAACAGGCCTTTGACAGTTCGGCTGCACACCCGCCAAACTGAAAATCTAAATGACGGTCGGTGACGTGGGGACACACGCCCAGCATCACCCCCGCATCGTTTTACACATCGGTGAGTGTGCCCCGTCCCTCACTCGCCGACTGGAAGACGCAGCCCCTAGTGTCCGTGATTTGTCTGCTATTCGTCCCTGGGGTCTGCTTTGTTATATTTCGCTAAGTTAAAGGCGCTACATGAAGGCTGTTGTTAAATAATTTTTTGATTCTAAAAGGGCCACAAGGAAAGCACTGTATTCACCAGCGATTTCTGCTCCCCTCAGATCCTGACTGGGCCTCCTACACCCTTGGGGTGTTCATCTGCCTGAACTGTTCAGGTATTCATCGCAACCTGTCAGGAATCAGCAGAGTCAAATCTATCCGGCTGGATTTCTGGGATCACGATTTAATTGAGGTACGGGAGATGCATGTATTGTAATATTACCAGTGCCCCCCTTGACCACACTTTGACTGCAGTTTGTGCTGAGATTGGCAAAATTGCAGCTTGTCCATAATCAGAGTATCTTGGAAGTTTTTTTTTTAAACTTTAATTCGTCCACAGAGATGTGGGCACCACTGGCAGAGGCTGGCATTGCTTGTCTACCCCTGGGTGATAATGATCTGCCTTCTCCAATCGCTGCAGTCTCTGTGGCTTTTCTTTGTAATGATTTGATCTGCCTGAGTGGATCGTCAGTTCACTGCAGAGAACAGCTGAGGGTCAGCGAGGTGAGGTGTAGGACGGGAGTCACACGTAGGCCAGACTGGGCAAGGTCGCCAAGTTTCCTAGTGACAAGTAAGCAATCCTCCCAGGCCCAGGATCATTTATTTGTACAATTAATGAGTAAGTGCAAAGACTGCTGCGGTTCTGAGTGTTGGGAAGGGTTCGAGTCTGATGTTTCATCTGTGCTCAGTGAATATGAACTCAGTCAAGGCAAAAACACGGGATATCAGAATCCCTGGATGATGGAGGGAGAGATTCAGTTCCTGAGCACGACCTGGTGACTCTTCCTGAAGATCCACCTGCCTCTGTATATTGAGAGAGAAAGGGATCAGATTGGTTTGTGATGCCCTGTCACAGTCTTGGCTAACACAGGGAGAATGAGCATTTGGACAAGATGGGTGCATTCCTGGATCTGTACCCACCCCAAGCATTGAGTCAGGCTAAGGGGTGGTGAAGAGAAAATAACCAATAACTAAAGAGACTATATGTTAACGTCCTGTTCTATGATGAATTACCAGGTAATAGGTTTAAGTTTAAGGCTTTGAGTGAGGCTTGAATGTAGGTCAATAATGGAAAAAAAAAAGGTACATTTCAATCTGTGCACCTGACACAAATGAAAAATCTCCTTTTGTTTTTTGTGTGTAGAAAATGAGGAAATGTGGAAACCGGGTGGCAAAGAAACATTACGAGGCGAACATTCCTCCTTTCTACTACAAGCCACGGGCATCAGACTGTGTGTAAGGAGAAGCCTTTTTTACTGGGATCAGAACTGGTGCTCAGAGGGGGAAATTGATGGAACTGCTCTGCCGCACAGCTAGCAATGTGGGAGGGTATTCAGCCCCACGAGCTTGTCCCACTATTCAACTGTGGCTGATTTGTATCTTTAATCCATGCACCCTGGTTCTGTAACCGTTAATACCCTCTGCTCAGCAAAAGTCTATCAAAGCACGGGAGATGGGCCAGACATGGTTGAGGGCCCTGTCAACCACCGTGGGTCTCCTGCGCATCCATCCTTGCACCTTCTCCTCCCTCCCAGAAACATGATAGGGTCCCCCTTGTCCTCACTTATCACCCCACCAGCCTCCGCATTCAAAGGATCATCCTCCGCCATTTCCGCCAACTCCAGCATGATGCCACCACCAAATACATCTTCCCTTCACCCCCCCTGGCGGCATTCTGTAGGGATCATTCCCTCCGTGACACCCTGGTCCACTCCTCCATCACCCCCTACACCTCAACCCCCTCCCACGGCACCTTCCCATGCAACCGCAGAAGATGCAACACCTGCCCCTTCACTTCCCCTCTCCTCACCATCCAAGGGCCCAAACACTCCTTTCAAGTGAAGCAGCATTTCACTTGCACTTCCCTTAACTTAGTCAACGGCATTCATCGCTCCCAATGTGGTTTCCTCTACATTGGAGAGACCAAACGCAGACTGGGTGACCGCTTTGCAGAACACCTTCTGTCTGTCTGCAAGCATTACCCAGACCTCCCTGTCGCTTGCCATTTCAACACTCCACCCTGCTCTCTTGCCCACATGTCCGTCCTTGGCCTGCTGCATTGTTCCAGTGAAGCTCAACGCAAACTGGAGGAACAGCACCTCATCTTCCGACTAGGCATTTTACAGCCTTCCGGACTGAATATTGAGTTCAACAATTTTAGATCTTGAACTCTCTCCTCCATCCCCACCCCCTTTCCGTTTCTTCCCCCTCCTTTTTGTTTTATCCAATAATTTATATAGATTTTTTTCCCACCTATTTCCATTATTTTTAAATGTATTTCCATCCATTGTTTTATCTCTACCTTTTAGCCTTTTTCGATTCCTTCACCCCACCCCAACTAGGGCTATCTGTACCTTGCTCGTCCTGCTTTCTACCCTTAATTAGCACATTCCTTAGATAATATCACCACCTTCAATACCTCTTTGTCCTTTTGTCTGTGACATCTTTTTGTTATCTCCACCTATTACTGGCCCTCTACCTAGCTCTTCTTGTCCCAACACCCCCCCCCCACCTTAAACCAGCTTATATTTCACCCCTTCTCTATTTTTAATTAGTTCTGTTGAAAGGTCATGAGGACTCGAAATGTCAACTGTGCTCTCCTCCGCCGATGCTGCCAGAGTTGCTGAGTTTTTCCAGGTATTTTTGTTTTTGTTTTGGATTTCCAGCATCCGCAGTTCTTTGCTTTTATCTACCTTGTCGGGAGTTGTTTTCACAGCCCTGACCACCCTGACATCCCTCTCTGTCCCCAATGTAGAGTTCTGAAAGAGCAATGGATTCGAGCCAAGTACGAGCGGGAGGAGTTCACCGACATTGTCACCAAGCTGCAGAAATCTGTCACATCAGGTACGGGAGTCAGTGTTTGGACCCCTCCTTCAAAACAAGAACGTGTATTTATATAGCGCCTTTAGCATAGTAAAACATCTCAAGAAGTTTCACAGGAACAAAATTTGACAAGGAGCCACATTAGGGGATGTTAGGACCGGTGACCTAAAGTTTGGTCAAAGAGGTAGGTTTTAAGGGGTGACTTAAACAAGGCGAGAGAGAGAGAGAGAGAGAGCGCCGGAGAGGTTAGGGAGGGAATTCCAGAGCATAGGATCCAGGCAGCCGAAGGTACGGCCGCCAATGGTGGAACGACAAGATCAGGGATGCTCAAGAGGCCAGAGTTAGAGGAGCGTTTGGAGGGTTGTGGGGCTGGAGATGATTACAGACATAGGGAGGGGCAAGGAGGGATTTGAAAATAAGAAAGAGAATTTTAAAATCGAGGCATTGTTTTATCGTGAGCCAGTGTAAGTCAGTGACTAACTGCGAGTTGGGATTTGCACCTTTGCATGCTCACGGATGTTTCCTTGTCCATTTTAAAGGTAACCGAGTTGGCTATCTCTGGAAACGGGGAAAGCACAATAGAAATTTTCAGAAAAGGAATTTCCGTCTTTTGGAGAAAGAGGGTCTGATACTTTACTACGCTAAGGAGGTATGGCTTTTGTATCTCAGCGTCATTGCATTTCTTCCAGTTTGTAAAGATTTCCCCCTCTACCTCAAACTGTAGGTGCTATTGGACCTGAGCAGAGCCTCCATTGAGATCAATAAGATTGAATATTGGCAGCATTTTGTGACAATTTGGTGACCAATCCTCCAGGACTGCCCTGGAGTCTCCAAGAATTAATGTATAACTTGCCGGACACGACTATGAGCAAACCCGGCAGAATAACCATATTCAAAAATGATGTTTCCCCTTTTTCAGCGCTTTTGTTTATTAATTCTAAAAATATTGGAGGTGAGAGAAAGACTGATTGTGTGGGGGTGGGGTGGTTAGAGTGGTGAAACTTCCAGTATGTCTAACCAGAGTTTACAAAGGGCAGCAAATGTATTTCTACAGCGATGACCTGGGATTGAGAGATTGACATCTAACAAACACAATCTATCTTCCTTTGACTCCAACCAGTGAAGAGTTTTCCCCTGATTCCTATTGACTCCAGTTCTGTTAGGGCTCCTTGGTGTCACACTCGGTCAAATGCTGCCTTGATGTCAAGGGCAGTCACTCTCACCTACACCTCTAGAGTTCAACTCTTTTGTCCATGTTTGGGCCAAGGCTGTAACGAGGTCAGGGGCTGAGTGGCCCTGGTGCAACCCAAACTGAACATCAGTGAGCTGGTTAATGCTGTGTAAGTGCCGCTTGATAGCACTGTCATCAATGCCTCAATACCTTGTTGATGATCGAGAGTGGACTGCTGGGCTGGTATTTGCCTGGGTTGGATTTGTCCTGCTTTTTGTGGACAGGACATACCTGGGCAACCTTCCATCTATTGGTACAACTCTTTCGGAAGACATGCTATGAAATCCCACAAATGCCACAGTCCTGCTTCTTAATTTCCAACAATTGGCTTTGACATGCCCTCTTTTAAGACAAAAATAGCATGTTGGTCCCCTTGAATCATTCTTATACTTACCCTCCTTAATGTCTTTTTACCCCTCTGATAAACATTTCTGCTATCTTTCTCACTGTTCCCATGGGTCTGTTCAATATCAGACCTCTTATCTCTCCAAGTTCAGCGTGGGTTTGCAAACAATAGCTTACTGCTAACATGCTTATGAGACAATCCATAATCATCAGCCCTAATAGCAGCTGCTCTAGGTAGAACCTTTTTCCTAAAGGGACACTATTTTTAAATTCTTCCATTAGCCTTACCTCTCTTAGGTTGCAAAATCTTCTTTAATCTTCATAGGACTATACCACCTATCAAATATAATTTATTCTGCTCTAAAAAATCCCACAGAAGTCAGATTCCGTTTCTTCCTTAAGTTCCCAAATTTTTTTCTGTATGCCTCTGGCACTAACACCTATACACTGAGAACAGCAGTTTTCACTGTACTATAATTACAAGACTGCATACTTGAAAGAGACAAGTACACCTCTAATGTCTTCCCTGTGAATATGTTCTGCAATGAAATTGTCCAACTTAATTCTCAGCCATTGCAGTTTTGTAGCAATTTTCTCAAATGACACCAAAGACATTTCAACCCCTTCCTCACAGAATTTAGGCACTAAGCAAATATTTCTCGCCAAATCAAAGCCATAAGTCATCATCAAGTTTTACTGCCATCCCCTCTTCACATAATTTAAGCTTTTCTCTGTCCAGTTCAAACTTTGTCTCATTCTAGTTTCTCTTTTTCTCACTCTCTTTCTCTTTGAGTCACAAGGTTTTCCTGTTCCTTTGTTCTTTGAAATTCAAATTCAAGTTTTTTAATTTTTCGTCCTCTTTTCCTCTTCTACTTTCCCGAGTTCAAGTTCTTTGCCTTACTAAATCTCCTTCTAATTCAAGTTGCTTCATTTGTAGCCGAATTCTAGCTAACTCAGCCTGAGTACTATCAGGCTCAGTCTTTTCTTCCTCAAGGTTCAGGTTGAGTCAATACTTCAGCAATCTCTGCCTTTTTAGGCCCTACTTTTAAGTTGACCCCTACTTTCTCTGTCACAGCCTTCAAACTAACCTTTAACTGTTGTAAGGCACCAACAATCGGGTCGTCTCTCTCTCTCTCCAGAAACGCTAGAGCATCAAATGAGTCATGTTACTTTTTAGTGATGTAGCAAAAGTAATCGTGAAACTGTGAAGTTCCAGGTTACTTGTTTTCCAGCCTCTGGATTCACATTTGGCAAGAGTCCATCATTTTAAAAAGTGATTTGAATTTCCCAGCAGTCAACTCAAAAGATCACACGTCAAGATTTCACGTTTTAGGGCTTTTACTGTAACACACTGAAATCAACCATCGACTAAACGTTACTTAGTTGGCAACTAATACATAAACAACAGGAAAGCTATCCCCTCCTTTAACTTCTTACATAATGGAAAACCCCATGCCACGTTTCTACATTATACCACACTCTCTACATGTGAACACGCGTACACGCACACTCGCAAACACGCACACACGCACACACAGACACGCGAACACGCACACTCGCTTACACACGCACACTGGCAAACACGCACACTCGCAAAGACAGACACGCGCAAACACATGAACATGCGTACACACGAACATGCGTAAACGCACACACGCGCGAACACGCGTACACGGCCACTCGCGAACACGAACACACACTCGCGAACGCGTGCACACGCGAACACATGCGAGAACACGCACGCGAGCACAAACACGCGCGAACACGCACACGAGCACGTGTGCAAGAACACGCATGAACAGGAACACGCACACGTGTGCGCGACCACGGACATGCATGCGCGAACACGCACACACGTGCGAGCTCAAACACGCACGAACACGCACACGTAAACATGCACGCACGCACGCGCGAGCACGCGAACATGCACGCACGCGCAAGCACGGACACGCGAACATGCACGCACAGGCGAACATGCATGCGCGAACACATGTACACGCGTGAGCACATGCACACGCGCGAACACATGCACACGCACGCACACGCGCGAACACATGCACACGCACACACACACGTGAACACATGTACACGCACACACACACGTGAACACATGTACACGCACACACACACGTGAACACATGTACACGCACACACACACGTGAACACATGTACACGCACACACACACGTGAACACATGTACACGCACACACACACGTGAACACATGTACACGCACACACACACGTGAACACGTACACGCACACACACACGTGAACACATGTACACGCACACACACACGTGAACACATGTACACGCACACACACACGTGAACACGTACACGCACACACGTGAACACGTACACGCACACACGTGAACACGTGCACGCACACACACGTGAACACGTGCACGCACACACACGTGAACACGTGCACGCACACACACGTGAACACATGTGCACGCACACACACGTGAACACGTGCACGCACACACACACGTGAACACATGTACATGCACACACACACACACGTGAACACATGTACATGCACACACACACACACGTGAACACATGTACATGCACACACACACACACGTGAACACATGTACATGCACACACACACACGTGAACACATGTACATGCACACACACACACGTGAACACATGTACATGCACACACACACACGTGAACACATGTACATGCACACACACAAATCCAGGGTAGGCAGAACAGAAAATACTGGAAGGCTTAGAATTTATTTTGATTTTATACGAACATATAGATAATTTAAAAACATAAATAATATGAAAATAGCAGGTATCATTTCGTGGCTGCATAGCTCTCCCTCACTACCCTGTTTGGTTCTGTTTAGTCCTGGGTTGACTCCCTCAGCATAATTCTGGCTAATTAGAGCTGCCCAGCTCTCGGGGATATCGACCGAATACAAGAGGAGCTCGGAATTTGGAAGCTCGTGGGGAAAGAGTGGAGCAGCAAAGAGATGTTACTAATGGGAGAATTTTGTTTTAACAGGATGAAGAGCCAAAGGGAGTCATTCAGGTGTCAGGTCTCAATGCTACATTCCAGCCGGAGAAGATTGGGAATCCAAACGGGCTGCAGATCACTTATCTGAAAGATGGGCGCACCAGGAGTATGTTTGTGTACCACAAAAATGGGAAGGTAATGGAGGATGTGATCGGCCCACTTGGTCACAGCCAAATTGATGTTGAAAGTTCCTCAAAACTGCTTCCCTCTCTCTCTCCCGACACTGACTCTCTCTCTCTCTCCCTGTCCCGACACTGAGTCTCTCTCTCTCTCCCTGTCCCGACACGGACTCTCTCTCTCCCGACACTGACTCTCTCTCTCTCTCCCTGTCCCGACACTGAGTCTCTCTCTCTCTCTGTGTGTCCCGACACGGACTCTCTCTCTCTCTCCCGACACTGAGTCTTTCTCTGTCCTGATTTGATTTTCTCTGTGTTTCCCAGGACATAGTGGATTGGTTCAATGCAATCAGGGCAGCTCGTTTCCGATACCTCAAAGGTGCTTTCCCCACAACTAGTGACGCAGAGGTGAGCTCACGGTTTGTATTTTAATTGTGCTTCATATAAAGGCAAACATACATTAAAATAGTGAGATACACAATGTATCAGAACATAAGAAGTATGGAGCCAGCCTGCTGTTCTAGTCAACATGATCATGGCTGATCTTTAACAAAAACAGAAACAGAAATACCTGGAAAAACTCAGCAGGTCTGGCAGCATCGGCGGAGAAGAGCACAGTTGACGTTTCAAGTCCTCATGACCCTTCAACAGAACTAAGTAAAAATAGGAAAGGGGTGAAATATAAGCTGGTTTAAGGTGGGGGGGTGGGGGGGTTAGCCTTCTGGACTGAATATTGAGTTCAACAATTTTAGATCTTGAACTCTCTCCTCCATCCCCACCCCCTTTCCGTTTCTTCCCCCTCCTTTTTGTTTTTTCCAATAAGTTATATAGATTTTTCTTTTCCCACCTATTTCCATTATTTTTAAATGTATTTCCACCCATTGTTTAACTCTACCTTTTAGTATTCCCCCACCCCCACTAGAGCTCTCTGTACCTTGTCTGTCCTGCCTTGTACTCTTAATTAGCACATTCCTTTAGATAATATCACCACCTTCAACACCTCTTTGTCCTTTTGTCTGTGACATCTTTTGGTTATCTCCTCCTATCACTGGCTGCTTGTCCCAACAACCCCTGCCCACCCCCCCACCCCCCCCACCACACCACCTAAACCAGCTTATATTTCACCCCTTTCCTATTTTTACTTAGTTCTGTTGAAGGGTCATGAGGACTCGAAACGTCAACTGTGCTCTTCTCCGCCGATGCTGCCAGACCTGCTGAGTTTTTCCAGGTATTTCTGTTTCTGTTTTTGTTTTGGATTTCCAGCATACGCAGTTTTTTGTTTTTATATTATGGCTGATCTTTACCTGATCTGCACTTTCCCTGCCTTAATCCTGAGTACCCAGAGATCTATTGCTTGCTCTCTTGAATACACGCAAGGACTGGGCATCCACAATTGTCCGGTAGAGAATTCCAAAGGATTCACCACTCTGAGTGAAGAAATCTATCCCCTTTTATGTCCCAAATGGCCAATACTTTATTCTGAGACTGTGACCCCATGTTCTAGATTTCCCAGTCAGGGAAAACATTTTCTCAGTATCTACTCTGTCAGTCCCCTTTAGAATTTTATATGTTTCCATGAGATCACCTCTCATTCTTCTAAATTATAGCGTCTATAGACCCAGTCCACTCACTCTCTCCTCATAGAACAATCCCTTTTTCCCCCATTAACTCTTCTTGGTGAACACACAAGAACATAAGAAATAGGAGCAAGAGTACACCATATGGTCCATTGAACCTGCTCCACCATTCACTATGATCATGGATGATCTTGGGTTTCAACTCCATTTTCCTGCCCGCTCCCCATATCCTTGATTCCCTGACAGGCCAAAGATCTGTCAATCCCAGCCTTAAATGTACTCAATGATGGAGCATCTACAACCCTCTGGGGTAGAGAATCCCAGAGATTCGCAACCCTTTGGGTGAAGAAATTTCTCCTCATCTCAGTCCTAAATGATCGGCCCCTTATCCTGAAACAGTGCCCCCCCCCCCCATGTTCTAGATACCCCAGCCAGGAGGGAACAACCTTTCAGTATCTGCTTTGTCAAGCCCTTTCTGAATCCTGTGTGTTTCAATGAGATCACCTCTCTTCAGAACTCCAGAGAATATAGGCCCAATTTACTCAGCCTCTCATAATAGGACAACCCTCTCATCCCAGGGAGGAACCTAGTGAACCTTCACTGTACCGCCTCCAATGCAAGTATTTCCTTCCTTAAATATGGAGACCAGAACTGCACACAGTATTCTAGATGTGGTCTCACCAAAGCCCTGTACAACTGTTGCAAGACTTCTTTATTCCTGTATTTCAATCCCCTTGCAATATTGTCAACATGCTTCGCCTTCCTAATTGCTTGATGTAGCTCTCTGCTAACTTTCTGTGTTCCTTATATAAACAAACCCGTCTCTCCAAATATCAATGTTTACAAGTTGACGCCTTTTAAAAAAATATTCTGCTTTTCTATCCTTAGGACCAAAGTGAATAACCTCACATTTCCCCACATTATACTCCATCTGTCACCTTGTTGTCCATTCACTCATCTATATCTCTTTGCAGCCTCTCTGTCTCCTCCTGACAGCTAGCATTCCCACCTTGCTTTGTACCTTTGAAGAGAGTGGAGTGGGGATGTGGGGAGAGGGTCGTTGAAGAGGGGGAAAAGAAAGACATGTCTCCATCTGAGGAACTCTGTTCAATACATGCACAAATGGACACACGCATAGACAAAGGAACATGCATGCAAATGGACATGTACACACAAACAGGCATGCACACGCACGCATATACACAAAGACATGCAGATACAAAGACACATGCATACACACAAACACTTGCATACACAAGCACTCAAATACACATATGCACAAATACAGACACACCCACAAACATAACCACACACAAATAAACACAGACTCTCACACACACACACGCATGTGGTCTTGCATACCTAACACTGCAGAGTCCAAAGCGTGCCTCGCAGTTGGATTGTTTTATAATTATGTTTGTCATAACGAGTTGCGGGAGGTGACAGTGTTACCCCTGATCCAATTAGAACAGCCGCATTCTTACAATACTGTATTTTTTTTTAAATGATTACACCATCCGGTGGAGGAAGCACTGACAGGAGGTGTTACCAACTCAAGGATTCTTTTGGCAGGGGGGGGAGGGGGGTGCATTTGGATCTCCCAGATCCGAAATGGGCTGAAGGTAACTTGTGAAACAGGCCCAATATTTCACCGTTGTCTCCTACGTCTGAGAAGAAGTGTCTCTGCTGAACTGATTCATGTATTATGTATTTTCTCAGCTCATACCAAAATTAACAAGGGATTACGCAAAGGAGGGGTACATGGAGAAGACTGGCCCCACAGTACGTACACCATGCACTAACCTAGAGAATAAACTTAGTATGTTTAATATAGAATTTTTAGATTCCTGATGGGATTTGCCCTTTGTTATGTTACAGTTAGGGACCAGTAACTTTTTTGTTTAAAGCAGACAAAGTTTGAAATCCCAGTTATCCACTAGGAGAATAAAACCACAAGATTTCACAGTTTTAAACAAAATGGAATAAGCTTTAGTACACAAAGTCAGAAAAGTAAAATAATTTACAATATTTATCTTATACTCTAACATTCAGAATTAACATGAATTAACAGGCAAATTGTGGTCAAATACACCAAACTGCACATTAAACGGCAAATGCGGCTAAGACAGATCCCACAGATTTCTGAGCAATCCACCCAGACGTCAGTGACCACTGTGAGTCACAATATCTCATTAGAACTCTGTCTCCCACACAAGGGATTCCAACTTTACACTTCCAAAGACCTAGCCTCTGAATTAATTCATAAGCTGCGCTGAGTTGGACTGCCTCAATGACTGTCACCTCACAATGGTTCAATCTCTCCTCCTGAGACTGTTCCACAGGATTGACAAAGCTGCACTCCCACCTCTAAGTATTGGCTCACTTCCAACTCATTTGCAGACCGCTAACTTCACAAAGCTCTGGGTTTCTCCAAACTTCAATCTCCTGGCTGCAGCAAGTTTTAAAATGGCTCCCAGGGCTTCACTGAGCCCTAGCTGCCTGGCACGAAACTAGTGCCAACACAAAACCAGTGACCGTCTGCACTTTCTCAGCTCTCCAGGACTTCTCTGAGCTATAACTGCCTGGAGCCTGCTAACAGCTCCCAGGGCTTCTCTGCGCTGCCAACCACACGTGGTCCAAACTGCAACTAAGCCCCTCTTCCAGCAAACACACAGATAAGTTGAAACCAGGCAACATTCTTAAGCCCCACCTATCTCCAAGACAACGGAGTCTTTCAGGGTTCACTGAATGCTTTTAACTAATTTAGCTCTAACTCCCAAAACAAAACATCTCTCGGGATTGCATGTCTTTGCAAGCAGTGTAGACATCATGCCTCCAGTTCTCTGCTAAGTAAATCCACTGCTGTTTTATGGCTCCATCTCTTCTATACGGACTCTATTAAACAAACATGGGTAACCTTCTGAACTGCCATTTTTTTTAGGTGTTCTTAGGTGACTAGATATTCTTCACACCTTGGTAAAACACTCTAAACCTCAAGACCATTATACCACATACTGCATAATATTTTGTTCTGCTGCTTTAAGGTTACAAAGTTTAATTGCTGTTAAGTAAACACAAGGTGAGGTCAATTGGAGGTCAAAGTGTTCTTTACAGGGAGTTTCTCAGTCCTTTGAAAATGATCTTTTAATACTTTATTTTAATCTACAACAAATACATTTGCATATAGTAACAACACTTGCAAAAGAGGCTTGAACCAGTGATTATATCTTTCGAAACATGGGGATTTTCCAAATTCAGATGACCAGAGAGGAAGTGAAAATGTTCATGAGGCTCCTTGGACACCTCTCCATGCCCTGTACTGAGGGTTATTCCCAAAGCAGTAGATACCCGAGCACAGGATGATAATCATTTAAGTTGAGTCTGGTGATAGTAATAGCTGCTTTTATTTCAGACTCTCCAGAACATTCTTTATGGGTATTACATTCAATATAAGGAGGCCCTGGAGAGTAGCTCATACCACATTTGCTCCCATCAGGAGTCCCTCTATCCCTAGGGGTACAGCTTTAGAGATTTCTAAAAGTAGTGTTGCAGGTTCATAAAGCTATATATAAAGCAAAGGAATCACTGGGGTTCATTTCTAGAGGTAAAGAATTGAAAAGCAGATAAGTTATATATGTTAGACTTGGTTAGATCATATTTAGAATACTCCGCACAACTTTGAAATCATATTTTAAGAACCAAACGGAGACACTGGAGAAGGTACAAAAAGATTGATAAGGGTGTTACCAGAAATGAAAATATTTTAACAATGACTAAAGGATGATGATTTTTTTTCTCCATAAAGCTGAGCGGCTTTCATGATTGAGGTCTTTAAAACATAGGACAGTCACTAATGACAGGGAATTTGGGAAAATCTTTTTAGGAATATGAAACAAAGTAGTAATTAAATGTATCAGTGTTCTTTGCCTTAAGGGGAAACGTGATAATCACATGAGGGAGAAAGGAGTAGAAGGATATACTGATAGGATCAGGTGAAGTGAGTGGGAGAGACTCATGTGGAGCATACACATCAGCATGTTGGACTGAATGGCCTATTGCTGGGCTGTAGATCTTATGTAACAAAATATATATCACAGGGAATAAAGTAAAAAGAGTGAATACAAAATTAAATACAAAACGTCAAAGAGACAAAAATTGAATCTTATACTCTGTAAATAAACTAACAGTGCCTCTCTCTTGTAGCAAAAGGAACCTTTTAAGAGGCGATGGTTTACACTCGATAATCAGGATCGCAAACTGTTGTACTTTAAGGAACCACTGGTGAGTGACAGTGTCTGCACAGCGCACAGAAGGATAGAGACAGAACACCAGGGGCAGCAACACTCCCAAGGGTTAACACAGCACACAGGATAATGGGCAACACACTTGCTAATGTCTGATTGGGCTCGGAGAGTTTCACACATGGCAACAGGGAACAACAGTTCTCTCAACTTTTGCCTGTGATTATTCATCATCTTGTTCTCCAGATGAGCTGAGGAGAGTTGCTGAGAAACTAAATTGCTAATGGTCTGTTTGGGAGGATTATTGCCACCATCTTCCCTCTCCTCCTGGAAGCACTAACTCTGTCCGATACTGTTTCAGCCTGTTCCTGCCCCACAAAACTGATTTTTTCCTATCTTGACTTTATTTTTCTCCCCTTGTCCTGCTTCTTCCCACCCACATTCGTGACTCTGCCACTTACAGTTTCCTGCCCCCAACCACTTCCATTACCATTGAGGTCGAATACTTCTGTATTTCGATCCCCAACAGGACCTTCTGAATGTTCTCTATTTCCTTCTTGAATGGAAGCCCAACTAGTTTCCATCCACCACTACTCTCCTCCGACTGGCTGAGCCTGCTCTCACTCGTGAAAAACTTCTCTTCTCACTTCCTCTAAAGAGAGGTATGGGTATATGGGTATACCCTAGCTATGCCTGCATTTTTATGGGAGATGTGGAACATTCCTTGTTCTAGTATGACTCAGGCTCAGGCTCCCTCCTTCACCTCTTTTTCTTATAGATTGATGACTGTATTGGTGCCGTCTCCTGCTATCATCCTGAAACTGGAAAAACTCATCAACTTTTCTTCCAATTTTCACCCTCCTCCCACCTTCATATGGTCCATTTCTGACTCTTCCTTCCTCGAACACACCTTCCAGGTGAACTAGCGATTTACGCCTACTTCTTTTAATTTAATATACTGTACTCACTACTCACAATGTGGTCTGCACTACACTGGGGAGATCCAAGTGTGGATAGGATAATTGCTTTGCTGAACACCTCCATTCAATCTGCAAGCATGACCCTGAGCTTCCAGTTGCCTGTCATTTTAAGTCCCAGCTCCCACTTTGTCCTTACCCCTCCTAAGCTGTTTCAAAGCAGTTCAATGGAAGTTCCAGAAACAGCACTTCAATTTTCAATTAAGCACTTCACTGCCGTCTGGATTCAACACTGAGTTCAACAATTTCAGATCATAACTTCTGCCCCCAACTCTATGCTTTTTATTTTTCTGGGGTTTTTTTTTGGCTTTGTTTCAGACACTTTGTTAGTGTTTCTGCTTCTACCGTTTAGCTCTCCTCTAGACCCATCTTTTCTTACTTTACTTGTCCCATTACTACTACCTTTCACTCTTGTACCCTCCACCTTGCTTAAAATCTGTTACGTCTCTAATGTTTTCCATTTTTGACAAAAAATCAAGCCAAAATGTTAATTGTTTCTCCCTCCACAGACGCTGCCTGATTTGCTGAGTATTCACAGTAAGGGGCTAATTTTAACCTAAATCACCCAATAGCAAAGTAACGCAATCGGATCAGTTTTATTCTCCATTGGCAGACAATCTGATAGCGCCAATTTCCCCACCAGGCGAGTTTGATTAAAATGACCAGGGTATTGAATCCAAGACCCACTGGCTCAGTGTCATGTATTTTAGCCACTGAATCATCAGGGGGAGCCATTGTTCTATTTTCCTCCTCGTCTTTGTAGATTTACCAGAGGATAGGTGTGCTGTAGTGACAGATTGAGGTCACACTCTCACTTTAGAATCAGGAGGTTGAGAGTTCAAGTCCCACTCTAGGGTGTTGAGCCCAAAGCCTAGGCTGACACTCCCAGTGCAATACTGAGGGAGTGCTACACTGTTGGGGATGCTGTCTTTCAGATGAGATGTTAAAGTGAAGTCCTGGCTGCCCTCTCAGGTGGTCATAAAAGATCCCTTGACAGTATGTAAAAGAGCAGGGGGGTTTTCCCTGTGCCTGGGGCCAGTATGTACCCCTCAACCAATATCACTACAAACAGTAATACAGGAGGCAAAGTACTGCAGATGCTGAAAATCTAAAATAAAGACAGAAAATGCTGGAAATATTCAGCAGGCCCAGCAGCATCTGTGAAGACAGAAATAGAATTAATGCTTCAGGTCAAGGACGCTGTCAGAACTCACTAAAAACAGGTCACCTTGTCATTAAATCCTTGCTTATGGGATTGCGCTGTGCACAAACTAGCTGCTGTGCTTCCTAGGGCGACTTCACTTTAAAGAAGTATTTAATTGGCTACCAAAAGCCTTGGGACATGGTGAAAGGTACTGAATTAACATGAGCTCTTTCTTTCAGGATGCTTATGCACAGGGGGAGGTGTTCATCGGGCATTCAGAGTACGGATATAATGTGATAGAGGGCCTACCTCCTGGCCTGAAAGGCAACAAATGGAAATTGGGCATCACGATTGGGACACCAGAGAGGAAGTTTGTGTTTACCTGTAGGGATGACCAGGACCTCAAGGAATGGATTGTGGCTTTTAAAGAAGTGATTTTCAAGCCGATGTCTCCCCAGGATTACACGGGTAAGAAAGGCAACTTTCTGGTTGAAAATGTCTTTTTAAGCTCCCCAAGTAGCTGGTCTACGTCGAGTTAGCTCAAGGGAACCAGGGCCAAAATTGACAGTATTATTGGGCCTACTTACCCGATGGGCAGTAATGTGCTGTAAATGATTCTATGTGCCATTCTTCGCATGGGATTGCAGACAGTATTGGGAAAAATTCAACTACGTTGGTCATTGTACTTCAGCCAGCTGCTGTCTGATGCATTTGCACTGTCCAGTGGGCAGAGTTCCAGACTAGCAAGCACCTGTCGTTGTGTTCTGCAGCTCAGGGGCAGAGTGTAATGCCCCTATAACTGTTCCATCTATCTCAGTATGGCATGGGACCGAGCCTGTGCACCTCCCCCACCCCCCATAGATCAGAGCTATACACTGGACAGCACACGTAGCTCACTGAGATTGTCCAATACAGATAAATGTCTTACTCATTAAATCCTCAGCTCTAACCTTCAAAAGCTAGCACACAGTGGGATGAAAACATGGTATCGCAAAATAAGATATCATAAAGTGGTGTGAAAATAATCATACTAGTTTTTAAGTGCGCAGTTTAACCAACTAACTCTTTATTTTTCAGTTGAAGCTACATTAAGGCGGAAGCAAAGGCGATGATATCGCAAAGTGATGGCCTGACTCAGAATGGGGCGTTCCACTCAGAAGATATTCTGCAATAAATAAGGGAGACATTCCTCTTTGGGATCACGATTCCCCGCTCAGAACAGGCTATCCAGCACATGGGGCCACCTGCATACACTCTGCACTCTGGGCTTTGAACACAGTTTCTTATTGTCCAACTTCTCCATGAGCGGCCCAGGGCCTCTGTCAATAGTTGTGCTTCTATTGAAAGCACCAGTTACAATTCAGTTATGAACAGTTGATACATGGAGTGAGGCGACGTTGGAACTGGACGCCCTGGAGCACAGGGACAGAATCGGCAAAACCCCTTCGAAGCATTTCCTCAAAACCATTCCTTTCTACACCACAAGATTTGCTATGCAGACAAACTGAAGGCAAAACCCAAGGGGCCACTGCCATTATTTCAGAAGCTAATGGCACTCCTGGTTTAGGACAATACAGCGATGGCTCAATCATGTTGATGTAGATTAGTTTCTCTCAGATTGTGATCCTCTGTTTGCTTAACAGGAGCCCCAAGGTAATGGATTAAATGTCAGTTTTTTACCGATCCATTTGTTTATTGTAAAAAAGATTTTCAGTTTCCCAGTGGCAGAAGCGCTGCCTTTAATGATGGTGAACCACAATAATGAAGCACGTTCCAGGCTTTGGCAAGGAGTGGGTTTGCTACGATACCTTACACAGTCACATAGCCTGCCAACATTTGGTGTCAAAGCTCACCCAGGAAGAGGAGCTACAAGGGCAGGATGATTGGGGGAGGGGGTGCACGGGGGGAAAAGGTGAAATATTTCCTACATCCATGGAACATCAAGGAATATTTAAAAAAGAAATTGCATGCCAGAGCCCAGAGAGGAGAGGGACTGGTGTGGAAAGAACAATCCTTCCCCTTTCCCAGCCCGGGAGAGAGGGCAGGGGGAGTATCATCTCTCTGACCCACACAATATAGCTCAGCTGAGAGCCTGGGAAGTCCAATGGTCTGCTGCAATGTGCATGTGGGAGCTTGTCAGCGAGATTCATAGAATGATATGACATGGGAGACCATTCGTCCCTATGCTGCCTCTCTGAGCTATCCAATTAGTCCCACAACCCAGCTTCTTTTCATAGCCCTGTAAATCTTGCCTTTTCAATTGTACATCCAAATTCCATTTGAAAGTTACTATTGAATCAGCTTCCACAGCCCTTTCACACAGTGCATTCCAGATCAGAACAACTTACTGCGTTAAAATGCACAATTTTGGTCCCTTTATCGAAGATATACTGGCATTGTAAGCAGTCCAGAGAAGGTTCACTAGGTTATGGGGGGGATTTTCTTATGAGGAGAGGTTGGGCCTGTACTCATTGGAGTTTAGAAGAATGAGAGGCCACCTTATTGAAACATATAAGATTCCTAGAGGGCATGACAGGGTAGATGCTGAGGTTGTTTCCCCTTGTGGGAGAGTCTAGGACCAGAGGGCAAAATCTCAGAGTAAGGGGGCACCCATTTAAAACAGTGATGAGGAGGAATTTCTTCTCAGAGGGTAGTCAATCTGTGGAATCCTTTACTGCAGGTCTGTAGAGGCTGGGTCGTTCAGTATATTAAAGGCAGAGTTGAATTTTTAATGTGTAATGAAATCAAGGGTTATGGGGAAAAGGCAGAAAAGTGGAGTTGAGGATTATCAGATCAGCCATGGTCTCATTGAATGGTGGAGACTTGATGGGCCGAATGGCCTACTTGTGCTCCTACAAGCTTATGGAAACGTGGGCTACATTGTACTTTAGTAAAATTATTCCTTCAAGAGCTTTCAATGATAATTGTGGCTCTCAACAAACATACCAGATGTAGTTTTGGAGTATGAAATGACAGGGGAGCCTGCAATCTTTTCTCTGTAAAATGTTAAAATAACTCCCTCATAAAACAGTTTAATTTGACCATTTTTTTTTGCATACAAAGCCAGCATTTATTGCCCATCTCAGAAAGATGATATGAGTGACGGTTATTAAGAATCAGCCACATTGATGTGGGACTGGATTCACATATTAACCCAGACAGGGTAAGGACAATAGGTTTTTTTCCAGGTGACTTTATGACAATTCAATAGCGTCTCAGTCACTTTTACTGAGATCAGCATTTTATTTCTAGATTTTTAAACTTGAATTCAAGTTCTAAACTCGCATTTGTCTGCCAAATTACTTGGCTATGAAACTCTTTGGGATGTCCTGAAGATGGAAAGGGTGCAAGAAATAAACGCAAGGTATCTTTAGTTTGTATTAACTTGGGTCAGCATCACATCAAAGACTGCATCTGCAAAGTGGGGAAGTTTTAATCTGCAGCTGTTGCAAACAATAAAGTCATGTGAAATCTAGAGATGATCCCATTCTTTAATAATAGAATTATTCACTATGCCAACCACACAACAGTCAGTAACATTGATTGCTGGAGACTGGGGCTGTTCTGTGATGCAGGGAGGAATTTGAAAGTCCAACATGAATGGGCCCCATCTGCCTTTCCCTATTTTGTCGGGTTTAGTTTCCCCAGATCTGCGTCTTGTGTTTTCAGTTTTGATTTTGAGCTGCTATGAGCTGCACTAACTCTCGGACATGGCTTCTACTTCTGATTTTCTCCCTTTCTGAGGGGGGGAGCTAACCTGTCCCCATCTGTTTGGAACTGGTGAATAATTCTGTCACCAGCCCCTGCGGGCGCAACTGCTGTCAGGAGTGCACCGACAGCTGCTGGGGGAGGCTGCGAGGAGGGCACATCTGCTGCCCCCAATGCAGGAGGATGTTCATGGAGAAACTGACCCTCTGCTGCAACACGATGCTGTGCTCCGTGGTCACGCAATTCTATGCATCTTGCAGGGGAGCACGGAGTGCAGAAATGAAGTCAGCTAAGGTGGCCTGCAACGTTTGCATGAAGTGGAAGCTGCCCAGGCCTGCCTGAGCTATCTGGTGTCCTGCTGTGAGGTGCACCTGCTGTTCCACCAAGAGAACCATGCCTTCGCCCAGCACAAGCTGAGCGACTCAACATGCAAGCTGTCAGACAGGAAGTGTGACCGACACAGCAAGGAGCTGCTTTTCCTGTTCCGTTTGCTGGAACACAAACAGTGGTAGGTTTTCACCCTCGAACAGGCAAACCATGGAGAAGTAGAGAGTCCCAACTATATTCTCATCTGTTCCAGTAGTAATAACTTGGCAGAAATGTTTCAGCACTATTCCCTTCCATCACTCTTCACCCTGCAACTCTTGATTTTAGTCAAGATGGTTCTCTCAAAATAATGGTAACTTTCAACTTATATTCACTTAGTGCCTTTAACATAGCAAAGCGTCCCAAGATACTTTGAAGAAGCTCATTATCAAACCACAGTTGACACCCAGCCAAACATGGGGCAGGGGGTGAATTTTATACCTCCCACTAGCATATTTCCAGGTTGGCAGGGAGCATGTAAAATAAAACGGGTGGCTAGCCCACTGCCTTACGGTCCAGCTCCAAGCTGCCCCCAACATGATGTTTGGCAGGCAAGGCATCAGCCAGTCTACCTCCGCCAAAATAATACACATGGCCGGGGAAGGTGGAACCAAGAAGGCCAGCCTGCTGCTATTGCAACTAAGGCTAAAAGGTGGGAAGGCAAATCCCTCCTTTGGCGATAGCCCTGTGGCTATCGGAGGCACCCCTGGAAGTCATACCCACCCCCACAGGGTTCCCGACCTCTCGTTGGCCAAAAACCCCAGAGTTACCTTTCAGTCCAGCATCCATTGATCATCTTCTCAGGAATTTCCTCGTAGTCCGAACAGCTGCCAAGATTGAGTCCTGCCACTGCTGGGAGTAATCAGCTGCAGGCCAATCAGATTGACTGGCAGCACTCTAGGGCAGGAGGTCCTGTTCCTGAGGGGCAAAATTCCCATACTAACTGTGTTAAGGCTGCCCCCACAGTATTATTTTAAAATCTGCAGGCTCAAGACCAACCTTTTCACTGGAGGTGGGGGGAGGAATATGCTCTCCTCCACTTACACAATTCACCCTATGCAGGTATTAGGAAAGGTGACCAAAACAGATAGGCTTTCAGAGGTTCTTAAAGGGAGGAAAGAGAGGAAGAGAAAGGTTTAGAGAGGCAATTCCAGAGCTTAAGGTCCAGGCAGCTGAAGATATGGCTGCCAATGATGGAGGAATTAAAATTGGGACGCTCAAGAGGCCAGAACCAGATGAGCGCAGATATCTCAAGAGCATTGCAGGCAGGGTGACCGTCACAGATTTAATGTGATCATCCTGTAATTGGGCTGCTTGTCCCATGTTTCCCCAGGCGGTTTGAGTCCAGAACGTCTTTACTCCCGTACTTGCAATGTTGGAACTTTGCCCGTGCACGCTCCCCTCTTTGATCTGCTTCTCTGCTTCTTGAAAAGCTCTGGCACCACCACCCCTCCTCCCTGCTCACACAGCATCCCGCCACCACTACATCGCACCAATGCCAAAATGTCCCTTGTTCTGCCGGGAGTTGGTCACCCTGGTTGTGGGGCTGGAGAATTTAAAAATTGAGGCATCAAAAGGTAATTAGATCCAAACCTGAAACGGAAACCCTTGCTGAGTTATGGGGAAGAGAGCCAGGGAGTGGGACTTAGGGGCAGCTCTTTCAAAGAGCTGGCAAAGGAATGATGGACTGAACTGCCTCCAACTTTGCTGTAAGTTTCTATGGGTTGTAAAATTAATAAATATCAACCCAAGTTTACATTTCTGTTTACTTTGTTATTACTATGTGTCTCATGACTCAATTGGTAAGAACTGGGGTTGATACAGCTCTAAGCCATAAATAGGCAAGTTAAAATCTTTTTCTAGCTAACTGCAAAGTTAAAAATACAGGGTTCCTTCACCTTTAGCAAAGTAAAATTCTGTAAATTTTCCATAACCAAACTAAAATATTTCATGACCATTTTTTTCTTTCAAATACATCATGAATTCTAATATTTGTAGCTTTACACAAGCATTGGAACCTTGCAGTGTGTGTCAGTTATCCAATAAGCTCAGTTTCTCACAAGACTATGTTTTGCCGAATTTTTGTTTTCCAAAAAAAGTGCTTATGGGGTCACCAGCATTTCCCCGGATTGGACAGACATTTAAAGCAAAGCAAATGATTAGAGAGAGTGATGTGGATGTAGAAAAGAAATTGGGTGGAATTCTAACCTTTTCCAAAGAAAAGTCTCATCCCCATGTTTATAAAATTCTGAGTTTTCAATGGCTTTGGGCCTTTTTTTTTATAAAAGAAATTTCCATGGCTTTTCCATGGCCCTTGGGAACCCTGCAGATATCTTAATTTCTTCATTATAAATTCTGAGGATGTGGGCATCACTGACAAGGCAGACATTTACTGATTTAACTGAGTGACTTGCCAAGCCATTTCAGTCAACTATAGGGTGGTGGGTTTGGGGGGGGGGGGGGGGGAGAAGATAACACATAGGCCAAGATGAGATGAGGATGACAGGTTTCCTTCCCTAAAGGGTTACTTCAGTGAACCAGTTGAATTTTTCACGACAATCCAAAACTTTAATGGTCACTTTCCAATAAGTGTGAGGTCTTTACATTCATAAAAAGATTGAGAATGAAATAGGAGAACTGGAAGCAGAAGGTTCAAGATGCATTGATACCATTGTAAAGAAAACTGCACACTATCAACAACAGTTTCTAGTTCTTCAAGTAGCAACAAGTGACAGAGGGCAGGGAGATGATTTTAAAATGAGAGTGGGATGAGCATCAAACCTGCTCAAAATCAGTTTCATGGCCTGGGCTATATTACCTCCAGGTGCCAGCCCAAAAGGGGCAGAAAGAGACAACTTGCCACCTGGTTAAAGTCTCAGTGCACAGAGGCCAAGTGGGCAGGTTGGGTGGTCAGTGGCAGGGGGGTGGGGGTAATTCAACATGGTCCCACACATCACAACACCTTCCTACATGCAAGTGTGAAGCAGAGGCCAATGCTTTCCCTTGCCAATGGAATCACAAATTGCCAGACCAGCTTTCCTTCCATAAAGAACATTGGTGAACCTGTTGGGTTTTAATGACAACTTCCAGGACAGTTTTTCTAATTCCCAGATTTGAACTCACATCTTACTTGAATTACTGGTTCAGGCCATACGTTCAGTGGTATAACCCGTACACTGTCATGAACACCGTCCCCCTGGAAGTTGCTTTAGTAACATATGGTGTCAGAGCTCAGATTCTCATTAGCAGGAGAAAACCCACCATTTGAAGAATGCTTTAGCAGAGCAGTTCCACAAGGTGAAAAAGGTGATTGAAGAGGGAAAGAAAACAGCCAATAATAGACACGTGCAAAACAAGCCACTCAAACAAATAATGGACTTCCCGCTGAATATTCAGCAGGAATTAGAATGAAGAGAAGTCACAAATAAACACCCTTTTCCAGGCAACAGTCCCTATAGATGCTTAAATCTATATTAAAAAAAAACAGTAATATTACCACAAGGCACCACTGTTGCTACAGGGGAGGTACTCCACAGGCTTCTCTCCCTCTCACTCAACAATGGAAATTCCAAGGCTTGTAGATTTATAACATTTTGAGGGGGGGTAGATAGGGTAGACAGGAAGGAACTTTTCCCCTTGGTGGTGGATCAATAACCAGGGGGCATAGATTTAAGGTAAGAAGCAGGAGGTTTAGAGGGGATGTGAGGAAGAATTTTTTCACCCAGAGGGTGGTGGGAATCTGGAACTCAGTGCCTGAAAGGGTAGTAGAGGCAGAAACCCTCATAACATTTAAGTATTTGGATGTGCACTTGCAATGCCATGGCATACAAGGCTATGGGCTTAGTGCTGGAAAATGGGATTAGAATTAGTTAGGTACTTGTTTGACTGGCGCAGACTCGATGGGCCAAAGGGCCTTTTTCTGTGCTTCTATGACTATGTAACAAAAACCTTGCTTTCTGGAACAAAAAATTCTCTGGGGTGGCTCGAGGCTGCTTACTTCACAGGTCTGTCCTCACAGCACACTCCAAGATATCACATGGCCACACCTTACAGCTTTCAATGTTTCCTTAAATATGTTTTTTTTCCCTTTTACCTTTAACTTTCTTTGGAAGTTACCTTTCCCAGAACATAAAAATCTTTCATGTTGTCTTTATGGGCACTACTCTTGGGAAAAATAAACTTAATAACTTTGCTTTATTCATTTATGATCTCTGCCAATTGTAATACTCCTTTTATTTCTCTTTGAAACTCGTGCAAAATTCAACTCATTTATTGCCTAATGTAAATTCTTATTCATGTTGTATTTACTGGTATCCCATCTTAACTTGTTCATCACCACTTCAAAATGCCTGCTTTTACACCTAACCCTTTGAAGATTTAAACCTTGCAGTCTGTGTTCAGTTTAATTAAATTAGTCTCACACACACACTTGTGCAAAGTCCCCACAAGCCTGCTTCACAGGGTCCCACAGGAAAACTGGAAAAAAAAGATATTTTCTTTTACAAGTGGCAAGTAATGCTCATATCACACAAATGTTAATGACCATCTCTCCTCGACGACATTACCATTGCTGAATCCCCTGCCATGAACATCTTTTTGGGGGGGGGGCCATGGTTACCTTTGGCCAGAAATTTAATATAAAATTTAATAGCCATATAAATACTGTGGCTACAAAGAGGTAGGTCAGAGACTGGAAATTCTGCCGTGTCTAACTCTCCTCCAGATCCCCAAAGCCTGTTCACCATCTACAAGGCATTAGTCGGGAGTGTGACATAACAATCTTCACTTGCCTGAAAAGAGTTCTCTCTCATTCCAGTGGGAAACCCAACTGCAACTACATTGTTAAGCCCCCTCAGAATTTTATACATTGCAATGACATCATTCTCATTTTTCTAAACTCCAGATAATATAGATTCTTTCTACTCATGGACCCTCATAGGACAGCCCTCACCCTGAAATCAATCTAGTGGAGCTCTCTTTGCACCCTAAGGCAAAGTATATCTTTCCTTAGGTAGTCCCACCAAAGTTTCAACTTAACTAGAGCAAAATTTCCTTGCTTTCATACTCCAACATCTTTGCAATAAAACTATTTGCCTAAGTGCTTGCTGAACATGCATGATAATTTTGTGATTCATGTACAAGGATACTCCAAATTCTCTGAAAACCAAGTTACTTGTCTCTCATCTTATAAAAAGACTATTTTTCCTCTCTTCCTACAGAAGTGGATAATTTCACACTTCCCCACATTATGCTTCATCTATCACATTTTTGCCCAATCATTTAACCAGTCTATACCCTTTGTAGTCTGTGTCATCCTCAAAGTTTATTTTTTCAACTAACTTTATATCGTCAGTAAACTTGAACATATTACACTTGGCCCCCCTCATCTAAGTCATTGATATAGGTCATGAACAGCAAAGGCACAAGTACGGATCATTGCAGCACTCCACTAGCTACACCCTGCAATCCTGAAAATTACCCGCTTCTACTGTTTTGTTAACCAATTCTCAAGTCATGCTAATATATATTACCCACAATCCCACGAGCCATAAACTTGTAAACGGGTCCCTGTTTGGGCACCTTATTGAATGCCTTTTGAAAGTCCAAATATATTACATCTACTGGTTCTCCTTTATCTACCCTGCTGGTTATACCACCAAATAAACTAATAGACATGTCAAATATGATTTTCCTCATCATAAAACATAGAACAGTAGTGCCTAATTACTATGTCCATACTAGAGTCTAGCATTTTTGACTATTATCCACAGTAACTGCACTAGAATCTACAAAATTCTGTAAGATCAAATGCAAGAAATCCACTGTCACTGCAGCCAGCTCTTTAACTTCAGGGTGTAAGCAATCAGGTTTCAAGGCATTGTCGGCTTTTAGTCTCATTAATTTTTCCAATACTTTTTCTTTACTAGTGTTACTTCCTCTGCCATTTTTTAAAACTCTCCATTACAATTTCTCCCATGTCTGCTTTTAAGGGGCCAATATTTATTTTCACTAAGTCCAGCATTCTGTCCTCCAAGTCAGAGATTAAGAGGAGGTGTGATAGAGGGGTTCAAAATCATGAGGGGCCCACCCTGGGCAGATGGCAGAAGGACTGAGAATCAATGAGGACACAATTTAAAGTGACTGGCAAAAGAAGCAACAGTGACAGAAGAAAAACATTTTTATCCCTCGAGTTGTTAGGGTATGGAATATACAGCCTGAATCTTATTCCAGCAGATTCACTAGAGGCCTTCAAAAGAGAATTGGATAATATCTGAAAATTTTGTAGCACTGCAGAGAAAAGGCAGGGAGTAGGACTAAGTGAGCTGCTCGTGCAAACAGCCAGGATGAGCTTGATTGGCTGAATGGTCTCCTCCTGTACTGAAAGCCACTGTAAACAGCCTTCCAGTCACAAAAACACCCACTCAATATTACCTTTACCTTCCTGCCACTGAGCCAACTTTGGATTCAACTTGCCACTTCCTCTTGGATCCCATGGATTTATCTGGCCAGTGCATGTAAGAGCTTGTCAAAAGTCTGGCTTAAATCCACATGCACATTAAATGTACGACCCTCACTGATGCTTCCTCAGAACAAACTTTTTTAAAATCTACATTGATTAATCTGCATCTTCCTGATGCTGTCCTTCAGGTTTTTTTTGTTCAATAATTTGCCCACCAGAGTTTAGGCTTACTGGCCTGTAACTACTCAGTCTACCCCTTTCTCCCCTTTGAAATGGGACTGTTAGCAGTCCTCCAATTCTCTGGCATCTCCCCTGCAGCCAGAGATGATTAGAAAATGGTCAGAATGCCCTCCCTTGCTTCCTTTAACAGCCCTAGATACATTTCATTCACGTCTGGTGATACCTAAAGATGCCAAACCCCTTAATATTTCCTCTGTTTATCCCATTCAATATTTCAAACTTTTACAATGTCTGCATTGTCCCCCCTGTTGACAGACAGCATAAAGAACCATGTTCACATCTTCCACCTTCACACACAGGTTATCCTTTTGGAATATTGGGGCAAAAGGCAGGGGGGGGGGGGGGAAGAGGAAAGAGAGAGAGGAAATAAATACAATAACTATCACTAAAGAAAAAATACTAGGGAAACTAATGGGGCTAAAGGCCGATAAGTCACCTGGGCCTGGTGGGTTGCATCCTAGGAAATAGCTGCAGAGATAGTGGATGCACTGGTAGTAATCTTCCAAGAATCCTTAGATTCTGGAAAAGTCCCTGAGAATTGGAAAACTGCCAATGTAACACCCTTATTCAAAAAGGGAGGGAGACAAAAAAAGGTAACTATAGGCCAGTTAGCTTAACCTCTGTCATTGGGAAAATGTTGGAGTCTATTATAAAGGATGTAATAGCAGAGCATTTAGAAATGCATAATCTAATCAAGCAGAGTCAGCATGGCTTCATGGAGAAATTATGCCTGACAAATTTATTAGAATTCTTTGAGGTGGTCACAAGCAGGATAAATAAAGGGGAACCAATAGATGTAATATATTTGGATTTCCCAAAAGGCATTCGAAAAGGTACCACCCATAAGGCTACTTAATAAAATAAGAGCCCATGGTGTTGGGGGGTAGTATATTAGCATGGATAGAGGACTGGCTAGCCAAAAGACAGAGTTGAGATACGGGGGGGATTATCAGATCAGCCATGATCTCGTTGAATGGCAGAGCAGACTCGATGTTCCAAATGGACTAGTTCTGCTCCTCCATCTTATGGTCTTATTCCTTAGTTATCCTCTTTCATATTACATATCTTAGGGCTTTCCCTGATTTTACTTGTCAACATTTACTCATGCCCTTCTCTTTGCTTTTCTAATTTCCTTTTTAAATCTTATCCTTGCACTTTCCAGAAATCTCTATGCTTCCTCCAGTTCAGCAAGCTTCCTTTTTTTGCAGTATGTCTGATATGGGAGTTCAACCTTTTCCTTTGTGGGAAATGTATTTATTCTGACATCTTGCTATCTCCTCCTTCAAAGCCTCCTACTGGTTTTAAGTTATTTCCAGTTCATCTTTGCTAAATCACACCTTAGCTTACTTAGTAAAATTAGCCTTGTTCCAATTAAGAACTTTTTCCTCCCAATCCATCTGTGCCCTTTTCCATAATTATGCTAAATCTAACTGACTTATGATCATGAGCACCAAAATGCTCTCCCACTGATACCCCTTCATCCCCTAAAACTAAGCCTAAGAACTGCCAGACTCAAGTTTGCTTCCACAGTTGTCCTGAATGCTTAAGAATTTTGCCTCCTCTATACCATTCATACCGATTCTCTGTTAATTTGAAATCCCCATATTGTTTCTGCACTTCAAACTTTTCACCCCTCTCATTATATTGAAATTAGACCCACTGTAGTCCCTGAACTAAGAATCTCTGTACTTCTGCCACTCATCTGCCTGCCCTCTTGCAAAGTTAAGGTTTTTAAAATCCAAACCCAGTGCCACTTAATCAAAACTTCCTGCTTTACCTCATCTCTCCTACAGTCTTTGGAGGTTTCCTGGGCCCTGGCTTTCATGGTGATAGTTCCATATTTCACAATCATGTAAGGCTATTTTAGACCTCCTAGGGTTCAAAGATGTAGATACAATTCAGCAAAACAGCACAATAAATTTATTTTTAAAAAGTAAAAGTTTGGCAAATGTTAAAAATAACTAAGTTCAGATTTTAATTGAGTCAGGCTAGCTTGAGGTGGTTGTACTGTAGGACAGGTGCACTCACTGCCCACGGCCCCAATTTGTCCATCAGTCTGATCTAGTTATTCCAAGGATCAGAATGTTCACGTTTGGACAACCAGGATCTAATTAAAAAAGTGCTTGAGTCAAGGCAATAATAAAAAAATCAAACATAGTTAGAAACTGATTTTAAACCAGTAAATAAAGTTACCAAAGAATGACAATCTAGAGCACTGAACTAGGCCATTCAACCCAAGCGGAACGTGGTTTTAAGCACAGGTCTCAAACAACATGTAAGGGAATGTTGCAAGTTCTTAAAATTGCTGGGTTACTACAGAAATTGAAATGTTTAACCCAATACATTTTGTAGACTATTAATATTGGATGTAAAAATATTACATCCAAAATGTATTTACCAGAATGGTACCAGGAATTTCAGTTTATTTACAAAGACTAGAGCGCAGTTCCAGCAGCTCAACACCATCCAGAACAAAGTAACCCGCTTCATTAGCACCCCCTCCACAAACATTCACTCCCTCCACCACCAACACACAGTAGCAGCAGTGCATACCATCTACAGGAACTTACCAAGCCTCTTTGGACAGCACATTCCAAAACCATGACCACTACCCTCTGGAAGGACGAGAGCAGCAGACACATGGGAACACCAGCACCTGGGAGTTGCCCTCCAAGCCCCTCATCATCCTGACTTGGAAATATATCGCTGTTCCTTCACTGTCACTGGGTCAAAATCCTGGAACTCTCTAACAGCTCTGCAGGTGTGCCTACACCATGTGAAATGCAGCAGTTCAAGAAGGCACTTCATCACCACCTTCTCAAGGATGGGCAATAAATGCTGGCCTAGCCAGTGACACCTACATCCCATGAATGAATTTTAAAAATGGGATGCTGAGGTTGTTCTGCTCAAGCGCACAGAAGGTCAAGAGGAGAATTGAGGCATTCAAAAATGAGTAAATAAAGACAAAATTGTTTCCAGAAGGGTTGGTAACTAAAATACATATTTAAGGTGATTGGCAAAGAACGAAAACTGGGAGCAACATGGGGAATTTTCTTTGTTGCAATGAGATGAGATCTTAAGTGCAATGCCTAAGAGTGGAAACAAATTTAATATTGACTTTCAAAAGGGAATTGGATAAATACTTGGGAAGTGAAAAAAGATTACAGGGCTATGGGCAAAGAGGGGTGCGGGGCTAATTGGATAACTTTTTCAAAGCATTGGCACAGACATGACGGGTTTAATAATCTGAGCTGCATATAGGTTTACATAGTTCCCATCAATCTTTGTTGTAAATTCTTTAATCCACATGTGCAAATATGTTGCAGCACCCTCATTGGCAGGAATGTGCAATTACAGGGCGACAAAATAAACATATATATTAAACAGACTGCTTCCAAAATAAAATGTTGCCACAAGAATTTATTGCATGCCCAGCTCAAATTATACACCACCTTTTAATACCACTGAGGATTGCGCTCGTCTCTGACTTACGTGCAATGTCACAGATCATCAAAAAAAGTGTCCACAAATATATAACAGAATTGATGCCACTTAAGGGTTAAAATATTCCACAGCAATGCAGCTGAACAGTGAGATCAACTGTGAAATATTGTTTAACAAAGTTAAGATGGGCAAGTGCAACTGAAGATATTGATGCTTGCAATCATTGTTATAAAGGGTAAATTTACAATATTTAAAACAATTGGCTGTGGTTTTGAATGGGGACAGAGTGGAGGGCTTTAGAAAAATGTACTGCAGAATCAGTTCCAGAAGTTTGAATTCCAGTTTAATTAAGAAACAACTCAATCTTAAGAAAAAAATGTTGGACAAGAAACAAGACAAAAATTGGTAATTTTATTTCAAATAAGACACTTTCCAAACCTTAAGCTTTGAACGATTAACTGAAAGAAAAAAGCAAATAATTTTCTTCTAAAGGTTGTTGTCAGCACCAAGATTGCGTCCATCTGGTTGACTGTACAATATGCAAAGAAGAGATTGGAGACAGACAAGTACAACCTAAAATCTGGAGACGTTTGGGGAAGTGATTCAAATGCAGAGATCAGGCAAGCTCCTTAACAGGGGTGCCCAAATTGCAGCCTGTGGGCCACATGAAGGTTCCAAGCTCTCGCAATCTGGCCCTTGCCCCAAATAACTTATTGGCACTTAACTCATATGTTGATTTGTCCTGTTTGATTTTATGGGCCTGGATTTTTCAGAGACGTTCTTTATCTAGTGAGATGCCTCACCGGTGGAAAAATTCCAAACCAGAATACTCTATCCGTTCCATCAACAACTGAGGGGGTATGCAAATTAATGTGAATACCATTTTAAATATGAACCCACGAGACACTCCATGGTGTACAGCTACGTGGCCCATGAAGACATAACCTTGGACACCTTGCCTTAATACCAGTGTCCTTACATCAGATACTTCATTAGTTCCCTGTAATTCTGCACTAAAATAAACATTTTCTTCCAAACAGCCAAATAACAGATGCACCATGGGTATCACTATTCTCAAAAGGGCCTTCTTCAAATGTTCATCATACAACTCATTTCAAATTAGAAAGAAAAATCTACAAATGAAATGCATTTGGCTATCAGGCAATTACAACTAACAGCCACAGCAGTATTACTCACCACCTCGAGTTGAAGGTCAGTCTGAATACTCCAATATATTGCAGTGACGGGATATAGGTGTGCACGTGATTCCCAATGATCATCTGATTTCGACTAAGTCACCATGAGCGCTTGCCAAGCAAAGGCCCATCACTTTCCCACAGTAAGGAAGAAAGCACACCTCCAAAACTACCAGGTTTTTTTATTTTCATAAAGGGTTATCTCCACTTCACAATTTGTTTGTCCGTACTTACTGTGGAGCAAGAGCAGAAGGGGAAACAGTACCTAATCTCAGCTCCTTCAAGTGGGGAAGCTGCGAATTGAGACCTTGAGTCAAATGACAAAACAAGTCTAATGGCCATGAATGAAGGGCTACAAATGGTTCTATTTTGTAATTACTGCTGGGCTACTACCTCAAAGCAAGGTGAAGTAATTTATAAGCTTCTCACAGCATGTTAAGGCAGGCACAAAGTCAACTACTTAAAAAAAAGTTAGCATCAACCAAACCCAGTTAAGAGACATCACATACACAACTTTGATTTGTTTTGATCACGTTTTAATGCTCTGGAGATTTTTGGTCAATCAACTGAGCAGACCAGTGGATTGGAGAAAAAAAAAACTCAACAATATAGTGATAGCAGAGCCCAAATGTTCTGTTTAACACTGTATAGAATAAATTCGGTCCACTTTCTGAAAGCTATTCTAGTATGCACCATATTAATGAGGAAAACACACTAGCTTGGATAAAGGCAAACGCTGGTCTGACCTTTGAAGAAATTCATTGATTGAAGAGATCCTTTTCAAATCATTTGCTAAACGGACTCATAAGGCATTGGTTCTTCATTAGGAATGACGTTTCTTCAGGGGCATGTGAATTCAATGGTGCTTGGATTCTTCCACCTCACACTCCCTCCCCCCCCGGCCCCCTTGTCATAGTAATTCAGATTTCAATAAAAGAGGTACATTGATAAGACAGAAAGGATATTCCTAGCAAGATTAGAGGAAAGAAAATCAAATTGCAAGTGTTACACCCAAGCATGAAATGGTTCCATAACACAACTTTGATTTAAGTTTGACATTGTGACATGGAAGTGTTGGGGCAGCACATCCATTTCAACTCTGGGTATACAAAGACCTATAAAAAACCCTAGAATTTATCAAACTTGATTGGTAATCAGTACATTTCTTTATAAAGTCAGTTATAAAAACACAAATGCAGATTGTCAACTGGATGTGATCAGTACAGTTCTATCAGCCGACAGTAAAACCTGTATTAAATGTAACAAAGTTTTTTTTAAAAAGGCTGTAAACTTATTAGCCAAATGTTCACCAACCCGAATCTTCCCAGCCCATTTGTGTGAATGCACCGTACTTTGGTTAAGACAGGAGAGAGTGTTGAGTCAAAAAAGGGGGTAGAAGTGTAAAAAAAAGACAAGATACTGTCTCCATTTTCAAACACTTTATAGCTTGATGACTTAGCACTCTGCTGAAATAAAAATGCATTTTAAATGTAGCATATCACATTATATAACATAATGCTCCTTGCCAAAGTTATGGTATGCGCTCTGCAACATAAAAGGGTGATAAAAGTGTTAAAACTACAAGAAACTTATAACAAAATAGCTGACAAGTTTAAGGCACTAATTTAAAACCATACTGCTGTGTGGGCATTTATAAAACAATTCTTTGGTAATCACCAGAACTACTGCTCTGTTTAGTTACTGCCAGTGACTGCATATATTGGTGTTTCCGCTACTCAAGCAGTAACACTTCCAGGGACATGCTGATGTAACAGTGCTCTAAATCTATTTAATTACAAAGTTTCTTTTAAAATATTCATTCCTGGGATGTGGGCATCACTGGCTACAACAGCATTTATTGCCCATCCCCAATTGCCTAAGGAGGTGGTGTGCTGCCTTCTTAAATCACTGCAGCCCATTCACAAGTGTCCTTCCTTGAGGATCTCCTGACATCTGCTCTGAGTTAAATATAGGCCTGTACAACACCAAAAATGTGCAAAATGTCCAGCAACTGAAAACTGTAACAGACACCCAATAGAAAGTGCCATCCTTGCTGTGATATAAAAATAGATTGGCCTGTGCAGGGGGGCAGGGCAGCATGGAAACGCTCAAAAAAAACTTGGAGCTTATTAATTTTATTTTGTCTCAGTCTTTCCCCCTCCTTCCAGGAAGGCACCGACTCTTGTGGGCTACAGTTTCTTGGGTGCCAGTAGCCATTCTAGTTGCAAAATTAGACAAAGGAATTATTATTGACTATTTGGGTGTGGAAGGCACTGCAGTCAAGACAGATCCTTTCCACACCTGAAGACCCCACAAAAAGATTTTCTGGGAAGACTTACTCAATAATCAGGGCCAGGATCCCCTTTCATATTTCCTCTTTTGAGCATGGGGAACCCCAATCGAGCCCAACAAATTCAGCAGACTAGAGCGTAATCTTTGGACTTTCTACATTGTGGTTCAGTGCCCTGTTCAATGCATTTACACATCAAGTCTTCTGAAGGGCCATGTAAATTTTAGTTAACGTTTGCTCTGATCCTTTATCATACCAGGTGGAATCAATTTAGAAAGCCAACCATAATTGCAGATAATGGCCAATCAAAAAGTAACTTTCAGCCACAAAGTTCTGTTCTTTTCCCATTCTTACTAAGTAACATAGCAGAAAAAATAGTTTTTGCAGCAGCGTGAAAATCACTTAATAAAGGTTTTACTGTCGATCACTAGAAACTTTAAAAAAAACTGTTATAGACATTAGTTCTGAATGTGCTTTTGTTGAGGAAAACTTCCACCACTAATATTCACACTGTTTAGAGACAACAGATACTTACAGATTAAACTAACCTGTACTGCCAGAGCTCTTGGCATTTCCTTTCCTACACGTTAAAAAGCAAGTGACGGAACGCTGCTGTTATAGTTAACTGAAACAAAAATTATGTTGAAGAAAATCTCAGTTTCGGGTGCAGGGAACTTCCATATTAAAATACGCTGAACATTTGAGAACCCAATCATCTGAATGGAAATCACTGATAAATAAAACCAGTTTGCAACATTGCGAATTAGAGGGTTACATTTTCCATTCAGTGCTAATTTAGTACAAACATTAACATGGTCGCACCAAATTCTTGTCTACTGTTTAACCACTGGCTTTAAACCAACGTTTAAAAGTGCCAAGTGGAAAACACTCAAAACTAAAAGATAAATGTGTTTAATAATTTGGAACTAAACTATCAAGTGAAATGAAATATTGTAAACTGCCCAAAAAGTAAAGCAGAAAATACTAGCATCAGGATCAGATAGAGCACTAAATCAATTAACTGAATCCTGTGAAACCCAGTTTGTGTACTTCAAAAATTAGCCAAGAGGCCCTTATTAAAAAAGGAATATTTTAGCCCAATATCAATGTTTTTATATCCTGAAGCTATACAATAAAATCAATTTCTTCGTTTTATACACTTTCTCCAATGCTGGGAACAGACTGCGCCCTCAGAAGTAAAATCCTCCAGTTAATAACAGGATTAAAAAGTGTTATCATTTCTATTCATTTGTCCTGCGTTGCTAATGGAGCATGAAGCTGCAAGAGAAATATCCACACACTCCCATAAGCTGCAAAACAGAGCAAGAATTCTCCTTTGCATTTCATTCCCAACCAATAATTGAAGAAGTCATACATCAAGTTGCAAATTCCAATCCCCTCCCCAGATTTAGCAACATTAACTAGTCTAATCTACCCTTCACAGCTCCTTTATTACTAAGATCAGAATTTTTTTTTTTTAAAAAAAAGGTGCATAGATTCTTGGTGAGCAAGGGGGTGATAGGTGGGATGCAGATTTTAGGTTACTATCAGATCAGTTACGATCTTATTAAATGGTGGAGCAGGCTCGAAGGGCCGAATGGCCTATACCTGCTCTTTGTTCATATATTCTTGGAAAGGAATGGGAGAAATGCAATTTTAAAATCTAAATACAGAAATTGTGTATTTTAAGTCCAAAGTTTACATTTGCAATTAGATCAAAGGTTTCAAAGCTCAACACCAATTTATTCAGGCACCGGGTCCTTTTCATTAGTCTCAAAGATAAAATTGTGCATGCTCACTGGAAATAGGCATAACCAAGCTTACTTTCACAAAACACGTTCATACAATCAAAATTTAGTGGTCTCTAAAGATGATGTGAACCTTCTCTCCAGACGGTGCCTTGTCATGCTAGGTAGTTTCATGGGTTCCAGCAGACATCCAGTGCCTAGTCCAAGAGGTTATTCTTCACACAAAAGTGGACAGTAAGTATTGGCAGTCTATTGCACTGTGCGTGACATCACCTCCCTTTCCATTGCCCCCAGCCTAAGTAGTACTGAGGCCAAGTGTAACAACACCTCTCCCAAAATCCCAGCTGAGATTTGATCACTACAGAAGGCAGCTTCAAACCTACAGCCTTTATTACTCAGTTTCGCATTTAGCTGAAGTTAACTTTTAAAAGCAATATACTTCATCCCAACCAGATGACTGGCTCGCCCAGGTCATATCACTCCAATTAATTGTTTACAGCTTTCTCTTTGACAGAGTACTTGGTACACAATGAAAGGTTCCAGGCAAAGCAAGATTGTTCATTCACTATCCAATTACCTACCCCTCACCCCAGCAGTGGGTTGAATGATGGACCCATAAGTCTATTGACTCTTCAGCTGTTTTAAATTAATCAAGGAGGATGGAAGCTCACTACAACTCTGCCATGGACAGAATAGAGGCAGACATTGAAAAAAAGATAAAAGAGCAACGAGTGTATGAGAAAAGATTAGCAAGTAGCAAAAAAAGAAACCCCAAATCCTTTTATAACCATAAAAGGAAAAGGATAGTTAAAGGAATGGTGGGGTAGATTAGGGACAAAGAAATCCGAGGCAAAGTAAGGTCACAGTAATGTGGTTCGGGGAAGGTGGAAATTTGGATAGGACAAAAATAGAAAGATGATTATTAACAGGTTGCATCACTCCAAGTTAAGACACCTGGTCCAGATAGGGTGTATCCTAGGTTACTGAGGAAGGAAAGTTAGGTTGGAGATAGAAGCTCTACCCATAATCTTTCAATCTTCTTTTGATATGGTGCCAGAGGTACTGGAGATTGAAAAAGTTACACCTTTGTTCAAAAAGAGAGAGGGATAAACCTGTGTCAGTGATGGGGAAAACTACTTGAGACCACTGTCAAGGGCAACATTAATTCACACTTGGAGAAATATGGGTAACAAAGCCAGCACAGATCTGTTAAGGCAAATCTTGTCTGAATACCTGGAGTTCTTTAAATGAAGTACCAGAAGGCTGATGAAAATAGGACAAATGATGTATACATGGTCTTTTAAGAAGTACCTTATAACAGACTTATTTGGAAAAGAAGCATATAACAAAGAGTAAGCGGTAACATAGGTACATAATTGGATACAGGACCAGTATCAGAGGGCACCGATGAATGGATTAGAGATGTAGTGGGGTCTTCCAGCAGAGTTAGGGCAATAGTTTCTTTTTTTACATAAATGATCTGGACTTGGCTGTAGGGAGCACAATTTTGAAATCTGCATATAAATACAAAACTTAATCTAGCAAATAATTGGCAGGGTAGCAGCAGACTTAAGGGGGACAAATGTGCACACATAACAAATGTAATTTAATACAGATAAAAGTGTGAAGTGATATACTTTGGGAGTAACAACACAGGTCTAAACAGTGCTATTTTGTTGGGGAGGGTGTACAAATCCTTAAAGGTGGCAGGGCAAGACGATATTTAAGAAATTCCACAGAATGCTTGGTTTTGTAAATAGGGGAATTGGATACAAGAACAAATAAATCATGCTTTACAAATCACTAGTTAGACCTCCATTGGAGTACTGCATACAATTCTGGGCACTACTTGGAGAAGGATCTCAAGGACTTGGGAGTGATAGAGGTTTACGAGGAATGAGGGACTTCAGTTATGTGGAGAAATTAGAGAAGTTGGGATTGTTCTCCTTAGAGCAAAGAAGGTTAAGGAGAGATCCAATAGACACATTCAAAATTGAGCTGTTTTGACAGAGCAAGTAGCAAGAAATGGTTTCCTCTGGCAAATGGGTTGGCAACCAGAGGTCATAGATTTAAAATACTTGGCAAAGGAACGAGAGAGGAAATAAAATTATTTCAGAGGATTATGGTGGTCTGGAATGCATCATTGAAAGAGCAGTGGAATCAGATTCCGTAACTCTCAAAGACAATCGGATATATACTTCGAGAACCAATTTGCAGGGTTATGGTGGGGGCAGGGGAGGAAAGAGGAAGAACTGGCTGAAAGACTAAATTGGACATCTCTTTCAAAGAGCCAGCGCAGCCATGATTGGCCAATTGGCCCCCTATGCTGTAAGATTCTATATCAATATTACCATTGATCAAGGAGATCTCATAAGTTAGATCTTTCCCAGAAGACATCAGCCCAAATTTAAGTGGACAATAGGGCCTCAGCTGTTCAGAGAGTAAAGATTTGTCTGAAGTTGACTAATGCATCTTCTGTTTGCACGTGCACAAAGCAAAATGGAATTAAGTGTCTTCCGGATGCAGATCAGGACAAGCAAAGTGTGGCAAATTCCACAGCAAAGATAAAAAATCAGCTTGATAAATGTACGCGGAAAAGAAGGGGTCACCTGGGTTGTCCTGCCATTTTTTGAGAGTCAGACAATGCTAACCATTTTAAATGCAAAATCCTACCCTTATTCTGTAATACCTTCAGTGCCCAAGTACCTCCATTTTAAACTGCTCAATTGCCTCAGCATTAGCAACTTTCTGGGAGGTGGGGGCAGTAAGTGCCCTCAATGTTCTTATAGCCCTGCATGTGATGTCTTTCTTTCAGGGTCCACTTTCAACCAGCTTGGTAATAATTTGAATTATCTCCTTGTTCTGAAATCTCCATCTAGAAGATATGTTGAATATTAAGTGTCCCACACACTCAGGATCACACTGAAATGATAATTTGAATTTGTGCGGGACACCATGTAGATAAGTCGTCCTTTTTTAAAAAAATACATCTGCTGCGAAATGCAATGAGCAATTCAACTAACAGAAGAGCAGCAAAAGTGGTCGTTGCCCATCATTTATTGAGCACAAAAAGCATTTTGAAAAATAAAACCAGGCACCAGCTGCAGGTGCAATGTTTGTGATCAGGACAGAATTTCAATGGTCATCTAATAATTATTCTTAAAACACTTTTAGCAACAAAATTTGCAGTGAATGTCAGGGACAGTTTTCAATTTCAGTCCTACTTCATTGGCTGGGTCAGATATTTAAAACTAATTCAATTCAAGCAACAATCTCTCTCTGGTTAAACTGTCTCCAAGTATTTTATACATAGCTTAAGTTATGACATTTAACATGGCTCTGACCTAGGAGTTCAAAGATCAGTGCAACCCAAGCAATGTCCCACTTGCCAGATACAAGGAAATAAAAATTTAAAAAGCTAGGCACAAATTTGAATGTGCATAATCACTAGATAAGCAATTGACCCCACCAGTTTCTCTGTGCGCTCAAGAAAACTGTTTAAAAAGGGAAAAATAACCACAAATATTTAAAGTTTAGGTAAATGGGAACAGTAAACAGTAAGCTAATCTCTGCAAATAGTAGGTTCCCATATCCAGCAAATAGCACTTTGCTCTAAAGTCAAATACAATCACAACACAATATAATACGTTACTAGAAATAGATTTTTTAAAAAAGGGCCTTCACCAAACTTGCTACAAGTTTGGGGACAGAGAAATCCAACAGCCATAAAAAGCTGTGAAAGCCCCTGGAAAGGAATAAAATGAAATCTGACTTGCCTCAGACTGAGAGGACAATAAGATTCAGCCTCAGCCTGTCCCATGGCAGGGCTACAGGAAGGAAGAAATAAATTCCAATTTTAGCAATATGTTAGGGTGGTCAATTCTACATCCATAAACCATGCATTCACTCCACAATCTTTCCAGAAAGGTTTTAAATATATTGTTTTTCTGTTGCTTTACTGACCTTGTTTGTCACAAATATGAACAATTTAATGCATACTGGGCTAATATAAAGCATGCAGAGAGATATACAGATATATACAATGTTGGTTCATTCCAAAAGCATAACCAATAAAATCCCCCTCCAATGCTTTTACTTTTATTTTTGCATTAAATCACAGCAACATGCAGTGGTACAAACCTTGAGGCAGTGATCCACAGCTGGTCATGAATAAAGCAACATTAATGTTTCCATCAAGTTTTATTACAATGAGCTTTACAACAGTACAGAAATTAAGAAATCAGGTACGACCTATTTAGGTTCAAAATGTTTTTTTGAACCCTGGATACGGGGTACGTTAAACAGTTACATAATCAAAACAACTGAACAGGTATTTGGTGCTGCAACAAGCAACTACACCAGAAGCCCTCACCAAACAATGTTGGGGACAATAAAGTCCAACAGCACCTAAAGTGCTGCGAAGGCCTCACTTTTGTTTTTAATACAAAAGCAAATTTTAATTTACAGAACTTGCCTTCAAAGGTGGTACTGTACGTTCATGTAACTCCAGCGCCTTCAATTTTTTTTATATATAAATGGACCATACTTATTATACTTCACTTCTACAAACCTAGATGAAACATGAGAAAAGAAGCTATACAACATGAATTGCAATTATATGGTGTTTGGGCATGGGGGGGGGGGGGAAGAGAGAGAGAGAGGGGGAGAAAGAGAGAGAGAGAGAGGGGGAGAAAGAGAGAGAGAGGGGGGGAGAAAGAGAGAGAGAGGGGGGGAGAAAGAGAGAGAGAGGGGGGGAGAAAGAGAGAGAGAGGGGGGGAGAAAGAAAGAGAGGGGGGGGGAGAAAGAAAGAGAGGGGGGGGGAGAAAGAAAGAGAGGGGGGGGGAGAAAGAAAGAGAGGGGGGGGGAGAAAGAAAGAGAGGGGGGGGAGAAAGAAAGAGAGGGGGGGGAGAAAGAAAGAGAGGGGGGGGAGAAAGAAAGAGAGGGGGGGGAGAAAGAAAGAGAGGGGGGGGAGAAAGAAAGAGAGGGGGGGGGGAGAAAGAAAGAGAGGGGGGGGGAGAAAGAAAGAGAGGGGGGGGAGAAAGAAAGAGAGGGGGGGAGAAAGAAAGAGAGGGGGGGAGAAAGAAAGAGAGGGGGGGGGAGAAAGAAAGAGAGGGGGGGGAGAAAGAAAGAGAGGGGGGGGAGAAAGAAAGAGAGGGGGGGGAGAAAGAAAGAGAGGGGGGGGAGAAAGAAAGAGAGGGGGGGGAGAAAGAAAGAGAGGGGGGGGAGAAAGAAAGAGAGGGGGGGGAGAAAGAAAGAGAGGGGGGGGAGAAAGAAAGAGAGGGGGGGGAGAAAGAAAGAGAGGGGGGGGAGAAAGAAAGAGGGGGGGGAGAAAGAAAGAGGGGGGGGGAGAAAGAAAGAGAGGGGGGGGAGAAAGAAAGAGAGGGGGGGGGAGAAAGAAAGAAAGAGGGGGGGAGAAAGAAAGAGAGGGGGGAGAAAGAAAGAGAGGGGGGAGAAAGAAAGAGAGGGGGGAGAAAGAAAGAGAGGGGGGAGGGAAGAGAGAGAGAACAAAGAAAGTGAGCAGGCGGAGAAAGGAATAAGGGAGACGCATCAGGATTTTGCTTTTCAAGAGTATGCTTTTCTTTTCCCCGCTATTGAGGTTAAACAAACAACAGGTCCTGGGATTTTGTGGTCATCATTAGCAGGCAGGAAGAGGTTTACCAGGTTTTTCTTAAAAAATGTTAAAGTCACTTATATTCACTGAAGCTTGTCTAGTTAACAGCAAGTTGAGAAAAGGTTGAATCTCCAAACCTATTAACGTAGGTACACCAGCTTCAGTAGCGGCCCCCTTGTGACATTACAGGAGGCCTCATTCCTGACATTCCCATTGGTGGCCGAGGGGGTCCACCCTGGTAAGGGGGCACCATTGGCGGTCCCTGTCCATATGGAGGCATGCCGCCAGGAAGGTAACCTGGCATACCCTGTGGGGGGCCACCATACTGACCTGAAAAGAAAAGAGGGAGTGTAAGTACGAATACTTGTCAAAAGTCAAGGAAATACAACAAATTTAAAAAACAGGGCAAAAGTAAATCTATATGAGCTTAACACTACCTTTTGGCTGATTGGTTTCGCATCCTAGTGTATTTCAGCTTCACATACCCTCACCATACATAGCCCAAGATTGAAGGGGCAAAAACTAAAAGCTAACAAGAGGTGTTCTTCATAGCTGAAGCAAACAGATTACAGGAATTTCAAACTCTACATTTCACTTTACCAAATTCTAGCAACAAACCAACTACTATTTAAGATAATGGAGAAGCCTGGGTTTATTTTCTTAGAACTGAGAAAGTTCAAGGGAAGATTTGAACACAAGAACAGGCATAAGAAATAGGTGGCCATTTGGCCCCTCGAACCTGCTCCCCCATTCATTAAGTTCATGGCTGATCTGATCACGGCCTCAACTTCACTTTCTTGCCCAGTCCCCAAAGCCCTTGATTCCATTGTAGATCAAAAATCTAACTCAGCCTGGTATATATACAGTGCAACTTCCACTGCTCTCTGAGGAAGAGATACCAAAGATTAACAACCCTCAGGAGAAATTCCTCCTCCTCACATAGGAGACCCCTTATTTTGAAACTGTGCCCCCTAGCTCTAGATACCTCCACCAGTGGAAACATGCTCTCCGCATCTACCCTGTCAAGACCCCTCAGAATCTTATATGTTTCACTAAGATCATATCTCACTCTTCTAAACTCCAGTGAGTATAGGGCAAATGGTGAAGGGTTTTGATAAAGTACTGTTTCCAGTGACAGAAGGGTGGGTAATCAGAGGGCATGAATTTAAAGGTTACTGGCAAAAGAACCAGAAATGTCGTGAAACCTTTTTTTTGATATACAGCGAGTTGTGATCTGGAATGCACTACCTTAAAATGGTAGTGAAAGTTGATTCAATATTGACATTCAAAAAGATCTAGACAAATGCTTGCTTGAAGGGGAAAAATTTAGAACGCTATGCGGAAAGAGGATGAGGGGGGACTAAATGGATAGCTCTACCAAAGAGCCAGCACAGATACAATAGACTGAATGACCTCTTTGTGCTGTCTCATTCTTTGATCTCTGCACTCAATCAGGATTTCATACTAGACACCATTAATTCAATTGTGTTTATAAACCCATATTATCCCACGGTACTATCTGCATTCACTCATGCCACACAATGAACCCTTCATCATATACAGGTTAACAAAAACAGTGGTTAGCCAACAGAAGTCATATACACCCAAGTGCAAAATTAACAAGGGCCTCAAGCCATACTGAGTACTTCTGTGCATATTAGTAGCAAATATAATTAAACCAAAAATCACTAAAAACCCACAAAAAGACAAACTCTTTTTAACCTGGAGGTGGCATGGGAGGCCTCATTGCTGGTTGCTGAGGTGGCATTCCTTGTTGTGGTGGCATCATGCCACCCATTGGCCCAACTGGTGGTGGCCCCATTGGTGTCTGGCCTTGCCGAGGGATGTTGCGCTGGTACTTTGGAAACTGAGCTCTCCTTTCCTCCTAAAGGGAAGACAAATGAAAATTGCACAGATACATTATTTTTCCTTAAAAGAAAAATAACTTATAACATGAATCCGCTACTGAATGTTCTATTAGTGTGGCACACACGTTAAATCCAGTTAAGACAGAAGGGTTTTAATTAAATGAATAAAGAATGACCCATACACTTACCAGTGATATATCCTCATCTGGATGGATCAACTTACTAGTTGCACTAGTTGTGGTTAGAGTAGCAGGCTTACTAGTTACAGGGATAGTTGGCTTAGCTGCAGAACTGTTCGATGTGCTGGTGGCAGTAGCTGTTGACTGCGTGTATGCTGGGAATGTGGGCTTCGGAGGTTCTGCAGTAGTGGCAGGCGTACTGTTGAGGGGTTTAAAATCTGTACCCACGGGTCCAGAGACAGACTGCTGGCTCTGTTGAATCAACACCACGAAAGTTAGATTAATTGCAAATCCAGAAAATCAAAATCAAAATCAAGCCTCAAGCAAAGCAGTTTAATTTTCCAAATAACATGCTAATCTAAAAAATGCAGGTTTACAAGTTTCAATTGTACTGACAATTCAAATTAAGTATCCTCAAAAGTGTCAAGAGGACCAAAAAAGTGTGAAATTAAAAAAAAATTCTGGCTCAATTTAAACTGGCAAACCTTCAGCAGACTCTGCATCAGATGTAAAGCTGCTGGATGTTTCTTGGTAATTGCTTTTTTTTTAAAAATTAAAAATAAAAACGCTAACTCTACAAAGTAGTACAGCACACTACACCAGATTAGCATTACACAGCCCATACACACTCCAAAAGCCTCTAAAGCTAGTTTATAGCATGCTCAAGAATTATTCTGGCAGGTGAAGCACTGTGAATTAGTCTAACACCAGAACAGATGGTGACTGCCTGCGTACTTGTGCTGCACTAGGAAACAGAGGTTTAGAGGAAGTTGAGAGATTTGCCGAATTTGATGAAGCTGTAGTGGAGGTTGTAGTTGTGCTTGAAACACGAGTCCCCATCTGAAGCATAAAAAGAGCAGATAGTGAAAATCCTCAACAGCTGCCAGTACTCTACACTAAAAGGGTGACTGTCAGACATTCAATGCATTAAAACCTAGAGGAGCTTCAATTTCCTATAAACATTTTACAGCTTGCCCTAAATAAATGCATCCCTAGTCTAAGTGTTGACTGCAATGAATTATGACCAGATAAGTACTAAAGTTATTCATATACCAGGAAACAATTGTGGCACTCTGATATTACACAGGTCAACAGAACTTACCAACACTGATATTTCAAGTTAGCATGCACTTACCTGGCCAGCACTGGGGAAGAGTGGCTTTGAAATGGGAGGCTGTGGGTTAGGTCCAGGAAGTGGTGCTCTACTGGGTAAACCAGGTGCAACCACTGGCTGCGACTGGGTCATTGATGGTCCTCCTGGGCGTGGAACGGGTGGTGGCATACCTGAAAAAGTACAAGAAAACTAGAAGTTAGAACTAAAACTAGTTAGAAGGAAATCAGATGCAAATGAGACTTAGAACAATCAGTTGTTGTACAATGCTTACTGAATACAAAGAATATTGTTCAGATGGCCTAGTTCCTTTGAAATTTAATTTACTTACCATTAACAGCCACTGAAGTACTTGGAGATAGTAACTGGTCATCGGATTATGTCACACTTACTGAAACCATAAAGTATAAATCATAAACCATCCCAGCTCTACCCATTTTTTCCAAGTGGTATTGAATGGTCTGTACCAGCTGTATGACCCCGTATTTACTAAATGAGTGACTTATACTGAAAGAAGTGAAATCTTACAGGGGAGGAACAGGGATCTTTCTATACATGCAGATAAAACAGGTGCGGCAGTAATAAAAGGAGATGGGGCAAATGTGATTTTGGGTTTAATATAGAGGCATATAAAAGCCATGTTAAATTTGTACAAGATATTGGCAATGCCACAATTGTAATATAAGCAAAATACTGAGAAGTCACATTGGACTCAAAACGTTAACTCTTCCTCTCTCCACAGATGCTGCCAGATCTGCTGAGCTTTTCCAGCACATTCTTTTTAATCCACAATATCAGCATCTGTAGTATTTTTATTTTATATTAGTGCTCTAATATCAAGACTGGCTTTGGGCCGTCAATTATAGGATAAATGCTATGTTCATTGCAAGGTTATAATGAAGACTCATTAGAATTAAACCAAGAAAAGTTAGGGCTGTTTTTTTACTTCATTCATGAGATGTTGCTGCCAAGGCCAGCATTTATTGCCCATCTCCAAATGCCCTCGAGAAATTGGCAGTGAGCTGCCTTTTTGAACCAATGCAGACCATATGGTGTAGGTACACCCATAGTGCTGTTAGGGAGGAAGTTCCAGGGTATTAACATGATGACAGCGGAGAAGTAGAAATATTGTTCCAAGTCAAGGTGGTGTGTGGCTTGGAGAGAAACTTGCAGGCGGTGGCGTTCCCATATATCTGCTGCCTTTCTTCTAGATAGCAGAGGTCGCTGGTTCGGTAGGTGCTGTCCAAGTAGCCATAGCGAGTTGCTGCAATGCACTTTTTACATAGCGCATACTGCTGTCATTGTGTGCTGGTGGGGCAGAGAGTGATGTGCTTGGTGATGTGGTGCCAATCAAGTGAGCCGCTTTGTCCTGGATGGTGTCGAGCTGCGAGTGCTGATGGAGCCGCATTCATCCTGGCAAGCAGAGTATTCCATTACACTCCTGACTTGCACCCTGTAGATGGACAGGCTTTGGCGAGGTAGAAGGCAGGCTACTTGCCACAAAATTCTCGGTCTCTGACCTCCTCTTTTAGCCATAGTATTCATATAGCTGGTCCATCTGGTCAATGGTAACCCCAGCACGTTGACGGTGGGAGATTCAGTGATGACAGTGCTGCTGAATGCCATGGGGTGAGTAATACTTGCAGCACACAAGAGCCTAGCCTGATTGTTGTCCAGATCTTACAGCATGTGGGCACAGAAACAGAGTGCTTCAGTATCTGAGAAGTCGCAAATGGTATTGAACACAGCGATCATTGGTGAGCATCTCTACTTCTGACCTTATGATGGAGGGAAGGTCACTGATGAAGCAGATGAAGATAGTTGGGCTAGGACAGATTGATTTCCAACAATCACAATCCATCTTCCTTTGTGCTAGGCATGACTCCAACCAGCACAGACTTCCCCCCACCCCGATCACCATTGGTATCAATTTTGCTAGTGTTGAATGACTAAGTTTTAATGTCAGAGTAGTCAAATGCTGCCTTTATGTCAAGGTCAATCACTCTCACCTCAACTCTGAAATTCAGCTCTTTTGTCCATATTTGGATCATGCCTGTAATGAGGTCTGGAACCACATGGTCCAGGCAGAACAACTACTGAGCTTGGCTGAGCAAGTTGTTGCTAAATAAGTGCCCCTTAATAGCAGTTGATGACTTCTTCCATCACTTTGCTGGTGATTGAAAGTAGACTGATGGGGCAGTAATTGGCTGGATTGGATTTATCCTGCTTTTTGTGAACAAGACATACCTGGGCAATTTTCCACATTGTCAGGTTGATGTCAGTGTTGTAGCTAGACTGGAACAGGATAAAGTGCCCTGAGATTTTACTATGTTAAAAGCACCATATAAATGCAAGTAGTTGTTGCTGTTGAAAGGCTAAAACAGCATTTCATTTCCCCCTGCTGCAACAAAGGTTTAGGGAGAATCTAATAGACTTTCAAAATTGGGAAGTTTTATTTTAATTTATTCATTAATGGGATATGGGCATCGCTGGCTAAGGCCAACATGTAAACAGTAATGGCAGTACAGAATCAATTGTCACAAGAACAAAAAAAAGCTCGAAAAATATTTGGGATAAACAGCAATTAGGAACACTAAGGGAAATATTAGAATGCAAAATGCTTTAAGACAAATAGTTATTAAGCCAGAAATGACTAGATTGCATTAGGAGTTCTTTTTAAAAATTCACTCATGCGATATTGGACATCCCTGAAAAGGCCTGCATTTGGTGTCCATCCCAAACTGCCCTAAAAGGCAGTGGTTAGCCGACTTCTTGAACCATCGCAGTTCGTGTATTGTAGGTGTACCCACTGTGCTGTCAATTATAGTATTTGAAAATGATAGGAATGGCCAAGGCAGTGAAATTAGAGTAAACAGTACCAGTTGAGAACACAGCACAAACAAACCAAATGACCTCTTCCTGTGTTGTAAATTCTATGATTCCTTTATTAGGTGATATCTCAGCATTATACTTTATGGGATAGTCCAAAAGAAAATGGTGAGATACATCTTATTACTGGAGATGTTGCTGTTTAAGCCCCTTGATGGTATAGATCAGTCACAATTTAACTGAACGGCAAGTATGGTTAATGGCTCTAGAAGGACATGGTCAACAGGTGCATGTGAACGCTATCAAGTAACACACCACCTAGTGTTCACTGTCACTGGATGAAAAACCTGGAATTCCTTACCCAACAGCACTGTGGTAATATGCTCAACACACCGACATCAGTAATATTAAACGGCATGAGGTCTTTCTGAAGTGCAACTAGGAATGGGCAATAAATGCCAACATGTTCATATCTCCAGATTTTTATATTATAAATTACCTACTCCTGTTCCAATGCCCCTGTGCCCATACAGATGATATCCAAGTCATTGTTGTAGACTTCATTTGATGGGTTGCATGACATCTTTACCAGTGCTCTCTAGCTAGAAAGCAATCATTTAGTATGTTAACTACTCACCCGTTTCAAATTGCTTTACAACTTAAATTTTTTTTTTGGAATTTTTTAAAAATCCTTTCCCTTAAGGGTACTGGAAGAATTTCTTAATGCCATTTTTGCTTTCTACAACTATGCCATCTGCAGTTCTCCAATTGCCTATTCGTTTTTTTGGGTATATTCTAATGCTCTTTCCAATGGTTTCTCCTCATTCCCCTACACATGGAGTGTAGAGAATGTTTCTTTTAAAATACAATTCTGTGATAGAAGATCTCCTGTGGCATTGCCCAGAGTCAAGACAAAGCATACTGCCTTGAAAGTGCATTAATACTGCTGCAGCTGTGGATAGGGGGACCTGCAGCTACATCAAATGGTAGAAGGCAGCAAATGCAGACAGAACTGTCACTGAATGCTTGACCCTGAATAAGGATCATCAGACAGAGAGAAACTCATTATGTAGATTTCTTGTTTATTACTATAATTTCACAGCTTACTACAGCAAATACGGGAATTACTATTTTTGAAAGTTGCCTTTTCCATAGAAGTTTGCTTTCCAAAATGATCTTACAAAATTTATGGGTCACAGCAAGTCACTTGAGTCTGAAATTAAACTTTTTTTTCTCTTTCATGAGATGTGGGCGTCATTGGCAAAGCCAACATTTCTTGCCCATTCTCAATTGCCCTTGAACCAATGATGGTTTCCATGGCCACTATTACTGAGACCAGCTTTATATTGCAGATTTATTAACTGAACTTAAATTCCACCAGTTTCCATGATGAGTACTGAACTCGTATCCCTAGGGCCTCTGCGTTACAAGTCCAGTGACATTACCACTATGCCATCATCTCCCCCAGAGTGAACATAAGCAACTAGAAAGGTAGCCTGTATCCAAAATATCTCTTTAGAAATCGTTTGCCAATAAAGTCAAAGTCGACTAATCATGTCTTATGCTAGATTTGGATATGTGGAAATAAATGCTTTGAGACACAACAGTACATTTTTGCATTGCTCTAAATAACTTGATGTTAAGATTCTCTGCAATACAGACCTAAGTTGCCGCCAACCGTTTTCAAATACCCACCAGGGTGCATGCCTGGCATCATGGGTGGCATTCCAGGTCCTGGAGGCATCATTCCACCCATGGGCATCATCCTGTGATGACAAGAGTTAACAGAAATCACATTCTGAAATCAAGGTTGCGTATAAAAATACAAGAGCTCAGTGAGCTTATTCAGTGTTGCTAATCTGTAGAAAGCAGAAAGGCCCCAAACTGTGCTGAGTTAGATTTGGGGGGGGTCTATAATTGATTTTGCATCCCAAGTTAAGGGGAGTGGCAGTGGAAACCAGCCAGAGCTCTTGATTGCTACCAGCAACTGGAACTGGAACTGCATTGTATGGATACAGGGTCTGGTTAAGCAGTGAGGCTCTCTACAGAGAAACAGCATTCTGACACTCACGGCTGGGACCCACAGGGCACTTTGGAAAGGTATCAGAACAGCATGCATGGAATCATAAACCAGCCAAAAGTTAAGGCAGATCAGAATTTGCTTAAAAAGAAACTCATTAGTCACTATTCACAAATTTAAACAGGCAGGCATCTGGCAGATAGAAGGCTGGATTGAATTTCACCTTCTTGGGAATAATCCTGTCCCACCTTAGTGATAGAGGATAGCAGGACCATTTTAAGGCACAATGTGTTAGTATACAGAGATGACAACACAAGGATGACAATAAAACAACTTGCTTTTGTTAATATTAATCAAAAGACACTAAGAGGTAAAGAGAATACTGACCCTGGTGGCATTCCTGGCATTACCGGTGGCATTCCTGGCATCATGGGAGGAACACCTGGTACCACTGGTGGCATTCCTGGAGAAGAAATGCAACCATGTAAAAAAAACAAAATTCACAAATAATCCTGGAATATTGCAGCATAGAGGAATCTGCTGAATTGATTTGCTCCAATGGGCTGATCAGAAATTAAATATTTGGTCTGGGTAGGAAATTACTGAAATAAAATAGTGTATATACAGAAGATCTTCCCTGGCATAGCTCATGAAGTCAAGGCTGCTAGGGTCAGGGGAGACTTTGAACTGCTTGTAAATTCCAAGTTCCAGGTCAGTAATTGGATTTTCTTTTTTTTTAAAAAAAAAACTAATTTGCTTCTAGGTCAGTACATGAATTTTGATATGACACTGACATGACAATGCAAGTTATGCTAACCTACAAAGGTTATACATGCATTCCCCTCTGGCCAGTGAGGTCAACTGGAACTACAGCAGGGATAATATTGCTAAAGGTCAATCATCTAACATCTGTAGTGGGAGTCAGGAGTTTCTAAGAAAAAGCAAAATAGCTTGTGTCACCTGGAGGAATTCCTGGGGCACCCGTTACAGGGTGCATGCTTGACTGATTCATACTTGAAACAAAGTTCTGTTGTTGCTGCATTCCTTGCTGCTGGTATGAAGTCCCAGCTTCTGCGTCATCATCATCAAACTCATCAGAATCATCATCTTTCTGCTTCTTTTTTTGACTTTCCGCTGATGGAAGATATAAGAATTTTAACACTTGCACCCTAAAACAGCTTTTTTGGGAGGGGGGGAAACGGGACGGACACGAGTTCAGTGTAACAGGAATGTAATCAGCTTGAATCTTTGTAGAAGTTTTATTTTATCGTTAGGCTCCAGTACAGATATTTTCCTATTACAGGGTTCAATGAACAACGACAGGAGCACTCTGGTATCTCACCTGGGAAACCACTCATTGCCGGCAACACAGGCAATGTGTTTAATTCGGTTATAAGATCACGAGTCCAAACTTGTGTTTGCTACAGTGCATTTCCAGCAGGACCTGCTGTTATCTCTGACCCAATTACTCCTCTCCTCAGTGAGGCGACCCAAGGCAGCGCTTCCACCCTCACTTTGAGCAAACGTCACTGGCCATGGAATTCAAGGTCAGAATCTAGCACCTCTCCTTGTCTGTGTGGCCTTTGTGCTACATTACAATTTTTTTTAATGGGATGTGGGCATAGCTGGCTAGGCCAACATTTATTGCCCATCCCTAACTGCCCTTGAGAAGGTGGTGGTGAGCTGCCTTCTTGAACCACTGCAGTCCCTATGGTGTAGGTGCTCCCACAGTGCTGTTAGGGAGGGAGTTCCAGGATTTTGATTCAGCGACAGTGAAGAAACGGCGATATATTTCCAAGTCAGGATGAAGAGGGGCTTGGAGGGGAACTTCCAGGTGGTGGTGTTCTCATGCATCTGCTGCCCATGTCCTTTTGATGGTAGTGGTCATGGGTTTGTAAGGTGTTGCCCAAGGAGCCTTGGTGAGTTTCTGCATTGCATCATTGTTCGTCAGTGGTGGTGGGAGTGAATTTTTGTGGAAGGGGTGCCAATCAAGTGGGCTGCTTTGTCCTGGAAGGCTTCCAGCTTCGAGTGTTGTTGGAGCTGCACTCATCCAGGCAAGTGAAGAGTATTCCATCACACTCCTGACTTGTGCCTTGATGGTAGACAGGCTTTGGGGAGTCAGGTGGTGAGTTACTTGTGCAGGATTCTTAGCCTATGACCTGCTCTTGTAGCCACAGTATTTATGTGGCTAGCCCAGTTCAGTTCCTGATCAATGGTAATCCCCAGGATGTTGATAGTGGGGGATTCAGTGATGGTAATACCATTGAAGGTCCAGGGACAATCATTAGTTTCTCTCTTATTGGAGATGGTCATTGCCTGGCACTTGTGTGGCACGAATGTTACTTGCCATTTGTCAGCCCAGCCTGGATATTGTCCAGGTCTTGCTGCATTTGGACATGGGCTACTTCAGTATCTGAGGAGTCGTGAATGGTGCTGAACATTGTACAATCATCAGTGAACACCCCACCTCTGATCTTATGATGGAAGGGAGGTCATTGATGAAACAGCTTGGCTAGGGGCACAGCGACTTACGACACTTTATAAATGGTAAAATTACAGATGGTAAAATTAAAGTTCCATTTTGAAAGGGCATCTGATCAGCCCAGCATGGAATTCAGCATCAGGCACATGGGTACAATTCATACCACATTAGCTAGAGTGGCAGCAGTATCCTTAGCATCACTGGGCATTCAAAAGAGTTTCCATTCTAGAACATGAATCAGTGATTCTATTGGAAAGATGTGTGTGTGTCCACTGGTTGAAAATGGATCGGATACATCTGCAATGGCCTTTCTCATTCACTTGGACAAGGTGCAATGCCAGTGGAATCATAACCTAGCTTTTGATACTGTTTCAGGGAATAAAAGACAAACCGGAGGGAGTGAAAAAAAAACACACCAAATTTACAATGTTTTTATCAAACTCCCCAACCTACAAAAACAGGATGTGGTAATTTTTATTGCATTCTGAATAAAGATTGAACAGCACTGATTAAAAAAAACTTTCAGTTCACTAAAAGTAACTTATATTTATAAAGCACCTTGAGGTAATGAAATGTCCTAGGACCATCATAAAACAAAATATAACACTGATCCACATAAGGAGATATTAGAGCAGGTGACCAAAAGCTTGGTCAAAGAGGTGGGTTTTAAGGAGAGTCTTAAAGGAAGAAAGCAAGGCAGAGAAGCAGAGAAGCGTATGGAAGGTATTCCTGAGCTTAGACAACTGGAAAAGACGACAATGTGGATCTGAAACTATGTTAACATTCACTGAGGGACTGCTGCAGCACTAGGGGTGTCATAGAACCATAGAAAAGTTACAGCACAGAAAAAGGCCATTTAGCCCATCGTGTCTGTGCTAGCTGAAAAAATATAAAAAATAGCTGCCCATTCTAATATCACCCTCCAGCAACTGGTCTATATCCTTGTAGGTTACAGCACTTTAGGTGCAGATTCAGGTACCTTTTATCTTCCAGATAAGACATTTAAACTCCACTTGCCTACCCAGGTAAAGAAGTGATTCCATGGCACTATAGAGGATCAGGGGAGTTCTCCTAGTGTCCTGGTCAACATTTTACCTCAACAGGTGTCCCCAAAAATAAACTAGTCTATTTTATTGCTGGTCTGAATTTGTTTATGTAAAAATGATTACACCGAGTAATTCAATGGCTGTGAAGCATTTCGTACCATCCTAAGGGCAAGTCAGTATATAAATGCTAACTTTCTTTTAGCTTCCCCATGTCTCTGCAGGTTAAGCAATCGAATAGCTCAGTCATCCAGAAAACCTCTGGCTCAATTCCCTCAATTTACCCAGAGGGTGGCTTGAGTAGCAGATTAAGGGGAGAAGAAATTAGGATTCTCACTCCCAATTATAGTCTAGCAGCTTCTGCTGGAAGTGCACCTAAGGCAATGAATATAAGGCCAAAAAGGCTGGCAGCATTCACCTTTAAGACTCAACAGGAATAATGGACATTCTGACATTACAACAAAAATGCTTCATTCACTGCAAAACTCCCTGAAAGGATCTACATAAATGCATGGTTATTTTGTATTTTTAAATTTGGAAAGGCACTTATGAAACAAACTCCAACTAGGACTTAAATGCTATTAGATAGAAAAGGCCCACAACAAAATATAGATCAATAGATAGCAACCACCACACTATTTACCTTGAGTCTTTTGTTCCAGCAGTCGCCTCCTCTCCTCCATATCCTTTTCTGGAATGCCTTCCATTCCATAAATTTCTAATTCTATGTCTGTTCTTCCTGGGATTGCATTTGGGACAGCATCTATTGTTTCCTTGTGAACCTACACAAAACAAAAATTATTCTACAAATTTCAAAAGCAGTTGAAACAATACATTAAAAATATTAGGGCAATAATACACCAAACCAATTACCATGCAACAGAATAAACATGACTCCAAACTGTAGAATCACCCCAACACCCTTAAGGGAACAATGATCAGCACAGGAGACCATAACTTCGAAAGAGCTATCCAATTAGTTCTATGCCCCACAATTCTGCATATTGTCCTCCAATTTATCCAATTCCCTTTCGGAAGATAAATTTGCTCCCATCTGCCTTTCAGCAAATGCATTCCAAAATTGGAAAAATACTGTTTCTCATTTACTTGATCAAAACTCTGATTTTGAACACCTTTTAAATCTTGCCTTTATCTTCACTGCTCAAAAATAGAACCAGCCCAGTTTCACCACCTAAATGAAGTACTTCATCACAGATATCAAGATAAATAAATCTCCTCTGCAGTCACTCCAAGGACTTGACCTCCATAAAGATATGGTGCCCAGGAATTAGAGTATCAGCAAAAGAACCAGAGTTGACATGAGATTATGTTTTTAAAACCATGTGTTATTGTCTACTGTCCTCTAAAAAGATGGTTACCAATTTTACAAAGTGCAAGATTCTACAAGCTGCAAATGCTATGATTGGTCAGCTAATCTGTTGGTTTTGGTGACTGTTTTACTTGGAAAAGAACATTTTTGTTTACTCCTCCAGGCAATGATTAAAATGGATATGTGCAAGGATTATTGCCATTCTCACAGCATCTAGAAACAAAACGTATAACTCCTTGCACAAGAAAGAATTCAGTCTTTCAAATTACTCTAGTTTAAAGTCCAAGCCTCACAAAGTCAATACTGAAAACGTACCAAGCTCAAATTGAACTTCTGGCCATTGTCACTTTAAAACAAGTTGTCAATGACCTAGCTTCTGGTCTAGAAAAGCCACCAACTATGTTTTCTGTGGTAAATCAAGACTGCAGCAAAGTAAATCACACTTAAGAAATGGGATTTCATGTGACTCTAAAGGATTTAAAGGAAAATGTGTTTCTGTTTTATGTTCAGCATCAAAAACTTCAGGTAGTTAAATCATTGGCTCTTTCTATACAGTCCAACTAATATAGCATTTCCATCTCATTTTAGCATTGGGGTGTTTCCAAATGAGAATAGTTTTAAGCTCAGCTCTTCAGAGTAGTTGCATGTTATTGAATTAAAATTAAAGCTGAAGTCCCAAAGGTGAAAAAGCAATACTCCAGTCCATTCCCAACAATGTCTACTTCTTAATTGTTATTTAGTTTAGAGTGTTTTGTTCAAATTGAACAAAGATTCAAAAAATTATTTTTGTACAAGGCTGAAGGCACAATTGACATTTAGTACTGTATCAGTTAATGGCCAGGTTATCAAGTAAAACCTGATAGCATAATGGGCCTACATCTCTGCTGAGAAGGCATTTTTCTTAGGAATCCACTTCCAATAGTGGGAAAGATGTAAACGTGAGAATCAAAACTGGAATCCCTGATGTAGCAGGCTTGACAGGATAGAGGTGTGACAAGTTTCATTTCTGAAAATAGTCCTATCCTTGGAAGTGTTTTAGGATATTCCTCATTAAAGAATGAGTCTCAGAGCACAATTCTGAACCTTTCTTCACCTCACTCCATGGCCTACTCATGCTGTCATGCTTTAGGAAAATGTGCACTTCAATGCTTAGTGTTATCGAACTAGCATCAATATGCAATTTTAAAAGGGGATTGAAATTAGATAGGGTTTGATTAGTCATGACATTCTGTAGGCACACAACTGACAATTCCATAATCAGGAAAAATTAACAGTAATCTCACTGCATTCTGATCTTTCTTTCTACCAATCAAGGTAAACTGGGCACATGCCATCATAATGCTACCAAAGGCATTTGTAAGGCTTTCTGGAAACTATAATGAAGTAAAAATACAAATGCAACATTTAATAAACAGACGATTCCCACAAACATAACTAGGAGTAGGAGGCAATTCAGCCCCTCGAGCCTGCCCCGCCATTCAATATGATCATGGCTGATCTCATTTCGGCCTCAACTCCAATTTCCCGCCCTCTCCCCATAACCTTTCAACCTGTTACTAATTAAAAATCTGCTTATCTCCTCAAATCCCAATGTGTCCCGACATCCACTGCACTCTTGAGTAGTGAATTCCACAGGTTCACGACCCTTTGAGAAAAGTAATTCCTCCATATCTCTGATTTAAATCTACCACCCCTTGTCCTAAAACTATGGCCTCTTGCTCTAGAATGCCCCACATGGGAAAACATCCACTCCACATCTACTTTGTCTATCCCCTTTAGCATCTTATGTACCTCAATTAGATCGCTCATCATTCTAAACTCTAACAAGTATAAGCCTAAACTGCTCAATCTCCCCTCGTAAAACAAGCCCCACATTTCTGGAATCAATAAAATGTGCACCTTCCTTGTGTGTTATAAATTCAAAGATCCTGTACCCTGAACAGCACTGAAATTAGATAATGTAGATTTGTTCTCATCAGAACCAAGTGTCTATGAACATCTATAACAATCAGTGGGATTTAGTGGCACTTATTTGATGCATGTGTCCATACACAATTTAAGACTGACCAGTGTTTCACCACAAGAATTTTGGCGAAATTTTCCAGTAACAATCTCTCCTCCTGCCCCGAATCCACTCCCTTCAGACATTGAGAAGGCTGGAGCCAGTGCCTTCGAGGCACTCTTCACAATTTTCCTTCCCATTCCACGGCCTCAGGCTATAATAGAGTATATAATCTCAGCATCTTGTATGACACTAGGCTGCGTGTCTGGTTCCATCTCCACTCCATCACAAATTATATTGCTTACTTTGAGAAATTCCAAAATAATTTTAAACAAGAGCATTGAGTTGATGAGGACTTTACTATGCAAAGTATCAAATTGATGTATTGAATGTACTTCAATCACCAGCAATTACATACTGCTGGTTTACTTTTGTGGGATCAAGGCTTTAAAATGGATTAGCAAGTTAAGGTTGGATATAGCATCTACAGTCAAACATGGTCATGATACAACCGATTATAATTAGACGATACCAACTTCTAAAAGAGAGATTGCAACTTTGATCATATTTGTCTTAGTAAATGAATGGGGTCAGATCAACAGACATCGTGGGCAGTTAGAAAGTGACCTGTTCCTATAATAAATCATTGCTTATTTCTAATTTAAAACATGGGGCACTCAGAATCCAAACAAACAATCAACTTAATATTGCTCCCGTTATCTAAGCTTAACACACAAGTCCATATCCCTCATTAAAGCACTAGGCAGCTTGACTATTTCCTTACTCAGGATGTGACATGTTTCAAGTACAGCAAATGCCAGCCAAGTCATCTCATGCTCAAGGACAAAGATTTCATACAATTTATCAGGCAAGAGCAATCATTGGATTAAAGAGGCACCAAAAAGGAAAATGAATAGTCTACAGAGTACTCATCTTAAACATTTTTGTCAGATTTCTCAGAATTAAAATGCAACAGAATAAATGTAACATTTCCCCAGCAGACTAATTTACAAATTGAAATTCAGGGCTCAACAAGATACCACACAATGTACTAGTCTGTGCATCAGAATGAGATAATTCAAGACACATTAATGCAACCCTGCCTGTGAACTGGGGAAGTCTAAATGTTTAGATGTAAATGCTTTTTATAAAGAAAAAAAGTAGTATCAGAACCTCCAATATAAAGTATAGCGATTCTGCTCCCCCCTCACCCAGGTGGTAATAAGAGGGGCAGCTCCAAGACCTCTCCCAAATAGCCATTTTACATACCACCTTGAACTGTGTTAATAAGATTCTCATCAAAGCCATGTACAATCCAGCAACTACATATGTATGTACTCCTCTCTCCCCAACATCCAATCAGTCCAAGAATCTAGTTTTTGCGGTGAGATCTCATCTACCTATTCAGACAAGAGATTCCAGGACGCAATCTGAAGAACTGGGGATTTGCCTAGTGTTTGTCAATATTTATCTCAGGCAATACCACAAAAAAGATTTGTGATATTTGCGTTTTTTACACCTTTGTGCAGAAACTGATTGTTATGTTAACAACAAAAGTGTTTACATTTCAAAATCAAATTCAAGAGAAATTTAGTACAAGATACAAAATGCACAATATAAATGCTGATTCTTCTTTATATAGTGCAGTTAATGCTCAAAGTCATAATGATCTCATTACATATTCAGTAACATTAGGATTTGAAATTTACAACTCAAAGATTGAACACTACTCCCACTTAAGTCAAATATGTTTGTACATTAACTTGTAACATACCTGCATGCAGTGAATAGCAAGACCTGGACCTGTGTACAACTTTTTATGACAAATGTGACATTTGAAATGTTTTGCTTTCTGATGCTGAATAAGGATCTTCTCATCATCGAAGTCCCTGTTGCAGTACCTGAACATCTGTAGTCAAGGAAATGAAACAAAAGCCTGCCTCCTTATTTTAAAAAAAAATGCAAAAACACCCCAATGCAACAAAAATATAGCCACTTGAATACAGAAGTTTTCAACAGACATTACACTTTAAATTTGACACTCCACTGAATGGTCTCATCTTTACTGAAAAATAAAAGCGTTTCTTTTTGTTTTAAAAGATAATTTTATAACCACATTGCCCAGGTCAAAATAAAGCTGAACAACCATTTTGCCCGGGCCGGGGTGGGGGGGGATGAGACACTTTTAAGTCTTTTGTAACATGACAATACACTACACAAGGATTTGCCGTCCCACACACGCATCGTTATTTTAAAGTAGTGGTTCCTTAGCCGTCGGGGATAAAACGAAAGGAAAAATCCAAAACACGACAGGAAAAACACTGACGCCATTTTACAGGCTGAGCGAGAGCTGCAGCCGCTTCTTGGGAGCCGCACACACTGCACATGGGACACAAACCTAGTTATAATTATTAAATACCAGCTCCCCACCCTCATTTCTCAAGTGTTAGTGTAAATGGGCCGCCCTTACAGGGACGGTTCTTCCCCCCACCCCCCCAGCCCGCAGCGCCGTGGCCCGAGCTGAGCCCCCCTCTTGTCTTTGTGTCTCTGCGGCCTCTTGAGTGTCTAATGGCGGCCGGAGAAACTTCACCGTCAGAACGGGGACAAATGGAGCTTTATCAGCGGCCGCAAGGATACCAGCACCACGGCTTCATCTGCTTCTTCTTCTTTCGGCCCATCCTGTTGGGGATTACCTGAGTGAGACAGACAGAAAGAAAGAAAGAACGAACGACCAAGCAGCGAGCGAGGATCACCGAGTAACCAGAAACCAACACTCCTCCTGCTGCTGCTGCTGCCGCCGCGGTAACAACCAAATAAAATGGCGCCCGCCCAGAGCCGCACCACCTCCCAACATCCTCTCCCCTGATTGGCTGCCTTCATCGCGGCCGTTGCCAAGGCAGCGGGGTAAAGGCCGGAGCTCCATTTCCTCGCACGGTCCCGAAGACGGACAGAAAATACCGCCAATACTCAACGTTGGTCGGGGGAGAAATGGGAGCTAACGTTTCAGGTCGATGAGCTGTGTTCCAAAATGCTTTATAGGCCCTGAAGTGTTTCTGCCCAACCCCGCCCCAAGTGCGATCTTGTCGCGCGAACCAATTTGCTCGCAGCCAGCTCCCACAAACAGCGACGTGATCGTGACTGATTGTGGAAAAGAGGAGATTTGATAGAGGTGGTCAAAATCATGAGGGGTTTGCGTGGAGTAAATAAAACTTCCCGTTGGTGAAAGGGTGAAGAACCAGGGGACATGTCCCTCTAAGTCACACACCATCCTGACATGGAACTATATCGCCCTTCCTTCATTGTCGCTGGCTCAAAAACCTGTAATGCACTATGCATGTGCCTATACCACACAAACTGCAACAGTTGAAGGTGGCTGACCACCACCTCAAGGGCAATTAGGGATGGGCAATAAATGCTGGCCTAGCCAGCGGTGCTAACATCCCAAGAACAAATTTTAAAAATAAATTACATATGGGAGGTTTGTACATAAAGTTTCTTTCACTTCCCACATGTGATCCCTTTTTCTCTTGAAGCTTCACAATCCATGAGATAAAGTATTATTTTAACTTTGGTTTAGCTATAGATCTTGTACAGTACATGCTTATTTCAACTAAAGTCGATGACCTGTCATCAGGATGTTAACTCTGTTTCACTCTTTACAGATGTTGCCAGACCTGCTGAGATTTTCCACATTGTTTTGTTTTCAGTTCAGATTATCAGCATCCACAGTAAGCACATTTGGTACTTCTTCCACTCTTTCCATGGATGTTAGGAAGTCTCCTGGTATCTTGCCCATATGGTCATTCTCCAAACATAAACCAAGACCAATTAGAGACTACTCATTACGGTCGGAAGTTTCCCTACATTGGGAAACTTGGGATCTCCCTGACAGCTGCCCTTGAATTAAAAATGTCCAGATATCCGATGGTCATTTTAGCTGTCCTGCTACTTTCTCAAAAGTGGCAAAAAATGACTCCACATCACACTCTTCGAATTTGGGAATAAATCTAGCATATTGATGACCTCAGAGAGTAGGTCCAGGTTAGGGGATAGTGGGTGCTACTAGGTAAAGAGAGATTTTCCTTCGCAGCTTCCAGCTGTCTGGTCCCTCTCTCCCTTTGAGCTGCTAGCTCTATTTCCAATTTTCGGAGCTGGAATTCTTCTTTCTCCCTTTCCCTCTCCTGAAATTCTAGCTGCAATCTGAACTTTTCCATCTTGAATTTAGCTGGGGTGGGGGTGGGCATTCGGAGTCATGGTTGAGCTCAACATCTGCTCTATTGGTAATGTGAAATCTGAATGTTCTACCAACAACTGGATCAATTCACTTCTCTTCATTTTACTGGGCAATTTTAACTGTATCTCCTTGGCTACAGCTTTCAGTTGATCTGTGCTAAGGGCCACTAAAGTTTCACCATTCAAATTCCCATGCTGGACCCACATCTGGACATCAAAAGTTGCCATTTTCTTAGAGTTAGGGAAAAGGAATTTGCTGTGGTAAGGTAAATGTGTTTTAAAATTTGTCCCAGCCACCAAGTTGTCCTCTTTTGGTTTCCAATTGGCTCTTTTATTTCAAATTTGGCTCATCTTTTGGACTCTGGTCAAATTCAAATGGGTGATCCCAGATTTGAGCTCCCAATTTCTGTTATAGACAGGAGGAGGGATAATTTAACAGCACTAAATTCTCCTCTCACCACCCGTCCATAAACAGAAAGGTGTTTTTGATTTGCTTTCCCCTTTATAAGCAGTGGCTTATTTCCCAACCCTTCGGTTTTGATGTGCGATCCAATTTTTGTTAATAATCCCGCAACAAACTCAAGATAGGATGAACTCAAAGGGTTAGTTTATTTGCACACATTGAAAATGAGGGAGAAGGGCCACAATGCTGCCTCCTGTGCATTCATGCAGTAAAAGAGGGATAGAGAAAAGAAAGATTTGTAGTGCACAGACCACACGTGGATTCCAGAGTCCAGAATCAAAGCCCAAAGAGGTATTCCTTCACAGAGGTCGGTGAGCTGAAAACCAATGCTAGACAATTCACTTTTCCAGTGGTGTTGACTTCAAATGATGAGACAGGCAGGTAGGAATGTTTCAGTATTATAGGCAATGATACAGGCTTTCCACTAGAAGCAGTGTAGATGGGGCCAGGTGTCCAAACCTGGGCCTGACCTTTTCTGTGAGGCTACTTGTAGCATGGTAAACAGCAGGCTGACTTTGCACAAGGTAATATTACTGATTCCACAAGCTAGAGGTCCATGTCACATGACTCCCACCTCTCCACTCTGGCTTTGACAAGGGATGTGTATCCCTTGCCTGGGTCCTTGAGATTGTTAAATGTCTCAACTGTTAAGAATTGAAGGGAAGGTTGCGGGGCCCTTTGTCCTAGTAGACAAGCAGACTCTGGTTGGCCAGCCTGGGTTATAAAATGTAAATGGCCTTTGTATAGCTCTCTTTGAATTTGGTCTGTGCAGCCACAGTGGGGTCATTAGTGTCTCTTCAGGGGTAACGAGGTTCAAATTTCTCTGATACTGCCAAGTAGCTCCTTTTGTTTGGGATAGAAGACAAACATAGATTCAGCTATTTTTAAAAATCTTTGTCCATTCTTTTTTAAAATTTTAGAAATAGCCAAGAGGATATCTATATATATATTTTATAAAAAATATACTGTGTAAGGTCTTAGCTCCATCATAGATTCTTCAGTCGTTATGTGTGAGTATTTCATGCAAAGTGTGACAACTGCAGTTTGGGTGCTCTCAGAACTTCTATCTAAATAAATAGAGGACAGATTTTTGCCAGCTGAGTGAAATTAAACTCAATTGAAATGTTGCGTATTTGTTTTGGCAGCTTCTGGCAGCTGCCATGGGTTTGCCATTCATGTGCACAGACTGGTCAGAAAATGTCTGTGTACTGATATATAATGTACCGGCGTACTGTTAGATGAACACCAGATGGCTGCTTCACAGATTCTTTACAGTGCAGAAGGAGGCCATTCAGCCCATCAAGTCTGCACTGGCTCTCTGAAAGAACATTTTACCTAGTCCCACTCCCCTGCCTTATCCCCATAACCAAGTACATTCTCTCTTTTCAGATAGCAATCCAATTCCCTATTGAACCTGCCTCCACCACCCTCTCAGGAAGTTCGTTCCAGACTTCAACCACCCTCTGGGTGAAAACATTTTTCCTCATTTTTACTCCTTTTGCCAATTATTTTGAATCTAGTTCTAGATGCTCCCTTGAGTGGGAACAGCTTTTCACCATTTATCCTGTCCATACCCCTCAGGATCTTGAATACCTCTATCAAGTCTCCTTCAGCCTTTTCTACATGGAAAACAGTCCCAACCTCTCCAATCTATCCTCATAGCTACAGTTTTTTATCCCTGGAATCATTCTTATGAATATCCTCTGTACTCTCTCCAATGCCTTCACATCCTTCCTCAAGTATGGCGCCCAGAATTGGACATAGTACTCCAGATGAGGCCTAACCAGTGTCTTATACAAGTTCAACATGACCTCCTTACTCTTGTACTCAAAGCCTAAGATACTATATTCTTTATTAACTGCTCTCTCAACATGCCCTGCCATCTTCAATGACTTATGTACATATACACCATATACATCTGTTCCTGCACTTCCTTTAGAGTTTCTTCCTTTATTTCATGCTGTTTCTCTATGTTCTTCCTGTGAAAATGAATCATCTCACACTTCTCTGCATTGAACTTCATTTGCCACTTGTTTGCCCAATCCACCAACATGTCTATGTCCTTTTGAAGTCAAGACTATCCTCACCACAATTGACAACATTTCCAATCTTAGTATCATCTGCAAATTTTGAAATCATGCCCTGCACATCACAGTCTAGGTCATTAATATATATCAGGAAGAGCAAGGGTCTCAACACTGACCCCCGAGGAACTCCACTACAAACCTTCCTCCAATCTGAAAAACAACCATTCATCACAACGCTGTTTCCTGTCACTCAGCCAATTTCTTATCAAAGTGCCTACTTTCCCTTTTATTCCATGAGCTAGAATTTTGCTCACAAGTCTGTTGTGTGGCACTGTGTCAATGTATACACCACACCAACAGTGTTTCCCTTATCCACCTTCTTTGTTACCCCCTTAAAAACTCCAGCATTTAATTAAACATGATTTTTCCCTTATTGAATCCATGCTGCCTTTCCTTAAAAACCCTGCACTTGTCTAAATGACGATTGATTTTGTCCCGAACTATAGTTTCCAAAAGTTTCTGTACCACTGAAGTCAAACTGACTGGACTGTTGTTGTCGGCTTTATCCTTGCACCCCTTTTTGGACAGAGGTGTAACATGCGCAATTCTCAAGTCCTCTGGCACCATCTCTGTGTCTAAGGAAGATTGGAAGACTATCACTCGTGCGTCTGCAATTTCTACTCTCACTTACCTCAGTACCTTGGATGCATCTTATCCCATCCTGGTACCTTACCTATTTTAAGGTAAAGATAGCCTTTCTAACATCTCCTCCTTCTCAACTGTAAATTCTTCTAGTGAGAGAAGTAACTGGTACACCTCGGTCTGGGTAGCATCTTCTTCCTTTGTAAAGACAAATTCAAAGTACTCGTTTAATACCCCTGCTATTTCTCCAGCCTCCACGTGCAAGTCCCCTTTTTTTATCCTTAATCAGCCCTACTCTTTCTTATACCACCCTTTTATTATTTATATGCTTATAGAACACCTGGGGATTCAATTTTATGTTTGTGATCAGTCTCTTTTTATGCTCTCTCTTTGCTTTCCTTATTAGTTTTTTCACTTCCCCTCTGGTCCTTCTATATTCGGCCTGAATCTCCATTGAATTTTCCACCTGACATCTGTCATATGCACACTTCTTCCTTCTCATCTTAACCTCTATCTCACTCGTCATACAGGGCGCTCTGGATTTATTTGTCCTACCCTTTCCCCTTCAAGGGAATATACCTTGACATTGCCTGCACTACTTTTTCTTTGAAGGTGGCCCACTGTTCAGCCACTGTCTTTTCTGCCAACGTTTGATTCCAACTCACTCAACTCAGGTGAATTCTCATCCTATTGAAGTTGGCTTTCTTGATTGAAATAGTTCCTACATTACAGTAACTACGCTTCAGAAGTACTTCATTGGTTGTAAATTGCTTTGAGACATCCTGAAGTTTGCTATGTAGAACCATGGAACATAGAAAAGTTACAGCACAGAAAGAGGCCATTCAGCCCATCGTGTCTGCGTGGCCTAAAAATAGAAAAATAAAAAAAAACAGCTGCCCATTTTAATCCCACCGTCCAGCACTTGGTCCGTAGTCTTGCTGGTTACAGCACTTTACGTGCAGATCTAGGTGCCTTTTAAATGTGTTGAGGGATCTGCCTCCACCACCAAACCAGGCAGTGAATTCGAAACACTCACCAGCCTCTGTGTAAAGAACTTTTTTCTCATGTCCCCTAATTATTCTACCAACCACCTTAAATCTGTGTCCCCTGGTCACTGGCCTCTCTGCTATGGGAAACAGGGCATCCCTGTCTACTCTATCTAGGCCCCTCATAATCTTGTACACCTCAATCAGGTCACCCCTTAGCCTCCTCAGTTCCAAGGAAAATAACTCCAGCCTATCAAATCTTTCCTCATAGCTGCAATTTTCAAGCCCTGGCAATATTCTTGTAAATCTCCTCTGTACCCGCTCCAGAGCAATTATGTCTATCCTGTAATATGTGCAAGTCCTTCTTTCTTTAAGCATACTGTAGCAATTAAACTCCAGGATCTCCTCAGCTGCTGAATGTTAAATCAGGTTAACACATCACCTGAACTTTAGGTAACTTGTTGGACTGTATCCAAAGTCATGAATGACATTCTCTAGGCTTGCAACCATGGTACATTATAGGAACATATGACTTAGGAGCAGGAGTAGGCCATTCGGTCCTTCAAGCCTGACCCACCATTCAATAAGATCATGGCTGATCTGGTTGTGGTCTCAACTCCACCTTCCTGTCTGCCCCACCCGCCCCACCCCGCCCGCCATAACCCTTGATTTCCTTGTCTATCAAAAATCTATCTAACTTAGCCTTGAATAAATTCAATGACCCAGCTCACTGCTTTTTGCGGAAGAGAACTACACAGACTAACAATGCGCTGAGAGAAAAAAAATCCTAATCTCCATCTTTAAAGGGAGACCTAAGCTGTGTCCCCTAGTTCTAGCCTCCCTCATAAGAGGAAACATCTTTCTGGTATCCACCCAATCAACTCCCCTCAGGATCTTATATGTTTCAAGATCACTTCTCATTCTTCTAACCTCCAATGGGTATGGGCCCAAGCTATTCAATCTTTCTTCATAAAATAACCCCTTCATCCTAGGCTCCTTTACTCCCTCTGCAACCTTTCACATAATTGATCACATAAACGTCCTCCAGTGCCTCTCTTTCATTGTTCAGATCTCTGGGATTGCCCATACTTGGTTCCACTCTTACCTAATCAGTTAAAGCTAAAACTCCTTTATCAAGCTCCTGCCCCTTGTGTATTCCCCTTTCACTTTGTCCCACTTTTGTTGGCTCTGCCTTTAATCATCTCAAGCAGGGGATTTATCCTTGGTGTCCTGGTCAATATTTATACCTCAATGAACATCACAAAAAACGGATTATCTGGTCATTATCACATTGCTGTTTGTGGGAGCTTGGCATAAACAAAGTAGCTGCCACATTTCCTACGTAATCGCACTTCAGAAAGTACGTAATTGGCTGCAAAATAATTTGAGACGCCCAATGGTCATGAAAAGCGCTGTGTAAATGCCAAGTGTTGTAAATTGGGCTTGAACTGTGACCTTCTGACTCAAAGTCCAAAGTGTGATTATAACTGAGGCAAGCTGATACCGAAATGAAATTTTAATTTGTGCATTGTGATAGAACGTAGATCCATTAAAGTAGATAAAATTTATGGGGGAAAAAATGCCGTGGGCCAGGGCTCAGCTCAGCAGTGTTTAGATCCAGTGCTGATATCAACATCGAATCAGTCCCCAGGCGGAACGTTTGTGCGGGGAAAGGGGCCGCCGGCCGGACTGTTATTGAGGGGCGGATCAAACCGGCCCCGACGACAACAGCTTCCCCCGCCCGCCCACCCACCCATCCACCCGGCAGCGGGACTGGGAATATGTCAGCAATGATTAATCAAACTTCCTTGCAGGATTCCATGGACGGAGACGAGAAGGAGACGGACTTGGAGCCGGAGGAGGAGCCGCCGAGGGATCAGCAGCAAACGGACACTTACTACAGCCTGTACCGGAGACACAGGTCGGGCTGGGGGCCGGGGTTTGGTCCGGGGGGCCCGGGGACCGGGGACGGGGGCTGGTGGGGCTGGGGCGGGGACGGGGGCTGGGCGGGGGTTTGAGTGGGGGGCTGGGGGACGGCCGGGGGGCTGGGCTGGGGTGGGGGCCGGGACTGGGCTCACCTCATCCCCGCGGGGCCGCTATCCGCTCTCCCCTCCCCCGATGGAGCATGTCAAATATTCACAACACAGGAACTGGTCCCCACCGGTGTTTCTACTTCATACGAGCCCCCTCCTAAGTCCTCACCATCTCACCCCATCTATATCCCTCCTATTCTTCTCTCACTTTATCCAGCTTCCTCTTAAATACATATCCACTATTCACCTCAACTGTTTGTGTTAGCGAGTTCACTTTCTTAGTCATCCTTTGCTGAGACGTTTCTGCTGAAGTCCCTATTGGATTTATTAGTGACTATATTAAATTTATGACCCTATTTTAATGATGCTGTCCCAAGCGGTAAATGTTGGGTTGGCCAGCGTACAGGGAAGAACTCCCCTGCTTTTCTTCAGATAGTGCCATGAGATTTTTTATGGCCACCTGAAGGGGCAGACGTGGCCTCAGCTTAATCTGTCACCTGAAAGACGATACCCCTGGCAGTGCAGCACTTCCTCACTTCCCTGCACTGGAATGTCAACATTTGTTGAAGTTCCTGGAGGGGGTCATGAACCCTTGACCATCTGATTCGGAGGTGAACGTGCTACCCACTGAGTCACAGCTGGGAGTGGCCTCTGCATCCTGTACTGTATTGGAAATGGAGCAATAACTGCAAATTATCTTCCAGATCTCTGCAGTTTGGAGATGAGGGAAACATGGGACACAGAAGAAGTGGATCATCAGATACGTTCCCCAAGGAAACAGTGTCTCAGGGGGATTTCAGGTAAAGGAGGCTGTTGTTCTGTCTCACCATATCACTTTTGTCCGATAAAGATCCAGATAACTAGGACTGCATGATAGAATTTTTTCAAAAATCCATGTTTGTGAATATTTTTGAATACAGGTAACAAGCCAAATAAAACAACACAACATATCACAGAATCACACAGTGCAGAAGAGGCCCTTCGGCCCATCGAGCCTGCACTGACACGTGAGGAACACCTGACCTACCTACCTAATCCCATTTATCAGCATTTGGCCCATAACCTTGCATGTTATGATGTGCCAAGTGCTCATCCAGGTACTTTTTAAGGGATGTGAGGCAACCCGCCTCCACGACCCTCCCAGGCAGTGCATTCCAGACTGTCACCACCCTCTGGGTAAAAAAGGTTTTCGTCACGTCCCCCCCCCCCCCCCCAAACCTCCTGCCCCTCACCTTGAACTTATATCCCCTCGTGACTCACCCTTCAACTAAGGGGAACAGCTGCTCCCTATCCACCCTGTCCATGCCCCTCGTACACCTCAATCAGGTCGCCCCCTCAGTCTTCTCTGCTCCAACGAAAACAACCCAAGTCTATTCCACCTCTCTTCATAACTTAAATGTTTCATCCCAGGCAACATCCTGGTGACTCTCCTCTGCACCCCCTCCAGTGCAATTACATCCTTTCTATAATGTGGCGACCAGAACTGCACACAGTACTCCAGTTGTGGCCTCACCAAGGTTCTATACAACTCCAACATGACCTCCCTACTTTTGTAATCTATGCCTCGATTGATAAAGGCAAGTGTCCCATATACCTTTTTCACCACCCCACTAACATGCCCCTCTGCCTTCAGAGACATATGGACACACATGCCAAGGTCCCTTTGTTCCTCAGAACTTCCTAGTGTCATGCCGTTCATTGAATACTTCATTGTCAAATTACTCCTTCCAAAGTGTACCACCTCACACTTTTCAGGGTTAAATTCCATCTGCCACTTATCTGCCCATTTGACCATCCCGTCTATATCTTCTGGTAGCCCAAGACACTCAACCTCACTGTTAACCACCCGGCCAATCTTTGTGTCATCCGCAAACTTACTAATCCTACCCCCCACATGGTCATCTATGTCGTTTATATAAATGACAAATAATAGGGGACCGAGCACAGATTCCTGTGGTATGCCACTGGACACTGGCTTCCAGTCACTAAAGCATCATTCTGTCATCACCCTCTGTCTCCTACAACTAAGCCAATTTTGAACCCACCTTATCAAATTACCCTGTATCCCATGTGCATTTGCCTTCTTTATAAGTCTCCCATATGGGACCTTGTCAAAGGCTTTGCTGAAATCCATATAGACTACATCAACTGCACTACCCTCGTCTACACATCTGGTCACCTCCTCAAAAAATTCAATCAAATTTGTTAGGCATGACCTCCCTCTGACAAAGCCATGCTGCCTATCCCTGATCAAACCTTGCCTCTCCAAGTGGAGATAGATTCTCTCCTTCAGAATTTTCTCCATTAGTTTCCCTACATATGTTTACTTCAGAGTAAATATTCTTGGATCAAATTACACATTGAACCTAACCATGTCTGACAGCTTAACTGGCAGAGTATTGGTTTTGTATTGTCCCCTCACTCCCTGGCAGTGACAATTATTTTTCTTTAATTTTACTGGGTGTTGTCAACAAACACATCGTTTAATTACCACTAAGTGATCCACAGCAGTGGTGTTTCATTTTGCCTGGGATGGAGCACACACACGCCCTGTAGGGATGAACCCAGTTTACCTAATCCACAAAACCTTTTTGCAAGAACCAAAGTTTAAAGGCACCTGGGTGCATGTAGGGGTAATGTCAAAGTTTAACTAGCTAAAACCAAACAATCACAGTGCATTGTTAACGTCCCAAACCCTACAAACACTGGATTTAAAGAATGAAAGTTACTAGTCACTCAGCATAACTGGATCAAGGAGTCAGGAGTGATGTGTTAAATTTAACTGACTACAGTGCGGTAGGGAAGTCATGAAACATGCACCAAGCTATCCTAGGTCTCCATGACCAAGTTCCTTTTTGATATGTTCAGAAATAAAGATGTTCTAAAAAATTCTTTTGCATTAGATCTGAATTGCCCATATGGACAGAGTGTCAGTATGGGCTTGGATGCAGGCATGAGGTGGTCTGACAATGCGGGACAATGTGCTGGGGTGAGTGAGGGTGTGGGTTGGGATATTGGAGTGACTAAAATGGGTTTTTATGACATTCCAATAGCTATTTTCTACTTCCATTTTTTGATGTAGTGAACTCCAATACTTACCTTGAGTTTAGATCAGGGTTTGGAGTTCAGGGACTACAGTTCCCCGCGGGCCTCGGGACTACTGTGCATGCACTGGCCGGGAAAAGGCCACACATGCGCAGCTCGTCCATTTTCACGTCTTCAGGCCAGGAACCGGCTCAGCGCACATATGCAGAAGAAAAAGAAGAAAAGTGAAACAGTGCGAAACGGCAAGTCAGATCACCTGAAGAGGAGCACCATTGTAGAGTAGGTGCCCCAGGGAGCAGGACATAGGGAGAAGGCCCCAAACAAAGAAGACCCTAAACCAGGGAGTGGGGCAGAAACAGGTCCCAGGTAAGGGACAAGGACAGAGATCAGAAACAGATCTTAAGTAAAATTGAGAGAGAGGAGCAGAGCAATAGGCTCCAAATTAAAGAGAGAGAGCTGCAGGGAGCAGTTTTGAAGCAAAGTGGGCTTGAAAGAAGCCTGAAGATCGAGAGGGCAACCGAAAATTGGTGACTCCGTGCTGCAGGCTGAAAGGGCAAAGATACCCTTCTGGAGCAGTGATGTTCTGCTTGGCACGGCTGAAGATCTGAAAGTGTGCTTGGAAGGTGGTGAAGCTTGAGTGTATGCGGCAGTCCAGGGGTAAGGAATCTCTGAAGGTGAGATTGAAATCCTGGAGGTGGATCCTTGTTGAAGCCATCGGAGTAGGAGCAACATTTGGAGCGAACTCCCAGACAAATTTTGAATGTGGAGATTGGAAACCCTTGTGGAAAAGACAGAGTTTCAGTGAGACCGGTTGGTTCACAGTGTGACAGGCGTCTGGGTGGGTTGATGAGAAATCCATGGAATCTGTTTTGGTGGTATCTGTCACTTGGGGTTGATGTGTCTGACCACAGTTCATCTGTTAATTCACATGCATTGCACACTTACCCTGAGCATTAGATATTGTAAATTGTGTTATCTTTCTGAATTTGTATATGTTTGTAAAGATATAGCTGAAGGAATCGTGAATATTTGAATCATTTTCTTGTGTTTGAATTGAGATCTTTCTATCCTTTCTGCTGGTGTAATATAGTTCATTTTTCTTAGTTTAATGAATGTTTTATTCTTTGTGTTAAAATTTCATCATCAGACTCCTGAATTTGTTCAGTAACTTACCTCCATGGTATCTTTAAAAAAAAAATTAAGATCTATCAAGCCAGGTATCACTCTGGGATCTGACTTGCCCAATAGTAACACCAGTTGGGATCGTAACATTTAAAAACTGAATTCTAATTCTCAAACTGCCACAGTGTGATTTGAATTTGAGTTCCCTGAATTACTACTCCAGCAACATAACCATTCCCTCGCTATGCCCACTTTGTTGCCTTACCTCACTATTTTTTATCTGATTCAGAGTGGCTGGGTCTCTTACTATTCTTGCCCTTTCTGGATGGATTTAGTGGTTGTCAGTGCTGCCTGGTAGCCTGTTAGAGAATGGCAACTTACTGTTTGGTAATGTTTTTCTTTGATTGGATAACAATGGACCATCAGATGATCAAATTGTTATCTTCCAAGATTTATGGGTTCAGATGACTTACTGCCCTCTGGAACTGTGAGTCTATTGGAAACGTAAATGTACTTGTCCCATACTGATCAGTAGTAAATGTCTGTAAGTGTGTGTGAGTACACGTGTCTGAAGATGAGATGAGGTCTTTAAAGGTGCTTAGTTGTGTGAAACCCTTTGCACCTTGCTGAGCAACTAAATCCTTGTGTTTTTCACAGCTTCACTTTATTGGCTTCTAACTTGTCCGTTGTGGCTGAGCCAGAGCTTAGAGCGTTTATTACTAAACGTCTCAGCAAAGGGGCTTTCTTAGGTGGAATGGGCACTATAGCAGCTGTGGATTTGAGGTAAGAAAGACTATCTGAAGAATTTGCATTTCTATAGAACCTTTCATGAGCTCAGGACAGCCTAAAGTGCTAGTGAAGTACTTTTTGAAGTGTATTCACTGTTGTAAATTGAGGAAATGTGGCAACCAATTTACACTCAGCAAACTCCCACAAGTAGCAATGCATTACATGTGCTGATGATTTATATTAGCAATGCTGTTTTAGGAATAAATATTAGCCAAGAAACTGGGAGAACTCCCCTGCTGTTCTTCAAATAGTGTCAAGGGATCTGTTATGCCCACCTTTGTGGGCAAACAGGGCTTCAGTTTAGCCTCATCCAAAAGACAGCAACTCCAACAGTGCAGCACTCCTTCAGTAGTACTACACTGAAGTGTTACCCTGGGCTGTGGTCAAATTGGTGGAACTTGTACTGAGCTTCTCAGAGGCAAGAATGCTCCTCCAATCTAGCCTCTTCAGCATCTCCAATTTTAATTGTTTCATTATTGGTAGCCGTGCTTTCATTTGCCAAGGCCCCAAGCTCTGGAATTCCTGCCCTAAATGTCTTTGCCTCTCTACCTCACTTTCCTCCTTTTAAGATGCGCCTTAAAACCTACCTCTTTGACTGAGCTTTTGGTCACCAGCTGTACTATCTCCTTATGTGGCTCTATCAAATTTTGACTTATAATGCATCTGTGAAGTCCCAGAAGATGTTTTACTATGGGCAGAATTTTCACCTTGGCGGGCGCACGCCTGACCTGCTGGAGCATGAAATGATGCGCGGTGACGTCCGGCGAGCGTCCCGATGTCAAAGTGCAGTCGCGCAATAGTTCGGTTGGCGGACGTGCGCAGGAATCGGCAGCGCGCCCACCGACAATTAGAAGGCTTACTAAGGCCATTAAAGTATTAATTAACTTAATTTTTTCACTGCCTATCCAACCTCATGGCTGATAAGTAGGAATACGTGAACTATGGATGTGAACAGGATCAGGCGCCACTGTGATGCCCCCTAGTCGAATGGCCCCATAGCTTGTGACCAGACTTGCATGTGAGAAACAGACTGAGAGGTTCCAGTGGCTCTATAATCGTGCACTAGCCCAGAGTTGTCCAATAGGTATTCCGTTCTCCTTAGAGCAGAGAAGGGTTAAGAGGAGGTTTGATAGAGGTATTCAAAATCATGAAGAATTTTGATAGTGTAAATAAAAATAAACTCTTTGCATTGGTAACTAGTGGACTGTCATGGTCCTTTTAGAGACTGATAACTTTCTAAAAAGAAAGGAATCCCCATGACACCAAGGAAAAGAAAAGCACTGGACAAGATTTCACTTTTGAAATTTTTTACTGTAACAAACCAACTAAAATCACCATAATTCAGACATTGAGAGGTGAAGGATATTTCAAATGAAAAGGAAAATTTCACTTTAAAGAGTTGAAGCAACAAACAAACACTTCACATAGTTATAAGCACTTGCTTTACTTTCTGCACAAATGTGACATCACATGTAATCTCACAGTCTTTGGCCTCCATTTTGTAGGATTTCTCACTTCCCATCCAATTGTTTTGGCTCTTGAGTCACATTTGCCAGCAGCTGTATTCCATCCGAAGTCCCTGGACACGGTTACCACTGACAAGACGCATGTCTATGAACCCCCTCTCACTCAGGTCACGACAGTCTTGATGGTACAGAGCTCCTAGAGACTCCCTTCTCCAATCACTTCATATAGTATGTTGGGCTCTGGCACCACTTCAACAGCAGCAATATAGGTACTGTCCATTCCATAATCCCTTGCTCTTCTGTCTTCAGCGTTCTGTCCTTTCCAACAGTATAGCACACAGTAATACAGTCTCTGCTCTATTCTCAGAGAGCTGCTTCAACACCAGGATCTATTCTAAGTCTGCCAAACTAAAAACTCTTCCATCCGGAGAGAACCTTACTTGTTTTCTCTTTGCATTAATTCCCAGTCTTCCAAATTACCAAACAAAAAAAAACAGGCTGCCCCATCCCACTGCAATTAACTTTCTATTTCCCGTTTGCTTCTTAGCTGTTCATCCCCATACAACCCCAGGTCACTGAGCATTTCTTGGAACCTTATGATGCCATAATCAGAAAACGAATTAACCCTTTTTCAAAATACTTCCCAGCTCATTTGTTCTTAAAGGGACATCACACAAAAGAAAATACAGGCTTTTCCCAACACATAGGTCATCAAAGGACACATTTAGAGTAATTGACAAAAGAACTGAGGTGACATTTTTTATTACACAAGTGTGATGTTATGATCTGTAATCCAGCACCTGAAGTAGTGGAAACATTCGATGGCATCTTTCAAAAGGGATTTTTATAAATACCAGAAGGGGAAACAGTTGTAGGACTAGGGAGACAAAACCGGGCAGTGGGGCTAATTGGATAGCTCTTTCAAAGGACTAGTACAGCCTTGATGGGCCAAATGGCCTCCTTCTGTGCAAAATAACTCTAAGATTTCATTGACTAGCTGCAGACACGGATGCGATGACAGCTTTAATTGCATGCGGTCATTTTAGTAGAAAATGCCTTGCACACACTCGCACAATACAGGTAAGTGTACTTCATGGCGGTAGATACTTAGTACTCAAATATCTGCCACCATTCAGTAACCAAGGGAGTGAAACATTTACAACAACCCATGAGCACTCACACACTCTGTTTTTTGTCTTAACATTTTACCAACAAACACACAATGAAAGTTAAAAGTTCACATGCACACAGAGTGTGAATCTGAGTGTTGAGAGCATATGTCTGCTTTTGCTTACTAATTGGCAATGCAATTAGCCACATCTGGATTCTTCATTGTTCTCATAAGTAGCCAGTAAGTAACTTATTGGACAACACTGCTCTCATACAATCCAGGGAGGACAAAACCTACAAAAATAATGCATACACTAAATTAGAATGCAAATCTAGAGCATCAGACATTCATTCATGATGCTTTTTTTTAAAGATACATCACAAATGTAGAAACATACACAGAAAGTAGGGCGCTGAACTTGGTAGAGAGAGGGATGGTAATTTTCCACGTTGTATTGCCCTGGGAGGTACTGAGATGGGCCTTTTTTGTATGCATCAAGTTAGTAATGTAAAGTTAAAGATTGCACTGAGTGAAGTGTGTTTGTTTATTTGCAGCATAGCCGAGCAGTCTGTCGCTTGTTATTATTGCTTCCTCCACCAGGATCAGCCTCCAGGGCCAGAAAGTGACAAACTGGAATCAAAAACCGTGATCACTGATTATGTTCTCTGCTTTCTGGGAAGTACAGAGAAGAGCCTTGAACTATATCCTTCAAGTTCCTTGATGGTTCTGCAAGTTTATCCCATGACTAACTGAGCTATGCGAGCCAGGAAGGCCCTGGGTTTGTGCTGTGTTAGCTGAACTGAGGCAGTCCTGCATGTGGGCTGGGGTGGGGTTGCTGTTGGAGAGAGGGAGGAAGGCGAGAGACAGTTGGTCAGTATCCCTGCACCTCTCTGACAATCCCTGGGTAAGTAGCCAGTGCTGACTATTGAGCCTTTCACATGTATTGCAGAGGAGAAAGGAAAGCAGATAGGGACACTAAAGTATGCTGCCTAGACAAACCTCCTTTTAAACTGAGTCACCTTTTAGTGTGGATGGCATTTTCCATCTAGGGTTGATCTTGTTGGGTAAGGGAGTGAGGAAGATCAGCCTGGACTCCTGCTTTAAACCATTTTTCGGTAATTCATGCACTAGATTGGGTTGACTCTGATGTTCTCCATGTTCAGTAAACTATCTGTGCTTGCTGGCTAGTCTTGCACATATTAGAAGGCACCTTGCGTTCATAAAGCTGTGCCCATCTTAGAATTGATACCTTTGTAATTGTGGGGGTGGGGGAAGAAATCAATTAAAACTGCAACTTGGGGATATTTGTGGTGCCATTTTTCATTTCATGGGAGAAAGGACAGTAGCAGCGTAGATACAAAATTGGCTGAGTAATAGGAAACAGTGGGTAATGGACAATGGATATTTTTTGGGCTGGAGGGAGGTTTGTAGTGGAGTTCCCCAGAGGTCGGTCTTGGGGCCCTTGCTTTTCCTGATATATATTAATGGTCTAGATCTTGGTGTATAGGGGACAATTTCAAAGTTTGCGGATGATACAAAACTTGGAAGCATTGTAAACTGAGAAGGACAGTGTAGAACTTCAAAAGGACAGACAAGTTGGTGAAGTAGACAGATAGGTGACAGATGAAGTTCAATGTGGAGAAGTGTGAGGTGATGCATTTTGGCAGGGAGAACATGGAGAGACAATATAAAATAAGGGGTACAATTCTTAAGGGATGCAGGAGCAGAGGGGCCTGGGTGTATATGTGTATAGATCATTGAAGGTGGCAGGATAGGTGGAGAGAATAGTTAATAAAGCATACAGTATCCTAGGCTTTATCAATAGAGGCATAGAGTACAAGAGCAAGGAGGTTATGCTGAGTTTATATAAGGCACTAGTTAGACCTCAGCTGGAGTATTGTGTACAGTTCTGTGCACCACATTATAGGAAGGGTGTGAACGCATTGGAGAGAGTGCAGAAGAGGTTTACAAAAATGGTTCCAGGGTTAAGAAACTTCAGTTACGAAGATAGATTGGAGAGGTTGGAACTGCTCCCCTTGGAGAGGAGAAGGCTAAGAGGAGATTTGATAGAGGTGTTCAAAATCATGAGGGGGCTGGATAGAATAGATAGGGAGAAACTGTTCCCACTTGTAAAAGGAGTGAGAACGAGAGGGCACAAATTTAAGGTGATTTGTAAAAGAAGCAAATGTGATGTGAGAAAAAGCTTTTTCACTCAACGAGGGGTTCAAGTCTGGAATGCACTGCCTGGAAGTGTGGTGGGGCAGGTTCAATCAAGTCATTCAAGAGGGCATTGGATGATTATTTGAATAGAAACAATTTGCAAGGTTTCAGGGAAAAGGCAGAAGAATGACACTGCTCATTTGAAGAGCTGGTGCAGACACGATGGGCCAAATGGCCGCCTTCTGCACTGTAACAATTCTGTGGTTCTGTGATTTGCTTAACAAGATCGTACTTTCAGAACTGAGTTGGATAAATATGCCCAGGGATTGCAGCTTTACTTGGATGCTGAGGTAAGGATTTTGTTATTTATCTTCTATTTACATAGAAATTACAACAGGTTCTTTGGCCCAACCTTGTGCTGCTTCTTGCTGCCTATCACAGTATTCCCTAATCCCAATTCCCTGCTCTGTTATTTCCCCTCTCCTTTAACCACCTAGCCAACAATTTTTAAATATTGACAGGGTCTTTGCTAAAATCACTAACTTCGTCAGTGGACTGAACAGCCTTGCAACCTTTGATGCTAAACAAATTCTCCTGCACTCTGTCTCACATTTAATCTTATACCAATGTCCCTTAGTCACTGGAAATGGTTTGTTTCCATCTACCTTATCCTGACTGTTCATAATTCTTAAACACCTCTACAAAATCTCTGCTTAGTCTTTGTTCTAATGTGAACAGCTTCAATTATTTAAGCCTATTTTTGGCTTTGAATGTCCTCATATTGGGCAATTTTCATAGTGAACCTGCACTGTAACCTCAGTATCCTGGAGCCCAGCACTGCACCGAGTAGCCCAACTGTAGACTTACTTGGGTTTTATACGGATTCACCTTTACACTCTATTTTTTAAAAGTCTTGTGGTCCTGAACCGCCTATTCCACCCCAACTTGCAAAACAGAGGGTGCATAATCAGTCTCCACTTCTGAAATAGCAGATCACTAGGGAGTTCATGAGAGGTTTTAGTGATTATTTTGTGGGTAGGATCTCTCTGTAGCACGCAGTTCCTGATGTGACCTGGGAGAGGGTGAAGTGATATTTAACGTCAATGCTTCAATGTAATCTGCACTTTTTTTTTCTCAAAACAATTGCGCCCGTTGTGAATGTTGATGTGCTGATTTGTGTCATACCTTTTAAATTAATTCGCTGCCTTGGCTGGCACCAGATCATATAGTTCAGGATGGTTACTAATTTAATCCCTGGCCTGGCTGATCGCCATCCTGTTGTGTTGGCCTCAGTGCCTTTGGACTCAGGAGGGAAAAGCTCGGCCAGGGTTCCTTCTCCCGTTTCTTTCTTATGATTCCTACAGAAACCGCACATTTTGTGGATGTTGTTTGAGGGCCAAATTGGGTTCAGTTGTAATGCTGCCCCTGGTTGGGTAGCGCACTGGCAGTCACTGCCTCGGCTCGGCATGAGGACTAAACAGTTGGATGAAGCAGCCATGGATCACTCATCTTATTGGAGCTGTGACTCTTGTTCACATGTGAGCTTTATAGTGATGGCAGGATGTACAAAGTGCGGGGGCTACAGCTGATCCTTGATCCTGCCTTTGAACAACTTCCACATCCATGCTTGCCAAATTCTTATCCTTGGTTTCAAATTCCTTCCATGGCCTTGCCCCTGACCTCTGTGACCTCCTCCAACCCCAAAATCCTCTGAGATTTCTGCACTCCTCCTATTCTGGCCCCTTGAGAATCCCCAATTTTAAAATTTCCACCATTGGTGGTTGTGCCTTAAGCTGCCTATATCCTCAGCTCTGGAATTCCCTCCCTAAACTTCTCTGCACTGCCACCTCTCTCTCCTATTTGAAGATTCTCTTTAACACCTCTTTCACCAAGCTTTACATGCCTGCCTGATCTCTCCTTAAATGACTTGGTGTCAAATTTTGTCTGGTTACGCATTTTGCAATGTTTTTACTAGGTTTAGGTGCATGGATGCAAGTTGTGGTGTCTCAGCACAGACTGGGGACTGAAACCAGGACAGACTGGGGACTGAAACCAGGACCTTTTGTGGTCTGCATGGCTTGCTGCTTACTGGATTAAACTTTTTCTGTGTGTTTGTGGGTTCCACAGGTTGGTGATGTCGAGCTGCATATCCAGCCATACCTAAGCAGCTGGTATGATGACTCTGTGCTCTACATACAAAGGGTGGTGCAGCTATTCCGGGACAGGCTTCCTATTCTGTTACGGGCCGTGAGTATTGAGATAGAAAAACAGACACTGCCTATTATCTGAAATATGTACTTACAGGGAACGTGATGGAAAATATTCTATTTATTCATTCTTTCCTCTTCTGGCAATTTTCTGCCCTCCTCCCCTGAAAGTTCTGGCTCACGCAGTTCCAAGGACTCTGTTCTCCCCACACCCAGGACTATGCTAAAATGACCTTTTGTGAGCCTTCAGAGTGAATGTCACCAGGATGTTTGACTGTGGAAGGCATCTGATGCTGATCCTGTCTGTGCCAGAAGTCCACAGGCATATGTGGTCACTGGATTTTGACAGGAAGCCCAGCCCTTTCCCCTTGGGTGCTGAGATCAGTTGTACTTTTACCACTTTCCTAGCTGAAATCAGCTTACTCCACATGGTCCAGGGATTTGTCTTGGGACTCCCAGGACTGTATAACCCTTTCTGACCCCTGGCATAGGAGCACTAAAGGCAACTGCAATGGTCCTAAACTGACACTGACCGGGATCTGAGAGACTTTGGAACTCTCTGCTTCAGAAGGCAGTGGAGCAGGGGCCTTTGAATATTTTTAAGGTGGAAGTAAATAGATTCTTGTTAGGCAAGGGAATCAAAGGTTATCGAGGAGTAGATGGGAATATGGAATTTGAAATGCAACCAGATCAGCCATGATCTTATTGAATGGCGGAGCAGACTCAAGGGACCGAATAGCCTCCTGCTTCTGTTTTGTATGTTCATATCACTCGACATGGTTAGAAATTAATTCTGCAAACTCCTGTGTGTGGCTTTCTTTCGTTCTATTCAAAATTGCAAGGTTATGAGGAGCAAGCCTAAAGTTGAATTGGATATTGAGGTCATTTTGGACTTGCGTATGAGTTTTAGATTCTGAATGCTTTAGGGATTGTTCTGGTCTCTAACAACCAGCTGTTTTTTTTAGGCTTTAAGTCACACTCCAGTTGAAGTTAAAGGTGCTGATGACAAAGTAAAACACGATGTTGAGAGGTAAGAAATGCTCTGATGTATCAATCAGACCTTGTACCTGGTAACTACCTTTGCTGTGCCTGTTAACTAGTGCGTTCCTTAACAAGATCAGCTATTTTTAATTCAATGATCTGCCTTCTTATCCTCTTCTTTCCGGCCAATTGCACTGCCAGCTCAGCTGAGATTAACTCGATGTAAACCAGCCATCTGTTTTCTAGTCTGTGTTCAATGCTGTACCAACAATTTGCCTTTAACATGGTAAATCATCCTAAGGCGCTTCGCAGTACAAAGAAGGAGGTTCAGCAAAGTCAGTATAAGGAAGTTGGCACCAAATTAAGAAGCAGATCCTCAAAGATCATAATCTCTGGATTATTACCTGAGCCACGTGCAAATTGGCACAGGACAAATCAGATTAGGGAGATGACTGCGTGGCTCAAAGCTTAGTGTCGGAGCAGTGGGTTCCGATTTGTGGGCCACTGGCACCAATACCGGGGAAAGTGGGATATGTACCGTTGGAACGGTCTGCACCCGAACAGTGCTGGGACCAGTGTTCTTGTGAGCTGCATAACTAGGCAAGTAGAGAGGGTTTTACACTTAGTAGTGGGAGCAAGGGTACAAATTTGGGAAGGTGTGGTAAACCAAAGAGTAGAGACAAGGCAAAAGAGAAATATTATTATGGGACCGTGACAAGAAGGGATAGAGCGCACATATCTGACAGTAAATCAACAGAACAGACTAGAGATTATAAAAAGGATAAAACTAAAGGCTCTGTATCTGAATGCACAAAGCATTTGAAACAAAACAGATGATCTGAAAGCACACACAGAAATAAATAAATACTATTTGGTAGCCATTACAGAGACATGGTTGCAGGAGGACATGAATTGGGACCTGAATATTAAAGGGTCTAGGACATTTAGGAGGGACAGGAAGTGAGGAAAAGGTGGAGGGGTAGCTCTGTTAGTTAATGATGGTATGAGCACAATAGAGAGGGATGACCTAAGTTCAGGAAGCCAGGATGTGGAAACTGTTTGGTTGGAAATGAGAAATGGTAAAGGCAAGAAGTCAATTGTGGGAGTCGTGTACAGGCCCCCTGACAGTAACCACATGGTAGGGTGGAGCATAAAGGAAGAAATAATGGGAGCTTGTCAGAAAGGCACGGTGATAATCATGGGAGATTTTAATCTATATGTAGACTGGAAAGGTCAGTTGGACAAAGGTAGCCTAGATGAGGAGTTCATAGAATGTTTCCAAGATAGTTTCTTAGAACAGCATATTCTGGAGCCAACCAGAGAGCAGGCTCTACTAGATCTGGTATTGTGCAACAAGATGGGATTAATTAATGACCTCATTGTGAAGGGGCCCCTCGGTAGCAGCGATCATAATATGATTGAATTTTACATTCAGTTTGCGGGAGAGACGATTGGGTCGGAAACTATGTTTTTAACCTTAAAAAGGGCAATTATGAGGGCATGAAAGTGGAGCTGGCTAAAATGAATTGGCAAATTAGATTAAGGGATAAGTCAATAAAGATGCAGTGGCAAACATTTCAGGCGATATTTCGGAATGCAGAGAATAGATACATTCCAACATGTAAGAAAAAGTCCAAGGGATGGACATACCATCCATGGTTAACTAGAAAGGTTAAAGATAGTATCAAACTTAAAGAAAAAGTATATCATTGTGCAAAGTTAGGTGGAAGGCCAGAAGGTTGGGCAGAAGATAAATAACAGTAAAGGATGGCTAAAAGATTAATAAGGAGGGAAAAAGTAGAGTACGAGAGAAAGCTAACGAGAAATATAAAAACAGATAGTAAGGGTTTCTAGAAACGAATTAACAAAGTGCGCGTTGGTCCTATAGAAAGTGAGTCTGGAGAATTGATAATGAAAAACAAGGAAATGGCAGATGAATTGAGCAGGTATTTTGCATCAGTCTTCACTATAAAGGATACAAGTAACAACCCAGAGGCAACTGTAAATCAGGAAATGGAAGGTAGGGAGGAACTCAGGAAAATTACAATTACCAGAGAACTGGTACTGAATAAATTGTTGGAGATATGGGGTGACAAGTGTCTGGGTTCTGATGGACTTCAGCCTGGGGTCTTAAAAGAAGTGGCTAGTGAGATAGTTGATGCCTAGATTTTAACTTTCTGAAACTCCCTAGATTCAGGCAAAGTCCCATTAGACTGGAAGATAGCAAATGTAACTTCATTATTCAAAAATCGAGGGAGTCAGAAAGCAGGAAACTACAGACTAGTTAGCTTAACATCTGTCGTAGGGAAAATGTTAGAAGCTATTATTAAAGAAGCTATAGCAGGGCACTTGGCTAAGTTCAAGGTAATCAGGCAGAGTCAACATGGTTTTGTGAAAAGGAATCATGGTTAACCAATTTATTGGAGTTTTTGAGGAATAGTATGTGCTGTGGATAAAGGGGAACCAGTGAATGTACTGTACTTATATTTCCAGAAGGCATTTGATAAAATGCCACATGAAAGGTTACTGCAGAAAATAAAAGCTCATGGTATGGGGGTAACATATCGGCATGGATAGAAGATTGGCTGGCTACAGGAAGCAGAGAGTAGGGATAAATGGGTCTTTTTCAGGTTGGCGAGATATAACAAGTGGTGTGCCACAGGGATCAGTGCTGGGACCTCAACTATTTACAATTTATATAAATGACTTGGATGAAGGTATGGACAGGATGGTTACCAAATTTGCTGATGACACAAAGGTAGGAAAGTAAGTTGTGAAAAGGACATAAGGAGGCAACAAAAATATATAGATAAGTGAGTGGGCAAAGATCTGTCAAATGGAGTATAATGTGGGAAAATGTGAAATTGTCCATTTTGGCATGAAGAATAAAAATGTAGCATACCATCTTCATGGTGAGAGATTGCAGAGCTCTGAAATACAGAGGGATCTGGCTCTCTTAGTACATGAATCACAAAAGGCTAGCATGCAGTTCAAGCGAGTAATTAGGACAGCTAATAGAATGTTATCACTTATTGCAAGGGGAATGGAATACAAAAGTAGGGAGGTTATGCTTCAGTTATACAGAGCATTAGTGAGACCACAACCGGAGTACTGTGTACAGTATTGGTCACCTTAAAGGTGTAAATACATTGGAAGCAGTTCAGAGAAGGTTTACCAGACTAATACCTGAAATGGGCAAGTTGTCTTATGAGGAAAGGTTGGACAGGCTAGGCTTATATCCGCTGGAGTTTAGATTGACGCGATAGTTTAGAGGCGATTTGATTGAAACACATTAGATCATTAGGGATCTTGACAGGGTGGATGTGGAGAGGATATTTTCTCTTGTGGGAGAATCTAGAACTAGGGGTCACTGTCTAAAAAATAAGGGGTCACCCATTTAAAATGGAGATGAGGTGAAATTTTTTCTGAGGGTTGTGTGTCTTTGAAACTCTTCCTGAAAAGCGGTGGGAGCAGAGTCTTTGAATATTTTTAAGGCAGAGGTGGATAGATTCTTGAGAAGCAAGGGAGTGATAGGCTATCGGGGATGCAGATTTCAGGTTACTATCAGGTCAGCCATGATCTTATTAAATGGCAGAGCAGGCTTGAGGGGCCGAATGGCCTACTCCTGTTCCTCCTTCATGTAAGCAGCGTCTTTAAAAGAGGTGAAAGAAGTCGAGATATTTATGGAGAGAAATCCAGAGTTTGGGGCCTAGGTTGGGAGAAGGGAATGTAAAATGGACACCCTCAATGTATTAGATTATTGAGGATTAGGGATTTATCTGAAAAAGTAGAAATGAGGGTTCAAGAGCATGGCAGAAAGCTGAGGCCAGGCAATGTGAATCCTAAATGCTCTAATGTACACACCTCTGCTACTGCTGTGCTACTAACTCAATGTTTAAAACTGATTGTAAATCTTGCTTTGTACTAGGTTTCTCAGTGCTGCCAGCCTTCAGGGCCTGATCCAAGAGGACTCTCTAGCTTCGCTGTGTAAGGTGATGACAGAGGAACAACAGAAAGTCATTGTTATAGACTGCAGTGAACCTACTCCTGCCTTTCAAAATGCTGGTAGGAACTCAAAGTCCCCACTAACTATGCAAAGAAAGTTCCTCTTGTTTGCATGTCCCTGAGTTTGTCTAACTGTGCTGTGCAATTACCTCACAAGACAGTGAGGGAATGACAGCTGGGATGGCAGACTGCATGCAGCTGAAGCTCTGCGGTGAACCAGCAGGGGGTGCTCAGATATGCAGTTAATTGTGCAAAACTAGTTAAGAATATAGGAGCTAGAGTTGGTCATGTGGCCCTTTGAGTCTGCTCCTCCATTCAATTCGACCATAGCTGGTCTAGCACAGCTCCACTTTCTTGACATATACCCAGATCCCTTGGATTTCCATTGGTGCCCTAAAATCTATCCATTTCAGCCTTGAATATACTCAACAACTGAGCATCCACAGCTCTCTGGAGCAGCAGATTCCAAATATTCCAGATTCTCTGAGTGAAGAAATGTTTCTTCTCGATCTAACTGGTCGACCCCTTATCCTGAGACACTGACCCCTAGTTCCAGACTCTCCAGACAACAGCAACAGCCTCTCAGCATCTACTCTAACCCTTCCACAATTTTATGCTTGTATATTGTAACTTGGATAAGAACTTGGATCTGTGTAGGATATTATTTTTTTTATTATTATTCATTCTTGGGATGTGAGCATCACTAGCACGGCCAGCATTTATTGCTCATCTCTAATTGCCCTTGAGCAGGTGGTGGTGAGCCACTACCTTAAACCACTGCAGTCCGTCTGGTGTAGGTGCATGCACAGTTTATGCAGCTCAGGTCTGTGCTCTTCTATGTGCTAATTCATTGAACCAGCAGAAAATACAATTACAGGTGAGGAACCTGTATCCATTTGTACCCATTGAATAAGTGTTGGGCAACTGTCTCAGCTTTTAAAATGTTCTTCTTTCGTTATTCACCGGGTATGATTATCGGCGGCGCTCACACAGCACTTGTTTTTTTGCAGTGAGCAACAAGTTCTGTGAAGACTGGATTCCTTCCTTTTTAAACAGTCTGGAAAGTGGAAATCCTTTCCTCCTAAGGCAAATCTTGGAGAATTTTAAATTAAAGGTAAGGACACTGCCTGTGTGCCTCTCAGACCTGAGAGGGAGGAGGGCCAGAAGAGCTGGGTTTAAATAGTAATTCAAGTTGCTTTTGCCTCTCCCAAGCTGATGTATCTTGGGGTACAGCATCTGACTGGGGTATCATTGATTATTTCCACTAGGGGAGTTTTCAGTTTTCCTCCTCTCCTGATGGTGATGGCTCTTGTGTTGCAGAGTGACTGGACACTACCAAAGTGAATAACCTCATATTTCCCCACATTATATTCCATCTGCCACCACCTTGCCCCACTTGCACAATCTGTCTATATCTCTTTGGAAACTTTTTGTGGCCTCCTCACAGCTGATTTTCCCACTTAGCTTTGTATTATCAGCCAACATGAGTACATCTCGCTAGCTCCCTTCATCCAAATCATTAATATGGATTGTAAATAGCTGAGGCCCCAGTACCCCACAAATAATAGCCTGCCAAACAGAAATGGCCTGTTTATTCCTACTCTGTTTTCTGTCTTTTAGTCAATCGTGCTAATATATTACCCCCAACCCATTTACCCCACCCTTATCTTGTCCAACAAACTTAGTGAATGCCTTTTGAAAATCCAAATATACTGTATCCATTGATTCCCCCTATTGATCCCGCTAGCTACATTTTCAAAGCAATTCTTGACTCTGTCTGGTCATATTATTTTCTCAGTGCTCTGTAGACACTTCTTTAATAATGAGCATTTTTCCAATGTTTGATGTCAGGCTAACTGGCCTGTAGTTTCCCATTTCTTTCTCTCCTTCTTTCTCGAACAGCAATGTTCCGTATACTACCTTCCAATCCATTGGGACTGTTCCAGAACCAAGGGAATTTTGGAAGATTGTAACCAGTGCATTCATTATTTCTGCAATCTCCTTTTTTAGAACCCTATGATTAAGTCATAAGGTCCAGGGTATTTGTCAGCTTTCAGTCCCATTAATTTCTCCAGTTTTTGTTGTTTATTAATATTAATTACTTTAGGTTCCTCTCTCTCACTAGACCCTTGGTTACCATTATTTATGTATATTTTACTGTGAAGATAGACACAAAATGTTAGATATCTCTGCTATTTCCTTTTTTCCCATTATAATTTCTCCTGTGCCAGCCTTTAAGGGACCCACAATCACTTTTGCTACTGACTTCCTTTTTACACACTTGTAGAAGCTCTGACAATTTGGTTTTTGTTTTAGATTTCTTGCTAGTTTACTCCCATAGTCTATTTTCTCCTCTATCAATTTTTTGGTCACCCTTTGCTGGTTTCTAAAACTCTCCCAATCCTCAAACTTGGCAACACTTTGCCACGAGTTTTTATTTATGAATGGAGAGTTATGAAATGTTTCTTTAAATGTTTATCATTGCTTAACTACCGTCCTGCTTTTTAATCTAATTTCCCAATCCACCTTGGTCAACTTGCCCCCTCCGTACCTGTTTAATTGACTTTATTGAAGTTCAGTTCTCTAGTATTGGACTTGAGCACATTACTTTCAAAATCAATGTGAAGCTCTATTATATGATGATCACTCTTTCCTAGAGGATTCCTTACTATCCGATTACTAATTAAGCTTGACTCATTACACAAAATATGACCCAAAATAGCCTCTTACCCGGTTAGTTCCGCGACGTATTAATTTAGTAATTTGTTGCGAATGCATTCCATGAACTCCTCCTGCAAACTACTTTTGTTGATTTGCCTTGTCCAGTCAATGTGAAGGTTAAAGTCCCCCATGATTATTGCATTGGCTCTGTTGCTAACTTCTCTTACTCCTTGATTAGTACTCTTTCCAACACTATAGGTACTCTTGGGAAGGGTGGGGTATGGGAGGAGGGAGCTATAATCCACTCCCACCAGCATTTTCTGACCTTTGTTATTTCTTAACTCGGCCCATACTGATTCTACCTCTAGCCGATCACATGCTTACCCACGTGCACCTGGCAGCATTGGAGGGTAATGAGTTGTAGAAGCACTCATCTTCTCACCTTGGTTCAGTGCTGTGATTTCCCCAGCTGGCATTAGTGAGCTCAGTCCAGACTGGAAACTTGAGCCTGAAAGTAGGCCCCAGTATCAGATTGGATGGTGCCCTTTACCCAGCTAGCCATGAGGAAGCATGCTCAATGCTGTTTCTAATTATGCCCAAGTTATTTTTTTTTTAAATCTGTATTAACTTGGTTAATTCTAATCTAATCTAAACCTCTTACCCTCATGGGGGTGTCTCTCAGGCCATCCAGGATATGAACAGCCTGAAGCGGTACATTCGACAGGCCGAGACGAACAACTACGCCCTGTTCAAATGTTTTGTCTTTCTCAAGAACTGTGGCAATGGAGATGTCCTCCTGCATAATGTCAAGGTGGAGCATGTTGAGATGCCCGAGGCTCAGAACGTAGTGAAGGTTCTAGAAGAATTCATGTATGAAGAAGGTGTGATTACTCCCGCTAACTAAAAAAAAAACCTACGTCTGACTTATGGTTTACTTTAGCAAAGACTTTATTTTGTGTTTTGTTGTGCTTGTTGCTGTGGAAGTTAATAGTCAAAAGTACCGTAATTTCCATCAGCGTCACACTCACTTGCATGAAAACCCAGGTCTGGTGATCTTACGTTATTGTAAAGTGCTCTGTAAATAGCCTGTGGGATAACGGGACTAGCTGTGATGCATTATTACTGAGCACAGCATCTGACACATAGACAATCTTCTCCAATGTTATGGGCACTAATACAGACCTGTCCCGCCTCCCTCGGTGAGATTCGGTCTTCTACAGTCACAAAGACAGGGACTGAGATTGTGTCTGGTAAACACAGCTGGCCCTCGCATCTTACTGTAGACTGGGGAATGCGGAGCTGGGCAGTAGAAAAGGATCATTTAGGTTCAACAGCACAGATCTGGAGTAAACTATGAGGGGACCCAGACTAAAATTTTGGAGATTCCCCTCTCAGGATTAAGGGTTTAAGCAGAGGTTGGGCAGTGACTTGGGACAACTATGAAATGATGCTGCTTGCATAATAGGGGAGGGAGAATGTGGAAGTAAAGTCTGCTTCTCCCTAAAGGTGGGTGGTACGGGAAGGAAGAGGAAGGAGGTGAAAAGAAAGGCAATTAATTTTTTTAATAAACAAGTTTCTGAGAAACCGATTATTGTATAACACAGCATAATGAATTCCAGGCCTGTAATAAACAGAGGCTTTAATTTCCTCAGCTATTAATAATGCAGCTGTTAATATGATGGCTTAGAATAACAGTTATTGAACCTCATCAACTAGTACACACCATATTAGAGAGGCTGCTATTAATCAGTTGTAAATAGGACAGAAAGTGTGTCCTCAGTTTCCTCTGGGACTCTGCTGTTGCTCTGTCAGGATACGACTAGAATATATTTGCAATAGAGTTTTCTTCTTTGATTCCAAATAAAGTTTTATCACGGGGTGTCTTTGTTTTATATCTGTCTGCCTCTTTACTAACACAAGTTAATAATATCACTTTATGGTCTACGTATATTGGCGCTGACACGATGGGCTGAATGGCCTCTTTCTGTGGCATACTTTTTCTACAGTTCTACCTGAACCAGCTGGGACCACTGTTCTGGCAAATCATATAACTAGGGCAGTAGAGAGAGCTTTAAACTAAATAGTGGGGGGATGGTGTAGTATTAGGGTGTTCAGGACTGACAGGGTTAATGCGGGACTGGGGAAACAGTACCGCCCCCATTATGATATAGAGAGTCACATGTCAGTCGGAGAGTGAGTCTGGTAAAAGTTGGCATGAAGATGGTGCCTATACAGGACTGTATCCTGTATATATGTATATAGTTATATGTTATTAATAAACAGTTATTGTTCAACCATACAAGCCTCTAGACCTCTTCATGAGACAACTTATAACATGGTGGCAGCAGGTGAAGGACCCCAAAATCCCTAAGAATGAAGACGTTAAAGGCACTGCAGTCTCACCTGAGAGAAGTGTGCCTAACTTGAAGACCTCAAATACACAGCTGGAGATCACCTAAGAAGCTCCATTACAGTCTTTGAGGCTGAAGGACAGAGGAAAGGTCCACTGCAGCGGAAAAGGATTCCACCAGAGTGTGTGGAGGTCCGTTGCGAGACCTGATCGCAAGCAGAGGCAAAGGATCTAGCCAGATCGTAAAAGGGTGAGCAAACTCCCAAAAAAAGCTGAAATGGGCTTTTAAATTCAGCGCAATAATCAGGCAGCACTGGCAGATCGATTGTTTTAATAACTGTGGCTTGAAGAATGTTGCAGTCCGGATCCAGAGTCGGCGCCATAACACGAGACCGCGCGCAAGCAAAAAAAAAAAGTTAAAGAGAAATCGGAGCAAAAGATCTGCTTCAATTTGATCTCCAAGCTCAGGAAAGCAACTAGCTGGCTGAAACGATTTGTTCAAAAGATTTCCTGCAGAATCGTTGAAGTTTAAAATGGCTCCGTAACCACGAAGGGAGCCTGTCAAATCCTGACTAGCACAGGAAGAAAGAAAGAAAAAAATTTAAAGTTGTACTCCCATGTGCTGAAAAGAGCCAAGGATGGTAAATCAACACTGCAAGGCCAGATGGAAGGGCCAGACCAGGTCCAAAATTGGGCATTATGGAGAAGATTTTTAGGGGATATGATAGTGTTGGGCTTGATTAAGAAAACAGAGGCTGAACAAGTGAATACACTATTATATTCAGTAAGTCCAATAGCCAATGAAGTAATTGCCAGACAAGGAATAAATGAATCTTATGATAACCTTGAAGAGGTCATGAAATCCTTTGACACCTACTTAACCTAAGAAGCAATAAAATGTTGGAGCAGACAAAATTTAACAAGAGTCCAAAATTCCGGGGAACCTGTGGACTCTCATCAATGAGTTATACAGATTGGCTGAAGGCTGTGACTAAGGTGGCCTTAGGTTGGAGCTTATTAGAGACCGAACAGTAGTGGGAGTGGCTAATGATGCTCTTTCGGATGTACTCCGATCTAAAGAAGATCTGACTTTGGAAAAATCCATTCAACTCGTCAGACAATCTGACATCTGCCAGCAAAACTGATCCATTTTGTGTGGTGAAGTTAAATCAGCAGTCCAGCTCGTAAAGCAACAAAAGGGCAAGGAGACACTCCAGGGCAAAGAAAGCTATACCCAAACAAAACACAAGATGGTGGCAGACCATGTCAGTGCAAGGTGCAAAATGACCTCTCGGGTTCGAGCAGTGTCCGGCAATCACTGTGCAGAGCTTTCACTGCAACCACCTGGGATACTTTGGAAAGATGGGTAAGTCTAAAGCCTCAAGACATGTGGAGAATCCCAAGCGAGTCCATGAGATAGATGAGCCGCACCAAGAAGTCATCCAACAATGCTTCTTAGGAGAAATTAAGGATCTCAGATTCACATATTGGAATGCTGACATATCTGTAAATGGTCACCTCATGAATTTCAAGTTAGACACAGGTGCCAGTGTGATGGTCCTGTTGGATCAGGAAATGTGGCCAAAAGACCTCTGGCACAGTCTGACGACAGACACACCACTGTATGATCCCAGAGGGATCCAACTACCGGCCATAGGCATAATTCAAGAGCCACTCTGGTATGTCAACAAGCAAATAATCGAAATTCTGTACATCACCCGCAATCAACCCTTTTCTCTCCTGAGCAGAGGTGCCTATGTTGTCCTCAAAATGGCAGAAAACGTCAAAACAACCACTAGTCAACTACACTGAATTGGAGACTCCCTAGAGATCCACCAGTGCTGATGATTTCGACTGGGACTTCAGTTTGGAATTGTCCTCACTCTCTTTGCAGAGGCAGTTACTCCAGCTCTTTTGCAGGCAGCAGAAAAATACTCTTCACGTACACAACATGAAGTCAATCCTGGAGCAGGAGAGAAGCGACCACCAACTCACTCAGGGAGGCACAAGTGCACATGAAGAAACAGTGCGCAGCATTAGGATCCAAACTGAAGGTTGAGCTCAAGGATGAGGAACATACAAACATATGGGAGGTAAACCCACAGCCAGAAAGAACATGGCGGACCCCACCAATAAGGAAAACCTGAGTCCACTCTGAATGAATGGAGCGAACATTCCTTCCAGAAGGAGAGGGATAAGCCCATGATATCTGACCAAGGAAGACAGATTGTCGACAAAGAGAAATGCATCACTAAGGAGCGCAAGAAGCAAACCAGATGTTGACACCCAAATAACTGAAGCACCAAATACTACAACTTCAACTCCAGACCAAAGGAGTTGAGACTACCACTCCTCACAAGATCTGGAAGAGTTGTAAGGCCTCCATACTGTTTGAATCTGTAAAGTCTAAGACTTGAGATGGGATGGAGGGAGAGGAAGGGGTAACATAAATATTATTGTAAATACATTTGGGTAAAGGTAGGGGGGGGGAAGTGTAATATTGGGGTGTTCTGGACTGTAAGGGTTAATGTGGGATTGGGGAAACAATACTGCCCACATTATGATGTAGCAAGTCACAAAGGAGTAGTAAGAGTGTAGGAGTGAATCTGGTAAAAGTTGGCATGAAGATAGCACCTCGTCAGGACTGTATCCTGTATGTATGTCTATAGTTATATTAATTAACAGTTATTGTTCAACCATTCAAGCCAATAGATCTCTACATGAGAAAACATACAATCTTACAACAGAAGGGGTCAAGTGAGAGGAGATATAGTAAAGGGAAACAACAAAGAAATAGAGCAGGGCAGCAATTTGGGTACTGAGTATTGAGAGGAAGGGACAGAACATACAAGAGTGCATCAGTAGATAAGGTTGGAGATTGCATAAATGGTTTTTAAAAAAATGTTTAAGGCCCTGAGTCTGAATGCACACAGTATTTGTAACAAAAGGGATGAATTGTTAGAACAGATAGAGATAAGTATGTATGACCTGAGGCATTATAGAGATATAGTTGAAAGGTGGCCAAGGTTGCGACCTGAATGTTGAAGGGTGTTTGCCATATCGGAATGACCAGAAGCTAGCAAAAGGTGGCAGGGTAACTCTGTCAATTAAGGATGGCATTAGTACAGCACTGCGAAATGACCTTGGCTTGAAAGAGCAATATGTAAAATCAGGTTGTGTAGAGATAAGAAATAGTAAAGGTAAGAGGTTGCTTCTGGGAGTAGTTTATAGCCCTCCGAACAGTAGTTACACTGCAAGAGCATATAAGAAGAAATAAATGGGGTGTGAAGGAAAGGTACAGCAATAATCATGGATGACTTTAATCTACATGTAAATTGGGAGAATCAGATTAGCAAAGGTAGCCTGGAAAACGAGTTCATAGTGTTTTGGGGACAATTTCTTAGAGCAGTATATCCTAGGGAGCAGGCTATTCTAGACCTGGTAATGTGCAATGAGTCAGGATTAATCAATAACCTCATGGTAAAGGAGACTCTAAGTGATAGCAATCACAACGTGATAGAATTTCATATTCAGTTTGAAAGAGAGAAGTGTGATGGGTCCATGACTGTTTTAAACCTAACAAGTAACTGAGGGTATGAAGGCAGAGCTGGCTAAGGTGAACTGAAAAGTTAGGTTAAAAGGTAGGACAGTAGAGTATCAGTGGCAGATTTTTAAGGAGGTATTTAATAACTCGGCAAAGTTTTATCCCAATGACCAAAAGAGACTCTTTGAAAAAGAGGCATCAGCCATGGCTAAATAAGAAAGTTAAGGATAGGATCAATTTGAAAGAAACACTGTACAAATCTGCAAAGATTAGTGATAGTTCAGAGGGTTGGGCAAATTTTAAGAACCAGCAAAGAATGACTAAAAAGATAATAGAGGTAGGAAGAAGAATATGAGAGAAGGATAGCTAGTAGTATAAAAACATAGTAAGAGTTTCTACAAGTATTTGAATAGTAAAAGAGTAACTGAAGTTAGTTATGGTTCTCTAGAGGATGGGTCTGGGGAATTGATAATGGAAAACAAAAAAGCGGTGGAGGCATTGAACAGGTATTTTGTGTTTGTCTTCATAGTAGAAGACTTAGAAAACTTCCTAAAGATACTTGAAAATCAAGAGGTGATAGGGAGGGATGAACTTAAAAGTCACGATCGCCAGGGGAAAGGTGCTAGGAAAACTATTAGACCTAAAGGCTGACAAGTCCACAGGACTGGTGGGGGGCCTGCATCCTTGGGTCTTAAAGAAGTGGTGGCACAGATAGATGTATTGATTATAATCTTCCAAAATTCTTTAGATCCTGGAACATTCCCAGTGGATTGGAAAATAATTAATGTAACACTTATTCAAGAAAGGAGGGAAGCATCTGTCATAGAGAAATTGCTAGAATCTATTATTTAGGGGTTTCTAGCAGGATACTTCAAAAATCACAATCTGATCAGGCAAAGCCAACATGGCTTTATGAAAGGGAAATCGTGTTTAAATAATCTTAGAGCTTTTTGATTAAGTAACACTTCAGGTGGATAAAGGGGAACCGGTAGATGTGGTGTACTTGGGTTTCCAGAAGACATTTGATAAGGTGCCACATTAAAGGTTACTACACAAGATAAAAGCACATGGTGTAGGCACTAAAATATTAGCATAGATATAAGATTGGTTAGCTAACAGGAAACAGAGTATGGATAAATGTGTCTTTTTCAGATTGGAAAGCCGTAACTAGTGGAGTGCCACAGGAATCAGTGCTTAGTCTTCAATTATTTACAATCCATATCAATGACTTGGATGAAGAGTATGTATGGTAGCTAAATTTGAAGAAGACACCAATATAGGAGGAAGCTGGGTCTTTCAATTTATTCAAGGCTGAGTTAGATTTTTGGTAGACAAGGGAGTCAAGGGTTATGGTGGCAGACAGGAAAGTGGAGCTGATAGCACAACCAGATCACCATGATCTTATTGAGCAGGCGCAAAGCCGAATGGCGTACTCCTGCTCCTGAGTCCTATGTAATCCAGTCTAAGCCAAGTTGGGTGTTCACACATTTAGTGTATTGTATTAGCAGGAATGCTTGTGTGCTACATGTGTCAAATCACCAAGCACAGACCACTTGCCCAAGTGCCTGATTTAGGACAGAAAGAATCGAGAAATGACCAGGAGCATCTTCCTTCACTTTCCCCAAACATCTGGCGTGCATCACACCAGTAACTTTCTGGAATGCAGTGATTGTTATAGGCAAAACAAAATGACTTCTCCCAATAAGATTGAAATGAGCACATTGTGGAAATTTAATCACAAAGATTATCTCTGAAATGAAACAATATAAAAATCCTTTAATGGGATTGTATTCTTGGAATGTTGACATCCTCGAACTATACACAATATATACACACCCCTCAACAACACAAGGCAGCCAGATTCTTATCAAACTCTTAGAAATCTACCCCCAGGGAGTTTGTCCTTATGACTCGAGGCATATTCCAGCTTTTTGGCTAAATAGAGATTTACACAAAATATTTTCAAATCCCTTTAAACGTTTTGGTCATTATTGTTGTTTTGTGAGTCCTAGGGATGAGTTTGATCTGTGAATTCTTCCATAAGTTAAGACTATTCACTAAACAGGTCAAATTATCTACAACCTACAGGGACATTCCCACCATCCTGTTGCGTGAATAAACTCTTTATTTACAGAGTTTGAACAAGCTATGTACAAGTTATAAAACTGTATTCATAGCAGTTAAATGGCATTCGAGTCCAAGTTCATTTTCTGAACATGCGCATCTTAATGAAAGATCCAGAAATGAGAATGAAACCAGTAAAAAAAAATATATTTGGGGCAGTTTCGGTGGAGCCTGAGTCTCTGAAACAAACTGTCTGCAAACAAGGACACTATTCACTATCGTAATTTTATCACCATCTCAAAGGCTGCAGCACAACCCTTCTGGGACGCTGGTTTAGGAATGAATTAGTTCTTCGGACTCCCAGTGTAATACAGCTTCTGCACATTTATCACACCGCACCCCCCCGCCCCTGCCCCCCAGGTTGACAGCCCAGAGACTGAATGTTGTTGGACTATTCAGCTACTGGGGGCATCCTCAGCTGACGTTTAGTATTGCATTTACTATCAGGTGCCACAGGGTAGTGATCTGGAATCAACTCTGATTGTTTAAAAAAATCCTTCCTTAGAATAAGGCTGCCAAGGTCCCTTGTAGGAACCCCTTCAGTTGCCCTCTCCCAGTATGTGATTGGCTAATTTGTACCTGGGGCCTTCCAGGTTTCTACCGCTGAGTTCCCACACGCTTGTGAATGGAGCTGAGATTAGAATTATTGGACTCCGGATGTCATTCTGTTACAAGTCACCTCACTGACCTTTTTTCAGCTTCCAGATCCAAAGTGAGATTCTTTCTGCTGGAGGTCCCGGGAGCCCCTTTAGCCTACAGAAAGCTGCTGGCCCCTCCTATTTAACATGAAGGGAAATTGGCATGCCATGCTTTTTAAAAAGAAACTTGGATTATCAGTAATTAACTGAATCAGCAAATCATCGGAGAAAGTCTGTACTGGCCACACGAAAATTGCAGCACGTGAAAGTGTCCGATTCCTCTCCGCATCATGATTGAGCCAATCAGGTCCCATCTCCTTACAGGCTTTGATTAAGACTCCGCTGAATCCTTTCTTGCCATCCTGTTGTGTTTTTGGCTGGTGGGTTTAGTCTGTTAATATTGAGCTTTGAGCAAATCTTTGCTATTAGGTTGAAGCCTTCATTCACACCTCAGTCTCAAAGCCAGTCCCAATGTGTGTTAGGCTGGTGGGAACAGCCTGATCTCCAAGAGGCTATAGGCGAAGATGTTCCAGAGGATGGCGAAGAAAACGAAGACTAGATAGATGAGGAGGAAGATCCACCAGATGGACTGCTCGTGAAGTCTCTGCTCGTAGTTCCTGAGGACCACCACCCCCAGCGTGATTCCCACCATCACTCCTCCAAGGTGAGTAACGAAGCTGGGGTGAGTACACGCTGGGTGGGCGGGTGGATGAAACCTCAGCCAAACAGCACGGCCAAACTCTAGACTCACTGAAAAGAGAAGAAAGGATTCATGTTGCGCCTTTCAGAGACCTGGGGTGTCCCAAAGTGCTTCACAGCCAAAGAAATACTTTGTAAAGTATAGGCACAGTTATAGGGAACCACATCAGCCAATTTATGCACAGCGAGATCCCACAAATTGCAATGTGATAATGACCACATAACCTGTTCTTGTGATGTTGGCTGAGGGCTAAGTATTGGCCAGGACACCAGATTTTTACATCCACCTGTGAGGGTAGACAGGAGTCTCAGTTCAGTGTCTCATGGAAAAGGCGGCACCTCCAACATTCCCTCGTTAGTGCATGGGGGTGTTTGGTTTCAAGAAGTCCCATTCCATCATCATTCAGCATTTGTGCATACGCAATAACAGGGGGCGGGGAGGTGGTCAGGATGGTGACTGGATAGCACTCAGGCATAGGAACCTCAGTGGCCTTTCCCCTAATGAGCTTGGTGAGCCTGAACTGATCGCAGTGATTCTCACCAAGGACCAGAATCAGGATTGTCTTAGTCTGCTCCACTCATCAAACTTGTATCTTTTGGATTTAATATTTCAGTTGTTGTAGCTGCTTAAACCTTAGGGGCTTTCGTGGGGCACAGACTACACCACCCCTGAAATCTGCCCTGACAGTGGGCATCATCTACCCTCCTGCACAGGAACGCTCAGCACATTTTCTCCTGGTACTTACTGCAAATCATTGCTATTCCCATCCGGATCAGTTTGAATTGACATCTCATTCCCGACCAACTCTAGAAAAGAAACATAGTTTATAAAGAGGTGCCTTATGGTGATATTATGCACTTTCTATATTGATGCAGACTACATGCCACTATATGACATTCATCTGAATTATAACATCAGATTTTCTGTCTGGCCAGTATCTACGAATTGGTGAGGGATGTTACTGCAGGTAATGGAACACACTCCAGCTCAATTATGATGTTGGTATAAAACACTCAAAAGTTATTTATTTTGGTTCTGCAGTGTTTATATAAAAAGATGCTTGATTTATAATTTACCAAAACATGGAAGTAGCTGACAGGAGGCATCACCAATAGGCAGTTCCTCCAGTCAGGAGGAAAGACTTGTGTTTTCCATCTCATCACAGTCCTGTAGGAATCCTGCAGTTAAAATAAACCTTAAATTGGATGTATGAGTGAGTTTTTGCTTTTGTTAAGACAGTGGTCTATCCATAGGCTGATGTGGCCAAACAGGCCTCTCTATGGGAAGTATCTTTACACAGGACAGGACTCTTCTGTTATCTCAGCCAAGTGGCAGGTTACATTGGTGAATAACTGCAGCTTATGTGACAGTGAGAGTGGAGGCATGGAGGCATCACAGCAAGTGAGGAGGATATTGTTAAAAACAAAAAGCTACTGCGGATGCTGGAAATCCAAAACAAAAACAGAATTACCTGGAAAAACTCAGCAGGTCTGGCAGCATCGGTGGAGAAGAAAAGAGTTGACGTTTCGAGTCCACATGACCCTTCAACAGAACTGTTCTGTCGAAGGGTCGTGTGGACTCGAAACGTCAACTCTTCTTCTCCACCGATGCTGCCAGACCTGCTGAGTTTTTCCAGGTAATTCTGTTTTTGTTTGAGGAGGATATTGTATTTGCTGAAAAAAGACATGTCAAAGATTTTCATCTTGCGTGTACTGAAAGCAACATACGCAGGGCCCTGTTCTTTGCAGACAGAAAGAATACTGTACGCACTTTGCGCATGTTTCAGCTAAACAAAATAAGTGACAGCCATTCCCTGACTCATTCCTCAGGGCGATGTCTTGACCTATCAGGGTCAAGCTGTCTGGTTTAAATTTCAACAATTCTTGGCAGTTAACTGTTAGTCACCATCACTTGTGCATTCACGCCTCCACCAATCATAGTCCATTTAACAACCAATCAGCACTCTCTTCATATACAGTATAAATTGTTTTCTCTTTGTATTGGTTGCGCAGTGTCCTGATGAGTGCAAGATGAAAAGCTTCAATGTGTCTCTTTTTTCAACAATACTCAAGTTCTGTACTACCAAACGACTAGATATTGTATTTGTTAGTGCTCTGGATTGATGAGTTCAAATCCCACAATGAGCAGTTTGAGAACTTGAACTCAGTTTTATCAAACATTTCTGGGAATAAAATGCTGATATCAGTGAAAATGACCAGGAAGCTCTGGGATTGTTGTAAAAACCCAATCACTTCCTTAAGGGAAGGAAATTTGCTATCTTTAACGAGTCTGGCCTGTGTGAATCTAGTCTCACACCAAACTGGTTGACTTTTAACTTCTCACTGAAGTGGCTGAGCAAACTACTCAGTTGTATCAAACCGCTACAAAGTTCAAGAAGGTGCCCCACCACCTCAGGTTAACTAGGCAATGGGTAATAAATGTCACCTTACCAGTGACATCCACATCTCAAGATTGAATTTTAAAATGTAAATATTGAAATGCCCTTTTTGCCACTCTGACTCTCGAAACCAAGCAAATCTCAAAACTGATCTATATGCTCAGTAACCAATCAGTGTATATACAAACGTATGAATTAGAAGCAAGAGTAGGCCACTCAGCCCTTGAGCCTGCTCTGCCATTCAATAAGATCATGGCTGATCTGATTGTATCCTCAACTCTACATTCCTGCCTACCCTGATAACCTTTCACCTGCTTACTTATGAAGAATCTATCTAGCTCTGCCTTAAAAATATTCAAAGACTCTGCTTCCACCACCTTTTGAGGAAGAGAATTCCAAAGATTCAAAACCACAAAATTTCTCTTCATCTCTGTCCTAAATGGGCGACGCCTTATTTTGAAACTGTGACCCCCTTAGTTCTAGATTCTCCCATAAGAGGAAACATCCTCCCCACGTCGGCCCTGTCAAGACCCCTCAGGATCTTATATGTTTCAACCAAGTCGCCTCTTACTCTTCTGAACTCCAGTGGATACAAGTCTAGTCTGTCCAACCTTTCCTCATAAAACAACCTGCCCATTCCAGGTATTAGTTTAGTAAACATTCTCTGAACTGCGTCCAATGCATTCACATCCTTCCTTAAATAAGGAGACCAGTACTGTACACTGTGTGTTTAGCCATTTTACTATCGGGGATTCTCTCTGAAGAAAATGCAGCAACAAAAGGAAATTTGTGTTTAAGTCAGTGACACAGATCCCTCACTCTACAAACTGAGGTTTTTCAGAAATCTCAGAGCTGTGTGCCATGTCAGCTGCCAAGTTTTGTTTTATAATGCTCCTGTAAAGTGCCTTGGGACATGAAAAGATCTATATAAATACAAGTTATTGGTGTTACCATGACTACATTAGCTAGATGCGCTGAGACAAGAGCGTAAACTCCTCCTGAAGAACCCGCTACTGGTGCAGTCATATCAGCCACCGACGCAGTCAGTGAACCTGAGAGAGAGAGAGAGGGGGGGAGGTGAGGCTTCAGCAGATAACAATTTACATTTATACAACAGTTTTAAGGTAGAAAAACATCCCAAGGGCGATTTGAGACAAAATTTGACGCTGCGCCACATGAGGCGCTGTTAGGTCAGGTGATCAAATGCTTGGTTGAAGAGGCAGGATTAAGCAGCGTCCTAAAGGTGGAAAGAGAAGTTAAGAGGCGGAGAGGTGTAGGGAGAGAATTCCAGGTAGGGCTACAGAGGGTGCAAGGTGGTAGATTGAGAGACAGTTGCTCAGTCTTCCTGTCCCATCATGGAATACTGTGCTTCTCTCACAACTACCAAGGGCCTGTGATGTTTGTGTGAAATACAGGCCTTTCACTCAAGTAAAAGAACCAGCTTACTCCATCGTCTGTGGTCATTTTCCAAAGTTTTTTTCTTCCCGGTTCTATTTGTAGGTACTGACCTTTGCTGAGGTATGAGGTTTACAGGAGAAACCTGGTTGATCATTTTCCTCTCCCAAGGCTGAGGACACATCAGTTGTAGAACTTCTGCCACAGTCCTGGCTGGGATCAACAACAACATGGTCTGGGGTCTTGCTGTTCTCGGTACCACACAGGAAACACATTAACCACCTGAACATTGTACTGCTAAGAGAGACCTTGCATTCTGTTGCACCTTTGACAACCTCAGGAGCTCCCAAAGCACTTTACAACAAATCCAGTCGCTTTGAAGTGTGGACATTGTTAATGTATGAAATATGGCAGCCAATTTGCACACAGCAAGATCCCCCCTATGTTCATTCACACACACACTCATGCTAGCAAAGGCATGCTCTCAGTCTCTCTCTCTCACACACACAACACACACGCAGACACACACAGACAGACATGCACACAACACACACGCAGACACACACAGGCAGGCAGACACACACACACAGGCAGACAGACACACACAGACACACACACACACACACAGCCAGACAGACACACACACACACAGGCAGACACACACCACACAGGCAGGCACACATTAATATCCTGATTTTACATACATCACAGACACGGAAAATAATTCATTTCTATTACCATGTGAGCTGATTGAAAATCGACCGATTTGTCTCTTCTGACAGACACTCAGGGATCTTCATGTAATTACTGAGACTGATATTGACAAATTGATAAAAAAGAACCATTAAGACACTTGAACCCTGTCATCAGTTCACTTCCTCGCAGTCAGCAATCCATCAGTACGTGGATCAATTCCCAGAAACACCTTGTGATTGTGCTGATGATACCAACTGCCCCTCATGGGTGAATAAATTATTTAGAATTTACAGCGTACAAATAGACCAATCGACTCAACTGTTCCATCTTGGTGTTTATGCTCCATATGAGCCTCATCCTACTTTACTTCATCTCACCCCATCAGCATACCCTTCTATTGCTTTTGTCCTTGTGTTTTTTTTCATTATTCTTCCATGGGATGTGGGCGTTGCTGGCAAGACCAGCATTTGTTGCCCATCTGAGTGTCTTGCTAGGCCATTTCAGGGGGCAGTTAAGAGTCACCCACATTGCTATGGACCTGGAGTCACATGTTGGCCAAACCAGGTAAGGGTGGGTTTTTACAACAATTGATGATAGTTACTGAGGTTAGCATTTAATTCCAGACTTTTAATAATTGAATTTAAATTCCACCAGCTGCTGTGATGGGATTTGAACCCATTAGCATTAGCCTGGGCCTCTGGATTATGAGTCCAGTGACATTCTCACTATGCCACCATCTCCCCCTAATCTGTTTATCTAACTTCGCTTTAAATGCATCTATACTATTCCTACCTTTCCTACATTACAACAGTGACTACATTTCAAAAGTACCACATTGGTTCAAAGCACTTTGGAATATCTGGTGGTTGTGAAAGGTGCCATATAAATGCAAGTCTTTCTTTCTACTTCCTTCAACCACTCCCTGTGGTAGCAAGTTCCACATTCTCACCACTCTGAGTAAAGAGGTTTCTCTGGAATTCTTGATTGGATAACATAGTAATATTTATTGCTGCTAGTTCTGGACTCCCCGACAAGTGGAAACATCTTCTCATTGTCCACTCTATTGAAACACTTTCATAATTTTAAAGACCTCTATAAGGCCATCCCTCAGCCTTCACTTTTCTAGAGAATAGAGTCCCAGCCTGTTCAGTCTTTCCTGATAGGTAAACGTTATGCAGGTGATTTGCAAATTAGGTAATGACACTGATAAGCAGTGATTTGTAGTTAAACACTAGCCAACAGCAAAGTAGTGCAGATGATGGAAATCTGAAATAAAGCCAGAAAAGACTGCAATCACCCAGCAGGTCATCTGTGGAGAGGGAAACACAGGGTTAACATCCAGGCATAACTAGAAGATGTTGGGAGTGGGATTGATTGGATTGCTCTGTGGAGAGCTGGCATAGACTCAATAGGCCAAATAGCCTCCTTCTGTGCTGTAATTGACTCTATGTTACAGATGAAGAGTTTATGAGCGAATCAAGTGAAGTCTGTGGGTGGGTGGAAAGTGAGCGATGATTAAATGACAGGAGCACCGATGATGCAAATCAAGGAGGTGATGATGGGAGAAATTAGAGAAATGAAGGGTGTCCCAGAGGATGTGTGATTGGAAACAGCGGAGGAGCAGGGAGCATAGAAAAACCAGCAAAGTAAAAGGCTCTATTTTTCTGGCTCATCATAGAATGATATAGCACAAAAGGAGGCCATTCAGCCTATCGTGCCTGTGCCAGCCCTTTGAAAGGGTTATCCAATTTGTCCCACTCCCCTGCTCTTTCCCCAAAGCTCTGCAAATGTTTCCTTTTCTGTTAATTGGGTATTAACCAATTCCCTTTTGAATGTTATTGTTGAATGTACTTCCACCACCCTTTTAGGCAGCACATTCCAGATCGTAACTTGCTGTGTAAAAAGTGTTCCTCCAAGATCTCTTCACTCCTCAAATTCTGGCCTGCATCCCTGATTTTAATCAATCCACCACTGGCAGCCCTGCCTTCAGCTCTGGAACTCGTTCCCTAATGTGCTCCATCTCTCTCTCTCCTCCTTTCAGACACTCCTTAAAACCTACCTCTTTGACCAAGCCATTGGTCATCTGACCTAATATCTCCTTTGTGGATCAGAGTCAAATTTTGTTGGATAATGTTCCTAAGAAATACCTTGGGATGTTTTACTATATTAAAGGTGCTATATAAATGTAAACTGTTGTCATATTCTCCAAGCCTTTCAAGTTTTGTCTTTTCAAATATGTATCCAATTTCCTATTGAAAGTTAAATTTAATCTGCCTCCACTGCGCTTTCAGGCAGTGCGTTCGAGATCATAACAACTTGCTGCTGAGTTAAAATAAATGATCTCTTCCCCCCTCCCACCCCTTCCCCACTCTTTTTTTTGTCAATATCTTCAATCTGTCCTGGCAGTGGGAACAGTTTCTCCCAACCTATCAAAAGTTATGGCCCGACTCTTCCGCTCAGCGTTGGAACCCTTATTTCTGACATTGATCGAGCAAAAAAGATACACACTTACCTTCCTCCAATTTTTCAGAACAATCTTCCAATGGAGAATCCTGCAGAACTCGATCAGTGCAGGAAACCTCAGAGGAAGCAGTGCTGAGAATCTGTGTAGAAGCCACCCCCTTTTTTTATGGCACTAACTGCCATATGTGGGTAAGTAAGAGTTTAAATGTCCCAAAGCTTCTTTGAAAAGCAATGGAGAGAAGGTAATTGTGTAAGAGGGTAGGGTGGGGAAAGCAAGTGGGTAGAGCGGGTAAAGTAAGGGGGTAAGGTGGGTAGGGTAAGGTAAGTAGGTAAGGAGTAGGGTGGTTAAGGTAGGTGGGTAAGGGGGTGGGGTAAGGCAGGTAGGATGGTGAAGTTGGGTCAGGTTGAGTTGAAGGGGAGTTGGGAGTGAAGTCTGGGGTTCGAGGGGGAGTCAGGGAGTGTCAATGTGTGTGATTGGGGGATCAGATCTGTAGTTACCCAGGTATTAGGCTAGGTTTTAGTCTGTCTAACATTTCCTGGGTGATCCAGGTAAGTCCCACAGAACTGTCAGAAGTCTCAGACTCCAACTCAGAGTTGGAGACATTCTCAGAGGGCTCCGGGAGCAGGGAAATTGGCAAACTTCCCGGGAAATTCCCACAGAGTCATTGCATTGGGATTTCTGAGGGGTCTCATAGTGCGTCTTGGGGGATACTTCTGGTCTCTGACTGGAAACTGGAAGGTGTGGGCCTATGTATTCATCTGTAACATAGTCAGGCTGAAGCATAATCCTTTGTTTCTCTCTCCCATAGATGCTATCTGATCTTCTGAGTATTAGCTGGTGCTCACTTGGTGGCTCTCACCTCTGAGTCAGAGGTTGTGGGTTCAAGTCCAACTCCAGGTGCAAAATCTAGGCTGATTCTCCAATGCAGCATTGAGCGAGTGCTGCACTGTCAGTGGTGCTGTCTTTTAGATAAGACATCAAACCCCATCTGCCCTCTCAGGTACACTTAAAAAGCCCCATGGCACCTTTGAGGAAGTGAGGAGTTTCACCTCATGTCCCTTAACTAACGTCACTGGAGCAGATTATCGGGTCATTTTCCATTGCTTTCTGTGCTCAAATTAACTGATGTGTTTCCCTCATTACACTTTAAAAATACTTCATTGGTTACCTGGGATATCCTGAGGTCATGAGCTCTCTATAAGTACAACATCAGGGAGAAAGATATAGAAGGCTATGTCGATGGGGTTAGATAAAGAGATGCGGAGAGAGGTTCATGGATGGCATTTATACTGACACAGGGTCTGCTGGGCTGCTTCTGTGCTGTAAATATTTTGTAAGTCTTTCTTTTTCTTTCATCTCTTATTTATTTTATTTAATCTTATTTGATTTTTACAGATCTTTTAGAAATCATATTCCACAATTCCAAACAATTTTCTGGAGACTGCTTAACTAATCTACAGTGGCTGATATTCTCCTGTAGTATTCCCCTGTCCTATCCACTCAGAGCTGACCTAACTTTTAAACCCAGCTCATCCTTTGCAATTAAACAGCTTCCCTGCAAACGTCCACCAATGTCACTAACTGAGGTCAGTTAACTTGGCACAGACGGACAATTGAACTTTGGCCTCTTTCTAAGTCAAGATGGTTCAATATTACAACAACAGCTGGAAAAAAAGAAAAGCACATTAATAAATGATGTGGGGAATCGAACAGCATGAGCTCGGCTCCTGATTTCCTGTGTTTTTATTTCTGGTAGAGGATCAGTCCTTGGTCCAAGACAGTCCCAGAATTAACGCAGAGACCGGGCAGCAAAAGCCACAACTCAATAACCCACTAATCGCCCCTCCATTTCAAATTGTTTTTCTACCCTCCTTTGCTTTAAACTCACATCTTCCAGCCAGCTGTTTGCAATTACAACTTGCTTTGACTCCCATCTGAGTCACAGCACAAATTCCAGATAAAACAAAGTCTTTCACAAGAGCATCAAATTCAGATCTACATTCCCTTTTCTGTGTTAACTCGCTTTTGATTCTCATTTGGGAGTGGGTCAGTTACACTCTTCCACCGGTTAAACTGATCGACACTCTCTTCACCGGTTAAATTGATCAACACTTCTCTGTCGGTTAAACTGATCGACCCTCTCTTCACTGATCAAACTGATTGATGCTCTTTCTATTGGTTAGACTGATTGCTGTGTTCTTCACCAGTTAGATTGATTGGACCTCCCTCTGCCAGTTAAAATAATTGCTCATGAGTAGTCAGGGCCTCTGCTGTTTAATACAGAGTGTGAGCTGTGGCTTATTGGGTAGCACTCAACCAGAAAGTCATGGGTTCAAGTCCCACTTCAGAGACTTGAGTGTACAGTCTAAGCTACCATTTGTAGGGCTGGGGGAATGCTGTATTGCTGGAGGTGCCATAATTTAGATGAGATGTTAAACTGTGGCCTTGTCTGCCCTTAAGTGGGTTTTTGAAGGAAATGAGGAGAGGGGTGCTTCCCCAGTGTCCTGACCAATATTTATCCCTCAGCCAACATCTCTTTAAAAAAAAATCTGGTGCTTTATCTCATTGCTATTTTTGGGAGCTTGCTGTGCGCAAAAGACAGAGCCCAAAGGCAGAAGCTTTAAAATGAGGAACTCCACTGGGGACAGCGTTGGAAAGTGTTGGAGGACATCAGGAAGAGTTAGAGAAAGTCCTAGAAGAAAATCAAGCTAAATCTGGAACACAGATCTTAGCGCCAAATGCTGCCGGGACTCTGGGGGTTCCCGCCATGTGGATTTCCGTGACCTGTTACCTGCGAGTACTCCAGCAAGGTAGACAAAGCTAATGCGGAGAGCGCCGTGCACCATCTCGAGCGGAACACCGACCAGGAGCTGCAGCACCACATTGAAGCCCAGGTGTTCGACCCTGGAACAAAGAACGTTCACAGTCACGGTCAGGATGCACACTTTGACAAAAGCCTCACCTCCTCGTGCGGTAATCAGTAACAGAACAGCCCGGCACTCTATCAATTCCACAGGACGTTGATGAGTTCTCTCCGACACCCCTCCCCTGGCTACAACACACTTGCATTTATATAGCTCCTTGCAAAACGTTCCAAATCACTTCACAGGGCGCCATCAAACAGAAGTTTGAGGAGATTTACTGGAATGGTAACAGTGATCAGTAACTTCAGTTATGTGGAGAGACGAGATAAGCTGGGGTTGTTTTTCTTGGAGCAGAGAAGGGTAAGGGCATATTTAATGGAGGTGCTCAAAATTGAGGTGTTTTGATCAGGTAAATAAGGAGATACTGCTTCCACTGGAAGGGGGGTCAGTAACCAAAGGATACGGGCTAAAAATAATTGACAAAAAATGAGAGAGAAGCTGAGGAGAAATATTTTTACGCAGCGAGTTGTTGTGATCTGGAATGTGCTGCCTGAGATGATGCTGGAGACAGATTCAGTAGTAACTTTCAAGAGGGAATTGGGAAATATTTGCAGGGTTATGTGTGAAAAGCAGGGGGAGTAGGATTAATTGGATAGCTATTTCACAAAGAGCCAGCAGAGGCATGATGGGCCGAATGCCCCGTTTCTGTGCTGTAACTATCATTACAATCATTCCAACTGTAGGTTCTAATCCCAGGACTGACGCCACAAGGTCTTAGTGGTGTAGCTGTGCAGCATGAGGAGGAACGTAGGTGCCAATGCTGAGGCTATATAAATGAAGCAGTCACTGTGTAGCAGCTACTCACCCGACATGCATGAAGATGTAGCTGAGGTAACGCCAGACCTGTCTACGAAGCTGCGGCTGGTAGACCAATGGGTTGTCCAAATATGATGGGTGTGTGATTTGTAGCACCCACTTCTCCAAGACCAGCCCATAATAGACAAAGATGGCGATCTGTTGAATACAGTTCAGATCACATACATTATACAACTCCCTGCTCACTCCCTACTGAGTCAAAACCAACCAGACTCTTCAAAAGAAGGAAAGAACTAGGATTTATGTGCTGTGCTTTTCATAACCTTTGGGGCTTCTGAAAGCGCTTTGCAGCCAATGGAGTGTGTAGTCACTGTTGGCTGAAGAAGTAGGTTTTAACAAGTGTCTTAAAGGAGGAGAAAGGAGTAGAGACTCGGAGAGGTTTAGGAAGGGAATTCCACAGGTTAGAGCCCAGGCAACTAAAGGCATGGCCACCAATAAAAACTGGGGATGTTCAAGAGTCAGAATTGGAGGAGTGCAGAGATCTGGGAGGGTTGTAGGACTGAAGGAGATTGCAGAGGTAGAAAGGAGTGAAGCCATGGAGGGGTGGGAATTTTAAATTCAAGGCATCCCCAGACTGGGAGCCAATATGAGCACCGGGATGATGGGTGAACGGGACTTAGTCAAAGTAAGGACATGGGTAGCAAAGGGCTGGATGAGCTCAAGTTTACTGGGGTTTCAAGGTGGGAGGCCAGGAGTCATTAGAATAGTCAAGTCTGAAGGTAACAAAGGCATGGATGAGGGTTCCAGCAAGTTTGAGTTGAGGCATGGACAAAGTTGGGTGATGTTATAGAGGTGGAAATAGGTGGTGTTGCTGATGGTGAGGATATGTGGTTAAAAGCAGCCCTTGATCCCTTGAACGCGATGGTGACTCACCTCCAGAATGGTGACAGTGATCATAAACCAGGGTGGGGGACAGCATGTGTAGCTGTCGTAGTACCACTTGCGGTCCAGTCCCCGGGGCAGGGTCTCATAGGCGATGTGCCGGATGAATCGCTGGGATAGGGTGAGGCCTGTTTCCTCCAGGAGAGAGTTGGCACGGAGACGGTGATTTCCCAGATGGATCGCACGGCAGAAGCTGTTGGATCGTTTGTTGCTCATCTGGTTTAAAAAAAGCACACATGCAGTGGGGGGATTAACTTCCACCAAACCCAAACAAGGCTGGAATACCCTGTAAACGGACAGTATTTACCTAGAGCCCTCATGCTTTCCATTGGTTAGTCAGAGCAGCCCGAGGAGCCAGGTATTGGATCCATATTTTTTAAAAATTCATTCACGGGATGTGGGCTTCGCTGGCTGGGCCAGCATTTATTGCCCATCCCTAATTGCCCTTGAGAAGGTGGTGGTGAGCTGCCTTCTTGAACCGCTGCAGTCCCTGTGGTGTAGGTACACCCACAGTGCTGTTAGGGAGGGAGTTCCAGGATTTTGACCCAGCAACAGTGAAGGAACGGTGATGTATTTCCAAGTCAGGATGGTGAGTGACTTGGAGGGGAACTTCCAGGTGGTGGTGTTCCCATCTATCTGCTGCCCTTCTTCTAGACGATAGCAGTTGTGGGTTTGGAAGGGGCTGTCTAAGGACCCTTGGTGTGTTTCTGCAGAGCATCTTATAGATGGTACACACTTCTACCACTTTGCGTCGGCGTTGGAGGGAGTGAATGTTTGTGGATGGGGTGCCAATCAAGCGGGGCTGCTTTGTCCTGGATGGTGTCCAGCTTCTAGGGTGTTGTTGAAGCTGCACTCATCCAGGCAAGTGAGGAGTATTCCATCACACTCCTGACTTGTGCCTTGTTGATGGTGGACAGGCTTTGGGGAGTCAGGAGGTGAGTTACTCGTCGTAGGATTCCTAGCCTCTGACCTGCTCTGGTAGCCACAGTATTTATATGGCTGGTCCAGTTCAGTTTCTGCTCAAAGGTAACCCTTCGGATGTTGATAGTGGGGGATTCAGCGATGGTAATGCCATTGAACGTCAAGGGGCGATGGTTAGATTCTCTCTTGTTGGAGATGGTCATTGCCTGGCACTTGCGTGGCATGAATGTTAATTGCCACTTGTCAACCCAAGCCTGAATGTTGTCCAGGTCTTGCTGCATTTGGACATGGACTGCTTCAGTATCTGAGGAGTTGTGAATGGTGCTGAACATTGTGCAATCATCAGCGAAAAGCCCCATTTCTGACCTTATGATGGAAGGAAGGTCATTAATGAAGCAGCTGAAGATGGTTGAGCCGAGGACACTACCCTGAGGAACTCCTGCAATGATATCCTGGAGCTGAGATGACTGATCTCCAACAACCACAACCATCTTCCTTTGTGCTCGGTATGACTCCAACCAGTGGAGAGTTTTTCCCCCTTATTCCCATTGATTCCAGTTTTGCTAGGGGTCCTTGATGCCACATTCGGTCAAATGCTGCCTTGAAGTCAAGGGCAGTCACTTTCACCTCACCTCTGGAGTTCAGCTCTTTTGTCCATGTTTGAACCAAGACTGTAATGAAGTCAACACACTTCTCCAGTGAGTTGTTTAATTGTCCACCACCATTCACAGCTGGATTTGGCAGGACTGCAGAGCTTAGATCTGATCCATTGGTTATGGAATCGCTTAGCTCTGTCTATCACTTGCTGCTTATGCTGTTTGGCATGCAAGTAGTCCTGTGTTAAAGCTTCACCAGGTTAACACCTCATTTTTAGGTATGCCTGGTGCTGCTCCTGGCATGCCCTCCTGCACTCTTCATTGAATCAGGGTTGATCCCCTGGCTTGATGGTAATGGTAGAGTGGGGGATATGCCGGGCCATGAGGTTACAGATTGTGTTCTAGTACAATTCTGCTGCTGCTGATGGCCCACAGCGCCTCATGGTTGCCCAGTCTCGAGTTGTTAGATCTGTTCGAAATCTATCCAATTTAGCACAGTGGTAGTGCCACACAACCCGATGGAGGGTATCCTCAATGTGAAAACAAAATATTATGGGTGCTGAAAATCTGAAACAAAAACTGCTGGAAAAACTCAGCAGGTCTGACAGCATCTGTGGAGAGAGAAACAGAGTTAACGTTTCGAGTCCGTGTGACTCTTCATCAGAACTAATGAGAAATGGAAATATGGTGAAATATAAGCTGTTTAAGGGGGGTTGGACAGGCGAAGCTGGATAGAGGGCCAGTGATAAGTGGAGGCAAAGGAGAGATGTCATAAACAAAAGGTCAAAGGGGTGTTGACGGTGGTGATATTAGCCAAAGGATATGCTAATGGTGACATTAAGGGTAGAAAGCAGGATGAGCAAGTGACAGATGGCCCTAGTGGGGGTGGGGTGGGGGGAGGGGATTGAAATAGGCTAAAAGGTAGGGATAAAACAATATGGAAATAAATTGTAAAAATAATAATCCTTAATGTGAAGATGGGACTTTGTCTCCACAAGGACTGTGCGGTGGTCACTCCTACCGATACTGTCATGGACAGATACATCTGTGGCAGGCAGGTTGGTGGGGATGAGGTATTGTATGTTTTTCCCTCTTGTTGGTTCCCTCAACACCTGCCGCAGACTGAATTCAGTAGCTAAGTCCTTTAGGACTCGGCCATCTCGGTCAGTAGTGGTGCCACCGAACCACTCTCGGTGATGGACATTGAGTCCCCCACCCAGAGTACAAACTGCATCCTTACCACCCTCAGTGCTTCCTCCAAGTGATGTTCAACTGATTCATCAGCTGAAGGCGGGGTGGAGGGTTGGTAGTTTCCTTGCCGATGTTTGACCCGATGCTATGAGACTTCATGGAGTCTGGAGTCGATGTTGAGGACTCCCAGGGCAACTCCCTCCTGACTGTATACCACTGTGCTGTCACCTCTGCTGGGTCTGTCCTGCTGGTGGGGCAGGACATACCCAGGGATGGTGATGGTGGTGTCTGGGACATTATCTGTAAGGTATGATTCTATGAGGATGACTGTCAGGCTGTTGCTTGACTAGTCTGTGAGACAGCTCTCCCCCCAGGTGTTAGTAAGGAGGGTCAACAGGGCTGAGTTTGCCGTTGTTGTTTCCAGTGGCTAGGTTGATGCCGGGTGGTCTGACCGATTTCATTCCTTTGAGGCTTTCTTTTTTTAGCAGTTTGAGACAACTGAGAGGCTTGCTAGGCCATTTCAGAGGGTAGTTAAGAGTCAACCGCATTACTGTGGGTCTGGAGTCAGGGCAAGGTTGACTGATTTCCTTCCCTTTCATTGGTTAACCGGATGGGTTTTTACAACAATCGACAATGGTTTCATGGTCACCATTAGACTTTTAATTTCAGATTTTTATTGAATTCAAGTTCCACCATCTGCTGTGGTGAGATTCAAACCCAGAGCGTTACCCTGGGTCTCTGGGTTACTAGTCCAGCGACAACACCACCGCCTCCCCCATAGATTCAGGGTCCAATGCATGTCAGACAAAGTGTTTCACAGTCAATGAAGTGTTGCCACTGTTGTAATGTAGGAAACATGGCAGCCAATTTGTGCACAGCAAGCTCCCAGAAACAGCCGTGTAATAATAAGCAGATAATCTGTTTTCAGTGGTGTAGGTTGAGGGATAAAAATTGTCCAGGACACGGGGAAAAACTCCTCTGATTTTCTTCAAATTATGGCTGTGGGATCTTTTGTACCTGAAAGGGCAGATGAGGCCTCGTTTTAATGTCCCATCCAAAGGGCAGCACCTCTGACAGTGCAGCATTCCTTTAGTACTGCTGTGCGCGCGCAACCAGGATTTTGTGCTCAAGTGGGACTTGAACCCACAACCCTCTGACTCTGAGACGAGGGCGCTGCTCTGAACCACAGCCAGGCAACCTTCTAAATAACTAATCCTCACCCATGAGAAAACACACTCCCAGTTGGCCGGGAGCTTTAATGTGAATGTCAAAGGCTTCCATCAATCTGACCAATTCACATAATATTTACTGGAACCTTTCCCCCATCTGATTCACAATGTTAATTCCTTCACCCAGCTGTGAAATGAGAACCTAATGTTCAGGAGAACTGTAAGGGGTGCAGACAGTTTGATTGTTGAGCGGTATTCACAGTTTTCATTACTCTGTTCTATTTCTGGATGATTGGCTGGAAACTGGGGACTTATTTCTGCTGCATTGAACATCCCATCTTGGAAGTTGGAGAATTTAAATTCAGTTGACAAAAGCTGGTTTCAGTAAAAGTGACCGTGAGCTATTGGATTGTTGTCTGAGCCCTGGTGATTTCCTCATGTCCTTTAGGGAAGGAAACCTGCTGTCCTTAACCAGCCTGGCCTATCAGTGACTCCAGTCCCACACCAGCCTGGCCTATCAGTGACTCCAGTCCCACACCAGCCTGGCCTATCGGTGACTCCAGTCCCACACCAGCCTGGCCTATCAGTGACTCCAGTCCCACACCAGCCTGGCCTATCAGTGACTCCAGTCCCACACCAGCCTGGCCTATCGGTGACTCCAGTCCCACACCAGCCTGGCCTATCGGTGACTCCAGTCCCACACCAGCCTGACCTATCGGTGACTCCAGTCCCACACCAGCCTGACCTATCGGTGACTCCAGTCCCACACCAGCCTGGCCTATCGGTGACTCCAGTCCCACACCAGCCTGGCCTATCGGTGACTCCTGTCCCACACCAGCCTGGCCTATCGGTGACTCCAGTCCCACACCAGCCTGACCTATCGGTGACTCCAGTCCCACACCAGCCTGGCCTATCGGTGACTCCAGTCCCACACCAGCCTGGCCTATCGGTGACTCCAGTCCCACACCAGCCTGGCCTATCGGTGACTCCAGTCCCACACCAGCCTGACCTATCGGTGACTCCAGTCCCACACCAGCCTGGCCTATCGGTGACTCCAGTCCCACACCAGCCTGGCCTATCGGTGACTCCAGTCCCACACCAGCCTGGCCCATGGAGAGGGTAGATGAGGGTATTATGTTTGATGTTATGTTTTTAGACTTTCAAAAAGTGTTTGATAAAGTACACATGCTAGATTTGTTAGAAAAATTGATGCTGATGGGATTAAAGATAATGGTTGCATGGATATGGTATTGGATAGAGACTCAGAAAAGAGGGAGCAGAGCAGTGGTAATCAATTGTTTTCACGCTGGAGGAAAGTGTTGCTCCCGAGGGATCACTGCTCTTTCCTGGGTACATTAATGACCTGGACATGGGCTTTATCATAGGGCATAGTTTCAAAGTTTGCAAATGACATGAAACTCAGAAATGTAGGAAGCATCGAGGAGGATAGTAACAGACTTCAGGAGGACTTTGAAAGATGAGAAAATGGACAAAAACATGGCAAATGAAATTTAATGCAGAAAATTGAGAAGTGATACATTTTGGTCAGAAGAATGAAGAGAGGCAATATAAACTAAAGGGTATAATTAAAGGCAGGAGTAGAGAGACCTGGGGTATATTTTATATATATATATGTAAGGTATAAAACACACAAATGTTTGAAGGTGGCAAGCTGTGCTAAACCATTACTAAATACCAGTTAGGCCCCAGCTGGAGTCCTGTGTTCAATTCTGGTCACCACACTTTAGGAAGGATGGCAAGACCCCTGTGTTCACACTGAGAGGGCAGACCCTCCACCTGTTTCCTGTATTGATCCATTGCTGGGGGCGGACAGGGTGAGCTCACACTCACATCATCACCGATAGTGGGACACAGTCAGCTGACCCCATTGGTCAGCTGACTGACCCCTCACAATGAACAGAGGAAATGACACAATGGAGATGGCGTGGGGGCTTTCCGGAAGGTGGAAAGATGCAAACTCCATCCCACAGGGTCCAGACTCCAACCTCAGAGCGGGAGGCAGCAGCAAGAAACTGGTGACTAAGTGATGGCAGAGGTCTGGGAGTGGGTTGTCCAGCTACATTTTAGGCTGCAGTCAGTGCCCAGAATAGGGGCGGGAGGGGTAAAAACCAGAAGTCCATTCAGCTAAGTAACCTTCAACATCATGTATTGTTTCTGGCAACAAGAGAAATAATGTAGAAGCTCCAGACTGTGGTTACAGTCAGGAATGACTGCCACCCTCTCAGCCTGCAGTATATCTTCATCATTTGCAGGGTGTCGGTGTCCTCACTCAGCAGCTAGATTCAGGGAGCTAAGGTATCAATGACTCACTTCTAGCTCCATGTTTGGTTCATTGGGAAAACTCTTAAGATTTAAGAGTTTCTCACTTGGTCCTATCCAGTACAACTTCCTAGAAATCAGTTGGAAAATGGAGTCTAACTGAGACCACACTCAGCACCATCAGTCTCAGCATTCTCTGCTCCCTGTGAATTAAAATGAGATAGTCTGAAATGTGACATGGAACTGACCGACTGGTGGGGAGTGTCACTGTGAACAAAACATTTCAGTTTATTAACCCGTCTAAAATACCCTGTCTTTCAGTTGCATGGTGCTTCCTCTATAAAATAATAGATACTGGGGGAGTGAGTTACAGACTGGAATCTAATCGAGGGGTTCAGGGTGGTTTATATATAGAACAATAGATACCTGGGAGTGAGTTACAGACTGGAATCTAATTGATGGGGGTTCGAGGTGGTTTATATATAGAATAACAGATACCCGGGAGTGAGTTACAGACTGGAATCTAATCGAGGGGTTCGGGGTGGTTTATATATAGAATAACAGATACCCGGGAGTGAGTTACAGACTGGAATCTAATCGAGGGGTTCGGGGTGGTTTATATATAGAATAACAGATATCCGGGAGTGAGTTACAGACTGGAATCTAATCGAGGGGTTCGGGGTGGTTTATATATAGAATAACAGATATCCGGGAGTGAGTTACAGACTGGAATCTAATCAAGGGGTTCAGGGTGGTTTATATATAGAACAACAGATACCTGGGAGTGAGTTATAGACTGGAATCTAATTGGGGGGTTCAAGTGGTTTATATATCAAATAACAGATACCCGGGAGTGAGTTACAGACTGGAATCTAATCGAGGGGTTCAGGGGGTTAAAAATAGAATAATAGATATCCGGGAGTGAGTTACAGACTGGAATCTAATCGAGGGGTTCGGGCGCTTACAAGTTATTACATAGATTATACAACACAGAGACAGTGTATCCAGCCCAACTATTCTGTGCTGATGTTTATACTCCACACGAGTCTCCTCCCAATCTCCCTCATCTCCACCTATCTGCTTATCTTTCTATTCCCTCTTCTCTCTTTACCTGTCTAGTAAATTCTATTTGCCTCAAAATAAAAGAAGATTTATTTTCTTGAATAAAAGACATTTTCCCTTATTTCCCTGTTGGATTGATTAATAACTATCCAGTATTTATGGACCCTAGTTTTGGATTCTCCCAGAAGTAGAAACATTCTCTCCACATCTGCCCTGTCCAAGCCATTCATCATTTTAAAGATCTCTATCAGATACCCTCCAGTTTTTTTTTTAAAAGATGAAAGCTCTAATCTTCTTTAATAGTTTTAAACTCTGCATTCTACTACCATCCTCGTAAATATAAGGGGTGACTTTCAGCAGGTGCATTCAGGCTAATGAGAATTTGAGGTCAGGAACTAAAACGCCAATTTTTTCCTGTGTTTAATGTAAGACACCATCTTGGTAAAGGATTTGAAACCAGTGTCAGGAACGGTGCCCAGAAACTTGTTAATCAGCTGATTTTCACTTAAAATGCCTGCTCATGCTCATTAAAGAAGCTACAAAGCATTTTGGTGGCTAACACTTCAACTCATGCCCTTTCCTAACAGTGACCAGCTGTTTGGGGATAAACTGTGTTGATGTCAGTTTTGAACGCTATTTAAAGGGATACTCACCATTCCACGGTTACTACTGCTGGAGCTGTGAGGAGAACCTTGAAACACATCGAGAGACGTTCTGGGACACTTTACTTCACCAATAGACCAGCAACATTTATTCTGGAAAATTCTCCGAGGACCTCGCCTAAAAAGAGTAAAGGTTGTGCTACTCCATCTTACAGGAGTCAGTGGGAGAAAGGGAGTACTTAGTCTTGGACAACACATGGAAAGATTACATGACTGTGGTGATCTTCATTTTCAGGCTGTTTCAAGAATTATATCTCACTTTCCCTAAACATTCTCCTCTTTCCAACTTGTTTTGATGTCTCACTCACCAGGTTTACAAAGTCCTGGTAGCAGACCATCCCTTCAGAATTGTTGTCTGCCAAAGCCAAAAGCACCTCCAGCTTGTGTGGCTCGAGCTCCGAGCTGTGGGCTTGCAGAAGGTTCCGGAACTTTTCAGTGCTAATGTAGCCTGTGTTCGCAGGATCAAACTGTCAGAAAAATGAAGAGGACAGAGTGTAACACAAAGACATGACAGAGCTCCCAATAACCCCAACACAAAACCCAATGTCACTGTCCTACCACCCCCCTCCCCCCAAAATACAGTGAAACATCATAGCAGATAGGATAAAGATGGACTTTAACTTCAACATAAATACTGAGAATGATAATGGAGTGGAATGGTCTGTCGGGAATAATAAGGACCAGGAGTGGTGGGAATGGTCCGCATTGAGAATGGTCAGTATTGGGAAGGGTCAGTACTGGGAAGGGTCAGTATTGGGAACGATCTGTATTGAGAATGATCAGTTTTAGGAATGGTCAGTAAGTACTGTGATCACTGGAATAGGGTCAAGGAGCTGAATGGCCTCCTGTTCCTGTAAGAACATAAGAAAGGAGAGCAGGAGATGACCACTTGGCCCCTTGAGCCTGTTCTGCTATTTGATATGGCTGATCTTCTACTACAATGCCACTTTTTTGACTTTTCCCTAAAGCCCTTAATTCCCTTAGTGTCTAAAAAGGATTATAATCCCTCAAACCTGGGCCCTGATACGAGTGGGAGCTTCATGACGTGGGAGGGAGAGGGATTTTGACAGTGAGTAGATCAGCAGTTTGGCTGCCGAAAGAGACAGAAAATCTTTAGGTAGGTACAACAGTGAGGTTGGTCACCATATGGTTAAAGCGTCTCCGTCTCTAATGACCCCAGAGCTGTGACAGAAGCAGGGCAGCCACTTCTCGCTGTCACTTACACAATTAGGTACAGCAGCTCCTTGAATATTTCACACTGTGGGGCTGCAGACTGTCTTGGAAATCCCTGCCCTTCACTCTAACTTTAATGGATCCCATCCATCGATATGAAAGATGCTTCCCAAGAGATTAGCTATCAGTGTCCCAATGTGGCCGGGGAGGGAGGGGGTTGGAATGAATATTTAAGCAAGAGCTGACCTCAGCATTGTGAATAATTCATAGCAAGTGAGTGGGGGGGGAGTGGGGGGTGGGGTGGGGGGAGTGGGGGAAGTGGGGGAGGTGGTGGGGGGTGGGGTGGGGGAAGTGGGGGGGTGGGGGGAATGGGGGGTGAGGGGGTGGGGGGTGGGGCTTGAGGCACATTCAATTTCCGAGCTTTCTGCTGGCTGGGAAATTTCACTCTTTTGCCTGAATCAGCAAATTGTCGTTTTGTGAGTCAGACCCCATCTCTGACCAGAGCTAGGCTTGGCTGCCTCCTGATCCTGCTCTGTTTCCACAATCTTATCCCACCCAATGTTTAATCGCTCTTCCAACTGAAGTGATTTTTCTCTCCCGCATCCCTCTGTCCACCCTCACATTTACGTTATTTGCCAGTTTTGTAGGTTTTTTTTAAAATCCCTCCTTTTCTCCTGGTTTTAGTCACCCTCCGACCACCATTCGGAGATGTCCAGCTGTGCCTCAGTAGGTCACAGCCTTGCCTCAGGAAGTCAGGAGTTTGAGTCCCACTTCGGGAACCTGATCACAAAGTCCGGGGTTTATGAGGGAATGCTGCACTGGCAGAGGCGCTATCTATCAGATAAAGTGTTAAACCTGTCTACCCTCTCAGGTGGACGCAAGAGATCCCAGGGTGTTATTCTGAATAAGATCAGGGGAGTTCTCCCCCATGTCCTGGTCAATATTTATCCCTCAATCAACATCATTAAAACAAATGATCAGGTCATTAACAAATTGGCAGCTGAGTTTTCTACATCACAGTGACTACACTTGGCTAAAAAGTGTTTTGGGACGTCCTGCGATTGTGAAAGATGCTATATAAATAAATACAAGTCCTTTCTTATTTCATCCTCACAACATCCCTCCCCACATTCCCGCCACTGATCTGTCGACATCTCCGTCCTCACAGGTAATTGGAAAGTCAATACCCCTCGTGATGTGATTGGATGATTCTTGACTTTCAGTGAAACAGCCTTCCCCCCCAGCCCCCACCCCCCCTCCCCCACCCCCTCCCCCTCCCCACCCCCCCCACCCCCCACCCCCTCCCCCTCCCCCCTCCCCACCTCCCCGGCAAGTCTGATATTCTTTATAACCAATAATCAAAATTGTTCAAAGAATTTATTTTTTTTAAAGTACGATTTTTACAATGTGCCTCTAATTTTTCTCACAGTTGTTGACGTGTGCTGGAGATTAATCTTTAATTCCTGCAGACTGCAGGAGAATCCTGGAGGATTGGCAACCCATATATGGCCTCTCCTGCATGTGAACCTTTAAACTATTCCAATGTGAATCCTGCCAGCCAGCAGTCTGACACTAGGATTTATAAAGTGCTGTTTCATATTTCCGGATTTGGATGCGACTTTGACTGAACTCCAACTCGGGGGAGGTGGGAGGGGAGAACCAGACTCCGAAATACTGGCCAAACGCTCTCTCACATGACACAAATACTAGAGTGGACTACAGACTACGTTTGCAACTCAAAATACTTCCAAACAGGGCACTGGACAACCCTCTGAGATAAAACTTCATCCTCAGTCCCTCCTGGGCACACACTGGATTCTCTCACACTCCACACACATCCACACTCTGGGTTCACACACACACTCACACTCCACACACACACTCACACTCCACACACATCCACACTCTGGGTTCACACACACACTCACACTCCACACACACACTCACACTCCACACACATCCACACTCTGGGTTCACACACACACTCACACTCCACACACATCCACACTCTGGGTTCACACACACACTCACACTCCACACACATCCACACTCTGGGTTCACACGCACACTCACACTCCACACACACACTCACACTCCACACACATCCACACTCTGGGTTCACACACACACTCACACTCCACACACACACTCACACTCCACACACACACTCACACTCCACACACACACTCACATTCCACACACATATACACTCTGGGTTCACACACACACTCACACTCCACACACATACACACTCTGGGTTCACACGCACACTCACTCCACACACATACTCACACTCCACACACATATACACTCTGCAGCCTGGGTTCACACACACACACACTCTGGGTTCGCACACACACACTCTGGGTTCACACACTCACACTCACTCCACACACACACACCCACGCACAGTCTGGGGTCACACATATGCACACTCTGCAGCCTGGGTTCACACACACACTGGGTTCATGCACACGCACACACACACACACACACACTCTGGGTTCACACACACACATACACACTCACTGGGTTCACACACGTACACACTCTAGGTTCACACATACACTTTGGGTACACATATACACACACAAACTCTGGGTACACACACGCACAAACTCTGGGTACACACACACACACAAACTCTGGGTACACACACACACACAAACTCTGGGTTCACACACACACACAATCTGGGTACACACACACACTGTGGGTTCACACACACACACAAACTGCGGGTTCACACACACACAATCTGGGTTCACACACACTCACATACACACTCTGGGTTCGCATACACACATACACCCCGCAGCTTCATACTGCAGATTCACACACACTGGATTCACAAACACCCCATGGTCCACAGCTCTTGGCTGCTCAGATCACAACCTGTTCACTCACAGTTACTATTTGCCCTGCACAATCCCCAACCTCAACCCTCCAATAAAGCAGGGCAATAGAGATACTCAGGAAAACTGTGGGGAATTGAGGAGCTTGGGATAGGAGTTGAAAGTTGAGAAGCTCGGGATAGGAGCTGGCTTCACTGCTGAACAACTAGTCCAACTTTGCACTAATTCAGCAAAGGATGAGTAAGAGGAGAAAGATAGAGTATGAGAGTAAACTTGCAAAGAACATAAAGGTGGATTGTAAAAGCTTCTATAAGTAGGTAAAATGAAAAAGATTAGTGAAGGCAAATGTAGGTCCCTTACAGTCCGAAACAGGAGAATTTATAATAGAGAACAAGGAAATGGCAGAGCAATTAAACAACTACTTTAGTTCTGTCTTCATGGAGGAAGACACAAATAACTTCCCAGGTTCCCAACGAACCAAAGATCTAGTGAGCAGGAGAAATTGAAGGAAATTAGTATTAGTAAAAAATTAGTGCTGGAGAAATTAATGGGACTGAAGCCAATAAATCCCCAGGGCCTGATAATCTACATCCCAGGATACTAAAGGAAGTGGCCATGGAAACAGTGGATGTGTTGGTTGTCATCTTCCAAAATTCTGTAGATTCTGGAACAGTCCGGCAGCTTGGAGGGTGACAAATGTGACCCCCACTATTTAAAAAAGGGAGGGAGAAAACAGTGAATTACAGACCGGTTAGCCTAACATCAGTAGTAGGAAAAATGCTAGACTCTATTACAAAGGATGTGATAACAGGACACTTAGAAAATATAAACGGGATTAGACAAAGTCAACATGGATTTATGAAAGGGAAATCATGTTTGACAATTTTACTGGAATTTTTTGAGGTTGTGACTCGTAGAATAGATAAGGGAGAACCAGTGGATGTGGTGCATCCAAAGGGAGGTGGTGGCACAGTGGTATTGTAAATGGAATAGTATTTCAGAGACCCAGGAAAATTCTCCGGGAACCTGGGTTTGAATCCCACTATGGCAGGTGGTGAAATTTGAATTCAATAAAAATCTGGATGATGGTGACCACGAAACTATTGCTGATTGTCATAAAAACCCATCTGGTTCAATAATGTCTTTTAGGGAAGGAAATCTGCTGTCCTTACCTGGTCTGGCCTACATGTGACTCCAGACCCACAGCAATGAGGTTGACTTTTAAATGCCCTCTGAACAAGGGCAACTAGGGATGGGTAATAAATGCTGGTCTAGCTGGAATCAGTCTGGGTGATCCTTTCTTAGGTAAGGAGACCAAAACTGCACACAATACTCCAGGTGTGGTCTCACCAAGGCCCTGTACAGCTGCAGTAAGATATCCTTGCTCCTGTACGCAAATCCTCTTGCCTATATTCACCGGAGTTTAGAAGAATGAGAGGAGATCTCATTGAAACATATAAAATTCTAACAGGGCTGGACAGACTGGATGTGGGGATGATGTTTCTTCTGGCTGGGGGGGTTTGTAATAAGGGGTCACAGTCTCAGGATAATGGGGTGGTCCATTTAGGACTGAGATGAGGAGAAGTTTTTTCACTCAGAGGGTGGGGAACCTGTGGAATTCTCTACCACATAAGGCTATGGAGGCCCAGTCACTGACTACATTTAAGAAGGAAATAGATAGCTTTCTAGACTCTAAAGGTGGTAAGGGGAGAGAGCGGGAGTATGGCGTTGAGATAGAGGATCAGCCATGATCATAATGAATGGCGGAGCAGGCTCGAGGGGCCAAATGACCAACGCCTGCTCCTATTTCCTATGTTTCTAATCTAGTGACCACCAACCTAAAATAGTCATGAAGAAATCCATCGAGGAATTCAGGAGAAACTTCTTTACTGAGAGAGTGGTGAGAATGTGGAACTCACTATTACAGGGAATAGTTAAAAGAAATTGCATAGATGAATTTAAAGAGAAGCTAGATAAACATCTGAAGGGAAAAGGAATAGAAGGATATGCTGATGGAGTGAGATGAAGAGGGGTTCAAGTGGATCAATTGAGCCAAAAGGCCTGTTTCCCTGTGTCACTGGATGTAATTCTAAACTTAAAGCAAAATGAAAATCATCTGGATGTGGGAAATCTGCAATGAAGATAGAAAATGCTGGAAACACTGTCAAGTAGGCTGGGTAGGTGGTCGGAGCAGATACGTCAACATCTGAGGTGGGACTTTGGAAGTGGGTGTTGCAGAAATGAACACAGACATCACTTGATCACCATCCTGTTCACATCACTGCGAACAACTCTGATTAACGTACATTAAACCTACACCTCAGCCCCACCAACCACGCCATGAACTAATGACCCCTCCTCCCTTCCTCTCGGCGACCCCCAAACCCATGGTAATAACCATCTGCCCTAAATGTCGATTTCTCCCTCCCCTCCGGCGATCTGATTAGACAAAACACTGGGGACACTCGGTGACAGCAACATCTGTCAGGAACACATGAGATAGTCCACGGTCCTCGGGAAAACACACATTCACTGCCTCCTCTTCACCTGCTGAGCATTTTCCAGCACCTGCTGTACTTTCTGGCCATCTTACAACAACAACTTGCATTTATATAGCGTCTTTAACATAGTAAAACCTTTCAAAGAGTTTCACAGGAGTGGAGATCAGACAAAATTTTACACAGAGCCAAAGAAGGAGGTGTTAAGACAGCTAACCAAAAGCTTGGTGAAAGAGGAATATCTTAAAAGAGAGAGAGTTGGGTGGATAGAGAGGTTTGGGGAGGAAAGCACTCACAATGATCAGGAAACACTTGCGTCCTCTGGTTTTTGTCTCACTGTTTTACCAACAACTGCACAAAAAGGTGAAAGTTCACCTGCGCACCCCATGTGAATAATACTATTGAAACGCTCTACAAGGGTCATTATTTATTTGCTAATCAGACATGCGATTAACCACAGCTGGATTTGCAATTTGCCACATGGGGCTAGTGTTACTATGCATCAGCCATGTCTCAGTTACACTCACCTCAGAGTCAGAAGGTTGTGAGTTCAAGTCCCATCCCAGCACAAACATCTGGGCTGACACTCCCAGTGCCGGAGGTGCCGTCTTTCAGATGAGACGTTGAAACAAGGCCCCATCTGCCCTCTCAGGTGGAGATAAGCGATCCCATAGCCACTCTTATCTCCCCTGTGTCGTGTTCATATTTAACCTTCAACCAACGTCACTAAGAAAACACACTATCTGGCCGTTACCACATGGTTTTTGTGGGAGCTTCCCTTGCTCAAACTGGCTGCCCTGTTTCCTACATTACACCAGTCACTACATTTCACAAGTACTTCATTGGCTTAAAGCATTCTGGGATGTCCTGAGGTCATGACAGGTGCTATATAAATGCATATTGCCTCTTGAGGGTGGGATGACGTTGAGTGGGTGGAGGCTTATGTGGAGCATAAACACTGGCATGGATAGTGGGGCCGAATGGCCTATTTCTGTGCTGTAATTGTGCTGCTGAGCAAAGGGTTAACCTCCCGGACAGTTGCTAACCCACTCGTGACATGTTGGAGTGAGTGAGCTACAGAGACAGCAGCTGCCGCCCGCACACCATGTGCAGGGATTATTTTGCCAAACAATCTGCTGTGTCCCTTTGATGTCTGATCAACAGAATCGAATGCCTGATTCAGGGGATTAACAGCTCCCCTATTTGCAACAAGTTTCTCCTGCGCAACCTCAAATCCTCCCCGTGTTTGTTCAACTTGAAAAGCTGAGAAACTTGGTTCACTGATTGACCCTGTTGGTCCTTTCAGTTAGAGTTGGTTTGTTTGAGATACAGACAGAGGGAGCTCGGGTTTGTTAAATTAACCCTGTGAATTCTCTGAGTTTGGCCTCTCAGTGATAGCTGATCCCCTCTTATTTCCCTCAGATTCACCTTTTATTCCATTTCTCTAAGGTTCACAGTGAGAGGGCAGCGGCTCCAGAGATGCAACAATGCAGAGAGTGTTTGTGAGATTTATGGAGGGAAATGCTGACACTACGTGTGACAGGAGGGAGGCTGGAGGCAGCTGTACTTGGGTCTAAAGGAGAGCCACAGTCTGGAACCCATCCATCACTCAGCTGCAATTTTTACTGGATTTCCAGCATCCGCAGTAGCTTTTAGCTTTTTGTTTTTATTTTTGCAATTTTTACTAGTTAGTTTTGGTCACGTCAGTTAATAACTGCAGAAGGGTGAACGGGGGTTTAGGATAACCAGCAGGGTTTTAAGCTGGAGATTGAGAGCTAAGTGTTGGGGATAAACAACAGTGATGTTAATAAGATTAATGCCCACTCTGTAACTGTTCATTTCACCAAGGCAGCAGTTGTGATTGCTGGGACTGAGTGAGTCTGAGGGTGCTGCACTTGGAGCCTGTTACATTCTGATATAGACTTGGTCTCTCATTGAATGGGGAAAAGTGCTGACAATCCGTTAACTTTCTCTTTACAAGAACGCAGTGCGGTGATATAAATTATGTTGATATGGATCATCTTGTTATTCACACAGTGATGAAAATAACCCAACTTAACATGTTCCACAAGTGATGAAAGTCTGTAAAACACTGCTTCATCAACACATGGCTCCCTCTCACTCGATTATTCATCATGCAAAGTACTTTGGGATGATCTTCCATGTTAAAGCCAGCTCCTGTTGGCATTGGCTATGGCTCAGTGGGTAGCATTCTTGCATTTGAGAGACTTGAGCACAGCATCCAGGCTGATAATCCAGTGCAGTACTGAGGGGGTGCTGCACTGTCAGAGGGTCAGTACTGAGGGAGTGCTGCACTGTCAGAGGGTCAGTACTGAGGGAGTGCTGCACTGTCAGAGGGTCAGTACTGAGGGGGTGTTGCACTGTCAGAGGGTCAGTACTGAGGGGGTGTTGCACTGTCAGAGGGTCAGTACTGAGGGGGTGTTGCACTGTCAGAGGGTCAGTACTGAGGGGGTGTTGCACTGTCAGAGGGTCAGTACTGAGGGGGTGTTGCACTGTCAGAAGGTCAGTACTGAGGGAGCGCTGCACTGTCAGAGGGTCAGTACTGAGGGAGCGCTGCACTGTCAGAGGGTCAGTACTGAGGGAGTGCTGCACTGTCAGAGGGTCAGTATTGAGGGAGTGCTGCGCTATCGGAGGATCAGTACTGAGGGAGTGTTGCACTGTCAGAGGGTCAGTACTGAGGGAGTGCTGCACTGTCAGAGGGTCAGTACTTGAGGGAGCGCTGCACTATTGGAGGATCAGTACTGAGGGAGTGTTGCACTGTCAGAGGGTCAGTACTGAGGGAGTGCTGCACTGTCAGAGGGTCAGTACTTGAGGGAGCGCCGCACTATTGGAGGATCAGTACTGAGGGAGTGTTGCACTGTCAGAGGGTCAGTACTGAGGGAGCACTGCACTGTCAGAGGGTCACCACTGAGGGAGTGCTGCACTGTCGGAGGTACCATCCTTCACATGAGACATTAAACCGTGGCCCTGCCTGCTATCTCAGATGCTTGTAAAAGATCCAACAGCCAATATTTAATGAAGAGCAGAGGAGATCTCCCCAGTGACCTGGGTAATACTTATCCCTCTACCAACATCACTAAAACAGGTGATTTGGTGGTTAGCACATTGCTGTGCACAAATTAGCTGCCTTGTTTGCTGCATTACAACAGTGACACACTTCAAATGTACTTCATTGGCTGTAAAGCACTTTCAGACATCCAAAGGATGAGAAAGATGCCATATAAATACAATTCAATCTTTCTTGTTGCTAAATCTTCACCTCCAACAGCTCCAGCCAAGAACCCAGAGAGCATTCAGTTTCAGAGCAGACTGCAGCTGCCGTCTCTAGCCCGGCTAGCTGTGGATGGGCTGGAGATTCAGACCCGTGTACTGGCCAACAGTGCATTTATAAAGAGCCTTAATGTGGTGAAACAACTCAAGGTGCTTCACAGGAACATTATCAAACGGAAAGTTGACACAAACCACATAAGGAGATATTAGGTCAGGTGACTAAGAGCTTGGACTTAAGTCGGTTTTAAAGAGCATCTTAAAGGATGAGAGGTGGAGAAATTTAGGGAGGGAATTCCAGAGCTCAGGACTCAGGCAGCTGAAGGCATGGCCACCAATGGTGGAGTGATTAAAATCAGAAATGTGCATCAGGTCAGACTAGGAAGAGCACAGAGGTTTTATAGGGTCGTGGGGCTAGAGGAGATTTCAGGGATAGGGAGTAGTATTCTCTGGCAGGATTGGAAACAAGGGTGAGAATTTTTTTCATTGAGGTGTAACTGGGTTGGGGGGCTGTTGGCAATGCAGGTCAGTGAGCATAGGGGTGACGAGTGAAGGAGACTTGGTGCAAGTTAGGATACAGGCAGCAGAGTTTAGGATGAGTTTAGGTTTACAGAGGATGAAAGATGGGAGAGCACTGCGATAGTTATCAGACAGAAGTTGACCAAGGCAACACTGGGAGAGGTGACTAGATCTGAATTATAGATTTTTTTGTTTATTTAAAGAGAGAAGCTGGTCCCAGCCCAGCAGATGTTTAAGGAACTGATATTTTTTTTTGGAAACCTATTCAAATGCTAATCATTCGCCGCTGATCATTACCTGTCACTCATTATCTCTGTCTCCAAATCCTGGGCCGGTGACACTGGCACTAAAAACCAGCCCTGGGACCTCCTGTGGACTCTTTGATCTGACGCGCTCCATCAGGAAACCACAGTAACTCGTCAGGTTACAGCTGTGGCATCACCACGGGCAACAGGGAAGGGCTCACTGATTGGCTGGAATCATCCCTTAATGCCAGCTGACGATAATTAATTGCTCCTATGATGTGTGATCCCGGGTTGTGGGGACTACACGCAGCTCGGAGCAGACAGGGACCGTCGGAGGTCGCCAATTCTCCAGGATTGCCCTGGAGTTTCCAGGAATTAATGTTTCATCTCCAGGACACTGTTTGCAGACAACACCCATAGAGAATAATGATAGAAAATTATGTGTTTATTAATTGCTGTTAGCAGTTTTGTTTCTCAGTTACCAAAAGGAGGAGATAAAGGCCGTTTGACCGAGTGGGGCAGGCAGGATGTCATATGGTGCAGCCTCCCGGAAAACACCCAGAGTTGGTAACCCAGACGCCTGGAGCTTCAGAATTGTAAATCCCCCCGTAAACAGAAGCAGTCATTCCCCCAAACTACTGACTGGTTTTAAATTAGCAAATTCACCATTTAAAACATTTCTTCCTGCTGATTTGTTAAAGGTCTCTGTGCGGTTTTTCATCGTTGATCTGTGACCACCGCCCATGCTCAGCCTCCACCCACGTTCTGATCGCTGGAGGCACCGTCAGCGATTCCTCCACTCCCTCCGTTTCCCTTTCTCACCCTCACTTCCCTCCCTCCAGAGGGAGGTGACTGTTGTAACACCCTGCCTCATGACCCAAGCTTCACGTCCCATTCTACACAGTGAGCATTGTGATCTGGAATGGGATCTGCCTGAAAGAGCGGTGGAAGCAGATTCAATAGTAACTTTCAAAAGGAGAATTGGACAAATACTTGTAAAGGAAACATCTTCAGGGGCCTGGGGAAAGAGCAGGGCAGTGGGACCAATTAGATTGCTTAACCAAAAGGGCCAGCAAGGCAGAATGGGTAGATTGGCCTCCTTCTGTGCCTCATGATTCTCACCAGCGAGTTCCAGCAGACAGTTTCTTCATGAGGGCTGATTGAGGTTGAACCTGGTTGTGTCCTTGCTGATGATCACACTTGCACATCTCAAAATAGGCCCCAGGGAGAAGATCAGGAGAAGTGGGGGAGGGGGGATGAGGGGGGATGCGGGGGGAATGGGCGGGGGGGGGGCATGCAAAGCTAAAGGTAGAACCCCAACTTTCAAAGCACAGTTGTGATCAGATGTGTATTGAAAGGCTGAATCCAACCCCACTCTACACTGTGTGGGACTACCTGAAGCTAAACCCCCCCGAACCCCTCAATTAGATTCCAGTCTGTAACTCACTCCCGGGTATCTGTTATTCTATATATAAACCCCCCAAACCCCTCGATTAGATTCCAGTCTGTAACTCACTCCCGGGTATCTGTTATTCTATATATAAACCCCCCAAACCCCTCGATTAGATTCCAGTCTGTAACTCAGGACAATTCCCGGGGACTCGGGTTTGCAAAGTGTGTTGGAGATAAAACATTAGGAATTATCACGGCAGGTGGTGAAATTTGAATCCAATTAAAACAAAAGCCTAATGATGACCATGAAACCATTGCCGATTGTTGTAAAAACCCATCTGGTTCACCAATGCCCTTTAGGGAAGGAAATCTGCCATCCTTACCTGGTCTGGCCTACATGTGACTCCAGACCTACAGCAATGTGGTTGACTCTTAAAAATGCCCTCTGAACAAGGGCAATTAGAGATGGGCAATAAATGATGGCCTAGCCAGGCATGCCCACGTCCCAAGAACAAATTTTTAAAAACTCACTCCGAGGGACACGTTTGCTGATGAGAGACAGGCTAATACTTTGTGATGTGTGAGAGGATCCTGGCACTGAAAGGGTTAAGGATGAGCCCAGGACCAAGGACAGAGTGAGGTAACAACAGCTCACCTCGTATAAAAGTAAACAACTCTTAAATTATGGTGCGCTGTGAAATGTAATTAATTGATCTGCTTGAATAAAATTAAGGAGTTGTGTCAGCTTGTGTCGTGGGACTGAGGGATGTTCCGCACTTGTGTCAGGGGATTGTGCTTCCCCTCATCTCCCTCACCCCAACCTTGCCCTTGAGCCTTCATGCTTTCAGATAACCGAGAACTGCCGCTTGAATAGGCAGGAGAGGCTGAAGGCCTAGAGGGACAAGAGGCAGATGAGGAGGAAACATTGTCACTCAGTCTGAGACAGATAGTGGCACTGCACATACTTTACTGGGTAAGGTGCGAAATGCATGTATGAGTCACTGAGTATGAGTGAACTGCAACCAGGGGGTCAATGTATGTGTTCGGCTCACTTTGGATTTCTTGGTGGCCCAAGCTGATTAAAGTCAGCCTGCACGACCATCTGCAGTGTCCCCCAGTGAAAATCAGCAGCCGTCCTCCAGCCAAGCTACAGCCACTGCAGTAACACAGCCTGGGGGAGCATTAGGCCAGGTAAAGGCATCCGCAAGGCAGGCAAAAAGGGGATGCACAAGGGTTTAATTAAATTCAGTTGGAATATTGAATGTTTTGTTGGTGAAGTTGGTATGGAATGAATGTCTTGTGGTGTCTTCTATTTCAGGGTTGTGGCCAAGAGGAGGCTGTAATAATGGGATGGTAAGATGTGGGACTGTTGTACAATGGAAATGAGGCACTCATGGTCACCCTGTCCAGAATGTCGATGTGCTGGCTTCCTTCTTCTCCTCTTTTCTCTTCTTATCCTCCTCCTGAGGTTTTCACCAAGTCCCTGTGGAGATGAGTGCTGTGCCCTCATGATGGCCAGGTTACTGAGGATGCAGCAGACCAGCACGAGTCTGGGCACCGACTGGAGGGCTCCTCCTGAGCACCTGAGGCAGTGGAACCATTGCCCCGCACATCGATTATCTGCTCAATGAGGGCCCTTGTGGCAGCATGGCTATTATTTTAAACATACCGGCCACATGTGGTTGGGTTATGGAGGAGAGTCATGAGCCAGGTGTAGGGCTGTCCTCGTTGTCCAGACGCCATCCTTGGGTTTGGTGACTGAAAAATTGATGGAACAGCAGCTAGCTGCAGAATGGACACATGGCAACTACTGCCAGGATAGTGGCCAGTCACCAGCATGATGGTGCTGAGCATAGTGACAAACCAACAGCACCTTCACCTTCGTGGTTGCGTATATCTCAACACTGAGGTGTGGTGCTTGCGAAGCTACATGTGTGCAGTCATTAGCTCCTGCACCATGAAGTAGCACTATCCTGGCAAAACCATGGGTGAGTTCAGCCTGCTTCACTCCATTTGGACGTTTCCCTCTCCTGATATAAAGAGCCTCTGTCGATGCTCTGATGCAGGAGTGGACGGTGAACTACACATGTCGCCTGCTCCAGCCAGGGAGATCCCATCATGTAGAAATTCAGGGCCACAGTCACCTTCACAACCACTGACAGTGCCGTCCTCACCCTGCTCAGCAGCTGATGATCTTATTTCGAGAATTCCCTGAGCACCTTCTGCATGAATCGCAGATGATGCACACACTGCTCCTGGAGTAGGTGGAGGTAAGAGAAATGCTGCCAGAAGGGCCAGGGTGGATAAGGCCTTTTCCTGACAGCCCTTCTCCCCTCCTGCTGCTCCCTCTGAGAGCAGCTTCTCCTCTTCCTTGCTGACTCTGCACCATCCCCTCCCTCAGACCGTGTCCCAAGGGGAGCTGTGACTATAGACTCGGAGCAAGTCATCTGCTCTGAGCCCTTACTACCAATGCCTTCTCCAGGTGCAGCACCACTCCCTGCTGACTTCACCAACTGTAACCAGCTCCTCAAGACCCCCAGCACTTCCACAGAGTCAGCGGAAAATAATGAGCAACTAAATTGTTGATGACCTGTTTAAACCCCTGGTAAAGGGGCCTTGCTGCTACTGAATTCATGTTCAGCTTTGGGAGGCTAAGAGAGGGCAGTAACTAAAGTGATGAGGTTGGAAATGGCAGCACTAGTATCAAATCAGAAAGAGACATGACCGACCTCATGATCTGCTGACTCTGCTTATTTCCATATATATAATGCCTGGGTTATCATCCTCACAAGCTGGTGTTTGCTGCAGATTCATTTTGATATTAAAATGGCATCTGCAACATCAAAATCACCAATATGGAGTCAAATTTTGTGGTGTCAATAACCCAAACCTACACTGACCCAAACATAGATTGAAAGGCATGAGAGGTATCTTACCACTGTGGCTACAAGAACAGGTCAGAGGTTATTCTGCGGTGAGTAACTCACTTCCTGACTCCCAAAGCCTGTCTACCATCTACAAGGCACAATCCAAGAATGTAATGGAATATTGTGCACTTGCCTAGATGAGTACAGCTCCAAAATCACTCAAGAAGCTCAAAACCATCCAGGACAAAGCAGCCACTTGATTGGCACCACATTCACCACTTTAAACATTCACTCCCTCCACCTCCGACACACAGTATCAGCAGTGCGTACCACCTACAAGGTGCACTACAGCAACTCACCAGACCTCCTTTACAGCACCTTCCAAACCCATGAACTCTACCGTCTAGAAGGACAAGGGCAGCAGATGCATGGGAACACCACCGCCTGGAAGTTCCCCTCCAAGCCACACAACATCCTGACTTGGGAATATATCGCTGTTCCTTCACTGTTGCTGGGTCAAAATCCTGGAACTCCCTCCCTAACAGCACTGTGTGAGTACCTACACCACACGGACTGCAGCAGCTCAAGAAGGTGGCTCACCACCACCTTCTTGAGGGTAATTGGGGATTGACAACAAATGCTGGCCTCACTAATGTTGCCCACACCATATGAAAGAATAAAAAAAATTTCACAAATATTTACTGTTCTCATAAACCTCAGTGCCATACTAAATATACATCCATCAGGAAAGGCATTGACAGATTTCCACACAACTCCATAAGGTACATTTAATCTCATAATTAAAAACACAAATCATGTTTATCACCAGATTTATTAAACTTCACCTACTCACATCTCCAGTCCATCAATTTAACTTGTGGCCAGGAGCTGCAGCAATCTATAATCCTCATTAAATTGTCTACTAAAGATAAACACATGAGCTGGACTGACAAAGATAATATTCATTGCCTCAGCCCTGGCCAAATAATTGCTTCCAATGGACCAGTTATACGTTGTCTTTGGTACATAGGGTGTTGTTACTATAGTGACAGTTACCATACAGCACGAGGCTGTGGGGTGACAAATTGGTGCTTTATTTTTGGTGCCTTATTACAGATGCTTGTTTGTTAAACATATTAGATAGTATAAGACATTGTCAACTCAGCTCCTTTAAATTGAACCAACTCAAGGAGCCAGTTGCTGGGTTATCCTGGGCTCAGGTAGGTTCTGTCAGTTTGTCCACACCCCTGACTGCACCGCACACTTAAACAAACTCACAAAGTCTGAGTGAAGGACTTGTCAGGAACTAGTTGTTAATCTCTAATTATAGCTGAGGGTCAAGGGAGGGTCAGTAAGACACCACTCACTGCTCCTAGCCACATTGCCCCCACCCTGCCGTACACAATGTAATATCATCCATGTGACCCTGGTACCCTCGTGGCACAGATACCACTGCTGCTCTGTATAATCAGGGTCAAGATGGTACTCCTCCTTGTGTTGTGGGTAAAGAGTAGAGAAGGTTTGTCATTGCTACCCATTACAGTTCTACCATTGACATTGGGTAAGTAGCATAGAAGGAAGAAAAAAAAAACTTGGATTTATACAACACCCGTCACACCCTCACAGCCAATCAATTATTTTTGAAGTGTATCCCGTGTCTTGTAGAGGAATGGGATGGCAATATTGTGCACAGCAAGATCCAACAAATACCCTGGAATGCATTGTCTGACAGGATGATGAAAGCAGGTTCCACAACACTTTCAAAAGGGAATTGGATAAATAGTTGAAAAGGAAAAAAAATTGCAGGGTTTTTGGGAAGGAACCAGGGGTTGGGATTGATTTGATAACTCAGAGGTCTGAGGGGCCGAATGGCCTCCTTCTGTGTTCCATGTGTTTATGAGATTATTTTTCTGTCCAACATAACCTGTCAGAGAGTCACATGTCTCTTCCTATGTAAATCAGGACGATTACCCACATACTGAATCACAAACTGTGTGGTGGTTACAAGATGCAATTAACGCTGTGTTGAACACAGTGAGGTTGGTTCTCGGTTGTTGCTGGGAACATTGAACCGTAGACTCAAAGCACCATCACTTTCGTATGTGTCAGTCATGGCCCAGTGGGTAGCATTCCTGTCTCTGACTCAGAGATTGATCATAATTTCTGTTTACGGGAGCTTGCTGTGCACAAATAGTCTGCTGTGTTCCCTACATTACAACAGTGATTATACTTTGAAAATATTTCATTGGCTGTAATGCACTTTGAGACATCCTAATTGTGCTAAAGGTGCCATAAAAGTGTAAGTCTTTCTTTCTTTTGACATGAACATGGCCCAGGACATAAACTAAACCAACAAGCCAAGCATGGATCTCCTGACAGAAAGCAAACTTAGAATCTTACACACAGGCCATTCAGCCCAAAGTATTTAAAGTGGTAAAAAGTAACTAAAGTGAGCATTGGTCCCTTGGATGGTGAGACTGGGAAAACAAGGAGATGATGGAGACATTGAACAGATATTTTATGTCTGTCTTCAGTGCAAAAGATGCAAAAAACATCCCAAGAATACATGAAATCTAGAGGTAAAAGGGAGGGAGGAAGATAAAACAACCACAATCATTAGGGACAAGGTACTGGGAAAACAATTAGAACTAAAAGCTGACAAGTCCCCTGGACCTGATGGACTGCATCCTAAGGTCATAACAGAAGTGGCTGCAGAGATAGTAGGTGCATTAGTTGTGATCATCCGAAATTCCTTGGATTCAGGAAAGGTCCCAGCGGATTGGAAAATCACAAACGTAGCACCACTATTCAAGAAAGGAGGGAAACAGAAAACAGGAAACTACAGGCCAGTAAGTCTAACATCTGTCATAAGGAGAATGCTTGAATCCATTATTAAGGAGGTTAAAGCAGGGCATTTAAAAATCATAATGCAAACAAGCAGCATCAACATGGTTTTGTGAAAGGAAAATCATGTTAAACTAACTCATTAGAGTTCTTGAGGAAGTAACAAGCAAGGTGGATAAAGGGGACTCTGTAGATGTGGTGTACTTAGATTTCCAAAAGGCATTTGATAAGGTGCCACATCAAAGGTAACTACACAGAATAAGAGCTCATAGTGTAGGGGGTAACATGTTAGTACGACTTGAGGATTGATGAGCTAACAGGAAGCAGAGAGTAGGATAAATGGGTCATTTTTGGGCTGGAAAGCTAACACAAAGTAACAAACTAACAAAGATCGGTAGGAAAGTTAAGTTGGCAAGAGGACACAAAGGCCCAGGTTTGCACCAAGTGCAGTAGTGGGTGGGAAAAAGAATGTTTTACCCATTGGCTGCAATGGCGGCTTTTCACACCGTATCACCTCAAACCCGCCTCATTAATCATGGATTCCCGGGAAACATGCTGTTTTGATGGTGGGCGGTCTCTGATTCACCCGCCATGCTGTCACCTCGCCGCTTCCTCACGCCAGGCGCCATATTTAAACTGCAGCCATGTGCACGCCTCTCAGTACTTCCAGCCTAGGACTGCTGCACAGAAGACGTGGGCCCGAAAGGCAGGAAGACTGTAGCCCCCCCCAGTTTAGTGACGTGTCCCTCGAGTGCCTTTAGGACGCTGTGGAGGCCCTCCGGGGTGTCGTCTACCCCCGCTCTGGCCGCAGGAGCGGCAGCAACATTATCAATCCGGCTTGGGAGGTGGTGGCAGTGGGGGTCAGTACCAACGCCCTGCAAAATAGAACAGCCACCCAGTGTCACAAGAGGATAAATGATCACCTCTCTCCACAAGGGTAAGTCACTCTTCTCATCACTCTCAACTCACACAGTCACAAACCTATCACACATCCACAGGGATCTCACTCACTGCCAGTTCAAGGGACACTCGTTCACTGTCTCACTCACGCTTTCATTGTCTTCATCCCGTCCATGGGACCACTCACCACCCATACATGCCAGGCAGGCGTCCTGGCCTGTCAGGTGTCCCACGTACACTCTCTCCATCTGTATTCATGCAGGACAAGCTGGCACATAATATGGGGTAGAGGTCGCAGACAAGTGGAGGAATGCCCGACATCAAGATCCTAACAGGCTTTGAAAATCGAGTCGTCCAGTTTGCCGGTGAAGATCTGGACCACTGCTGTACTGACGGTGCTCAACCAAGTGAGGGTCCAGCAGTGCAACATCCATCAGACAACCATGCTGTGAGTGATGTGTCCTGTTTCCCAGGCCATTGCCGAGCACTAATTATCTCTCCTTGCTTTTGCAGACACGTCTGGGAAACAGTCAAGGGAGTCCACGACCCAGGGCCTCCAATCAAGCTCCGGAGACACCTTGGCAGAAGAGTCTGAAAGCAGCCTCATCGAAGACCGGTCACATTGCTCACCCACACCCTCCACTAACGCAGAGACACACTCCTCAATTTTAGAGTAGCCTCGGGGTTACAATCTGGTGAGCACATCGCACTGTCTGATCCACTGCAGGCGGTGGCAAGGACTTCCCAAGCGTCCAGCACTCAGAGGACTGCTGGAGGTCAGAAGCCTGCTGAGTCTGAGTCAGATGACGAGCCTCTGGGCTCTGTCATACCTCCATTGCTGGAGCTGCAAAGGTAAGCTCGGGAACATCAGGAAGGGATGTCCGCTGCACTCCTCAGATTGCAAGGCACGATAGAGGAGTCCGTCCCCCTTCACTCTGAGGTGATAGCGGCTGAATGCCAACGCACTGAGGTCAACACTGGTAGGATGGCAGCCGCCACAAAGACCTTGGTCCAGGACATTGGCCCTGCACTGCTGTGCGAGCTGAACTCCATCGCTGATGCCATAGTTGGTCCCCAACAGTGCCGATGTGAGATGGGTGTGGGGCAGCTTGATCTCACTCCAGCTTCCCCTTCTCCTCAAGGAGTCAGCCTGGGGCCCCCAGGCACCCACAGAGAGGAGGATCAGCAAGTGCACACCCAGGGGCCTTCCATGTGATTCTGGGAGTGTCTGGTCCATCCAAGTCCTCTCTTCCTGTGACCCCAGCAGCCTCCAGCTCCACAGGCCCAGGTGGGTGCCACTGTCACACAGCAGGACCATGAAAGCAGATCGGGGGTCTCCAGGTCTTGAGCCTTCAGAGAACACCTGCCAAGGTCATCACAGACAGGGCATCGTAGTCAGCAGGCTGCCTCCACCTCCTGTGGAGGTCAGGGAACACCAAGATGTAGTGGCAGGATTAGGAAAGTTAAGAAGATATAGTTGCACAGCCTGGGCACGGGCATTAATCACTTGTACATAATATTCACTATTGTCAATAAACTCCCAAGAATGTCTTCTTGCCAATGGCTCCTTGTTCTGATGAACAATGTTTGTGTCACTCAGATGTGAAAGATTAAGGCAGGTGTCTCAGTTTAGGGCCTTTTCCCTGTGTTTTGTACAGCCTTCAGACCAAAGTGATGTTCTGCCTTCACATTCACTGGACACGTTACTGATACCTGCACCTTGATGGTGCTGGTCATTGCTGCCAGAATGTCGTGGTCAGGCATCACCGAGTTCCGCCATTCTCTCTATGTACTCTCAGCACCTTGGAGGTGGGATTGATCCCTATCTCTTCAGCATCAGTGACCAGTGACTGTGTTCCTGAAGGGGTCAGGTACTGAAGGCTGACAAAGGATCAGGTGCATTTAAAGTTTCACAGCTGTGTCTCCATATGACCCTGATCACAGAGCGCAATCGAGCTGCCCTCAGGCAAACGCAAGTCAGACACTCATAGAGACTATGTGAAGATCTATGGAGTACCCTCACTGCATGTCATCATCATCCTCCTGGAATTGAGTGACTACTAGGGCCTCCACTGCGTCTCCAATGACAGGGGCATTCTCACAGAGGGTATGTGCGCGTTATCAGTCAGACAGGAGTCAAATGTTCACAGATGTATTGTGAGGATCTATGGTGTCTCCTCACTGCATGTCGTCATCATCCTCCATAAATCCAGCAGCTATGAGGGCCTCCTGAGCAGCCCTGCCTCCTCTGGGTCAGTGCGATGGCCTCATCACCATCATCCTCGCCTTTGAGGACCTCCTCACCCTCATCCCTGTCGATATCCTCCTCATCAGTTGAGACCACCAGCTCCTCCATCTCCTCCTCAGCCAGCTCCTCTCCCTGTTGCAGTGCCAGGTTGTAAAGGACACTGCAGGTGATGACGATGCGTGACACCCTCTGTGGACTATATCACAGGGCTCCACCAGACCGGTCTAGGCACCAGGACCTCATTTTCAGCATCCTGATGGCTTACTCCACCAAAGTCCAAGTTGCAGCAAGAGCCTCGTTATACCTTCACTCTGCTGCAGTCTGAGGCCGCCGCACGGGTGTCATCAGCCACATCCTCTGTGGATAACCCTTGTCCCCGAGGAACCATCCCTGCAGCATCTATAGACCCTGGGAGATGTCAGGGATCTGAGACCAACAGAGAATGTAGGAGTTGTGGACACTCCCTGGGAACCGTGCGCAGACCTGCAGGATGCGGTGGTGGTTGCACACCAGCTGTACGTTCAGCGAGCAGAAGCCCTTGCGGTTAACATAATTCACCGCTTATTGCCATGGAGATCTGCGCACCACACAAGTGTAGTCGATAGAGCCCTGCACCTATGGGAAACCTGAGATCTGGGCAAATTCCATCGCTCTTGAATCCTGGCTGTCCCAGTCCCAGGCGAAATGCACAAAGCTGTGTGGCCTTCACGAGGGTGGCGTCCATGACCTCATGGATGCATTTGTGGGTGGAGGCTTGTGAAATCCCACACAGGTCACCTGTGGAGCCCTGAAAGAAGCCAATGGTGTAGAACTTGAGCGCTGGCACTTTCACAGCCACTGGCAGTGGATGCCCTCCATGTCCCTGTGGCGCCAAATCCTGCAGCAGGTGGCAGATGTGACCGACCAGTTCCCTAGACATGCGCAGTCTTCAGCGACACTGGTTCTCGGTCATCTGCAGGAATGAAAGGCGGCATCTATAGACCCTGGGTCTAGCTAGGTGCCAACCAGCAACGGCTTGCTGTGGCTCTTCAGTGGCGTGTGAGAGAGCCCCAGTTGCCCCTTCTTCCTGAGGGTGCTGCTCCTCCCTCTGCCCAGCCAGGTGTCTCCATCACTCTCTTCTTCATCTCTGCTCTCTGTAAACCATGAGGCATACAGCTAGGTCACCAGGCTCCATGCTCCTGATGTACTCCTCCTGCAGGATGAAAGAGAGAGATGGGTGTTTAGGTTGGGCGTTCTAAGAACCTCTATTGGTTAAGTGTGAAGGCCCCTTAACACATCCAAGAGAGTGCTGGCCACCAGTTGGATGGCAAGAGTTTAGTGCGTTGCATGGCTGCCTGAAATCCCACCCAACGCTGCCACACTGAACCGGACAGATTGGCGGCAGCTTCACCCACCATGCTGTGCTCTCAGCTCAGGCACAGGCATTCTCCGAACCCACACTGCAAGGCTGCCCTGTTAGCTTCAACCATGGGGGAGACATGATGACATGAGAATGGTGATTTTGCAAAGGGCTGTGAGCACCTCCAGCAGTGACTGCTCCATGGTCAGCTTTCGCAAAGAGATTGTACAACGTGTGCAGGCGTCCAATTCTTCGCCAGTCCACTAAAACGCTCATTAGTTTGCAGTCTGTGCCCGAGGGGTGAAAAGCTCTGGAGCACTTGGTGGCGCTTTCATGCCTCTGCATTGCCCGGGCGGGCAGGTAAGTTAGAGGCCTGACTCCAAGCACGTCAATGTGGATGGGCCTGAACTATCTCAGCTGTGGAGGAATGGTCACTTTATACAAGGTTTCCCTAATGCATGGCCGCTGCCCCCTGCATGTGCTTGTCCACTACCATCAACCGCAGCGCAGCTCCTCAGGTGTACGCCTTATATATGCTGTTGTGAAACACACACCAACGTGCTCGGATGATCCAGCGTGGGGGGGGGGGGATGATTCCGACAAGCTGGGCTTATAATGAGATGCAGATGTATTACAATGAAGCTGCCAACGTGCAGTGATGGGAAACGCGGCCATTGACGGGCGGAGTGGACGATCGCAAACTGGTTTCACGACATCGTGAAACCGATTTTTGGCCTTCCCTCCATATTGTCCGCTTATGCCACCATGACGCCCGATGCAAACGGGCATGGAAAATTCCACCCAGAGAGTCTACAGAGGGAGTTACACAGGTTAAGTGAGTGGGCAAAAAAATTGGCAGATGGAGTATTACGTGGGAAATTGTGAACTCGTTCACTTTGGCAGGGAGAATGGAAAAGCAGCAAATTATTAAAATAGAGGAAGGCTGCAGAGCTCTACTGCACAGAGGGATCTGGGTGTCCTGGAACATGAATCACAAAAAGTTGGTACACAGGCACAGCAAGTGATTAGGGGGTAAATGGAAAGTTGGCATTTATTGCAAGGGAATCGAGGAAAAAGTAGAGAAGTGTTGCTGCAGTTACACAGGGCCTTAGACCGCATCTAGAGTACTAGTTATGTGCAGTTCTGGTCTCCTTACTGCGAAAGGGTATGATTGCTTTAGAAGCAGTTCAGAGAAGGTTCACTTGACTGATTCCTGGGGTGAAGGGGTTTATCTTATGAGGAAAGATTGAGCAGGTTGGGCCTATACCCATTAGAGTTTAGAAGAGTGAGAGGTGATCTTATTGAAACATGAAAGTTCCTGAGGGGACTTGACAGGGTGGATGCTGAGAGGATATTTCTCTTTGTGGGGGCAGTCTTGAACTAGGGGACGCAGTTTAAATTTAGGGGCCTCACATTAAAGACTGAGATGAGGAGAATTATTTTCTCTCAGAGGGTTGAGTCTATGGAATTCTCTTCTCTAGAGAGCAGTGCAGGCTGGGTCATTGAATATATTCAAGGCTGAGGTAGACAACAAGGGAGTTAAGGGTTACGGGGGGCGTGGTCAGGTTGGTGGAGCTGAGGCCACAATCAGATCAGCCATGATCTTATCGAACAGCAGAGCAGGCTCGAGGGGCCGAATAGCCTACTCCTGCCCTTCATTCCTGTAGTCTTGTGTATAGTGCCTTTCATGGCCTCAAAACGTCCTGAAGTGCTTTACAGACAATTAAATACTTATTTAAAACACTTGGATCATGGTTGTAACATAAGAAATGTGGCTGCCAGTTTGTGTACAGCAAGTTTCAGCATAGACCAGGTAATCTGTTTTTAGTGATGTTGGTTGAGGGATAAGTACTGCCCCAGGACACCAGGAGAAACTCTCCGGCTCTTCTTTGAAATAGTGGCCTTGGGGTCTTATGCATCCACCTGAGATGGCCTTGGTTTAATATCTCATCTGAAAAATGGCACCTCTGACAGGGCAGTGCTCTCTCAGTACCGCACCGGAAGTGTCAGCCTGGACTTGGTGTGCGAGTTCCTGGGGTGGTACTTGAACCCAGAACCTTCCTCAGAGCAGAGAACATTAAGAGGAGAATTGATAGGGATGTTCAAAATCATGAAGGGTTTTGATAGAGTAAATCAGGAGAAACTGGCTCCTATAGCTGAACGGTTGATAACCAGGGGATACAAATAAAAGGTGATTGGTAAAAGAACCAGAGGTGACATGAGGAAACAATTTTTATGCAGTGAGTTGTTGTGATTTGGAATGTGCTGTCTGAAAAGGGTGGTGGAAGCAGATTCAGCAGTAACTTTCAAAAGGGAATTGGATAAATACTTTGCAGGGCTATGGGGAAAGAGCAGAGGAGTGGGACTAATTGGAGAGTTCTAATAAAGAGCTAGCATAGATAGGATGGGCTGAATGTCTTCCTTCTAATCTGTATCTATGATTTTATGATTCAATGATTCCGACTTAGAATGGAGAGAGCCACCACTGCCACCTAACCACGAGGTACAAAAGACATTTTTTAAAATGTACGGTTCAGACAGGACAGGCCGAATGCCTCCTTTTGTGTTGTAGCCATTCTGTGGTTCAAAGTGCAGCAAACAGCTACACAAGAGGGTTAACAAACCTTCAACAAAACCCCCACAGTTCGTTAAGCCCAGACCAGGGTCTGACGCAAACTCAAAGACCTCTTGAAAAATACAATGTGACACAGCTCAAATTGAAAAATAAAAGAGGATTTCTTAAACTCTGGCACTGTGTGGCCCAGTGCAGACTCCATCTCACTCTCATTAATTGACTTTGACACCTGAGGCAGGGAGGGGGAAGGGGCAATGGGACCAGTTCAAGGGTCTGTCCCAGTACAGACACTGGTCCTACTCATTACCATTCAACCACAGACAGTGCCTCACCCACCCAGACCCCCACACACCCACTCTGTTTGTCACTGATATCCTGAGTTCCCAGTCAGAGGGTCCCATTCAGCAGCTAAAGCTGACAACTGTAAACGGGATTAGATAAATTCTAAAGCTGCATGGTAATTGTATCCAAACAGGTCATCCACAGTATCAGAGAGAGAGAGAGAGAAAGAATGAGACAGTTTGAGATAGAAAGGGAAAATGAGAGAGGAAATGAGAGTCTGCTATAGAGAGAGAGAAAGAGAGGGAATGGGTGGGATAGACACACAGTGGAAGTGAAAGTGAGGCAGAGAATGAAAAAAATTAAAGGGAAATTGAGAAGGGGATAAAGAGAATGGGAAAGCGAGGGGGTCAAGAAAGAGAACGGAAAAGGAGAAATGAAGCTTAGCGACATCATCGCCAACAAGAATCAAGAAAAGGTGTTTTTAGTTTAAATGATGTTAAATAAAATTTAGTTGAAGTAATGAAACATGTGGAGATTGTCAGCTGCATACCTGATTTACACTTACAAAAGACACATGAAAATGTGGAACTAGGAATATATCTATAAATCAGTGAAAAATAAAAGAAGATTTCTTAAACTCTGGCACTGTGTGGCCCAGTGCAGACTCCATCTCACTCTCTTTAATTGAGTTTGACACCTGAGGCAGGGAGGGGGAGAGGGAGGGGGAGGGGGAATGGGACCAGTTCAAGGGTCTGTCCTAGTACAGACACTGGTCCTACTCATTACCATTCAACCACAGAGAGTTTTTCAGTGAAACTGAATATATCAGTTTCAGGAAGGATTTGCTGAAATACCAAGTGTAACAGAGAGAATGAGAGGAGAACTCACTGCCACTGATAAATGTGCCAAAATTTACCTTGAGCAAGTGGTTGTTCTTCATGTGGGAGACTGCTCAGTGATGGTGAGTTGACTATTCAGGGTAGCACAGCCTATTTACCCACCCTGTCCACACACATGTCTGGGCCTTGTGGGCTGACCTGACCCGTTACTGATTTTACGGTTAACAGCAGTTATGAATGAGGTTTATTCCAGCCTGATAGGGGGGGAGAGGAGGGAGGGAGGGCAGGGGTGGAAAGTTGGTGGGGTGGGGGTGATGGTGGTGGTGGTGAGGGAAAGGAAAGGGGAGAGTTACGGTTCTCTGAGCATCTTCACCAACAAAGGAGCTGAGATGAGAGGGAAGCGAAGCCAGAACAGTACAATGCTGGGCAGCCCTGAATCTCATTAGCAGCTCGACTTTAAATCTCGGAGCTGTTGTTTGCTGGTGAAGGGGCCAGCTGGAGCTGAAGCAACGCAACCCCTCCCCCCAAAACCCGTGCCATATGTCAGCTCATCAGGGGGCACATCTCACAGTCCCTTAGAGCCATTCGTCAAAGCAATGCAAGGTTGAGGGACTGTCTGTGACCACGACTGAAAAGGATAAACTGCTGCCAAGATCCTGCGATGCTGGTGACATGAAGGAGATTTAAGGGGCGTGCGTGCACACTGTCACTGTGTAAATTCAAACAGTGCTCAAACTCTCTCTCTCTTCGCTGGGGCCTTGAGAGGAACTGAGTCCCGGGGTCTCTCAGCTGTCTGATTCTCATGGTGTTTGTAACACTGATCAATCACAGCCCTGCACTTGAGCTGAATGAATGAGGATGAGTCCAGTGCTGGACCAAGAAAATCTGGATGACTTGCATTGCTGTCTTAGAGTTCCCAACTCTCCAGGGTTGTCCAGGAGTCTCCAGAAATTAACCATTAATCTCTGTTGTGAACAATGCAACGTCCCTCTGAAAATTCAGTCCAGAGAGTCTGAACACGGTTTGAATTTACACAGTAACAGTATGCACATCCTTTAAAGCTCCATCGTGACACCAGCGTTTCAGCATCCAAGAGGCAGAATTGATCAGTCACATGTTGGTCAGAGGCAGGTTCTTAAATCTTGTGTTGCTTTGATGAATTCATGATAAAAAATGTTAGTGGGGAAGTATCTCTTTAGCCCCCCCCGCCCCACCCCCTATAAGGGGAACCAGGAAAATGGGGAGAGAAATAGCCCTTGGAAAAGTTCAAAGGGCATCTTCAAAAACTTTGCCAAGAATGAATGAGGAGATAATGACAGTGCGACGGGCGAGAAGTGAAGTTCAGCAAGTGTCACCGTCCCCTGGCCACTGATCAGGGGCCGGATTTTGTTAACCCTCGTCTGGGAGCAGAAGTCCGAACCAGCTCAGATTTGTCAGAGCAGGAATCAAACCCTGGGCCTGATGGTCACTTCAGCCAGATAGACACTGTATTCACTAACTGACCCATCATAGTGAACTGAGATAAAGCTATTGCAGCTCGGGAGCTTTTACATATATTAATGACTTATGCATGATATATGCAATACAATAATATAGAAGAAGAGCTGAGACTTAATTGTAGAATCATAGAATGCGGGTGTGTGGTGGGGTTTGATAAATAATGCAACACTCAGTATAGTCAGTGCAATTGTGAGGTGTCAGCTTGCTGAGCACATTGTGGAATGCGTAGATGCCTGTCTGAGTCAGTATTAATGGCAGAGACAGTGCCTGTTTCTGTGTTGTGAACTTGTTTGCCTCATTGCATGTTGTAGATCTGCTGATGTGCTGTTGATAATCCTCAGCTGTACCTGTGACTTTTGGCACTTTCTCAGTGAGAATTTGGCAGCCACGTCAATTCTGTCTAAAATAAAGCTGAAGGTGTTTGCAAATTGATTTTGGAGGAGTTTTTAAAGCTGGGCATAAGGGTTTCTGCAGTAAGAGTCACTTCTCCCTCTGCTTACCCCAGGGTAGTGAGGAGAGAGCAGGAAGGTTTCTTTTGGTGAATGCAACCAACTTCCTTCCAATACTTTAGGTGGAAACTTTAAATAACTACAAACAACTTCAAAACCCTTGTCTTACTTTCTGTCAGTGGGAGAGAAGATGTTTTTTGCACTGTTGGGAACTTTGTCCTCATGTGGCATTCACCTAGTCCTTCCATCACTTCAATGATCCCTTCCAGTGGTAAGACATGAAAATCAGAGGGTCAGACATGATAGTTCACTGCTGTGGTTTTGCCATCCCACATTCTACGGGACTGAAAACCCAACGATCACAATGTGGCTGTAAAGATGGGATTTGTTTCACAGACCAGGACTGCACAATGTAAAGTCCTGTCTGTTCCCCTCCGATGGGCATAAAAGATCCCACGACACTGTTTTAAAGAGCAGGGGAGGCCTTCCTGGTGTCCTGGCCAATATTCATCCTTCAACCGACAGCACTCAAACTGATTATCACATTGCTGTTTGTGGAATCTTGCTGTGCACAAATTGCTGCTGTATAGGAACAAAGGACTTAGGAGCAGGAGGAGGCCATTCAGCCCTTCAAGCCTGCTCCACCATTCGATAAAATCATGGCTGATCTGGTTGTGGTCTCAACTCCAATTTCCTGTCTGCCCCCCCCACAATCACCCTTGACTCCTTTATCTATCAAAACTCTGTCTAACTCTGCCTTGAATAAATTCAATGACCCAGCCTCCGCTGCTTTCTGGGGAAGAGAATTCCATTTCCTACATTAGAACAGGGACGACACTTTAAAAATATTTCAATGTTTGCAATGTACTTTGGGATGTCCTGAGTTTGTGAAAGCCACTACATAAATACACATTGTTTCCTTCTTTGGTGCTCGGACTTGGCAAATTGATCAAGAATCAATTGGGAGAAACATCTGCCCCGCATGTATCTGAAATAAAGTACGCCCGGTCACTTTGCCTCTTGTCTCTCTGTCCATCTGCGACTTGAGCCATGATTGTTTATCTTGTTCCAGCTCTCACTAACTCCCAGTAATGGCAGTGAGGAGTGGGTGAGGGAAGCTAAACCTTCCCTTCCTCTTCTCCCATCGTCATCACCCCACCCCCAACCCTGCGAAGACATTATTATTGGGTACAATTCCACAGCCTCTGCTCATCCTTCAAGAGTATCTCACCTCATTGACCATCCTTCCCACATGTTCACCTAGACAGCCAGGCGTGACTTTTCCCTTACCCTACTCTGCAGGCAAGAATCGAGCAGGAATCCTGGCTAATATTCCTCGTCCTTGCCCAGGCTTCCTCATGTCAATTCTAGTCCCCCACCCACTTCTCTAAGGACACATGGAATCCATCTCAGTCAGTATCACACTGATCATAGATTCGTAAAATCATAGAGTGCAGAAGGAGGCCATTGGGCCCCTCCTTCCTGTGCCAGCTATCCAATTAATTCTAGGCTCTTTCCCAATAGCCCTGTCATTTTTTTTTCTTTCAAGCATTTGTCCAATTCCTTTTTTGAAGTTAGTATTGAATCTGCTTCCACCACCCCATCAGGCAGTGCCTTCCAGCTCACAACAACCACAGAACCATAGGAATGTTACAGTACAGAAGGAGGCCATTCGGTCCATCTTGTCCATGCCAGCCCGAGGACACGACAGGTGCCCTTTCTAATCCCACCTTCCTGCACCCGGCCCATAGCCCTGCAGCTTACAGCACTTAAGGTGCAGATCCAGGTACTTTTAAAAAGAGTTTAGAGTTTCTGCCTCTACCACCAACTTGGGCAGAGGCACCTATCCAATCTCTCCTCGTAGCTACACTTTTCTAAACCTGGCAACATTCTTGTAAACCTCCTCTGCACTCTCTCCAGAGCTATTACGTCCTTTCTGTAATGTGGTGACCAGAACTGCACACAATACTCCAGTTGTGGCCTCACCAGTGTTTTATACAATTCCAACATTCAACTCACCGTTAAAAAAAATTGTTTCTGCATTTCTGCTTTACCAATCACATCAAACCCATCTCCCTCTGGTTACTGACTCTCCTGCCACTAGAAACAGTTTCTCTGTATTAACTTGATCAAAACCTCAAACAAAGCTCCTCTTAGCCTTCGCTCCTCCAAGGAGAACAATTCTAGTTTTTTTAGTCTCTTCCATGTAACTGAAGTTCCTCATCTGATGAATTGCACTCAGTGAGAGGGGCCGTGGTTTAATTAAGCCACTTTATTGTTTGTCTTTCTTATGTTGAATACATAAATCTAAAGCCATTAGAAATCTTACACCCAAAAATAGTCCATGCTGGGTGCTGGGAAGAGGAAACCTACTGGAGAGATTTGGGGCACCTCTCATTCAAGTATTTTTTGTTTTTTTCACAGATCTGAAGTGAAAGGTGAGCCATGCGGACAAGGTCAATATTTGGCCCTGGGGTTGCCAACCTCCAGAATTGTCCTAGGGTCTCCAAAAATTACAGATTCAACACACAAGAGAGATATCACAGGAACATTAAACAGCATTTTTTGTGTTTCATTTCCATTAACATAGGGACAGGGGTAGGCCATTCGGCCCCTCGAGCTTGCTCTGCCATTCAATAAGATGGTGGTTAATCTGACCTTGGCCTCAACTCCACTTCCTTACCCATTTTCCATAACCCTCGACTCCCTAGTTCAAAAATTTGTCTATCTCAGCCTCAAATATATTCAACGGCTCAATCTCAGAAAATTCCAAAGAGTCACAACCCTCTGAGAGAAAAAATAGGAATCCCCCTCTTTTGAAACTATGCTCCTAGCTCTAGATACCCCCATGAACATGCCCTCAGCCTGTCAAGGCCCCTCAGAATCTCATGGGTTTCAATAAGATCGCCCCTCATTCTTCAAAACTCCAATGTGTACAGGCCCAACCTGCTTAATACTTCCATTTATTAGTTATTAAAATAATGGCGATGGGGGAAGGAGGCTGTTTGACCGGATGGGATGGATGGAGGTGGGAGGTTATGTGATGAAACCTCCAGGATGATGTCTGAACAGAGTTGGGAACTTGAGTTAGGCTGATGAGGGGGTGAACAGACAAACTGGAATTGTGAGCTACATTCCTGCTTGTCGGGCTAAATAAATCAAACAACTCTCTTTTAAGGGATTCCAGGTTTGTTTAATGAGCTTTTGTTATTGATTTCAACACTACAAACCTGGCTAGAATAATCTGGGTTGATATCAGTGTGCAAAGCGTCTACAAAGAACAGTAATCAGGTTTATTGTAAAGCTCTTTAGAAAGCAGTCGTTTAGCTGGGTACAGAAGATGCCCCCTCACCCTCACATCTCCCCCCCTTACTGCCCCACCCTCACTACCCTCTCACCTCCTCCTTCCCGTCCCTTCCCTCTCCCGCTCTGCGTACCTCCCAGTACCTCTCCATGTCCCTATCCCTCTTCCCTCCCCCTCTCTCCCCCTTCCCCCTCTCCTCCGTCATCAGGGAGATGTGCTGCTGGAGGATTTTGCTATGAGATTATGCAAGTGTTCAGGTTATGGCGGGCAAACAGAGATTTAAACATTTAAAAGAAAAGAAAAACAAAGCATGTCTTTTGGTCACTCAGTGTGTGGGTGCCCCCTCTCGATGCTCAGTGTGTGGGTGCCCCCTCTCGATGCTCAGTGTGTGGGTGCCCTACCCTCTCGATGCTCAGTGTGTGGGTGCCCTGCCCTCTCGATGCTCAGTGTGTGGGTGCCCCCTCTCGATGCTCAGTGTGTGGGTGCCCTGCCCTCTCGATGCTCAGTGTGTGGGTGCCCCCTCTCGATGCTCAGTGTGTGGGTGCCCTGCCCTCTCGATGCTCAGTGTGTGGGTGCCCTGCCCCCTCTCGATGCTCAGTGTGTGGGTGCCCTGCCCTCTCGATGCTCAATGTGTGGGTGCCCCCTCTCGATGCTCAGTGTGTGGGTGCCCTGCTCTGTGCAATACTGAATCATTCAGGTTTCCGGGTCCCATCCCTTCACCTACACTCAGTCTATCGAGGGGAAATTTTATTCCCACTTGCCCATCCATCAGGAAAACTGACAGGATCGGTTGTAACCCTGGTTTTATATGCTGCCATATTTCACTCTTCCTTGCAGTCAACACAATTAGGTGCAGTTTATAACTAGCATTCCACACAATCCTGTGGGCTTCCTGCTTGGCAATTACCCCTCCCTTCCCGCGTTGCAGACTCAGTTTTGAGAGAGCACCTCTTGATTCAGTATCCCTACAAGAAAAGTCTTACTGTGAATTAGGTAACTTTTGAGTATCGCCCAGAAACTGAAATCTGATCCAACATTGACTGACTGCAGTTTAGCAACAGCTGAATTGACTCGCACACACAAATCTACTGTAAGAAACAGCCTCTGTAAGTTTCAGATATTATATCATCTTTGCTTCCAGAATAGTGACTTAACATTCCTAAATACTCAGAGCAGTCCACCTTTAATGTCTCCAAGTTACGCATGGGATCCTTCTTCAAGTGAAAGTCAGTCAGCTCTAAGTAGCTTCTATTGCAAGTTGTATACCTATATGTACAATATATTATGAATCTTACATTTATTGTTATTATATATTTGTCAAAGTTTTTGTGAACTCCCATATTCACATTTATAATGGGAACTTTCTATGTAAACAGGTCACATTTTATTACATCCTCCCACCATTGGTGGCGCTCTGGTGCCTCTGTTTTCTGTCTCCTCGCTCCTCAAACTCCATTCAACCCAACTTCCCTGCTTCCCAAATTCTGTTCAAATCATTCTGAATTATCTGTGCTGCCTCTTTTGATTCCACCGTCCCTTCCGTCACTTTCTTTCCCATCCTAAGACATTGGTGCCTAAATTATTCTTTATAGAAAGGTCAAAGATTGAGTTGAGGTCTACCGGGATTCAGAGCATAAGATCTACTCTTGTCCTGGTTGATATTTATCCCTCAACCAACCACCAACCCGCTGCCCCCAAAAGAATGACAGATTATCTGGTCATTATCACATTGATGTGATGTTTGTGGGAGCTTGTTGTGTACATATTGGCTGCTACATCTGCTACATCACAAATTCCAAAAGTACTTAATTGGTTGTACACAGAGGTCATGAAAGGCTCTATATAAATACAAACCTTTTCTTTCCACTTCCTTTGAGTCCAGGCCTTAGCTGCCTGTGGTATCTGACCTTAACCTGGGGCCCATGTGAGTGTCAGGATCAGAGGGGGGAAGGAACATAGAGGCTCAGAAAATGCCAAGAAATGGAAATCACTGCATGGATAACAGGAACTCACTTTACTGATTACACACCATGAGTCATACCATTTACTGTAGATAAATAAATTAGAATCTAGCTGAGCAGAAAGCTGCTTCTCCTCCAGAACAAACAGGAGAAATGGCTGAATCAAATCATTGGTGAAAAAGCAGCTAATGTGAGTCCCGTTAACAGTTGAGCTGCTGGAGGTGTTTCTTGGAGGGTCGGTGGAGGTGCTATTCCACATCCTCCTTACTCATGTATTTGGTGCACTAAAGCCATTTTCAGCCTCTCCTGCTACCCAAGCTTAATTTAAAATGTATGAGACAATATAAGACCATAAGACATAGGAGCAGAAATTAGGCCATTCGGCCCATCGAGTCTGCTCCGCCATTCAATCATGGCTGATAAGTTTCTCAACCCCATTCTCCCGCCTTCTCCCCGTAACCTTTGATCCCCTTACCAATCAAGAACCTATCTATCTCGGTCTTAAATACACTCAATGACCTGGCCTCCACAGCCTTCTGTGGCAATGAATTTCATAGATTCACCACTCTCTGGCTAAAGAAGTTTCTCCTCATCTCTGTTCTAAAAGGTCTTCCCTTTACTCTGAGGCTGTGCCCTCGGATCCTAGTCTCTCCTACTAATGGAAACATCTTCCCCACGTCCACTCTATCCAGGCCTTTCAGTATTCTGTAAGTTTCAATCAGATCCCCCCTCATCCTTCTAAACTCCATCGAGTATAGACCCAGAGTCCTCAAACGTTCCTCATATGTTAAGCCTTTCATTCCTGGGATCATTCTCGTGAACCTCCTCTGGACCCTGTCCAGGGCCAGCACATCCTTCCTGAGATACGGGGCCCAAAATTGCTCACAATATTCTAAATGTGGTCTGACCAGAGCCTCATAAAGCCTCAGCAGCACATCCCTGTGCATATATTCGCATGCAGATTAATAAACCCAAATAGTTAAACAACACAGCAAAAAAATACAACTGTGGCTTATTGGGACACATGTACCTTAGTCAGAAAGTGGTAAGCTCAAGCCTAACTCCAGGCTGAGATTTAGTGATGTGACCTATCAGTGCAGTGCTGAAGAAATGTTGCAATGTCAGAGGAGCTATCTTTTGGATGCAGTGTCATCTGCCAGTTCAGTGGCACATCACCAATTCTATAATATTGATTGAAAGTGTTCTTTCACTGTCCTGGCCAACAACACCAGAAATAGAAAATGCTGGAAAAACTCAGCAGGTCTGGCAGTATCTGTGGAGAGAGAAACAGAGTTAACGTTTCGAATCCATGTGACCCTTCTTCAGAGGTGCTGGGGCTATGGATCGGAGGGACCAGGGCATGCGTTAGAAACTGGAAGGAGCGAGTGTCTATGAGGCAAAGAAAACTTGGCATGTGGGAGCGACGCTCCCTCTCCATTGCAGGTAAGAACCTGGTCATCAGGTGTGAGGCACTCTTGCTGTTGCTGTACGTGGTGCAGGTCTGGCCCATTCCACACTCCTGCGCGATGGCGATCACCCGAGCTATCTTTCGCTTTATCTGGAGGTCGAAAATGGATCGTGTCCGCAGGGACGTGATGTACAAGCCTCTAGATAAGGGGGGAAAAATGTGCCCAACATCGCCCTCATACTGATGGCCACCTTTGTGTGCGGCTGCATCAAGCTGTGCATAGACTCTCGGTATGCAAACACCAAGTGTCACTACGTGCTGAGGTTCTACCTGTCCCCGGTGTTGCGAAGGATGGGTCTGGCCACGCTGCCGCGGAACGCTCCAAGTAGTTGGACCGTGCAGTATCACCTGTCCCTTGTGGAAAGATTTATGCAGAAAAACACCTTTGACCACAAGTCCATCAGGCAGTGGTCAGCACGTAATGTCCTAGAGGCCCTGAGGTAAAAGTTGATGGTGGATCCTGTCGGATGGTTCCCCGAGCAGACTGTCAAAGTCATTTGGCAGAATGCCTCATCACCAGAACTTTCCAACAAGCACCAAGATGTAGATTGGCTGGTGGTGAGAAAGGCCCTCCCTGTCAGATCCTTCCAACACGCCAGGTGTCTCACCCCCTCTGCACATTGCCCTCGAGGTGGCTGTGGTGGGGAAGAGACCATTGTTCACCTCCTTGTGGATTGTGCCTTTGCAAAGAAGGTCTGGAGAGAGATGCAGTGGTTTTTGTCGAGGTTCATCCCAAGCAGCGGTGTGACACAGGACTCTGTGCTGTACGGGCTGTTCCCAGGGACACACACCGAGACAAACACCAACTGCAGCTGGAGGATCATCAACTCGGTGAAAGACGTCCTTTGGTCTGCCCGGAACTTGTTGGTCTTCCAGTGCAAAGAGTTGTCCTCGACCGAGTGTTGCAGACTGGCACATTCCAAGGCCCAGGACTACGTGCTGAGGGATGCACTAATGCTTGGGATAGCTGCCGCAAAGGCACAATGGGAAAAAGTCTAAGACCTTTCTGCCACAGTGCACTGAGGGGCTGGGAACTGTATAGATCCCTTGGGCTGTACGACTCACAATGATTGTATGTATTGAATACTAATTGTATTATAATTGTATTGAAGCACCTCAGGGTGCAACATGATGTATGTTGATAACTCCAATACCAATGCACTGTCTGACTGTCTGTAATGACCATATTGAAATGATTGTAATATTCACTGATTGTATTGAAGCACCTCGTGATCCATGTGCAAAAGTTGAATCTGATTGTACTTTTTGTGATGGCCATTTAGAAATGTTTTGTAATGTTCATCCAAATATTTTATGAATAAAGTATATTTTTCAAAAAAAAATCCTGCCCCATATACTCAAAGATCAGTGGGTCTAGAATTGGCCTGTGCAGTCAGATGAAGACCCATGGCAGAAACTCATGGCCCTAATAGATGTCATCCTTGAATTGAGGGATTGCCAACAACAACTATGACACAGTGTAATGAAATCTATCCGTGTCCATTTATAAATACAACATAGAAATATTAACACAGATAGCTTTATAACCTTTAGCCAGTGTTTGATTTTTAGAGGTCATTTTTCCAGAAATATCTCCCCATAATTACCAATCGGACAAATTCAGTAACTGGTCATAAACTTAATAAGAAAACATTTGTAGTTGTGTTTAAATGTTCACTTACCTGGTCAAAGAAAACTTTCCAGTGCTATAGAAGGAGGCAGCGATGTACATATAGAGGAGAAGGAAAAGCAGAATAAGCTCACAGTAACATACATATATAATGCATACTGGTCTACCTAATGTATATATATATATATATATATATATATATATAACACATCTAGTCTAGCTCATGCACATAATATATTCTGGAGCACCTAATGTATATGGCACATACTGATGTATCTAATGCAAATACATACTGTAGCAATGTTCTGATTTAAACAAGATGGAACATATACAGTAAAATAGATTGAGAATGTTTAGCTTACTTTTAGTTTGGGCAGTTTTAATCACTTGAATCTTCTTAGGTGGTTACAGGAGACAAGGATAAAATTTCTACCTGAACTGCTCAAGTCTCGAGGGGAAACTACCTGGTTTTAGTGTTTTGGACACCTTTCCCCCTTAATACTGGCCCAACGACAACTTACATGTATATAGCACCTCTAACTTAAAAAATCACCCCAAGCCAAGTCCCATTTTATTAATTTTCCACTTTCTCCTTTTCAAACTGCATCCCTGTTTACACTTGGACTAAACAAGATCTAGTCCCTTCAACTTGACTGCTGCAAATCAGCCTAGAGTGAGATGAATAGTCTCAGCCATTTTTTATCATTGTGGTCATGAGTGAAACATGAGATTGAGAGTCCATTAAAATATGAGCCCCTCCTACCCCCAGCCTCAGCATTTCAATCCAACAGAGATGTCACACTAATGAAAGATTTCATTGATCTAAATGCTCTCACTTGCCTTAATGACTCCTCCTCCCTCTCTTTTAATAACCTGTCTGAGGCCACGAGGTATCAGTGTTATTAACCTGATCAGCAGCACCACATTGCCCATCTCAAAAAGCAGAAATCCTCGCCTATCCTCATGTCACGGGGATTCTATCTCAGCCCCTCATCAACAGTTAGCATTTCTCTGCCCTGGAAAAATCTGATCTATCTGCAGCATTCTCGATAATTAAAGAAAAAACGTATTTCAGATCATCTCAGGTTCTCTGTGAAAGTCCCTTTCAGACCCATTAAGCTGCAGTGGTGACATTCTCTCCAGATCCTGAACTGTATCAGAGTTCCTTTCTGTTCAATAAAGATCAACGGTGGTTATCCAAATCCTCCACTTCCCGACTGTAAAATAAAATTCTATTAAACAGGGCTCAGGGTCTGAACACTCCACTGAGCTCAGGGGGTGTTAGCTGTGGCTCAGTGAGTAGCACACTTCACTTTGAATCAGAAGGTTGTGGATTCAATTCCAACTTAAGAAAAGGATCTAGGCTGATACTTCACTGTAATACTGAGGGACTGCTGCACTGACAAAGATGCTGCCTTTAAGGTATTAAGTTGAGACTTTGTCTGCCCTTCAAATGGGCATAAACAATCCAATGGCACTATTTTGAAAAAGGACAGGGGTTCTGCCTGGTGTCCTGGCCAATATTTACCCTTCAATCAATGTCACTAAAAACAGAACATTTGGTAATTTCTCTCATTGTTGTTTGTGGGAGCTTGCTGTGCACAAATTGGCTGCCACGTTTCACATATCACAGCAGTGACGATAATTGCCTGTAAAATGCTTTGAACATCTTAAGGTTGTGACAGGTGCTTTATAAATGCAAGTTTGCTCTTTCCTGTTTGAAGCTGAAGTAGTCACTCTCAGCCTGGGTAGAAACATGTGACCTACAATTGACTTCAGGGTGCCCAAGCTCAGGACTGAAAGGTCTAAACTGTTGATGCTGCCCTTGCTCAATGTTTGTAGACATGCGGGTATCAGCTGAGGATAGGATCAGACTCCACTGTGAAGGCCATATGGGTTGAACAGCCCAACACTCACTGGTCATCAGCAGTCGACAAATAGCCACAGGAGCGAGATGCCCATGGACCACAGACTCTGTGAAACCAAAGTTCAGCACGAGTCAGAATAGGGATAGAGAGAAAATAATGTGGAACATTGACTAGGAAGGGTGCCACTCAAGCTTGTAAGACAACCCGTGGAGCAATTTCAAATTAGTTGGAGGCCAGATCAATGAATATTATATATTAAAAGATCTCAGGATGATTTTGCTTTCTCCTGTCTGTCTGTGTCTTTATGCCAACAATGATTTGTAATGGCTCAAAAGTGAAGGTCAGGGCATCACATGTTGTTACTGTGTGATAAAATTCATAGTGAGGAATGTACATTGAGATTAACCGAAACATTGCTGATAATTGTTTTTCTGCACTCCAATTTCATCCTCTTGCAATGGAGATGTTGGAGTGGGGGAGGGCGAACTGTGCCACAGGCAGCCTCCAGTTCACCTCCCCAAAAGGTCACTTTCCTCATATAGGCCTAGATTGTGAATGGTGGCTAGCTTTTTGACCATAGGGGGCATCGCATCTGAGACACGTCATCTCACCCAACTACCACACACTTGCGCTTTACAACAGGGATTACCAGGTAGTGATTAGAAATGAGAACTCCCATCAGTTTCCCCCCTTTCTATCCACGAGGCACTGAAGATAATTGAAGAATAAAACCCACTCCAACCCCTGTCCCAGTGAAACTGTCTACTCAACATCTACTGGATTAAACATGCCTCAATTTCAACCAGCAATAATCAGCAGCTGATTACAAGGGAACAGTGCTAGTTATATAATCAGATATTGCCCTACACTGGCTCCGAGCATTATAATGAAATCAATAAGTGCTGTTCATTTGAGAAAACATGCTTCATGTATTAGAGAGATCCTTACACAGAGAAATCAATTGCAATCACACTCTTGGGTTGCTGCAGCTTTTCTCAACAATAAGTGGGAAGCATTTACTTCCATTCCTTTGTTACAATGCTGGGTACTGAATCGTTTCACCGACATCTCTATCACAGTGCTTAAAGCTGGAGACATTAAAATACCACTCAATCACCCAATTTTCCCCCTCACCCACTTTTCCTGCGCTAAAATCTAGCTTTGCTAAATTTAAGATTTATAAAACAACCTGCGGCTTCAAATGCGTTTAAATATTGTTAATGAGCCACAATCCTCATAAAAGTGTTTGGTAAACTTTATTTCAGTTGGCATTAGCTGCATTCATGCACATTGTCGTCTGATACCATTGTAGCCAAAAATCACACATAGTTCTTCTGGCTCCCCTAGCAAAAATAAAGTGTTTGCCAAAGACAATTTGATGACTGTAGCATTATTCTCAATAGAAGAAACATAGAGACAGCAGAGAGAGCGAGATTGAACAGAGATACAGAAGCCGGGTACACACAAGAATACAAACATGTGCACGCACGGATTCATGAACATGAAAACTGTGAAAGATACACAAAGAATTACAGAGAGAGGTTAAAACAGAAAGAGGGAGACTAAAAAGGACCAAGCGCAGATACACATATAGAGAGGGGTTTAGGAAAACATAGATAACAATAAAAACACTTTGTATACAGTAGGGTGTCAGAGCTTGCTGTCTTCATGAGCTCCATAAGTTTACAGAAAGGAGCAACAGGGCCACACATAATGATCAACTTCGCTTTCCCAATAATTCCAGGTATCACAACCCACTTATTCTAACAGGTCCTTTATTTGGGGTTTTATCCATCAATGAGGCAACAGCAGTAAAAACAGCCCATTTCAAACTTCCAGGTCCATAAAATCCAAACGGGTCGGTCCCGTGAGTAAATTCAAATGTAAGTTTGGCTGAGTTACCTGGGGATCCAGGGCTGGTTGGCTGAGCTGTCTGTTTGGACACCCCTAGTGCAACAGAGACACGGATGAAAATGTAGACAGAGCAAGAAAATGAATGACTCAGAGGCAGTGGTAATGCAGGGCAAAATAACAGGAAAATACAAAGACGGGTGCAGAGAAAGACTGAGAAAAGAATGTGGGAGACACGGGCACTGGCACAGGGACACTGACACACAGGCACTGGCACAGGGACACTGACACACAGGCACTGGCACAGGGACACTGACACACAGGCACTGGCACAGAGACACTGACACACAGGCACTGGCACAGAGACTGACACACAGAGACACTGAAAGAGACGTTATCGCAGATCTACTGACAAATAGAGACACAAACACATAGGCACAGAGATAAACACTGTAGACGTAGAGGTTGAATAGGGAGACAGAAATCGGTACACAGATTCATATAAGCACACGAGTGGACAGATTCGGAAACATGCAAACTCTGAAAGATACACAGATTTATTGAGAGGGGTTAAAACAGCAAGAAAAAATCTAAAAAGGATCAGGCACAGATACACATATGGTGTGGGGTGGGGGGATGTTAGGAAAACATAGATACCAGCAGAACTGTATACAACAGGAACTTTAAAACATCGGTCAGACACAGGGACACTGATGGGTACTGACACAGAGAGAGTTACACAGGCAGGGAGACTGTCATTGATACAGACACTGACATAGACAGACAGACACACTGACAAACTCACACATAACGACACAGACAAATAGGGACACGGAACTGAAACTCACATCCTCTGTCCCCATAGGCAGACCCTCGGCGCTCTCCACTTCCACGATCCCGTCTCCCTCGGAGTTAACAGCGGCTGAGGGCTCTGGGTGGTGTGGTTCCCTCTCTCTCTCCTCCATTCCCGCTGCTCGCTGCCCCGAGCGGAGCCTGGGATCAGCCTCGCTCCCTCGGGAGCCGCTTCCACATTCTCCGCTCTTCACTTGGGCCCCTGTGGGTCTGGGAGACGGGAGAGGGGAGCAGCGAGACAGAGACAACCTCCGGCAGCGACTGGTCTCAGTGACCGGCCCAGGGTCCCTGGGAATAGAGACTGGAGTTAGTTTCACACAATCTCTGCAGCCTGATCCCGGAGTCACCCCCCACCCCCTCCCCAAAAACACACACAGCAACCGGTACCGCCTGCCCCGTACAACAGCACCCAGACCGGGACCTGCACCGGGACCCAGACCGGGACCCAGACCTGCTCCCGGGACCCAGACCTGCCCTCGGGACCCAGACCGGGACCTGCACCGGGACCTGCCCCCGGGACCCAGACCTGCCCCCGGGACCTGCCCCCGGGACCTGCACCGGGACCCAGACCGGGACCCAGACCTGCCCCCGGGACCCAGACCTGCCCCCGGGACCCAGACCGGGACCCAGACCGGGACCTGCCCCCGGGACCCAGACCTGCCCCCGGGACCTGCCCCCGGGACCCAGACCGGGACCCAGACCTGCCCCCGGGACCTGCCCCCGGGACCCAGACCGGGACCCAGACCTGCCCCCGGGACCCAGACCGGGACCCAGACCTGCCCCCGGGACCCAGACCGGGACCCAGACCTGCCCCGGGACCCAGACCGGGACCTGCCCCCGGGACCCAGACCGGGACCCAGACCTGCCCCCGGGACCCAGACCGGGACCTGCTCCCGGGACCCAGACCGGGACCTGCCCCCGGGACCCAGACCGGGACCTGCCCCCGGGACCCAGACCGGGACCCAGACCTGCCCCCGGGACCCAGACCGGGACCCAGACCTGCCCCCGGGACCCAGACCGGGACCTGCTCCCGGGACCCAGACCGGGACCTGCCCCCGGGACCCAGACCGGGACCTGCCCCCGGGACCCAGACCGGGACCCAGACCTGCCCCGGGACCCAGACCTGCCCCCGGGACCCAGACCGGGACCCAGACCTGCCCCCGGGACCCAGACCGGGACCCAGACCTGCCACCGGGACCCAGACCGGGACCCAGACCTGCCCCCGGGACCCAGACCGGGACCCAGACCTGCCCCCGGGACCCAGACCGGGACCCAGACCTGCCCCGGGACCCAGACCGGGACCTGCCCCCGGGACCCAGACCGGGACCAGGGACCGGGGTTTGAACGGGTCACTTTCTCCCATTTGTCACGGATCCTCAAAGACACAAAATGAAACAGAAACAGCTTCTGGTAACAATAACTTTATTGGTGTAAAGTTTATTTTCATGAAAGTTCCGGGCCAGAGAAAACAAGACCCCAGAAATCATGATAACGTTTATCCACCAATTATTAATTCAATACTTTCTACTCAAACATTTTATATACTTTGGACTTGCGCCTCTGGCTGAAGAATTCTCTTCAACATTAAGACCGGAGTAGTTACAAACCGCATCTCTCTGGAGGGGAAAAACAAAAATAAAAAATACCTGGAGAAACTCAGCAAGTCTGGCCGCATTTGTGGAGAGGAGCACAGTTAACGTTTCCAGTCCATATGACTTCAACAGAACTAAGGGAAAATAGAAAAGGGGTGAAATAGAAGCTGGTTTGGGGGATGGGACAGGTAGAGCTGGATAGAGGGCCAGTGATAGGTGGAGAAGGGATTTGGTTAACACCTGGAATCCGCAGCCCTTCCCGAATGGGTTAAGCCTGTCGGAAGCGGTCCCTGTCCGAGGTCGGACTTTCCAGCTCTGCTCTGTGTCCGGCTCCTCCACACTCTCTGTTCCCAGATCCCGCTTCTCAGCTCAATCACGCCACGTGCAGTCAGCAAGAAGTAAAAACTACAACTCTTCCCGGGATTTCTGGAGCACATCAGCCGGGGGGTGGGGGGGAAGCTGTGAATACAGGAGCAACTCTCTCTCTCTCTCCTCCTCCTCCCCACAAAGATCAAATCACTGCCAACATTGAGATTATACAATCACAAACTAACAGACTGAAGCCCATTTAATTAACAAGGGCTGTACATATTAACACAGATAAACTCTTCGGTGTGTGAGATAACCCTGTATACAGGAATAAAAAGCTCATTTATCTGTCTGTAATCTGAAGATATAATGACCCCGGTATGATACATTCCGTTTCTATTTAATTTTCTTTATTTATAATCAATGCTGTGCACATTTAGAGATGAAGACAAATAAAACAAAAATATGCTGGAAAAGTGAAATAAAAACAAAACGCTGGAAATGGCATATCAAAAAACATCCACAAGAGAGAAAAACAGATAAACTTCCTCTCAGAACAGACAAAGGTGAATTGTGACAGCTCCAACTTCGAATTAAACACTGGAAATATACAACAGGGTATCAGCATCAGATGAATTAACGCGTTTATTCTTTTTTATCTCTGATGTTGAGGGAGGGTCTGTCTCTCATCACACTCCGTAGACAGATGATAGGCTGTGATAGCTTCGGGTTATTATGATTTGAGCTTGGTCACTATAAATTTTGTGCATTCTCAGTGGAAAAGACAGCCTGTGTTCATAGGTGATCTATAATCTTGGTGACCTGAAACTTTATGAACACCGTGTATGGGATATAATGTGCTACGAGCAATCCCCCTTTTTCTTGTTTTAACCTAGATAGGTCAGATTTGGCCACTTCTCACAAGAGAGATAACTTCAGCCAAACATTACACTTTTCAGAGAAACATAGTAACAGGAGGTGGTCACTTAGCCCATGGTTCCACCATTCAATGAGATCATGGCTGATCTGTGACCCAACTCCACAGATTTAACTTTGTCTCATATCCCTTAATACCTTCAACTAACAAAAATCTATCAATCTTGATTTAATTTTAACGATTGATCCAGTATTGTTTGCAGAAGAGAGTTCCAAGCTTCTACCATCTTTTGTGGAGAAGTGTTTCCTAATTTCATTCATGAAAGATCTGGCTCTTATCATTTGTCTATGGCCCCTAGTCCTAGAGTGGAGACAGTTTTTCTTCATCTGCTTTCCTTCCTATCTTGAGAATGTCAATGAAATCAATGATTAACCTACTAAATTCCAGGAAATTAAACTTACTGTTAATCTTTCCTTGTAGTTTAACTCTTGGAATCCAGGTATAATTCCAGCAAAACTATACCACACTCCCTCGAAGGTCAATATAGCCTTCCTAAGATGTGGTGCCCAGAATTGCTCACAGTATTCCAGGTGTGGTTTAACCAGAGCTTTGTATAGCTGAAACATGACTTCTACCCCCTCGTACTCTAGTCCTCTAGGTATAAAGACCAGCATTCTATTAGCTTTTTTGATTATTTTCTGTGCCTGCTCATGACATTTTAAAGATCCGTGGATTTGGACCCCAAGTTTCTTTGGACCATCACTGTTTGGAGCTTTTCACCATTTAGAAAATACACTTTTCTATCCTTCTCAGGTCTAAAGTGCCTGACTTCACATTTGCCTACATTAAAAACCATTTGTCACAGTTTTTTCGATTGACCTAGCCTATCAATACATATTTTTAATTTTGCATTTCTATCTACACTGCTTCCAATACATTGGCAAGTCTAGATATGTGATTTTCTATCCTATCATCTATGTCATTAATGAATACAGTGAATAGCTGAGTTCTCCACATGGATCCTTGTAACATATCGCTAATCACATCCTGCCAATTAGAATAGAGGCCTATTATCCCTACCCTCTTCTGTCCTGCTATTTTCCTAACCAGGTCAATAATTTGTCTTCAATTTCATGAACTTCAACTTTAGCTGAGTCTCTTATGAGGGATTTTATCAAATACCTTCCATAAAATTTTAAAGATATTCTGTCACCCTATCCTCAAAAAGACAATAGATGTCAGGAAACTGGTTTATAATGTCCTGGTTTCCTTCTCTCACCTTAAACAGCGGAGTGACATGCACAATTTTACAATCTAAAGGGAATATTCCCGAATAAAAAGAAATTTAGAAGATTATAATTAGCACACCTGCAATGTTCTGATCTACTTCCTTTCAAATCCTGGGGCAGAAATTCTCTGGTCTTGGGGATTTACCATTCTTTAATGCCATTAATTTCTCCATTACTGTTATCTTACTGTTATCTTGCTTGTTGTTTTTTATGACCCTGATTCAATAGTAGTTTCCTTGGGATAGCTGGCCTCTTCCTCTACTGTGTTCCAGAGTTCAGGGCCTCAGCAGCTGAAGGCACTGCCACCAATGATGTGGCAATGAAAATTGGGGACGCGCAAGAGGCCAGGACTGGAGGAGCACAGAGTTCCCAGAAGGTTGTGGAGCTGCAGGAGGTTACAGATCTAGAGAGGGGCAAAGCCACAGAGGGATTTGAAAACAAAAAAGAATTTTAAAATCAAGCCATTGCCAGAAGTTTGACTGATTGGTGACTCAATGAAAAGTAAACAGGATCAGTTCTTATGGCACATCAACAGTGAAGAACTTTGCAATCAAAGCATCAGGATGCATGCGACATCACAAACCAGGCAAATGAAAAATCAAACCTAACCGTGCACTGTCCTCCATTTCCAATTTTTGGAATTCTCTACTTGAGAGTTATGGGTGTTCTATCAATGAATATAGTTAAGGCTGAGACAGACAGATTTTAGATCTATCAGGAAATCAAGGGATCTGGAACGCAACAAGCAAATGGAGTTAAGGCTGATGGATCTAACACAAAGTAATTGAAATGTGGAGCAGATTCAAGGGTCCATATGGTTTACTCCTGCTCCTCTTATGTCCTTAGGTGCCCAGACTGAGCTGTGACATGCAATTGCCTCAAGATTGCCTATGTCTTGTAGCAATGAGTCTGCAAATTAATTTCTGGTTACAACTGAGGGACAACTGTCCCTGACTCCACAGACTCAGGTTTTATACAAGCCTGTGTCCTTCAATACACACACAATCTTTAAATAAAATTATTTTTCAGATAAAACATGGATTTTTTTGGAATATAAACAAAAAATGCTGGAAATGCTCAGCAGGTCAGGCATCATCTGTTGAGAGAAACAGACTTGATGTTTCAGGTCAAGTGACTTTTCATCAGGACTGAAGGTGGTTAGAAATGTAATAGGTTTTGAGCCAGTGAAAGTGGGGAAGAAGATCTAAAGTGAAGTTCTGTGAAAGGGTGGAGGGCAGGAGATATTAAGTTGCAAAAGATTTTATGGTGCAAAAGTCAAAGATAGTGGTAATTGGTAAAGAAACAAAAGGTGTGTCAAGATGAGGCGTGAATGACTACATAGTGGCCATATGAATGTAATATGAAGGATTAAAGAATGAAATGAGACAAGAATGAACCAACAAAAACATAGAACAAGATGGAGACAGATGTTATGATCTAAAAATCTTGAGCTCAGTTCCAAGTATATTGAGTCCAGGAGGCTGTAGAGTGCTGAGTCAAACGAGGTGCTGCTCCTGAAGCTTCATTGGAACAAGGTTAACACCGCTTCTTCATGCCCCAGTTCTTGTAAGGACTATGTCATTCTCCTAGTTTCTTGGTCTGCTGCTTCTGTTCCAACAATGCAACTTTCCACACTGGTGCTTCTGATATGTCTTTCGTTATCTTGAACCAAGAATTCCCCTCCCCACTGTGGTCGATAGGCCTTTCCACTGTGTCCGATCTATTTGACGGGCTTCTGCTGTCATCCCTTCCCATCCCTCCCAGAACATGATAAGGTTCCTCTTGTCCACACCTTCCACCCCACCCACCTCTGTATTCAACAGATCATCCTCCACCTTTTTCACCAGCTCCAGCACCACCACCAAACACAACTTCCCCTACCCTCCCCTTTCAGCATTCCAAAGGGACAGGTTCCTTCCACACAACACTCTGGTCTACTCATCAGTTACCCTCTCTACCTTTCCATGCGAACGCTTGTCCTTTTATATCCTCCATCCTCACCATCCAGGGCCCCAAACACACCTTCCAAGTGAAACAGCAATTTACATGTACTTCTTCCAATTTAGTATACTGCATTCATTGCTTATAATGTGGTCTCCTCACAGTGGGGAGACCAAACGTAGGCTGGGCGATTGCTTTGTGGAACATCTCTGTTCTGTCTGCAAGCATGACCCTAAACCTCCTGTTGCTTGTCATTTTAATCCTCTACCTTGCTCTCATTCTGACCTTTCTGTCCATGGCTTGTTACAATGTTCGTGAAGTTCAATTCCACCCTTGCACCCTTCTGGACTCAACACGGAGTTCAACAATTTTAGATCATAACCTCTGCCTCCCTCTTATTCTATACTTTTTTGTTGTGTTGATCTTGTTTCATTCTTTAATCTTTCATGTTGCATTCAATGACTATGTAGCCTCATCTGGACACATCTTTTGATCCTTTACTATACCCATTACCACTCTCTTTGGTCTTGTCACCATGAAATCTTTTATAATTTAATCTCTCCTGCCTTCCACCCTATCGCATTCCTTCCCTTTTGTTCTTCCTGCCCCCTCCCACCCTTTCACTGGCTCAAAGCCTATTAACCTTCCTTTCTTCAGTTCTGATGAAAGGTCACCTTAACCTGAAATGTCAAATCTGTTTCTCTCCAAAGGTGCTGCCTGACTTGATCAGTATTCCCAGCATTTTGTGTTTTTATCTGCATCTGCAGTATTTTGCTTTTGGATGTTCTGGGCAATTGCCTTTCTTGTTCATCTTTCCTTGCTTCGAGGGCCATTTCCATTTTGCAGTGGTGCTGATAGTAGAATTCCTTGGGTTATTACATGTGCTGATGATTGATTTGAATTTGGTTGATTGTTTTAGAAGTCTATGGCTAGGGAATGTGGGACATATTGCAATAAATCCCACAAATGTCTACACTTAATACATGTACTGAGATTTACTGCTCAGTATCACAAGAGAGAGATAGATACAGAGAAAGAAAAAGATGGAGAGAATGGGACCTAGTCAGAGAGAGAGAGACAGAAAGAGAGTGAGAGAGACAAAGGCAGAGGGAGAGACAGGCAGATAGAGAAAGGCAAAGAAAAGACACAGATAGGGGAGGCGATTCAGTGCATTATAAGTGGTAGATTATATTGAATAGTTTAGTTATCAAACTCCTGGTCTGCAAGAAATCCACCTTCAGGTTGCATTTCTGAAGCAGATAGTTCTGTAATATGTTTATTATGAGTATACAGCACAATACACAACAAATCCCACACATTAAACAAAATCAGTAAATTAAACTTTGCAGGACAATAAGATTCATATAAACAAAGTATGAATAACATAACAGTGCAATCAAGGATACATCTCATCTCAGACACCTGATATACAGACATCTCATATACAGTAGATCTCATCTCAGACATCCAATAGCTTGTTTTATTTGTGAAGTTTGTGCTGGGATTGAAACACTGCCATTTAAGGTGCCCATGTGTATTTATCTCCCAAGCCTGGTACTTTTGAGAGTTAGATGCTGAGTAAACCTCAACACTCTGCCCCAACAAGACGTTCAACTCTAACCTCAGAGTAGCTGCTTCCACTGCATGTGTGAAATTTCCCATGCCATCCATCCAGTGCCCTCTGTGACTGAGATTGCCAGTAGGTACTGAACTCAGGCAAGTTTGATGGGTAATTGCATCTGATCTGTGATCGTCAAAGATCTTTTATATAGGACCCCTTTACAGCCAGAGGGCAAAAATATATTTGGATCTTATCTGTCTGGGCTGGATTTGAAGTTGGATTGAGGGAGTGAAAAGCCATTCTACACGGTAGCTGGGAGTCAGACAGAACTATATTCAGGCTGAGACCAGCGCCTTTAGGAGAGCACGGAAGAAAATTGGTGAGAATACAAGGGGAGAATCCTGTGCATGAGTGAAATCTGTTGCCTGCTGTAGATTATAAAGGTCAATGACTTGTACACCAGCCCAGCTTCAATAAGAAGTTATTTTAAATAGGAATCAATAGGATGCGACTGATAGTTTGGATTTTATGGTACTATGCATAAGATGGACACAGTTCTCTTTTACTCTTGTTCTAAATGTCACCCTGTTGCATGAGAACACAGGACAATGAGTTCCACATTATAAACCAGGAGGTTCACAGTCACAGCGTTTCCATGTGTGCTAGTGACTTTGCACTTGAGTGGTTACCTAGGTGACATTTTCTGCCATTTCAGTATGTAACAAAGATGATAAAAAAAAGACATGACTGTGTGTAACCAAGCAGGAACACAATGAAATGATATGGAAAGCATTTTGTTATTTCTTTAGTGCCTTGGCGAGAGCTCCTTTCAACCCCATGTTCTGCAGCTGGCGTTAGGTTGGAATAGATGCATTCCTGACAGGGAAAACACACACAATATTGATACTTTAGGTTGGTTATAACAATCATTACTTAAAGTTACAGTACTACAGGCAACTCTCTCTATCAAATGAGTAGGAGAGACACAAATTAGGAAGATCCCAGGTTCACCTGATCCCAGCTAGTTCTAGTGCTGTGAACATAGTGAAATGTCCCAATGCCCCTCACAGGAGCGTTGTCAAAAAAACTTTACTCCAAGCACATAAGATAATATCTGGACAGACGATTCTAAGCTTGGTCACAGATAAGCTTTAAAGAGCACTCTAAAGGAGAAGAGAGTTGGATAGGTTTATGGCCCAGGCAGTTGAAGGCACAGCCACCAATGGTGGAGTGATTTCTTTTCATTCATTCATGGGATGTGGGTGTCGCTGGCTAGGCCAACATCTATTGCCCATCCCTAATTGCCCTTGAGAAGGTGGTGGTGAGCTGACTTCTTGAACCACTGCAGTCCATGTGGCGTAGATACACCCACAGTGCTGTTGTTTGGTGTTTGAGGGGGGGGGCGTGACTTTCCAAGTCAGGGTGGTGTTGGAAGGGAACTTCCAGATGGCGGGTAGCAGTTGTGGGTTTGGAAGGTGCTGCTTAAGGACCTTTGGTGAGTTCCTACAGTGCATCTTGTAGATGGTGCACACACTGCTGCCACTGTGCGTCTGTGGTGGAGGAAGTGAATGTTTGTGGATGGGGTGCCAATCAAGCGGGCTGCTTTGTCCCGGATGGTGTCAAGTTTCTTGGGTGTTGAGCCGCACTCATGCAGGCAAGTGGGGAGTATTCCATCACACTCCTGATATGTGCCTTGTAGATGGAGGACAGGCTTTGGGGAGTCAGGAGGTGGGTCACTCATTGCAGGAATCCAAGCCTTTTACCTGCTCTTGTAGCCACAGTATTTATATGGCTAGTCCAGTCCAGTTTCTGGTCAATGGTAACTCCCAGGATTCAGTGATGGTAATGACAATGAATGTCAAGGGGCGATGGTTAGATTCTCTCTTGTTGGAGAAGGTCATTGTCTGGCACTTGTCAGTCCAAGCCTGGATATTGTCCAGGTCTTTCTGCATTTGGACATGGACTGCTTCGGTATCCGAGGAGTTGCGAATGGTGAACATTGTGCAATCATCAGCGAACATCCCCATTTCTAACCTTATGATGAAAGGAAGATCATTGATGAAGCAGCTGAAGATGGTTGGGCCTAGGACACTACCCTGAGGAACTCCTGCAGTGATGTCCTGGAACTGAGCTGATTAACCTGCAACAGCCACAACCATCTTCCTTTGTGCTAGGTATGACTCCAAACAGGAAAGACTTTTCCCTATTCCCACTGTCTCCAGTTTTGCTAGGGCTCCTTGATGTCATGGACAGTCATTCTCACCTCACCTCTGGAGTTCAGCTCTTTTGTCATGTTTGAACCAAGGCTGTAATGAGGTCAGGAACCGAGTGACCCTGGTGGAACCCAAACCGAGCGTCAGTGAGCAGGTCACTGCCAAGCAAGTGCCGCTTGATAGCACTGTTGATGACCATTTCCATCAATTTACTGATGATTGAGAGTAGACTGATGGGGTGGTAATTGGCCAGGTTGGATGTGTCCTGCTTTTTGTGTACAGGACATACCTGGGCAATTTTCCATATTGCTGGGTAGATGCCAGCGTTGTAGCTGTACTGGAACAGTTCTGGAGCACAAGTCTTCAGTACTATTGCCAGGATACTGTCAGGGCCCATAGCCTTTGCAATATCCACTGCCTTCAGACGTTTCTTGATATCACGTGAAGTGAATCGGATCGGTTGAAGACCGGCATCTGTGATGCTGGGGGCCTCTGGAGGAGGCCGAGATGGATCATCCACTCAGCACTTCTGACTGAAGGTTGTTGCAAATACTTCAGCCTTATTTTTTGCACTGATGTGCTGGTCTCCCCTTCATTGAGGGTGGGGATATTTGTGCAGCTTCCTCCTCCAGTGAGTTGTTTAATTGTTCACCACCGTTCATAGCTGGATGTGGCAGGACCGCTGAGCTTAGATCTGACCCTGTTGGTTGTGGAATCACTTAGCTTTGTCTAACACTTGCTGCTTATGCTGCTTGGCACACAAGTAGTCCTGTGTTGTAGCTTCATCAGGTTGACTTCATTTTTAGGTATGCCTGGTACTGCTCCTGCACTCTTCTTTGAACTAAGGTTGATCCCCTGGCTTGGTGGTAAAGGTAGAGCAGGGGGATATGCCAGACCATGAGATAACAGACTGTGGTCGAGTACAATTCTGCTGCTGCTGATGGCCCACAGCGCCTCTTGGTTGCCCAGTTTTGAGTTGCTAGGTCTATTCAAAATCTATCCCATTTAGCACGGTGGTAGTGCCACACAACACAATGGAGCGTATCCTTAGTGTGAAGACGGAACTTTGTCTCCACAAGTACTGTGCGGTGGTCACTCCTCCCGATACTGTCATGGACAGATGCATCTGCGACAGACAAGTGAGGATGAGGTCAAGTATGTTGTTCCCTCTTGTTGATTCTCTCACCATCTGCCGCAGACCCAGTCTAGCAGCTAAATTCTTTAGTCTGTAGTGGTGCTACCGAGCCACTCTTGGTGATAGACATTGAAGTCCCCACCGAGAGTATATTCTGCAATCTTGCCACCCTCAGTGTGCCCTCCAAGTGGTGTTCAATATGGAGTCAACTGAGGGGCTTGCTTGGTCATTTCAGAGGGCGTTTATGAGTCAGCCACATTGCTGTGGATCTGAAGTCACATGTAGCCAGGCCAGGTAAGGACAGCAGATTTCCTTACCTGAAGGACATTAATGAACGAGATGGATTTTTACGACAATCAACAATGGTTTCATGGTCATCTTTAGACTTTTAATTTCAGATTTTTATTGAATTCAAATTCCACCATCTGCTGTGGTCTGATTCGAACCCAGAGCATTACTGTGGATCTCTGCATTACTAGTCCAGTGACAATACCACTATGTTACAGCTTCCCCCTATTAAAATCGGGGGATGCTTAAAAGGCCAGAATCAGAGGAGTGCAAAGGGTTGAGAGGCTGAAGGAGATTACAGAGATAGGGAGGGCTGAGGCCATGGAGGGATTTGAAAACAAGGATTAGAATTTTAAAATTGAGGCACTGCTGGACTGGGAGCTAATGGAGATCAGTGAGCACAGGGGTGATGCCAGGGATAAGAAACTTTAGTTATGAGGAGAGATGTGTTACTGGGACCAATTCCACTATAGCTGGGAGACTTTTAAGAGATTTTAATAGTCAGTATAAACATCTGGACAAAGAACAGATTGAGAGGGCTGAGAATAATAGATAGATATTTCCTGCTCTGATAATATTCTTTTTATCAGTACAGTAACAGCCTGTAGATAGGCACTGACCAATATAGATAACCTTCTAGATAATTGCTAATTCACACAGGAGTTTCTAAACTTTTTGTATGCTCACTGTGTCTCAGTGGAATCCAGCCAGTGGTATGTAGAAATCCTGCAGTCTGAAATGATTTCATCCAACAGTCCTGTGTTGGAGCTGGAGGTGAACGGTTCATCAGAGTAAGACTGAAGATCTGAAATAAAGACAAGATAGCGATTGCCCAACCACTCTGACTAAGAGGCAAATGGAATAGGAAAAATGCTCCCCCTTTAAGGTTCAGTTGGTAACTGCATTGAGAAATCCAGCCCCAGGAAATATCAGGTTGAAGCATGTTGAAAATGCTGGAAATACTCAGGAGGTCTGGCAGCATCTGGAGAGAGAGAAATTCAGAGTTAATATTTCAAGTCGAATATGACACTCATTCAAGTCATATTCAACCCGGAATATTAACTATGTTTTTCTCTCCACAGGCCTGATGTGTATTTCCAGCACTTTGTTTTTATTTCAGTATCTGCAGTATTTTGCTTCTATTCAAGCATGTTAGTGTTAAGTTAGCCTGAGCTCCACCAGGTGGCAATAGGGATATTACAATTGGCCACAGCATCCTGAACAAGATTGTGTAAAAACACCAACTGCTCATCAATACTCTGTTTCCTGTCACTCAACCAACTTTGTATCCATGCTGTTATTTCCCTTTTATTCCCTGGGTTTCAACTTCACCGGGAAGGCAATTATGTGGCATTATATCAAATGCCTTTTGCAAGTCCATGCACACCACATCAACCACATTACCCTCATCAGCCCTCTCCATTACCTCATCAAAACATCCCCCTTGTTTTCTCCTGTTCCATGTACCCATGTCCCAAAACCTGAGCCTCATGGGGGCGGGGGGGCAGTCTTCTCATCAGACAACACTGATGCTGCTATTGATCAGGTTGCTTGGAGGCATGTGAAAGTGATGTATGTAAATTAATTCTGAATCCATCTTTCCCTTCCACCAACATTGCTGAGATAAGGAACTTAACAGCAGGAAATTGAATGTGTTTTGCTCCAGAATGCAGTTCCAACACACACTCTTAATACAGCTCTGCAGAGCAGTAAAGGTGGAGGAGGTGGGTGTTGAAGCTCCAGTAATATTCTGGCGAATCTGTGTTGCAACCTCCTAGGCCAATAAATCCTTCTTGAGGTGCAATGTCCAAAACTGAGCACTGTGCTGGATTCACCATGTCAGATTCTGTGTGCTGGATTTGCCATGCTGTTTTCATTGTGCCAGATCTATCAGGCCTGGCGACTAGGAAGGCCTTGATGGAGAAGTGTCAAGAGGCCAGTGTGAAAAAGGTGCATGTGGTTGGGATCTGTCTCAGCTGTAATGCCTTCCATGTTGGAATAGCTTACTCGCACTCAATGTAGAGGTTCACAGACAAAGAATATGCTGAGGGTGCCTGTGGGACTGTAGCAAAAGGAGGAATCACTGCCTTTAAGATATGAATAAAGAGGTGAGAAAGAAACAATTACTTACTGGAATCGATCTTTAACTTCTCAAAGGACTTAGGAACATCATAGATCCCACTCTGACAGTTTACTAACGAGAAAAAATAAAATCATTAAGGACTGAAAATCTTAACTGCAGATCCCATCCCTTGCTGCTCTTCCTCTCCTCCCCGCCATTCAAGCTTTCCCCAGACACACTATTTCCTGCCAAAGGGATTGGGAGACATGTGACCCTCAAGTCTTCAGCAGTATCACTCCACAAACATCTGCTGAGGAAGGCAGGGATATCGGAATCTTCTTTCTCTCTCTCTCCTTGAGGCAGCACTGTTTATTATGCATGCCCTGCCCAAACATGAACTAGAGACAAAAATAACGAGTGACATTGCTGTGGAAACCCAATTCTTCCTTCATCCATTCTGCTAAGTTGCTGGTGGAAAGGCACAGAGGCCAACACTTCCTGCTGGTGAGCGAGAGAAGGATGGATGAAGAGCTGTGAACGGGTTAATTTTGTATAAGTCTCTTGGTGGCTGAGACTAAATAGCAATGTTAGAGACTTGGGAAACCGTCAGAGCTTGATGAGCAGAACTCTGCATCAGAATATAAATACAGCACAGAGATCTGTGTGCACATTTAGATCAGATGCACATAGTCCCATGTGTATATTTAGATGAAATACAAAGAGACCTTTGATTCTGGAGATTCTTGATTGACAAGGCTGTCAAAGGGTATGAGGGGTGGACAGGGTGGGGAGTTGAGGCCACAATCAGTTCAGCCATGATCTTATCAAATGGCAGAGCAGGCTCAAGGGGCCAAATGGCTTCGTCCTGCTTCTAATTTGTATGTTTGCACAATTCTTCATATGACCCACACGTACATTTAGATGAGTTGTACAGAGACCTTTGCATACATTTAGAATAGATATACAGAGATCTGGGTGCACATTTAGATAAGATATACAGAAGCCATGTGTACATTTAAGCAAGATGCACAGAAGTCTGCATGTACATTTACAAAGATCTGCATTTGTGGTACACAGGGCCTTTGAATGTTTGGTACAATGCTCAGACTATGATACATCCGATTTGAGATTGGTGCAGGCTCTACATTGCCACTGGAACAACATTACTAGGCTCAATCCTATGTCTGCAGTGAGACTGCAACAACGTTTTAACTCTGTACAGAGATATTGTTAACATGCGTACCTTTGCCAGCAATTTCAGGCCATGGACTCAGATCAACATCTGCCTTTGTCTCCTGTTTATTTGGGAGGTGGTCACACGTGATATCTGGAAGTGAGAAAGATCAAGACAAATAAACACTAAATGAAATAGCCATGCAGCGAGGTTGCTGCCACATGGGGTTCTAACCCATCAGGCTGATGGGAGGAAAATCCTCATCGGTTGGGTTCAAGGTGCAAGGCTCCTAAGACACAGAGTTTGAGCATCCTGGGCTAATATTTTTCAACTAGCATTACTAAAATTATTTGGTCATTATTACATTATTTGTAGGAGCTTGTTTTGTGTAAATTGGCTGCCGTGTTTTCTATATTTCAACAGTGACTACATCTCAGATATATGTAATTGGTTGTAAAGGCCTTCGGAACGTCCTGAGGTTATGAATAACTCCATGGAAATGTAAGTTTTTTTTTTCCCCTTTCTTTATTTCTGTTAGAATAGACTCCCAGATGATATTCAGGATGAGCTTGCATGTGAATAGTGATCAGACGGCAGCTTTGAACAGCTGTCTGAATCTGGGAAGAACACATTTATTGCGTGAAACACTCCATAATGGATATGTTAGTTTTGGAAAACATTACTCTGTAATGCAGTGATAATTCATTTTTAACAGAGCTACACGGTCCACACTGGTTTGAGATATACTGAAGAGTGTTCTACTTCTAGAATCAATTAAGCTCAGACCTCCAGATCTGAGCCACAAGAAAATCTCACAATGTAAATAACATGTAATTAAAAAGATTATTATTAGGTGATGATTGAATGGCCCATTTCACTAATAATAAGAACAAAGTCCTTTGTTCCAGGTGCTTTCTCACCATTTGCTCCTCTGCTCAGTTTACTGGGTCCTTCCTGTGCCCATTGCTTACTGCTTCTCATTGGCCTCCCTTCATCTTTGCATTACTAAGCACTTCCTCTTGTGAACATTTCACACCTTACACACAAGTAATAATCTTAAACCCCAAGCAAACAATCTTACCGTGGTGGGCATGAGCATGTGGCAGAAAATTGCCAATTAATAAGCACAAAAATTGGAATCTCACTCAGAAGCTGATGTGACTGGTGCAGCAGGTACTGTTCCTGGGTTTAGTGATAGATAGCTTCTGTAAAGGAAGCTCTGCAGCTGACTAGGCTACACCTGAACCAGTGGCAAGATTGGGCCAACACTGGGCTTCCTCAGCAGTGAGATCCCTCATCTTAACAAGTGCAAACCTATTGTAAAATTATAGAATATTACAGCATAGAAGGAGGCCATTTGTGTTAGGCCAGGTATTGAGGGTTATGAAACGAAGGCAGATAAATGGAGTTAAGATTTGAGCAACTGTAATCTAACAAAGGCTATTACAGTTTCTGTATTCCACTTGGTCCATTGTGCTTATGCTGGCTCTTTGAAAGAGTTATCCTATTAGTCCTACTCTCTTGTTTTTTCCCCATAGCCCTGCAAAATTTTCCCCTCCAAGAAATAACCCAATTCACTTTTTGAAAGATATTGTTGAATCTGCTTCCACCAACTCTTTCAGGGTACATCCCAGATTGTAATAATTCACTGTATTAAAAAAATTCTGATCTCACCTCTGATTCTTCGTAAACAATGAATGTCAAGCTTAAAACATGTGTTTGGGCGGATTTTACCCACTTGGTCTATTGGACAGGGGAACTGTGACAACACTTTGGTCAGTTGTGTTAATGATTACCTCAATAACTGATATAAAGTAACCAGTTCACAGTGGGAGTGTCCTAATAATATTGGTTTTGGCAATAAAACAAAGGGAAAGGACTGGCAGGACAGCAGAGGTAGTGCTGGCAGTGGAACTCTGATTGTAGGGTGGCAAGGTCTTGGTCGTTAAACCAAGGTGTTGCCCGACATGTATCAGCTCCAAAAGGCTGTCTCTGGGAGCAGCATACACATAGGCACTTTGGAACAGGAGGAAGCCATTCAGCCTCATGAGTCTGTTCCGTCATACATTTAGATTACAGCTGATCTGTGTCTTAACTCCATTTACCCACATTGGTTCTGCACCCCTTTATTTCCTTATGCAATTGCAAAGAGCATGTAAAACAGTCTGTCAGCAAATGTTCCAGAAACAATGGCCGCTTGTTGGAGAGTGTTGCAATGTGTGAATGTGTTTCTACCTGGTTAATGGTTAGTCATTTATACAAACCAATTGAAAAGGTTACACATGCTAAACTTTATAAGCCACAGGAGTTCCCCTTCATTTTGGCAAACCATAAGCTCCAAAACACAAATTTGTGACTCAGTCTGTCCTGATTCCTTTAACTAGCTAAGCAAAGCAAAAACACATCAATCATTTTGTGTTTAAAACTGGCCAGTGAGGTCAGTGCAGAATGCACTTGGGGGAAGCAACATTCCAGAGTGGGGGGCGGTGGGGAAATGGCTCTCACAATGGATTCATCATTCACCGCACCACCTCCCCCACCCCCACCCTGGGGGTTCATCATTCCCTTCAGATTTACTGCACCCTTCGGACTCCCATATGTGCCGAGTGAAAAATGGCCACATCCCTGAGAGGAGGAGGAGGGAATGGGGAGGAAACATCACCGTCCTATTGCTGATTTAGGACCTGTTCAAGGAATTGGTTGATTTCTGAGAGCAGAATTACCACTCGGAAAGCCCAATGGAACCAGGGAAAATCAGCAAAATTAAATTAAACAAGTTCAAGCGACGCCCACATCCCATAAATGAATTTTAAAAATACTCTAAAAATAACTATAATTCATTGGATTAAATAAACAAACACTGTAAAGACTACAGTCCAGAAATTCACACTTTAGAATAGCAGTATGGTTTCATTATCCACATCCTCCTCCCCTGTGCTGGATGATGTTACACTATTGGAGCTCACATAAGAAGGTTCAACTACAGTTAGATATCAGACCATGGTTAATGCAGCACTGAGCAAATCAGCCCAGTCGCAGAGTGAGCACCCAATTCCGCCATAAGAATTTCGTAACTGACCTAAAATGTTGAAATACTTAAACGAAGTCTCCCGCGATGCAACAGAAGATTTGTGGAGATGTACAGTGTCTGAGGTGAAGTCCTGACTCTGTATATCTGAGGAGCTGAACAACTCTGAGGAATTTTCCCGCTTGGTCTTGTCCTGACAAAGTGATGCTGCTCTTTCAATCAGACAGGGGATGTCGTGCCTAGGAAAGGAATTCTGAGTTACAGAGTGAAGGCATTTTCAGAGCGCTTGATTCACCAGGAAATCTTCCCACTATAGGGAAAATAAAGGACAACCCAGTACAGCTGCACAACTCACATCGACCATCTCATTCCTCATATACACAACCTCTCTTGCTCTCTCCCTCCAGCATTTGGAGGCACAGACATTCTCAGACAAAGGTTCTTTGAAATACTCTTCTACACATTCTTATGCTCCGTCTCTTTCTAGAATTTTCCTGTTCTCAAACATAACCTGGGTTTTTATAACACACGAGTTCCTTTCCATCACGGTCTCATTTTTGCACAAATACTCTATCAAACACAAGTTTCTTTCATACATGTACAAACTCTCTATACCAATCTTTAAAGCTCGCAAATATTTCCCTATCCACGGAGGATAAATGGCTGAAGAAAAGTACATAATGTACAAGTTGCACGTAAGCTGGGTCCTGTATCTACCCTTATGCAAACGCTTTATTGCTGCATCATAAATTCTGATGTCATTGGATTTCCATTCTGGAATTTCAGTGTAACATAAAATAGATCCTATGCAATGTTCCTGCTCCCATATGCTTTGGATAGGAGCATTTCCAATTCAAACAAATAAGCTTTATCATTTATTTTTTAATGAAATACCTTTGATGTATTTTGTCAACATTCCATTTGTGTGTGTGATGGTGATTCATTATAAAATATCAGTGGTTCTTCTGGTGCCTGAATCTGCCCATCACAGCATCCAACTCTATTTTAAACTTCCCCCAATGGTTTTGGCTCTATTACTGTGTCTGGAGGATTATCCCAAGAATTCAACATTATGAATAAATAATTTCTTATAAATTTTAAATTCACTCTGGACTCAAAGTGAGTGGGGATTATTTCTTCTGGCCAGTGGGTCAGTAACCAGAGGTCACAGATTTTGAATAATTGGCAAAACTACTAGAGGGGAAATGAGGAGAAATTTCTTTGCATTGAGACAATTGGTAAAAGCAGCAGAAGGGCGTTCTGGAAAATAAACATTTTACACAGTTAGTTGTTATGATCTGGAACACGCTACCTGAAAGTGTGGTGGCAACTGGACATATACTTAAAAAGGACTAATCTTCAGGGTTACAGGGAAAAAGCTATATTGTGAGACTAAATTGTACAGCTCTTTTAAAGAGCATGAAGTGGCTTCTTTCTGTGATGCAAGATTCTATGATTCTATAACTCATTAAAATCTGATCTCTTCTGGCTTATCCTGAAGTAATATTCTGGATTTCGGGGAAACCGCACGTGCCACTGGGGAAGGCTCACCATGTACAGGCGGAGTTCTTCTTCCCTGGTCCAGGAAGCTGCATGGCTTTCCACAGAAACTCCATCCAGATGGCCCGCAGGTCCGACCTTTCCGCAGCCTGATACACAAAACAAGGAGACCGAACAAGGTGAAGAAATGGGTGGGTCAGCGTTCTTAATCTATGTAATGAAGGAATGGAAATTGACGCAGGGATTGAGCTGTGCAAGGCTGGAACATTGCTGATGACTCAGATCCATAGAACTACATAGAATTTACAGCACAGAAACAGTCCATTTGGCTGAATGGGTCCATGCCAGTGTTTATGCTCCACACGAGTCTCTTTCCATTTTTTTTCATCACTCCATCAACATATCCTTCTATTCCTTTCTCCCCAATGTGTTTATCTAGTCTCCTTTAAATCCATCTATTCTATTCACCTCACATACTCCCTGTGGTAGTAACTTCCACATTCTCACTACTCTCTGGCTAAATAAGTTTCTCCTGAATTCCCTTTTGGATTTATTAGTGGTCAATTTATATTTATGACCTTTAATTTTGGTCTCCCCACAAGTGGAAACTCTTCACTGCATATACTCTATCAGATCCCTTCAGAACCTTAAAGATCTCTATCATGTCATCCTCGGTTTTCCCTTTTCTGGAAAAAGAGAGCCCCACAGCCTGTTAAGTCTTTCGTGAGAGTTATAATCAGCATTAGAATGCTGCCCCTGAACTTTAAGCTGTTTAAAATTATAAACATAGTAGATTAGCTAAATTAGACTAAGTGGTGACTTGGGCCCGAGCTTGGTAGGTAAAAACCATCAGTTCCACTAAGGCATAAGGCCAGAAAGTGCTATCTTTAATGCCCTGGCCTGTACTAAGTTAACTGGTCTTAGCTGGGGTGCCCACATACAATGAGCCTCAACAACTCCGAGTTAGGGAAAAGAAAGGAATGGATTAAGCCATTTCAATGCTTTGAAAGTTTGCTTACAACTAAAAAATAATTGTAATGTGAGGAGCTGAGCTCTTGCATTCACTGGAGCAACAATAATAACTTGGGATTTCTAAAGCACCTTTAACATAGTTAAATCTCAGAGTTATGAGCAAAAATTGAGTAAACCACATAGTGAAGTATGAAGGCAGATGACTACAAAAAAGTAGATTTTAAGAAGTGACTTAAAAGGAGGAGAAGGAGGTTTAGGGAGGAAGTTCCAGAGCTTAGGGTCTTGGCAGCCGAAGGCACTGCCACCAATGGTGGAGTGATTAAAATCAGGCATGCTCAAGAGGCCGGAATAGGAGGAGCACAGAGATTTCAGAGGGCTGTAGTGCTGGGGGCAGTTAGAGGCCATGGAGGGATTTGAAAACAAAAGCAAAACAGTCTAAGAAAAACTGGTCTTTCAAAAATCACCATCTTCCTAAACATCTTTTAAAAAAGATCCATGATACCAAGCAGTATTGCTTAATGTATTTGCATCATACTTATATAGATTGATGTGCGAATCAAAGCATGGTTCGCCACTGCGATCTAATTATTAATCTTTATGGTAATTCCCAAGAAGTTTATTACAGCGGAATAGACAACAGGTGTCAAGGAGAGGATGAGATTGTGAAGAATACAGCAAAGTTGGGAATGGTGATGGGTCCTATATGATAAGATGGAGGGGAGAACAAAATAGGCAATGTTGGGCCAAACATCTTTTCCTGATCCTGAAAGTGGTCCCATTGTCATTTAAAATATCAATTTTTATTCACTTTCCCAAATTGTTCAAGAGAGATTCAATTAGATCTTTCAGTTGTGACTCTCAATGCTGGTGACATTGAGGATTATATGGCAATTCAGAAGAATATTTAAGTTACTCATGAATGAAATTCCTCAACTGATTACCATAACAACCAATTACTCAAACAGAAGAAACAGCCATGCATTTTATAAGTGTTTACATTTTAGCTTAATAGAATAAAAAGGCCACTGAGGCAAACTAGGAAGTGGAAACATGTAAGCCATTGGCTGCTAAATATAATCAGTGATCAGTACAATAGGCATATTGCCATTTTCTAATCTCCAAAGACACTGGCCCAACTTGTGGTCTTACACAGTTTAGACTTACCAGCAATTTCCTCTTCCCGTTTTTCATGACTATTTCAAAGGGATATTCGTGGTTTGTGGCTTTGATTTCTCTCACGGACTGAACCTGTCGTTGGATAAGTTCTGTGATTAATACGTTTGATCAGCTTGTAATTATATTTATTGCAGTTTTTCCTATTTCTCCTGAAGGCCTGAATTCCTGCTGCAATACAATCCCATGAGAACTGTCACCACCTTACTAAAGTGGCCACTTTTTCATGTGCAGAGTCTAGCCAATGGGTTTATGCAACTGGTGTGCATTTGAATACAAACCAATTTCAGATCAGCAGGAGCAGATGAATTTGATTCCAATTTCCACTCACCCTCAAGTACCATGAAAATATGCTCTCTCCTCCGAATGCCATTCCAGAGGGTTGAGCACGTAATCTAGGCTGACAGTTCAGTGAATACTGAGAGAGCATTGCACTGTTATCTTTCAAATGTGATATTATACTGAGGCCCCAGATGTCCACTCAGGTGGATGTACAAAATACTATATTTGAAGAGGAGATGGCGGGGCTTCCCAGGTGTCCTGGCCGACATTTATTGCTCAACCATAAATCATTAAAACAGATGATTCCATCATTTATCCCATTTGTGGGACCTTGCTGTGCACAATTTGGTTACCCTGTTCCTACATTATATAAGTGACTACACTTCAAAAAAAAACATTGTCAATGAAGTGTTTTGGGAACTTCTGAGGTCATGAAAGGCGCTATGGAAGTTCTTCCTTTTATCTTTCCATTTTTCGATTGCAGCTTGTATTTCAGTTTTGGGAATCTACCATTCAACATATTAATCTTCTGAATCCTTCAATTAGATTAGTTTGTAGTTCACTTCCTGGTTTCCATTGTTAATGCAAACTATCCAAACTCCAATTAAGTTCCAGCTTGTAACTCACTCCTGGTATCTGTTATTCTACATTTTAAAAAAAACCTCTGAACCCCTCAATTAGATTCCAGCTAGCAACTCACTCCAGGGTATCTGTTAAAAACAAAAAGCTAAAAGCTACTGCGGATGCTGGAAATCCAAAACAAAACAGAATTACCTGGAAAAACTCAGCAGGTCTGGCAGCATCGGTGGAGAAGAAATCAGTTAACGTTTCGAGTCCTCACGACCGAAGGGTCGTGAGGACTTGAAACGTTAACTGATTTCTTCTCCACCGATGCTGCCAGACCTGCTGAGTTTTTCCAGGTAATTCTGTTTTTGTCCAGGGTATCTGTTATTCTATATATGAGCCATCTAAAGCTCTAAATAGATTCCAGCCTATAACTCACTTCTGCACTATATATCATAAACAGCACAGAAGGGGCCTTTCCAGCTCATTGCGTCTCTGCTTGAATGAGTTATCAATTAGTCCCCTCTCCATCTTTCATAGCCCTGAAAATATTTCATTTTTAAATATTGGAAGTAATTATTGAATCTGTTTCCACCACCCTTTCAGGCAGTTCATTCCCGATCATAACTTGCTGAGTAAAATAAATTATCCTCATCCACCCCTGGCACCCACCTCCCCCCCCCGCCCCCCAACTTCCTCTGGTTACTGACCCTCCTATTAGCTGTTTCTCTCTATCTGTTCTATCAAAGCTCATCAATTTTGGACACTTCTATTAAATCTCTGTTTAACTTTCTCTGATCCAAGGAAACAATTTCAGCTTCTCCAGTCTTCACCTAACTGAATCCCTCATCCCTAATAACATTCTGCTACATTTCCTCTGCATCCTCGCCAAGATTTTGACAACCTTCTTAGTGTGTGGTGCCCCGAATTGGACACAATACTCTAGCTGAGCTCTAACCAGTGATGTATAAAGGGTCAGCATTATTTCTTTGCTTTTGTACTTTATGCCTCTCTTTATAAAGCTTAGGATCTTGTATGCATTTTTTAAACAGGTTTATCAACTTGTCCTGCCGACTTCAAAGATGTGTTTATGTCAACTTCAGATTTCACTATTCCTGCAAGTCCTTTAAAATGTTACTGCCTCTCCTCATTTTTCCTTCCCCTTAATAACCCTTTGAATCTCTTATATTCCAGATTGTAGCTCTGCTGTAACCTAGTGACTATCCCTGTAATCTGCAATCCTTCTCTCAGTGAAAGGAGTATTACCCTTTAATGAATCAGACTAAAATATTCACAGTTATACAGTTCAGTACATTACTTGATCCCAGTAGGGGCATACATGTTATCGTCAGGTGATTCTTAAATGACTTTTCTTCAGAACCCACCCAGTAGCTTCTATTTTTTTGTACCATGTGCTCAGTTTATTTTACTCTGTCTCTCTGGTATAGGTAACGATTTGTTCAAAGATTAGATTTTAAAAGTGTGCCAAAAACAGGACATTGTCAGGGTGGATGAGAAATAGTCACATGGCTGTTACCTTAAAAAATATAAATAAATGGGTTGGATAGAAAGAAAGTTATTCTGCTGGTGAGGGAGTCTAGGACAAGGGGACATAATTTTAAAACCAGAGCCAAGCCATTCAGGAGAGAATTTAGGAAAACACTTGTACAAGTGTGGAAACTCACTCCCACAAAAAACAGTAGATGCTAGCTCAATCAATAAATTCAAGGTCTGAAATCAATAGGATTTGGCTAAACAAGATTATAAAAGGATATGGAACCAAGGCAAGTGCATGGAGCTACAATACAGATTAGGCATTATCTTGCTGAATGACAGTAAATGCTCAAGCCTCTAGAGCGAGGCCATATTCTTTGGGAACTGGGCTGACCGATCATTTGTCTCTCTTCACCATAAGGTCAGGCTGCCTGAATGTGCTGAGGATATGCTTTGAAGAGGCCTGGGCAAGTGCCAAAAACTGGGAGGAGCGTATCACCAAGGTGAGGCACAAACTGGGCATGTGGGAGCAATGCTCCCTCTCCATTTCAAGTAAGAGCCTGGTCAACAGGTGTGAGGTGCTCTCAATGTTGCTGTCAGGTATGGCACATGCCCCGATTTTGCGCCGCAGCTGTCACTTGAGCCATCTACATCATCTGGAGATCAAAGTTGAGTCATGTCTGCAGGGACACCATGTACAAATCTCTGGATGGGGGAGGGGGGTGGTGATGGTAAAAACGTACCCAACGTCGCCCTAATCCTGATGGCTACCTTTGTATGCAGTTACATCAAGCTGTGCATAGACCCTCAGTACACAAACGGCAAGTGTCACCTGGCCTCGGTGTTGCGAAGGATGGGTCTGGCCACATTGCTGTGGAATGCTCCAAATAGTTGGACCGTGCCATATCACCTGTCCCTCGTGGAAATGGTTGTGCACAAAAACACCTTTGACCACAAGTCCATCAGGCAATGGTCTGCATGTAATGGCCTCGAGGCCCTGAAGGAAAAGGAGATGGTGGATCCTGTTGGATGGTTCCCTGAGCTGACTGTCAAAAGTCATTTTGCAGAATGCCTCATCACCAGAACTTTCAAACAAGCACCAAGACCTAGCTTGGCTGGTGATGAGAAATGCACTCCCTGTCAGATCCTTCATGCACGCCCGAAGTCCCTGCGCCATTGCACGCACGCTGCCCTTGAAGCAGCTGCAGGGGTGGGGGGAGGGTGTTGAAGAGACGGTCACACACTGCCTTGTGGAATGTGTCTTTGCAAAGAAGATCTGGAAAGAGATGCAACGATTTTTGACAAGGTTCATCCCAAGTGGCTCTACGGGCTGTTCCCATGGACACACACTGAGACAAACATCAACTGCTTCTGGGGGATTATCAATTCAGTGAAAGACACTCTTTGGTCTGCCCGAAACTTGGTGATCTTCCAGTGCAAAGAGTTGTTGCAGACTGGCACATTCCAAGATCCAGGACTACATGCTGAGGGATGCACTAAAGCTTGGAGCAGGGACCGCAAAGGCACAATGGGGAAGGGCCAGTATGTAAAGCTTTTCAGCCATAATGCACCGAAGGGTTGGTAACCATGAAGAACCTCTAGGACTGTAAGGATGTTCTTGACTGTATATAGTAAATGCAACTGTGTAGAAGCACCTCAGAGTGCAATATGATCTATGTAGAAAATGCGAGTAGCATTGCACTTTCCTGTTATGACAATTTGAAATGTTTTATAATATTCTTTTAGATGTTTTATGAATAAAGTATTTTTTTTGCAAAAAAGGGACAGTAGAGTCTCAAGAGTCCAGACAACATATCTTCCCAACTGTTACAAAACATGTAGTTTAAAGAATGAGAGCAATCTGCGCAACATCTTCAACCCAAAATACATGAAGACCAAAGGAAAAAGATACTTCAGCATTTTCTTTTGTCCTTCTTCCATTACATTGCTGACCTGTTTAGACTGTACCTGTGCTATGAGTCATTCAGTGACTGGCAGATGAGCTGGAGATCTGCTCTTTGGGTGTCAATGTTTCTGCTTGAATCATGTGTGAAATTGCCTCAGGGTATTTTGCTCTCTAAATTTCCCACACATTGTGCCAGTGACAAGTTTTCTTTTCTAGAGTACTTTCCCATAAGGGTTGCGCCATCAAAAACAGCTCCTCCCATTCTCTCTACAAAGCATAAAAGATTAGAATTTCTATAGCTCCTTTCATGACCTCAGGATGTCCCAAAACACTTCACAGCCAATTAAGTTTTTTTTGAAGTGTAGTCAATGATGTAATGTAGGAAACACAGCAGTTAAGTTGTGCACAGCAAAGACTTACAAGGAACTGGTGGACAGCACAGTGTCTCGGAACTGTAGGTCTATAAACATATCTTTGGAAATTCGAGGCATCCTGTTACAGCAAAGCAGGAAGTTTGACCTGTGGGTTTTTAAACCTTCCAGTTATGTGGTGTTTAAGTAATTCTACATAGGTAAAAAGTAATCCTAGGGTCTAGAAAACAGGAAGATTTTTTAAGCTCTGGTGCACTCTGCAATGTGGAAGTGCAGAGAATTCTGGAATGAAGATTTCCCCCTCATGAAAACAATCCCACCATGTTGAATTAATTCCAGTCTAGTCTCACAGCAGCCCTGATGATGGCCAGTATTCTGAATATTTTATTTAAAAAGCCAAAGGGAATGCATGGAGAGAGCTCTCCCAAGGCAGAGAAGAAAAAACAAAAGCTCTTCTGACAATGGCTGAAATTGGGAAATCAGTGCTTGGGGAACTTTAAGACTAAGCACTTCCTGCCATTCCATGGCAGAATATGTTGAGACACCAACTAACCATGGCATACAGCAACAGTAAGACACTTTGGAGGTGGAAATTTATTTTGCGTGGTGAGGCAAAACAGGCGAGATTGGGTTGTTGCCCGTTGTACACAGCGCATGAGATTCAGTTCCTTCGCAGTTAATGCTGCCTATGAAGGGTGGCCAATCTAGTATCACCCATTTTGCGTTGCCCAGAAAGACAAATTTCTACCACTTAATGTCATAATACACTCCTTATTTTCATTAGAGACATTCTAAACATGACTCACCATGTAGATATAGTATTGACCCCGGAGGTGACACTATGGAGAAATAAAATTATAGTGTTATGATTCAGGCCATACATACTTATCTACGAACATACAAACTAGGAGAAGTAGACCACTCTGCCCTTCAAGCCTGCTCCGCCATTCAGTAAGTTCATGGCTGATCTGATTGCAACTTCCCACCTACCCCCAATAACCTTTCTCCCCTTGTTAATCGAGAATCTATCTAGCTCTGCTTTAATAACATTCAAAGACCCTGCTTCCACTGCTTTTTCAGGAAGAGAATTTCAAAGACTCACGACCCTCCATCATATAGTGAGCTAAGAAATTATGCCAGAGCAGTAAAGGAGATGGTTTTTTTTTAAGCAAAATACTTACTGCCTCACAATCCTTTTCAGTGTAGAAAAATAAGGTGGTATTTTGGAGTCTAAACCAGTATTTTGCCCAAGCAAACCTCTGCAAAGGGAGAGAAAGAGAAATTTCAGTCTTTACTCTTTAGAATACTGGATTTGTCCAGTTTCCTTCCGCCTAACAGAATTCCAAAGACACAAAACAAATAAATGAAAACAAAATAACTTACCATCTTATCTTTTCGCTTTTTCAAATATCCTTCAAAAACCAGGTCTTTGCCATTCTCACTTGAAGCCATCATAACGAGCGTTTATGGTTTGCAGAATGACTCAGTGCAAACATTTATGCACTGATGAGGCTGATCTGGAGTTGCAGTTTCCACAAAACGCTTCTGCTTTTCTCACAAAGGATCAGCTTTTTTGTGACCTAGTACAGGTGTACGTGTGATAGCACCGCCCCCACTAGAACTAGACAATCAAGGTTGGCTTGCCAAAACACTTCCTTGTACTCTGCTACAGGCATAATTTCAATAACCATTTAACCCTTTATGGGTAAAATACTACAGCCGCACGCTTTCAAAAATATAAAATTCAGTTCCAATATCTTTGAGAGGATTTTGGATCAGGTGCAATATCTTTGGCATTACTCACCTTGGACAAAATATTGCAGCCTTTCACCTCATAGAAGGAAAAATAAGTACAACTGTTATTCTATTGCTAGTGATAGTATAATATTCTGACCAGATTAACGTTTAGCCCCCAAGAACCATGCTCTACAAGACCTCTTACTATTTTGGGTGAAAAATCATATTGGGCAATCCACAGGTATGCTGAGAACTAAAGTTAAGGTCAAAGCCATAAACACTGGTGTATAACACATTGAATAAAATAAACTTTAGAACTATGAAGAAGGTACTAGGAAGGTTAAGCAGGAAGGCAAAATACTGAATGAAAACTGGAAATATTCCAGGACTGTTTTAAGGAAAGTTGCACAGGTCAATCACGTCACCATGAAGCTGGCTCATATTCTGAAACTTTACAAATTCTCACATTATTATCAATTCCCAACCTTTGCTACACTGCTGTGGGGAGAAACAGACTAGAATTCAGATCTTCCTTGCATGGAGAGAGGACCAATCATTCCAACAACTCCCAGCAGGTGCTGTACAGCAGTGCCAGTAGAAGCTTGTAAGTGGGCCCCTGCCTATCCTCTTAGCCAGGGAAAGATGAATAGCAGATATGCTTGGGATGGGGAGAAGTGAATTACAAACAAATAGAAAAGATGGCTTTAAGGGCTGTGCAAAGGAATTATACCTCTACGAAAAAAGGGAATATAATCACAGGACAGGTTACAGAAGTTTAAAAAATCTGGAAATTTAAGAACTATTTTAAAAGCCAGTAGGTTCGAGGTCCAATAGTCATAAAAAAGGCATGAAGATAACCAAAATGAGAATTAGATGGGATAAGTGAAAAGCAAAGCTAAATTTCTTAAAGTAGCAAGACAGCTTTTTTAAAAGAAAAACAACGTATAGAATAGGCAGAGCTCTAAAACACCAGACAAACACGGTTCAAAGTCTTATACAAGGATTTAGGAAATAGCAACAGCTTACATTCTTTACACCAAATGAAAGTGGGTGAATTTCTAGTTAAATTGCTCTGGCATCTAAAGAAGAGGTTTGGGACAATGGGTTTTAAGGAAGGTGAATCAATAAATATTTAAAAAGAGTGACACATCTTTGGATCCAAGAGAATCTGGGTGAGGCTCAGGTGTAGTGCTTTCAAATCTCTAAATATACAACACACACACACACACAGGGGAGGTCTAGGTGCAGAAGGCTGGGAAGTTTCACAGCTGAATCCTGAAGCTAAGAAAGAAAATGAGCAAGATTAAAATCAGTCTTACAGACCCACTTAGTCTAAAATCTACAGTGGTTCGCATGATTGAGGGCATTTTATAGGATGGGAATTATTCACTTGCTAAAGTGAAACAAGCAACATTTTTCGGTTCTTCTACTGTTAGTAAAATTATATGTAAAAGAGACATATTCAAAGGATTAATAGCAGCCTGTGAAGAAAGCATTTAAACCAATTAGACTGAACAATGGCCCAGCAATAGAAAGTCAAAAGGGTTGATAAACAACACAGTTTTACCTGGGAGCAGTTACAATTGTAAATGGTTGATGTAATCTTCAGTGTTCAGAAATGGCATTTAGGAGTGAGTCCATGAACAGTTTTTAAAAGAAATGTGATGGTTGCTCGAAAAAGAATATTAAACGATATGGATGCAAACAGGAGTGTGGGGTTAGGTTTGGCGGTTCAGGTGGAGGGAAAAATTGGCAGATACTTGACTGGTCAAAAGGCCTGTCAGCACTGTAACATTCTACAAAACCAAACTTCTAGCCAAATTGTTCAAAAGACAGATTGCAATGGAATGAGGCTAGAACACACAGACAAGCAAATATCCATTGTATAAATGAAAACGATTGCTTGCTATATACAAGCATTTCTTGATCCAACAGGATGCCTTCACCACACAGTTTTTTCATTCAAATCTAACCTGTTGATTGGGAGAAGTCAAATGTTCCTGCTCAGCAGACACAATCTTGTCCTATATAGATTCAAGCCAATACAGGACCATAAAGTAGCATAACCAACCACCAGAAAGAAATGATTCTAATGCGTAGATGCATTATCAATGATTCCTGTTCAAAGAATAAATGGATTCAGATTACCCAGATATCAAATCCCCGCTCAAGGATATAGTTACTCTCCTTTCTGTCTGTTTAATTTAAACCTGAAGAAAAGCAAGTCTAACTTGCAGTATTCGCTGCCAACAAAACTTGGTATTGTTTGAAGGTGTAGTGAAACTGGCACCTGTCCTGGGAATAAATGTTACTTTTCCACCCCTTATTTACTCCTTAATTCTTAGCATGGATCAACAACTTGTATTTATGTAGCACTTTTAACATAGTAAAATGTCCCCAGGTGCTTCACAGGAACATCAATCAAAATTTAACAGAGATACATAAGGAAGTATTAGGACAGATGATCAAAGGGGTAGGTTTTAAGGAGTGTTTTGAAGGATGAGAGGTAGAGATGTTTAAGGAGGGAATAGCTTAGGGCTCAGGAAACTGAAGGCGTCTATGCCAATTGTGGAACGATGAAAATCCCATTCTCCAATTAAATCCTCTTAATGCAAACAGCCCAGTGCTGTTATTTCACATGTTAAGGATAAGGGGAACAGCAAAAGGAGAAGTCAGTTGTACAGATTCGTAGATGGGAAATCTTAATATGGGTAAAACCCTATGGGGAGGAGCTACTTCCTGTAAACTGACAATGCAATTTCAATGGGGAAGTATATAGAATAAAAGTGGATAGGAAAGAATTTAACAAAAATAATTAAGCAACAGTATTTCAGTTAAGGCAAGAGTAAGCTCTTGGGTGGGGGGGATCACAGATTGTTTGGCTTTTTTGGGATTGCAAATTAACAGGAATGGAAGCCATTGGTTTACTTTCCCAGTCTAAAAGCCAGTAAGTAGCACAGGGGCAGCAATGCCTACATTTTATGATTTGTTACTGAGACTGCTGGTGTAGTCAGTTTGAATCTTTTGAGAGCATGTATTAGTTTCTGCGCTTTTAGATAGCAAATACCTGATCTACATTTTGACCATCCCAAAGGGAAAAACTGGGCAGGGTGGGTGGGGTTGGCGTGCTGTGAAGTGTTGGCTATAGTCCTTCTCAGAGGGCTCAAACGTGCTCAAAAGACATCAGGTGCATTCCTATTATTGAAGCTACCAGCAGTGCTCGAGTTAGGAGTCTCTCAAGTAGATTCCTGGCTGGCAGGATGGTGGGGGTATTGTGTCTGCACGGGGCACAGATGAGGAAGGATGTTGAGGCCTTAGCGAAGGTGCAGAAATGTGATCACCTGATTACTAAAGAATTGATTCCCTCAGGTTTTAGATGCTTCCCCTGCCATCAAGGAGACATGGTTTGGAATGTTATAACTGTCTGAAGGCTAGGGCTGTATTAACATGAGTGCCAGAGTTGCACAAAGGTTTATTATGTACAATCCACTTCCACTGAACTTGGTACAGGTTTACAGTTATTTGCAAGGAACCTTGAGAAAACAATACCTTGACCCAGTTACTCCTTTCTGACTCTTTTTCTGGAAGATTTTCTATACTTATCCATGAAAAGTCACTGAAAAGTCTCCGACTGCCTCTGTAAACAAGGGATCTTTTGTGTTTGACCCATTAACAACTGCGGTTCTCACAAATTAATTCATTATTGCATCACCTGGGAGGAGAAAACTGAAATTGCTGAGCAGGGAATAACCATTTTAGATCTAAAATGGAAGTAAAATATTGCAGATGCAGGAAATCTGAAATAAACACAGAAAATGCTGGAAATATTCAAAGCCTGGCAGGATCTGTGGAGAGAGAAAGAAAGTTAATGTTTCAAGTCAAAAAGTGGTGAAAGGTCTTCAGACTGAAATGTTAACAATTTCTCTCTCTCATGCAGCCGGACCTGCTGAATAGTTCCAGCATTTTCTGTTTTTAGATCTAAAATGAGTCTGTCCTGTTGCTCAGAACTATCTGTGATGTGAAGTGCCAGCTGGGAGGCACAGAAATGGCAAATCAACTAAATTAATGCAATAAGATACTGATAAAGGACTTTTTCCCCCATACTGTTATCTTGCCACCTCAAAGAAAAGTAAGAACTTGCATTTCTATAGCACCTTTCACAAAGCCAGGACATCTCAAAGCACTTCAAAGTCAATGAGTACTTTTGAAGTGTAATCACTATTATAATGTAAGGAATGTGACGGTCAATTTGCATGAGATCCCAAAAACAACAATGTAATGATGACCAGATGATCTGTTTATAGTGCTTTTAGTTGAGGAATAAATATTTACCAGGGCATAAGGAAAAATATCTACTCTTCTTTGAATACTATGAAATTTTTGCACCTGCCTGAGATTTGGGGGCGGGGGGGAAAGAGAGAATAGGCTTTGATTTGAAAGAATTGATACACCAAGTGGAAACGACAGGCAAGTTGGTTGAGTACTACAAAGCCAGTAGCACAGGGGCAACAATGCCTACATTTTATGATTGTTACTGAGGCTGCTGGTGTAGTCAGTATGAATTTTCCATACTAGCCCTATTACAGAATTTGAAAATTTAGTTCTAGATTGCAGGAGTTTGCACTGCTTACCACAACCTCCAAGAACTGGGCTGAGACTACCTGAACCTATTCAAATAAGGTTTTACAGTCTGCGAGAACACTCCCTAATCCCATTCCCAGTTGATGGGATCAAACTCTGGTACCAGAAATAAAAGCACAGTCTTCCAATTCACTGCATCAACCAGTCCCCAAACCTTAACTTTACAAACAAGCACAAAATGATTGACAAAATATTTCCAAAAGTCTTAATAGAAATAAATATATTTTGGACACAAAGAATTTAACTACAAGGACATACGATACAGCACGTAGATATTTATTGAAATTGTTTGAAAAAGTCAAGGATGAAAATCAATGTGATGCAACAGTTATTGGTTTAACATACAGGAAGAACGTAAATTCATCGTAACAGAAAATTGCAAGGATGCTCGATATGGTATTTTAGAGCTAATTGTAGAAGAGATACTGTGAACCATGCAACTACTACACTCTAACAAAGCGATAACTGTACCATCTTTGCATTGCAACACAGTACAGATTATAGGAGTAAGAAGTCTCTTACACTATTTACTTGAGTGTTAAGATCATGGGGACCTGGAAGATTTGCATCCTTCAAAGACCGTAAAACAACCTTTGTCTTCTTGCCTGGTTTGGAAGAGAAATAATAAACTTGGGGGAGGGGTCTTAGGGGTAGTGGGAAAGGAAGAGACAAATATAATGTCTATTTCTTCTGATAGACGACTAGTCTACTGGGTACATAAGGAAATTTTGTACTGAGAGAGATAAAAATGATTGCTATTCTGTGTACGCTGATACCCTGAGAAATAAATCTCTTGGTGACTCCACTTTGTGCAGGTGCGCTTCCTTGAAATTAAAATATTACCTAAACAATAAATAAAATACCATCAAATGTTTTAAACACCAGGCAAGTCTGACTGGAGGATAAAGTTCTAAATATCCACATGAAATAATCACTCCGACATGTAACTTGCTGCACAATAAACCTAGGGCAGACTTCATGACTGTATCAGGCATCCCAGGGCAACATTCTGCTGATTGTGCAGATATTTACAGTATTTACATAATTATGTCCCTTTTGGGTATCTGATGTTGGCAGCTTTGAATTATTCTTGCTTGACAGGATGCCTAAAGATAACACTACCGGTACCCAAGGCAAAACAGAAACAGGTTCTGAAATTGCAATAGAGTTGTAACAGATCTGCATTGTCCTTTCATATAACATGGGAGCTGTTAGTCACAGCTTGACCCTTAAATATTTTTGTTCTCCTGCACCGCTACCCGTTGAAGAAATAAGTTTGCATATTAAAATAAAAACACTCAATATTCATTGCAGCCTCTTGAAATTGTATATAAAACTCAAATTGTGTGAGCGAATGGTTCACTCCTGTTCCGATCACCGTTGTTTCAGTAGTGCTTTGTACACAGCAAATCCTAGGACAGCAAACACTGTGGCCCCAAGACTTGCTCGAAGCCAGAAGGTTGAGGTCTTCAGATCAGCCTGTGCTGTGTGTCTAAAAGGAAGAAACATTCATTATAAGGGAGTTGAAATATTGTAGCAACAGTTCAACAAAGTAAAAAGGTCAGTACATTTTTCGAACACAGCGCACAAGTCCAAACACAAAACTGTATTTAAAAAAAAGATATATTACAGGTATGACTTTTTTGGTGGAGGTGGTTGATTTTGAATATGCAGATACACAACGACAAATCAGGATGAAATGAAGCAGTATATGACATGTATGGCAAACATGCTCTGTGCACTTGAGGCCATACTGTGCACTTGGAAAGACACAGGGTGTGGGCTACAATAAAGCCAAATGTGTCCACAGTGTAATATGAGACACAATAGGTGGTTACTGAGCATGCTCAATTAAGCACTGAGCCAGACTCCTCACAGTACGACAGCTTAGCACATTAGTTAAAGCAATAGTGTTACTAATCTGGTTTAATATCCCCATTAGTTGCTTGTGGAAAATATAGCAGTTTCTTTTTAATAAGCTTGCTGTAAAAATTGTGATCTACCAACATCCTTAAATACCAGTTTTTAAAAGCTTTCTGTTCCATGGCTGCAAGTCAGTAAGAGGGTTAAACACAATAAGTTAGTGAAAGTTATTACATTAAAGATTAAATTAAAACATATAGAACTGAGTAATATTTGTACAGTATAATCAGACAATACTGGGAATACACTGAATAAATATTTGTGCAGAGAAAGGATAGGTTAGTATTTAGAGCACTGACTATTAGTTCTGAAACACAACATGTTTTTACATGTGTTGAGAGTACTGCTGTGTATCCAGTATTTTTTTTTTCATCATCTTCAGTTTCTCTCTACTCAATATCCAGCCAATCAGGAACACATATTACTATCTTGATGTAGCATTAACCTCAACAATCTTAAGTGCACTTGTTCCACTCATCAAACATTATGACAGCTTTTAAATTGTTAAAAATTTGACACTAAATCCTGCATTTGGTTCCTTTCTCCTTTTGCTTCCATCATTCTATCCCCCTCAGTTGAATGAGATGCTCACATTATGGACAACATCTGCCTCCATAACAGCCACTCACTTCATCAAAACAAGATAATTTATCAATGTGAAAGGATTAAAAAAGTCTCCCTGCTCAATTTCCCAGGAAAGGCATTTGAGTGATGCAGTAAATCAACCTGATTATTGGTTACATTTGGTAAAAATATGCTTACTTTATTCCCTCCCACCTTCATTCTCTATAACTGAAGCAATTTCAGCTGCAAGGGGATCAAGTCGGGTTAAGTCCTCACTGTACATCAAAGTGCTTGCAATTTGCACAAAACAAACTCCAGGCTTAATTCAGATCAAGTACAGCTGCTGTTTTAATTTGCAGTCAATATCCTTAATGGAGGACAAGATGATTGAATTACAGTGATAACACAGAAAAAGTCAAACAGCACGCTAACAAAGCTAAAAATGTATTGTTGGATTTTCAAAAGTTCAATTAAGGTTTTCTTTGATTTAATTAAAATCAAATTATATGAAATATACATCATACCCTGCTGTTAGTATAAAAACATGCAGAAAACTTGAAAATTAATGGAAACATGAGCTGTCCCAAATAAAAGGAGATGCGCTACACCTTTAATACAAAGCTTCAAGACTATATTTCTTTCTTTTTTGAAAACTGTCCAATTACTCTTACTGAAAAGAACATTCTAATGCATTTTTTATGCACAACACATGCTGTACTTTGGTGCAAAAATCAAAAACGATAAATAATTTTTCTATTAAAATGTACATACTATGTTGGTATTGTTACAGAAATTGTGGATTAAATAGTGCATAAAAAATCAAAATCGGTCAACTCTTGGTTGGCACAGGGCGATCAGAGGTAGTGTCTCACGCAATCAGAGGTATTCAGATTCTGCCATTTACTTTACATACAGGCTCTTCAGGCCCAACACTTACAAAAGTGGAACCACACTCTACAGCCATCGATAAACCCCAGTAGCTTACAGTAGATGTGTAAACTTTCTGGAGTATATATATGTTGCTCTATATAATAAAACATTGCAATATGGTCACAAACATGACATCACATTATAAACAAATATAACAGTACTCTTACAAAGCTCAGCTTCCCACATTAAATAATTCCAACTCATTCTGTTTAGTCTCAATTTATGTCCTACAGTCATTAAAAGACAAAAATTTCCATGTCTCCTCTATTACATGCCTTTAACCATGCATTTTCAGCTGCCATATTCTGGATATGATGTGCATGGAGGCAAAAATTTAAAATGTAAGGAATGAAAGCTTAAAGAGTATACTGTAATAAAGTTGATATAGTCAGGAGATCAAGAACGGCCAATTCAAATAAATTCGCTGGAATGTTCACCAATATTACCTCTCCGATCAAGAAATGTTTTTAAATGACAGCCAGAGTCCAGATGGAGAATTTACTACGTGTACAGTTACCTGTCTTCATGCTGTAAACTGCGAGCACCAGAAGACTCCATGAAGATAGAATCTTCAACAAAGCTCACGGCATGTACTTGATGAACGAGACTGCCTTCATCATTCGCCAACAGCATAGCACCCACCTCGTCTACTCGGTCTTTTAACCTTATATATACACACATGCATACAAGTATGCAGTTCATAATATGGCACAAAACGGGACGCATGTCAACCTAACAGTATTACATTAGTAAAAATCTCAATTTGATTGGTTAATGGTTTGATTCAAGGAGCAGTCCTGTATTAAAATCAGGCCTTATTAATAGTACCAGAGTATTTGAACCCTTAACCATAATGTTTAAATCTTTGTCATCTCAAGACATGTTAAAATTTCAAATAGATTTTTGGGAAGACAGATGTTGAGGGGGAACATGGAAAGGTTGATTCAGAAGCAAAGTGCCAGAATTATAGAGAGAACATTACCTCAAACGGCATACAGCACAAATTCACTAGGAATGAAGAAACCATAGTTGCAAAGAGACTTTACTTCCTTTGCAGCAGAGAAGGATATGAGGTGATTTAATAGAGGTTTTTGAGACTTAAAAAGAATGATAGCATGGGTAGCAAAAAACCAATTCCCCTGGTTGCAGAGTCAGTATTCTTTTCTGTTCTTGGGTAGCTCTGAATATTCATCCCAATTAAAAGGTAAATGCTTGGTTACCGCTGTAACAGAGCAATGAGATTAAAAACAGTAGATAGTTGAAAGGGGATATGCAAAAGGGACCTTAAGAATGGTTAAAATAAGTATAAGGAAGGAGACTGGCAATAAACAGGTGAGTTCAAAAAAGCTCAAAAGTAAGGGAAATTGCTGTTGTCCGACAAGAGAAACCAGCAGCAGGCTAGGTAGGATCAGTGGAACACAGGGACTGAACCATCACTACAGTACGCTGAGAAGGTCATGCAAGAATAATATATTATAAATGGCAGAACTAATAAACTAAGAAAAGGATTTAAATCCATAAATCCAAATTTGCTCTGCTCTAGTTAAATAAAAATGATCCTTTTGTTGCAGCTCATTCTGTACTGCAATACATCGGGCAAAAAATAAAATGCAGCATCATAGAGCAGCTTAGCAGCAACAGGACAGACCCAGCTTACGGTTTAGGTAAAGATTTGATAATAAAAGTACACCAAGGTTAATTTTATGAAGAAAGATATTTTGAATAAGTAGAAAATGGAGCAGTAACTATACTTTTTTAAGAAAACTAGAAGACTGCTCCACGTTAAAAGTTATAAAGTGTAGGGCTGATTAGGGATTAAAAAAAAGGGAACTTGTACATGGAGGCAGGCCTAGATGAGAGAAGAGGTAACTGGTACACTAGAAGAATTTACAATTGAGAAGGAGGTGGCGTTAGAAAGACTCTCTTTACTTAAAATAGATAATGTACCAGGACCAGATGAGATGCATCCAAAGGTTCTGGGGGAAGTGAGTGGAAATTGCAGATGCACTAGTGATAATCTTCCAGTCTTCCTTAAACACAGGGGTGGTGGTAGAAGACTGGAGAAATGTGCATGTTACACCTTGTTCAAAAAGGTGTGCCAGCATAAAACCGGCTACTACAGACCAGTCAGTTTGACTTCAGTGGTAGGGAAACTTCTGGAAACCATAATTCGGGACAAAATCAATCATCACTTAGACAAATGCAGGATAATTAAGACGAAAGCCAGCATGGATTCATTAAGGGAAAATCATGTTTAACTAACTTGGAATTTTTTTGATGTGGTACCAGGGAAGGTGGATAACAGCAACACTGTTGATGTGGTGTATATGTTTTCAAAAGGCATTTGATACAGTGCCACACAACAGACTTGTGAGCAAAATTCTAGCTCATGGAATAAAAGCAAAAGTAAGAACTTGGATAAAAAATTGGTTGAGTGACAGGAAACAGAATAGTGATAAATGGTTGTTTTTCAGATTGAAGGAAGGTTTGTAATGGAGTTCCAGAGTTTTGCAGATGATACAAAGATTGGAAACATTGTCAACTGTAATGAGGATAGACTTGAACTTCAAAAGGACATAGACATGTTGGTGGATTGTGGTGAGGTGATTCATTTTGGCAGGAAGAATACAGTGAGACAGTATAAAATAAAGGGAAAAACTCTAAAGGAGGTGCAGAAATAGAGGGACCACAGTGTATATGTACGTACATCATTGAAGATGGCAGGACATGTTGAGAGAGCAGTTGATAGAGCATATAGTATCTTAGGCTTTAGTAATAGGGGCATTGAGTACAAGAGTAAGGTGGTCATGTTGAACTTGTATAAGACACTAGTTAGGCCTCATCTAAAGTGCTATGTCCAGTTCTGGGTGCCATACTTGAGGAAAGATGTGAAGGCATTGGAGAGAGTACAGAGGAGATTCACAAGAATGATTCCTGGGATAAAGACCAGTAGCTATGAGGATAGGTTGGAGAAGTTGGGACTGTTTTCCTTGGAGGGAAGAAGGCTGAGAGGAGGCTTGATAGAGATATTCAAGGTCCTTAGGGGAATGGAGAGAGTAAATAGTGAGAAATCGTTCCCGCTCAAGAGAGCATCAAGAACTAGAGGGCGCAGATGAAAAGTAATTGCAAAAGGAGAAAAGCCATGCAGAGAAAAATGTTTTCACCTAGGGGGTGGATGGAGTCTGGAATGAACTTCCTGAGAGGGTGGTGGAGGCAGGTTCGATCGAGGTATTCAAAAGGGAATTGGATTGCTATCTGAAAAGAAAGAATGTGCAAGGTTAGGGGGATAAGGCAGGGGAGTGAGACTAGATAGAATTTTCTTTCAGAGAACCAGTGCAGACTCATTAGGTTGAATGGCCTCCTTCTTCACTGTAAAGATTGAGACTCTGTTAGGACATGAACTTTTGGTTATTACTAAACTTAACTGGATTTGTTTAACAGGACTGCCCCTTTATCAAGATGGCCAAAACTATTTATATAGTTCAACACAAAATTTTTCCAGTCACCTGCTATTTTGATCACAAGTAATCTTTTCTCTCTTGTCCGTGTCAAATGACCAATGAAAGCTAAGGTTTACATCAATACAGTTGCCTGTTAGTGACTAAGTGGCTGCAGTCACTTTCTGAGCATGCTCATGCCTAGTTAATTCAGGTTAGGAAATATCAGTCCAAATCAGAGACATTATCCTGAGGTTAACAAGAATCTTGGTTAATGGCTCGGAGGTTATTGGTGTAGTGGGCCTCAAACACCAGCAGACAACGATGTGAATAGCAGCAACAAAGACATTCGGAAAAAAACCGGCCACCTGAGGGCAGAGCAGCAAGAATAAGAAAATGCAAATATGAATGTACAGACTCAAAGTCTTTCTAGTAAACCACATCAGTGAAGAATTTATTCACAATAAGCAACAGCTCCAAGTTAAGGATAGTAAAAATTCGGAGTCAACAGCCACGTATTTAAGGTAGTTACACCAATATTTCACTTTGAGGGCAGTTACATTGAACATTGACAATAGATGACTAACAGGTTGTTATAACACCTGGAGGTCTCAACCAGGACACACAAGCCCAAGTACCAGTCTCAACCGCAATTTATATTCAGGCTTTCACAAGAGAAAACAGCTGCAATACCCTTGTCAGAAGTCAATATAGTGGTGATGTTGGGAAGGAGGGAGGTGGGGATACGGAAGAGTGTGAACAGAAAAGAAATAGGAAAAACAGAAATCTCTACATACTGCATTACTATGTTTTCTAGTGCGTAAACAAGGAACATGTTGATAGAAATGACTGTTGAGCTGACTGTTGAGCATGAGGGAAGAGTGCTGGTATGGAAGTTAATTTAGTCACAAAAACATTTGTATGAGATTAAAACAACATATTGCAGCATTCAGTTTCAATAAACACTATAGTCTGTAGTTTTATAAACAAGAACTGAATGGTTGGCATTAGCAATTAAACAACTGATCCTTCCAATAATGGATCTTGATGTAATGGTATCAAAATGCATCAAGATTAATAAAGACATATCTAGAACTAAAATGTTAAGAAATCTGTTGTACTAATAACCTGCAAGTCATCACCATTGCTCAAATACCACCAAAGTGAAATCATGCTAAAGAGAGCCAAGAAAAATTAAACCAGAAGCCATTAGCTGGACATAGAAACCAAAACACAACATCCAAAGCAGATGAATTATTGTTTTCCATCTTCAAGAATAAAGTCAAATCTTTCTAAGAATACACTGGTGGGGGGTGGGGAGGGTAGGATAGGTAAACAGACAAGATGCAATATGGTTAATAAGAGTGATATGATGCAAGAGGGACAGAAACAGTACCAACAGGCAAACACAAAATGAAAGCAGACACCTAAAAGATAGAAAATTAGAAAAGAAAAAGTACATGTTATGATACACTGAATTATCCACAGTTTGTCTCCATTTGTGCATGCAACAATGGGAAGTGTAATAACAGTAGTTCAAACCATCAAGCTTTGTGATTAATAAAATTGAAATGGCATGTTGGGTTGGGAATATCTAAATTTTTGACATGTATGAAGATCGAACACTGGGAATACAGTATTGAGGCAAAAGATTCACATTCAGCTGGAAATCTAAAATTACAATTAAAATTCTGATAATTGATTCCTTTTTTGAAAAAGTTTTAAATCTAAACTATAAATTTGTACCTGAACGACCAAGTTTATAATCTGCCTCCCATTCAAACAGCCGATTTAACTGATAGGAGTTAAGATAATTTGATTTTTTGCAGTAGCTGTCCATTCCATTATATTATCCAGTAAGCATCTTTATAAAATAAAAGCTAACAACTCAAGCAATAATATGCAAAGGAAAAAGATTGAACAATTTGAATTTTTAATCTTAGTTTTAATAAGATATTCAAACTGGCAATTTGAAAAACTGAAAAGATTTCTCACTTCAAAATCTCATGTTAGTAATTAATTTGATGTATTATTTGAGCAGCTGTTTGTTCCACAGGGTAGGAGTTTATTAAACAAAAAGGCAAGTAAAAATGTCTAGTTTAGTACCTTATAAATACTGGGCTTAAAAAAAAACTTCCCATCCAAATAGTATCAAAATAATTTACGATAGTGCAATTCTTGATATCCACAAACAGGCACTTCAAGCACTAAGTGATCAGGAGAGTGAACTCTGGCTGATTTTTCTCTGACGCTTAGGACAAATGTAATGGTTCTGTAATACTCCGGTTGAATTCAGTTAACTCATCAAAAGGCCAGGGACTGAACCCAGGATCTGCTAGTATGAGTTAGTTACAAACCAGCTTTGTCAACTGAGTCAGTGCATGAGCTATTTTCCCCAGTTTAATATATTTTGTGTGAAGTTAAGATCTGCTTAATGTGGTACATATCAACACATATTACATGCTGACTTTACAATTCTAGAAAGTAGTCTTAAAAGAAAACTTTATGCTCCACCATTACTAAAGTCTTTATAAAGGACTGACTTGAGGCGGAGTAGGATAGGAGAGACTGGAGGAAAGCAGGATGTCAAATTTCAAAGTAAAGACTAATTTACCTCCAGTATGCAAGCTTCAAATTAAAACAGATAGTTTGCCTGTCTCCTTATATACCCATGACAGAAAGGATCCCTTTTATTAGCATGAAGGTTTGAACTCTCAAAACAGATGCAGAGCTGAGAAAAGCTTACTACCCCTAGTTGTTAATAATGACAAAGGGCATTGCAGACAGAAATCAAACAATACAACCAACTGAACCAGAGGTAAAAGTAATTTTCAGATAAACCCAGGACATCTACCATTGGACCAATGTAAATTGACAAGTTTTTAACAAAATATTAAGCATTCCTACTTGCAATATATTGGTATTTTATTCCTATATAGAAAATTGATTGGTATTAATTTTGAAAAAGTTTTTACAATATGTAGTATTCCAATCCACTTTGGTAAGGTCAGCCAACTGAAGAGTAACTCTGTATTTGCTGAACTACAGTATTTTCATAAAAATACCCCCCTTTTCCCCCCCCAGTGCTCCCAAAAAAATCTACTTCTAATTTTGTAACCATGTAGATGTAATTTCAGTTAGATGTTGATGAACTGAATACCTTAAAGATGCGTAATAATTGTGATGGGAAGCACTTGATCAAAACTTCAGCCTTTCTGAACAAGTTGGTTGTACCCTGGAGTCCTGCACTTGTTTAAAGATTCTTCAATAGCAGCCTTATTCACGGCATATCCACTGTTTTTCTGGCTCCAATTTATAATTTACACACTTACCTGAAGGAAGGATAAGTTGTTACACATTTTAAAAAATGTATAGATGGAACCAATTAGCCTGCAAGCCCAGATGGTTGTACATGATCTCTGAACTAGTTCAGGGAGCTACATACTGGATGCTGCATTTAACTCCAAAATACAGACATTTTCATGGGCTGAGATCCTGGTTTCTGTTACATAATTTTGCAGAAAGCTTATGAGCTAAAATGAGGCACTTCCTCACTTTTCCCTGAACAGCAGCCAGTTCTTTAGTGGAGCAGCAGTTTGATCATTGGTCCTGTGGGCAAAGGTTGGTATTAAAATTGCCATGAATTGGGGAGAAATATCTTTAGGGCATTTCACTATTGAAAGATAACTGCCCATGACTGACTCAGACATCGCAACATGCCAAAGCTACAAGTCAGCTATTCAGGTCAGGTCACAAGTGAATTATCTGCTATACCCTACAGATTAATATGTTGTGTGTTTGTTTTCCTTTGAAGAAAAGTAATGAGTTGACATCTTCATAATTAAAGCTAGATCTCTCTTGTATGGAATGGCAAAGTGGAGCATGAAATTGAGAGAGAACGTGAGCCAGGGTCTGGGACCAATGGTGAAAATCTGGAATGCACTAAGACTTGCTTACACAAAAGAGCATCTGCAGCAAGAAATTAAGTGTTGCTGCTGTTATTTCAATTGAGTATAAAATGAAGGTGAAGGACTCTAATGGGAAGCCAGGACTTATAACAATAAAATAGTTGGCACTATTCTAATCTTTAAATAAAGCTAGAAACATTACCCTGGAAATTTTTTGGATATTAACTTCATTTCTATAGTGCAAGCATTGAAGCACATCGACAGGATGCAAAGAGCTGGATCCAAGCCTGTGGGAGTTTAGGGCAGTACAGTCAGTTTATAAAAGCACTGAAATATTTTAATATCGAGGGTTTATAAATATGGTTGACATCTCCCAGCTTTCTGAAAAAGTCCAACCTATCCCACCCCATATACTCTTCTTCCTCCCTGCATCCTTCTTCCCATGTCGATGTCAAGACTCATCATAGTATCTTCAATTCATGGTCTCAGGTCCTGAAAACTGAGAAACTCTTTCGCTACTGCCCTTCTTCCTACAGTCTAGGGTTTTTAGTAAAGGTTCATGGAATTGAGGGTGCTGCAAACTGGATAACAAGAAACACAATTCAAATCAGCAAAAATAGTCAGATTAGTCTTGGCTGATCACAGATATGCAACGATTTGATCGGAGAATCCTGCTGGCCACAATAATTAGTTTCAGTGATGGTAGCATTCTCATCTGAGTCAAAATGTTGTATATTCAAGTTCCAGCCCAGGATTTAGGTACAAGCTTGACTTGAGACTTCAATGCAGTACTAAGGAAGAGTCGTCAGAAATGTAAAGCATCTTAGACTAGGTGGGGCTCAAATAAATTACAACAACCTTTATTTATATAACACCTTTAATGTAATAAAATGCCCAAGGCATTTCACAAGACCATTATTGCATGAAATGTGACACAGTCATTTAAGGACCATCTTAAAGGTGGAAAGCGAGGTAGATAGGTGGAGAGATTTAGGGAGGGAATTCCAGAGTTTAGGGCCCAAGCAGCTGAAGGCATAACCAATATTGGAGCGATTAAAATCAGGGATATTCAAGAGGCCTGAATTAGAGAAGTGCGTATGTCACAGGGTTGTGGAGCTGGAGGAGATTACAGAGATAGGGAGGGGTGAGAACATGGAAGGATTTTAAAACAAGGATTAATTTAAAATCAAGGCGTTGTCAGGTATGGGAGCCAACATAGGTCAGTAAGTATGACAGGATGATGCAAGTTAGGATATGGGCAGCAGAATTTTGGATGGCCACAAGTTCGTGAAGGGTGGGAAATGGGAGTCTGGTCAGGATGTTACAGAGATAAGCAGGCATGGATGAAGGTTTCAAGAGCAGATGAGCTGACATAGAGAGCTGTCAGGGAGTGTTAGAGAGGTGGAAATAAGCAGTGTTACTAATGGTACGGACATGTAGTTAGAAGCTCATTCTGGAGTCAAATGTGACACCAAGGTTGCAAACAGTCCTCAAAGCTGCCAGGGCAAAGGGTGGAGTCAGTGTCTACAGACTGGTGCTTATGGCAGGATTGAAGACAATGGCTTTGGCCTTTCTAATATTTATTTGGAGGAAATTCCTGTTCATTAGTATTGGATGTTAAACAAACAGTCTGACAATTTAGAGAGTGGAAGGGTCAAGGGGGGCAGTGGTGAGGTATAGCTAGTGTCATCAGCATACATGTGGAAAATGTTGTTGTGTTTTCAGATGATGTCGTCAAGGGGCAGCATATAGGTGAGAAACAGTAGGGTCCCAAGGATATATTCTTTGGGGAATACCAGAGGTAACTGTGTGGGAGGGGGAAGAAAAGCCATTGCTGATGATTCCCTGGTTATGATTAGACAGATAGGATTAGAACCTGGTGAGTGCAGTACCACCCAGCTGAAAAACAATGGAAAGCTTTGGAATAGATGGAGTTGTCACAGGGCGGCAGGCAGGTGGAGAAGGGCGAGGAGGGAAGTGGCAGAGGCAGCTGATTGGATGGTCTCAAACTTAGTGAAGTTCCTGAACTCGTAGGATTTGTTGGAAGCGAGGGTGGAGGAGACAGAGGAGAGAGGTTTAAGATAATAGAGGTAGAGTATCCTTTATCCGTAAACCCAAAAGACAAACATTCAAAAACTGAACTTTTTTTGAACCTCATCAATCTTAAGCGCAGGAAGTCTAGTTGTTGTCTGCACTGTTTACCTTGCAATTTTGTAGTAAGCAAGGCAAAATGAAACTTATTACAGATATCCTGTATTTATTATTCAGTGATACACCTTACATTTCTAGCCATTTTGTTTACTTTAGGCTATGGCCAGCCTAGACTTAGGCTATTGTAATGCAAGTTTATATGCGGTATCTGAAAGCCGAAATTATCTAAAATCCAAAATGCAATCAGGCTTGAGGATTTCAGATAAAGGATACTCAACTGTAATAAAAGAAAATGCTGGAAATACTCAGGAGGTCAGGCAGCATCCATGGAGAGAGAAACAGAGTTAATGTTTCAGGTCTGGGACCCTTCCTCTGTCCTGATGAAAGGTCCCAGACCTGAAACATTAACACTGTTACTCTCTCCATGGATGCTGCCTGACTGGCTGAGTATTTACACGATTTTCAGTTTTTATTTCAGATTTCCAACACTCTTAAGTATTTTGTTTTTGTTGTAGTAGATTTAAGAGGATGGTTTACTATACAGAAAAGCTGGCATTTAAAATTTTTTAAAGATATACTAGTTCTTGGAGTAGTGCGTATCTGGCAAGGTCAGGATTTATTGTTCACTCCTAATTGCCCTCGAGTCAGTGGTGGCGAGCCAGCTTCTTGAACCGCTGCAGTCCATGTGGTGTAGGTACACCCACAGTGCTGTTAGGGAGGGAGTTCCAGGATTTTTACCCAGCGACAATGAAGTAACAGTGGCATAGTTCTGAGTTAGGATGGTGTGTGACTTGCAGGGGAGCTTGCAGGTGATGGTGTTCCCATGCTTCTGCTGGTTTTGTTCTTCTACGTGTTGGGAGTCATGGGTTCTCAAAGCGCAGCCAAAGGAGCCTTGGTGAGTTGCTGCAATACATCTTGGAGATGGTACATACTGCTGCCACTGTGTGTCGATGGCGGGGGAGTGAATGTTTAAGGTTGATGGATGGGGTGTTGATCAAGGGACTGCTATGTCCTGGATGTTGTCAAGCTTCTTGAGTGTTGCTGGAGCTGCACTCATCCAAGCAAATGGAGAGTATTCTAACACAATCGCACCTCTTAGATGCTGAATATGCTTTGGGGAGTCAGGAAGTGAGTTATTCGCCACAGAATTCCCAGCCTTTGATCTGTTCTTGTAGCCACAGTATTTATAATCGTTGGTCCAGTTCAGTTCCTGGTCAATAGTGACCCCCAGGATATTGATAGTGGAGGAGTTAGCAATGATAATGCCATTGAAAGTCAAGGGAAGATGGTTAGGTTCTCTCATGATGGAGATGGCCATTGCTTGGCACTTGTGTGCACAAATGTTATTTTCCACTCATCAGCTCCAGCCTGAATGTTGTCCAGGTCTTGCTGCATATGGACAAGGACTGCTTCAGTATCTCAGGAATTGTGAATGGTACTGAACACTGCAATCATCAGGGAACATCTCCACTTTTGACCTGATGTTGGAAGGAAAGTCATTAATGAAGCAGCTCAACTTGGTTGGGCATAGGACACTGGATCTGGCTAACCCACTTGTCTACCATATCCATTCAAGTATGCAACACTTGGACATAAGGAAGCAGGAATAAGGGTCGTATCAGGGGAACACCCAGGAAAGCGTTATTGTTTTAATGGGGACTAGGGCATTGAAGATGGGGATGAGGCTTTGGTTGAACAGATCGGTAGCTATCTATGTAACACTAAACTTTTCTAGATATAGTACTTCCAAAGTCTTTTGGGTCTGATAGCTGGTGTAAATACTTCAAACATCACTCAAGATGCAATCTTTAAAAGGGATTTTTTGTTCTTCATTCATGGGACATGCACTTTGCTGGCTAGGCCAGCATTTTTGCCCATCCCAACTGTCCTCAAGAAGGTAGTGGTGAGGTACTTCTTGAACCACCACAGTCCATGTGGTGTCGGTACACCCACAGTGCTGTTAGGGAGGGAGTTCCAGGATTTTGACCCAATGATAGTGAAGGAATGGTGATATATTTTTAAGTCAGGGCAGCGTGTGTCTTGGGGGGATACTTGCAGTTAGTTCTCATGTATCTGCCACCCTTGTTCTTCTATGTGGTAGAGGTCATGCATTGAAAGGTGTTATCAAAGGAGCCTTGGCAAGTTGCTGCAGTATATCTTGTAGGTGATAGGATGTGTCATTATAAAACATATTGAAACCATATAGATATGCAAGTACCAGGGAGTATAATGTACAATAAAACTGATTCTAGTTTCAGATTGCCAGTTAAGGCCGGCAAATATTTTCTTGCAGAAAATCACAAAAGGTATTTTCTAAAGTAGGTGCTTAAAAAAAGGCTTAAAGAAAAACTTCACATCTCGGTAACTTATGGTATTGACTGCAACCTGTGATACTAACTTTGGTAAAACATTTAAAATGAAAATGGATAGTCTTTTGATTAAATTCAGCAAAGAAATGAACAGAAGAAATGCTCTGAATCAGATTTCAAGTTCAAGGTGTGCCGAATATTAAATTCTTGTATTTTTCTATCTAAAACATTGTCAGATTGTCACAATTGTATGTCAACTCCCCACCCCCCCCCAAATTGTAACTTCATATACCCACAGATAAGCCTATGTAAACTTGCAATTACACCTGTCCAATGGCGATGTTATGGTATCTCAGTTTTATATTTCCAAGTTCTTGGCAGATAAATCCCAATGCTCTGATTAACTCTAAAGCCCTACATCCCAAATGTTAATTAAATAAAAATATAAAATTAAAGCATTATATAAAAATGGCAATGTAGGACTTGACGTAAGAACGGAATTACAACTGTGTACCTGGCCCAATTATTTCCTGACTTTTAATCCTACTTCAGCTGAAGATCATCCTTAGTTCTGACTACCCACCTGTAATACCAAGGAGATTGACTGGTATTCATTAAATTCACATATATACAGCTTTTGAATAATTTTATCCACTATCCATCCATCCAGCCCACCTCACCTCTTGATTTTGCATAATGGGTAAGGAAGGGTGTGATTAAGTGGCACAGTTGGGGTCCTTCCCCCAGACTTGATTAGTCTTTGGGACGGGGGGCAGGATGGGTTTGGGGGGTGGCAAGGGTTAGCTGGGGCTGATACTGATCTGTAGATTTAACACATGATCACATTGTGGTTGTGGGCAGCATTGTTAAACAGCCCTGGTTATTTTATCGATGACACATATACACACAGTAAATATACGCATGTAAAAAAGCTGATGAAGGTACATGAATCATACGAGCACGTCTTTTCCATTGTACGTATATTGTACATTGAAAATATGCTTTTATATGATTCCTGTACCCAACTGAAATGCTAGACAAGTAAAAACTAGCTTCTCCATCACTAATACATCTCACCCTGTGTTTCAGTGGGCCATCACTTTATCGAAATTATATTTATGTACAAGAACTATATGTTAGCAAATAAAAATGTCAAATTAAACTGCGTATTCAGCATTTGGCTATATAAAGGATTACATTTGATCAGCCTCAATATATAGAGCAGTCACTGTAAAGCTGTACGAGTACATTATTAGAGGCAAATAATATTAAAAACACCAAATTTAATGTTAATCTGACAAAACAAATAATCCCAAAAGCTACAAAGGAAAAGTGCAACTGACTGGTGGTTTTAAGCTATAGAACTAGTGACTAAACAGAATGAAGCAGGAATTTTACTCAAAGTCTTTTCACCCTCTACTGCAGTTTGAGGGTGCTCCATTGGCAGTACTGAGTTAGAAGGGGTGGATTCAAATCCCATTCCAATACTTCAGCACACGATACAGTCTCATACTTAAGCCCAGAACTTCAGAAGGGATTCAAGGCTGAGGGCTTGTCTGCCTTTTACTGTGGTTTTAGGAGACATTAAGGATCCCACAACAATATTTTAAGAGCAAATTTGGCCAACTTTTCACTCTCAAACAATATCATCGAACTGATCAACTAGTTATTTATTTTACTGCTGTTTGAGATTTTGCAGAATGGCTATTAAATTTGTCATAGCAATTAATGCATTTCAAAGTAATTTACCATTTGTGAGGCACTTTGGGATATTCTGAGAGATGTAATAAGGTGATATATAAAGACTGCTAGATACATCACAGATACTTTACAAGTATTCTCATCTACAGAGTTCCCTATGGATCAAACACTTACTGGAGATTTTAACAATGCCTGATAAGAGAGTACCTTAAGTACATCACCTCAGCATTTCTGAGGTGCGACCCAGAAAAAGGAATATCTATCAAGCTTCTTTTAAATGAAAACTAGCACTTCGGATTTTGGGATAACACTCTGCCCCAACTCGAATCTCTATAAAGCAAGGTAACAAGTTTTGACCAGGAGACATAGTGATATAAATTCATCATTTACAATCTTTTAAATGATAGGTCCCAGTTTATATCGACAACACTCAGCACTCCTGAGTTGAGGAAAACAGTGCACCACACAAACTTAAGTAACGCCGTTGCAAGACACTTGGATCATTAGAGACATGAAGGCTGTCAGTGGAGCAGAGTTTGTTTCAATCTTTAAAAAGTTAACTGTGCATCCATTTTGGCCAAAGTACACTACTACCAGAGAAAGAGCATCTCAAGGTTGTCTAACTACCAAATTATGAGAAATTAATAACATTATTTTGCGCATATAACAGGAGGTATGAAATATCTCAATGTGCTGATGCCTACTGTACAGAGTCCATTCAACTAGATTCCTACTAACATTGTGTTTACCCAACATATTTAATATCCTTCCTTCAACTGATATTCTTTTCAGACTTGCCAGCCAATTATTGGTAAAATAATTAATGACTGGAGTATACTTAGTCAAGTTAAAAGAACACCATTTAGCAATCTTGTTGAAATATATATTTCAATAGCCACCATTATTATTATTGCATGTGAAGTCAAAGGGCTTCAAAGGTTTTTTTTTCCCCCAATAAAGATTTTTTTAAAATAAAATCCCACAAAATTAAAACCTTGAAAGCGTAAATAATTCAGTGGATATGCGGAGTGAAGCTGACTTTTGAAGGTTACTCTCCTCCCCACCCATCCTTGAAAAACAATTTAAAAAACCTTCTGAAACCCAGTAAATAAAATGAAGAACCTGTTAAGAACTGCAGTGAAGAATTTGGTCTTTACAGATTGCAGCAAGTCTGAGTTGAGGAAGTTCTGACAGATGCAAAATGTACACCTGTTGCAGGTGCATAAACAGCGTAACCGGGCATGGCTGCGAAAACACACAGAAGTAAGGCAGTTGAGTCTCTGCTTACAAAGTAAAAAATTCAGATTCACACCATTCTCGTAAATCAATTGCAAAGGTACCAAAAGTCCAACACCACTACTGAACACATTTCAGCAAGTCCCCATGGGAAGAACACACAACATGCGACAATCCCCCTCCATGAATGGAGGAAGTAAATCTTACAAGAATGAACAGATACAATGATGATAAAACAAAAAAATTAAAAGCACTCGTGTCATACAACATTTTTTTTTGTTGTGTTTAAAAGATATGCAACTGCAGCAGTTCCAGCTATCATGGATATGAAAGAAAATAATACCAAGCCCTTGTAATAATCTATTGCATTATTGGCTGCCATTCCTCAGTTGAAGTCGAGAGTTATTTTACAAAGTTTTGCCTGGTTTAAGAAAGGAAAAATTTGCATCACAGATGAATCCAAGTAATTAAATTCTGATTGAAACTGAATGCCAGCTGTCATACTGTTAACAGCCTGCAGTTATTACACACTTCAGAAGTCACCTTGCATGCACTTAATTCCGTCACATCCTATAGGAAGTAATGTTTTAGATTATCCTGATAATACAGGCATTCTGCAAATAAACTGGACTGTGATTAAAAATAGAAATATTCCAGAACAATGGAATGTCTATGACAGCATACTCTTCTTCATATCACAAAGATTCATGAATTTTGTTTAATTTATGTACAATGCAGTGTGCAGTCCATTAGGTTGGCCTGTAGTTTGACTGATACAGGTCTGTGCCTCAGAGACTCATTTCTAGCTCTGACCTTACATTCGGTGTAATAATAAAGGGTCTAAAATTTCCCTTTGACTAAACACCCAGTGCAAGGACAACATTAGAAACATTTCAGCTGAGACAGACTTCAGGCAGTAGGACCTGCAGTGAATAGTTGATTTGCTCTTTACATACACCAGGCTTAAGAGAGCTTCATGGCTGAAACATTTTTTTTTGTACACAACACATATTAGAATTTTGCAGCTATCATTTAGTCCTATAAAAATTGGAATTTTAGTCCATATCCTCTTGAATTGTAGAATGCAAGAGCAACAAAAAACCAACTCTCCTCCATGAAAAGGGTCATATCCCAATTAGCTTTCCACCACTCAACTGAGCCCGCCAGAACTAACAATTACATTTGCAGGAAATATAAGGCAGCTTCTCTTCATTCTAGGACCTTGCACTTTTAAACTAAAGCACTAGCAGAAAAGTACTGTACTGAGCTGTGGAGATCAATTTAAAAAAGCAGACTTCAAAAGACAATTTGACTGACTTCCTTTGCAAATGCTTAAGCAGCAAGTACAAGGATTAGAAAACTATCTGGGAAGAGGCACGAGCCTGGCAGTGCGATGAGTTGAATAGCCTAACTGAAAAAACAATATTCAATGCCAATAATCACCCCACTTTTAAAACAGTCATTGCATCTATAGTTGTAAACTCAATTCCATCCCTTTGCTATGTGCTAATGCTTGCCCATTCCACTTTCCCTGCTGCCCCAACAGTGCTCGCTTTAAAAAAGACAAAAAGCAATTAATAATCTTCTAAAATTTGGTTCTTCTAAGCTTGCTATAGGTTGGTACACTCTGAAATTCCACCTGCAAAAAGTGACAACTCAACGTAAAAGAAGGGACATGAGGAAAAACATTTTTATGCAGAGCATGGTTAGGATTTGAAAGGCTCTGACTGCCAGTGTGGTGGAGGAAGATTCCATTGAGGCCTCTAAAAGAGAATTGAATATTACCTGAAGCAAAAATATTTACAGGGCTACGGGGAAAAAGCAGGGGAGTGGACTAAGTGAGTTGCTCTTCCAGAGAGCTGTCACAGACATGACAGGCCTAATGACCTCCTACTGCGCTGTAACCATTCTATGATTCTATACATGTATTTTATTCATTTATGCTAATTTTTCTTCCAGATTTGCAGAATATCTCCATTATTATTTCAGGTCAACTTCTAAAACACCACTTCAATCTGGAGCTAATGATGGTGATCCATGCAAATCTTAACATGATTCGTGCAGGACCGTGGTGATTATACTTACGGATACATGGCTATGGTAGTCACTTTGACAAAGAAGTCTTTGCTTGGTGTGCCGGCACTGTTGCAGGTATAACTTTGAGGTGGTGGCATTTTATGTTTATTGCAGAACTCAACGGGAGATATGCTGTGGTCTTGTTTAGCTTCGTGCAGGTCGGACTTTGCAGCTACAATAATACACGGTGTTTTGCCATCAATGAAGTGTTGCTTTAATCATGAAAAAAAAATCCTCATTAGTGCAGTGTCAGCTATAATGACAGGAATTAATAAATATTTGTTTGTCACCAACTTTTATGCTAAATTTAGAAATGGCATTCAAATTGAACTGGATTAAAGTTTCAAAGGTGGTTTTTAAGGCAATTATATTAAAAAATTGTAAAAATGATAACTTTGCCAATTTTCTGCTTCTCGCTTGACACATGTTGGGATAGGATTCCATGGAGCCTTGCCAAGTACAGTTGACAATACTTAGTAGGAACCCAGACAGCGAGTCTCAGCAGGCTTTTGACTTTGTGGTCACAGCTGAGCCCAATTTCATCCTCATCGGATGACCACACATGTACATTTTTCAGTGAGGGTTACTGGATAGTGGTCTGGAACAGGAATCCTTGCCACATTCCCCTGCCTTGCCCAGGACAGATAGATCAATTAAAGCATCCCTTTTGCTACCAGCTAACTTAGCACAGATGTGGAATTCAACCTGGAGGCTGCTTGATCTGTGTGGTTCATAAAGGAACTAATACAAAGTTAGCTTTCTCAGTTATTTTCTGTCCTCCCTTAGCACTGTCCCATCATGCATGATCCCTGTGGTGATCTGCTTCTAGCCTATGCCATATCACTCAAGCAGAACTGTAAGAGACATGTATGTACAGTTTACCTTTCTATTTTCTCCCTGTGAGGAATTGCACACTTCGACATGGTGCTCTCCAACAGCACAGTGGAGATCAGGTACTGAGAGAAAGTAATCACAGGTACGAAATGTGCCCTACTACCCTGCAAATTGCATACTGAAACATAACCCCATTGCATAACACTTCACTCAAGATTGTTCAAATACACAAAAGTAGTAATATTTTCCACAATGCATTTCCTACAGGTGTAAAATTTTATTTTTTCCCCAGTGGGTAACAGGCAGTGTGTTGTTGTATTGTTTAGTTGATGAGACATTTTAAGGAATACAGTCCTGTAACCAACTAGCTGACAACCATATAAAAACTGGTAAAACCTTTCCTTTGTCTGGTAACCTTCAGAAAAAGACTTATCAAGTTATATGCTATATAAATGTGGCTGATCCCAACCTTGGGGGGCTAAATTTAACATATTAAGGATACACTCCTTGCCATAGTCTAATTAATATTTATCCTTGTATAGCAGTTTTATCATAGAAAAATATCTCAGTGCTACACAACTGGATGCCAGATCAGAGGGGGAGAGAAATTAGTGGCAGTGGTTCAAGAGGTGATTTTATGGATGCTTTTGAAAATTGGGAAGAAATATGGATGAATTTAGGGAGAAGGCTCTAGACCTCAACATTAGGTGACTGAAGGTCCCACCACCAATAAGAGGAATAGTGATGCTCTGCAGGCCAAGACTAAAGAACCAAGAGAGGATCAGAGGAGGTTAGAGAAGTAGGGCAAGGCAACCCATGATGGATTTGGCAAATGAAGATTTTGAAGTCAAGGTGTGAGTTGACAAGGTGTGAGATTCATGGCTGAGCTCTGGATAAGCTGAGAAGAATGAATCTGGAGGTGATAAAGGTATGAATGTATGAGGGCTACAGCAACATTGGGGGTCATGTAAACAATCAACTAATTGAGGTGAAAATAGGTTGTGTTGGTGACAGAGATGATACGAGGTTTGAGGATAAGCTCAGGGAGGAGCAGGACTCTCGAGTTTAAGTACTGTTTGGCTGATCAAGAAGCTGAGAAAGGGATAGAATCAGCAGATAAGGTACAGAGTTTTGAACCAGGCAAGATTTTTTTTACCAAGGTTGAATTGCAAAAAATACTGGCTCACCCTGTCTGGTAGCTGGACAGCAAAGCAACAGACATGAAATCAAAGGTAGCAGAAGAGAGGCAAAGGTGTAGATTATCAGTTTATGAAAGCTAATCTCATGGTTAAAATAAGACCAATGAGGGGCCACACAGATTAGGAATAGAAGAAAACTGCAGACAGGGTCTTTGCGTACAGCAGAGGCAACTGTATGGGCAGCAGAGTTGTACTGACTGTGGCAGGAAGAGAACCACATATTGCGAGTGGCATAGAGGTGGATCACGAAGGTTAGGCAGTGAAGCAGGTTAAATGGTCAACTCTAGTCAAGGAGGGAAGATGATTCCCCATGGTTCTTGTCACAGAATTTCATTAAGTGACTTTGATCAGCTCAGGTCATGAGCAGAGAGTGGTGGGACAGATTTGAGTGGTGACATGTTCTAAACTTAGGAGATGGGGTGCTGGTTAGAAAGGATAAATGAGTGTAGTAGGCCTTTTTCATTTTTAAGAGCAGGGTATCCGTTTGCTTGATTAAATGAGTTGCATGAGCCAGCAGCTTACTGAACTTCTTAAAATCTGTAGATAATCATTAAATTTCACAACCATCTTTCACTATTAAAAACCAAAATACTGGTAAAGATTTTGTAAACAGGAAAATGTGGTCACAATCATGCAACTATATTAAATAAATTGAGTGAAAAAAAACATTGCGCAAATTCTTACACTAAAGGTCACAAATACCTTGAAGATCCTTGTACAATAATCAAATGATTTGGGATTGCTGACATCATATACCAAGCAAACAACATCACAAGTGGTATCAGAGGCAGTAATAAATTCAGAGTCAGACAAAACTTCATGTAGCTTGAAAGAAAAAGAAATACAAATTTAGAGTTGTTCTTTACATTAAATAATTGTTAAAACAGAATACAAGTTTAAATCCCAAACTGAAAAATTTAAAAGGTGTAGTTTAAATTTTTTTTTACATTAGTGGTACAACTGCCAATATTGGAATTCTAGGGCAATCAAATAATGATTAACAATAAACAGCGTTTGTGCATTCTTCCTGGTACATCTGGTACAATGACAGTTAAAGTAGCGAGACCTTTAACAGGTTTAACATTAGTGGGTGCGAGAAATATTTTTCAAGCATGAGCTTAGTGAATATGTAGTATTTCAATGCTTTGGGATCAAGACATACATAATTTACTGTACACCATACTAAGTATAGTCTGACCAAAGTTGGTCATCGTACTTCAAAACAGATTTATGTGCATTGGGTCAATCATTTTGCTATCAAAGAGTAAGAACATACGAACGTACAAATTAGGAGGAGTAGGCCACTCAGTCCTTTGAGCCTGCTCTGCCATTCAATAAGATCATGGCCGATCTGATTGTAACCTCAAATCCACATTCCCGCCTACCCCCGATAACCTTTCACCCCATTGCTTATCAAGAACCTATCCTTAAAAATATTCAAAGAATCTGCTTCCACTGCCTTTTGAGGAAGAGAGTTCCAAAGACTCTCAGCTTTCAACCCTCAGAAAAAAATTCTCCTCATCTCGGTCCTAAATGGACGACCCCTTATGTTTAAACAGTGGCCCCTAGTACTAGATTCTCCCAAAACATCCTTTCTACATCAACCCTGTCAAGGCCCCTCAGGATCTTGTATGTTTCAATCGAGTCACTCTTACTCTTCTAAACTCCAGCAGATACAGGCTAGCCTGTTCGACCTTTCCTCATAAGATAACCCGCTCATTTCAGGTATTAGTCTCGTAAACCTTCTCTGAACTGCTTCCAACGCATTTACATCCTTCCTTAAATAAGTTGACCAATACTGTACACAGTACTCCAGATGTGGTCTGGAAAAGTGCACAATAAAGTTAAGTAGTTTCAGAGGACCTCCATGATAAATGAAATCAGAATATTTCAAGGTAAATCAGGTTCATAGGACATGAGCTTAAATTAGTTAAAAGTAAATTAAGATAAATGTAAGTTAAAAATAAAACTTCACTAAAGCACCTAAAATAATCCATCATGTAAAATTTCAAATTTATAGCACTGGCATCGTTCGATCCAACAAGTCCATGCCTGTGTTTATGCTCCACGCAAGCCTCCTCCCATCCTTCTTCAGCTAACCCCATCAACGCATCCTTCTATTCCTTTTTGATCCAGACTTATCTAACTTTCCCTTAAGTGCTGGTAAGGATAATAGAGTCTAAGGGACAGTGGAAATATAGTTGAATGCTGGAATGGATGAGCTATAATATTACAAAGATGAGCAGGACAGCTGAATGGCTCTTTCTCCTTCTTTAACTCTACTTTCTGCAATACTGCCTTCTAGTTACAAACATCATTGCCTCCAAGTGTTATTCAACCCCGAGATTTAATTTGGAACAGTAAAAATTGTCAGTGGCTACACTTATTAATTTACGCAGTAAAGAGAGGTATTCAGGCCTGTCTATCTTACTCAAAGTTGCTTTTGTGCCTTCACAAATAGGAATCAGACTAGGAGTTTTGAACAAAACTGTTTCAAGGATGTTTTTGTGTATGTGTGGGGGTGGCAACAGAAGAGAGGAATAGCATTATGTAAACTAAGGTACATTGTCTCCTTCCAGGGCATGATCTCTTCTAAGGTAGTTCTAAGCATTAGAAATAAGAAATTCTTGAAGCTTAGCAACTGTTGCTCACAGATCTGCAATGACGGAAATGTGGGTTGGGCCTTCAAAGTGAGACAGACACTAAGTGGGATCAATGGTACACAGAATGTATGCTTTTCCCAACCCACATTCCAGAACACTGGTTTAAAACAGGTAGCTGCACTAATCTGCAAATTTGTTATATGACAATCTAGGTTCTAAGTTTTAAAGTAGAACAATGTTAAAATAAGTGAAATGGAAAATTCCTACACCTCTTGAATAATACCGCTATATCATGACCATTTTAACGTCTTGTTTAACTTCTACCTGGGAAATGTACCTTCCTGTAGCAAACATCTACAACACTGAAAAGAGAAATGCCATTTGAATTCTTGGTTAGCACCATTTTAATCATGTGTAAAATATTTCCTCTGCTGAACTGGAACCTCCATCGCTCTAACAATAGAAAGCAGAACTTTCCTTCTGCAAACAATGATTTATCTTAATGCAACATCACAGATGTGCTTTGTTACAACTTGAACAAAGTTAACTATAACTGTAACACATTCAAATACAAGTTACTTACAGTAAATGTTGATGTGAATCTCATAAGATTGAAATACCCCTCTCCCTCCCACACACCTTCCCCAACCTTCTGTCTTCCTCTGCTGATTCATGCTGGAGTTTCACTGTCACTTGTTGCCTTCTGGTAGATTATCTGAGTGACCATTCTTGCGTGTTAACTTAACAAAGAATATAGGTGACCTAACTGGTCACGGGGAGGAGCCGTGCAATACAAGCACACCCAGCCATAACTTTACTAGGCGCCTAACAAAAATCACGGAATAGCCTCTTCTCCTCAGAACAAGGACTAAGTACAGTATCCCAACTCCTGAAGTCAGCTGATTTTGCACTAGCAAGGAAAAAGTGAATAATACTTAAACTGGTTGATATGCACATGTAGTACTCTTGCAACTAAAGAACACAATTAAATCACCTTCTTTAAATTGGACTTGCAAGACTGAACCAATTTGAAATTTTGAACAAGGCAATGTGTAAAAATAAACAGAAAAATAGACTTGCATTTAACTAGGCCAATGCTTAACAGGCTCCTGTAATGTCCCAAAGGACTTCAAAAACAATGAATACTATTGATGAGCAATTACTGTGTTTTTTAAATTCCTTCTTGGGATACTGGTAAGGCCAGTATTTATTGCCTATCTCTAGGTGCCCTCGAGAAGGTGGTGGTGAGCCTTCTTGAAAAATTACAGTCCATGTGGTGAAGATGCGCCCACAATGTTGTTAGATAGGGAGTTCCAGGATTTTGCCCCAGTGACAATGAAGGAACAACAGAAATATGTATATTTCCAAGTAAAAATGGTGTGTGACTTGGGGGGAGCTTGGAGATGACCATGCACCTGCTACCCCCACCTTCCTTGGTGATAGAGGTTACGGATTTGGGAGGTGTTGCAGAAGCCTTGGAAAACTGCTGCACTGCATCATGTAGTTAGTGCACGCTGCAACCACAAAACACTGATGGTGGAGGGATCAGATGCTTAAGATGGTGGGAGGGTTGGTGATCAAGTTGATTGTTGTGTCTTGGGCATGCATACCAAGCAATTTTCCATCTTGTCGGGTAAATGGTAAATGACAGTGTTGCTGCTATAACTACACAGTTTAACCGACTGCAACTATTTTAAAATGCAGGTCTACAGCACTAAGGCTGAAATATTGTCGATACCATATCCTTGGCTGTGTATAGTGCAAACAGTTGTTTCTTGACATCGTGTGGACGGAATCAAATTAGTTAAAATTGCAAATGGCTGTCAATTTATGAAAGACCCACAAATAGAAAACAAGATGGAGAAGAATGTTGCAATGGACAAGAACTTCTTGGAAAAGTGCCAGGATTTCATATGTAAATCATGGTGACAGATAGACAAGGTCTTGCTTTATTCTGTCATCTGAAAGGTGCACTCAAACATCAGTCCAGGTTAACTGCTGAAGTCCTGGAGTGGAGCTCAAAGCCACAATCTTCTGATTTGGAGTTGAAAGTGCTACGACTGACCTAAACTGCCAAATTCAGTTAGCAGCACCCAGTTTTCAGAACAACAATCTGAAGATAAAGTTGTGGAGGTTACATAGTTTCCATTGTACTATCTTCAAATATTTAAATCCAAAAGCTGATGAGGTTTTCATCTTAGACATTGCCTGACCACAAAGTAAATACTTCTGCAATTAATTCACTTGAAAATATTGGCAAATGGTCACAAGTAATAAGACGGAAGTTATTCAGCAAGGTCAAACTTGCTCCAAACAATGGCAACTTAATTACAATCTACTCTCTTTACAGGAACATATGTTCAACAGGTAGTGAACATTAGAACTATGACATCATTCACCTTTTGAAAGATTCTTAGGGCATTGTATAAATCAAGCATAACAACCAGCGTTACAACACTTGCGCCAAAAAAAGATTAAATGTTAACCATTTTGAAACTGATGAGGAATATTCATAATTCAATAGATTTAATATCCTCTTCCTAAAATGTTTTCTGCCAAAAATGAGTGCAAGGGCTAAAGGGAGAGGTAAAGATTGATAACTTTGGATCACAGAAGGTAAAAGATATAAACATACTGCGCATTTCCATTATGTTTACATAAATACCTACCAGTAAATATTTTTCTTGCCCATACACATAGGTTGTGTTTATGGCATAAAGCGATTTGTGTTCCTCTTTAATTTGTGTTTGTTTCTGTGGGGGAAAACAGAACAATTACACTCAGTATAACTACATTTACAATTTCTTAAATAAAAAAGGACAATTATGAAACATGTCAATTAAAACTGGAGTATACAGAACCAGAAATGAAAAATGAATTACTCCACAAAACAAGTAGACCATGATAAAAAGTATCATGAACTTCATGTAATTTAATCTCCTGAAGCAGTGAAAAAGCCCAAAGTAAATATTCAGGAAGATAAAGTATTGAAATTTCCTCCCCCGCTGCTCTATGCCAATCTAGGCAACTCGAGTATTAAACAAACATTACAATCTACCCAATTCAACTTAAACTAATTGCATTGCAGTGTTAATTCCTTGCCCCCCAACAGCATTAGTAATTATCTACTGTGTCTAATTAGCCATAGCTGATCAGATTTTTATGTTCCTCAAAGATCCAATTCCGTTCTTAAAGTCAAAGCTAACATACCAACAAGATGGAGTGGGCCATTCGGCCCCTCGGGCCTGCTCCGCCATTTAATAAGATCATGGCTGGTTTGATAGTAACCTCAAATCTGCCTCCAGCTACCCCCGATAGCCTATTACCCCCTTGCTTACCAAGAATCTATCCACTTTTGCCTTAAAAAATATTCAAGGACTCTGCTTCCATCACCTTTTCAGGAAGAGAGTTCCAAAGATTCACGACCCTCAAAACAATTTTGCCTCATCTCCGTTCTAAATGGGCAGCCCCTTATTTTTAAACAGTGACCCCGGTTCTAGATTCTCCTAGAAGAAATATCCTCTCCAAACTCACCCTGTCAAGGCCCCTCAGGATCTTATATGTTTCAATGAAGTCGCCTCTTACTCTTCTAAACTCCAGTGGATACAAGCCTAGCCTGTCCAACCTTTCCGTATTAATTTGGTAAACCTTCTCTGAACTGCTTCCAACAGATTTACATTCTTCCTTAAATAAAATGACCAGTACTGTGCGAAGTACTCCAGATGTGGTCTCACCAGTGCCCTGCGCAACTGAAGCATAACCTCCCTATTCCCTCGCAATAAATGATAACATTCTATTAGCTTTCCTAATTACTTGTTGTACCTGCATACTTGCCTTTTGCTATTCATGCACTAAGACATCCAGATCCCCCTGCCTTTCAGAGCTCTGCAATCTTTCACCATTTATATATTTTATTCTTCCTGCCAAAACGGACAACTTCACATTTTCCCACATTATACTCTATTTGCCAGATCTTTGCCCACTCACTTAACCTATCCATATCATTTTGTAGCCTCCTTTTGTCCTCTTCATAAATTACTTTCCTATCTTTGTCTCATCAGCAAATTTGGCAACCATCCAAGTCATTTATATAAATTGTAAACAGTTGAGGTCCCAGCACTGATCCCTGTGGCACATCATTCATTACATCTTGCCAATCTGAAAAAGACCCATTTATGCCTACTCTCTGCTTCTTGTTAGCCATCCAATCATCTATCTATGCCAATGTCACCCCCTATACCATGAGCTTTTAGTTTCCGCAATAACCTTTCATGTGGCACTTCATCAAATGCCTTCTGAAAATCTAACATCCACCGGTTCCCCTTTGTCCACAGCACATGTTACTTCCTCAAAGAACTCCAATAAGTTGGTTAAACATGATTACCCTTTCATAAAACCATGTTGTCTCTGGCTGATTACCTTGAACTTGGAGAAGTGCCCTGCTATAGCTTCTTTAATAGCAGCTTCTAACTTTTTCCCTATGACAGATGTTAAGCTAACTGGCCAGTATTTTTCCGCTTTCTGTCTCCCTCCCCTTTTGAATAATGGAGTTACATTTGTTATCTTCCAATCTAATGGAACCTTCCCCAAATCCAAGGAGTTGCAGAAAAGTAAAATCAATGCATCAACTATCTCACTAGCCATTTATTTTAATACCCTAGGATGAAGTCCATCAGGACCCAGGCACTTGTCAGCCCGTAGCTCCAACAATTTACTCAGCGCTACTTCTCTACTGATTATAATTTTCCTGAGTTCCTCCCTCCCATTTCCTGGTTTATACCTGCTTCTGGGATGTTATTTATGTCCTCTGTAGCGAAGACCTGTTCAATTCAGCTGCCATTTCTTTGTTTGCCATTATCAATTCTCCAGACTCACTTTCTATAGGGCCAACGCTCATTTTGTTAACTCCATTAAAAAAATGAAATTATTCTACAATATTTAACAGCAAGTGGAAGGAATCTTCAATTTTTGTCTCATTTGAGGCTCGTTAGCCATCAGTGTTATTTACTTTAGTGAATAAATTTAGTTAAATAATCTTATATCAGGCACACCTTCAAAAATTTTAAAGACTTGAACAATGAGATCCCCTTCTTGTACCATCAAATTCTTTCTCCAAAACAAAATGGAGTTTTGAAAATCTTTCTTCACGAAACAAATCTCAAACCCCAGATGGTACAGTGGTTAAAACTTTTCCTTTGAACTCTGTGACCTGGTGTTAAATCTGTGGGTTTAAGGATACTTCCAACATTGCCAGAGACTTAAAAGATCCAATTTATATAAAAAAGTGTCCAGAATTCTACACTAAATTGTTCTCAGATCAATAGATAGGGGTAGGCAGGAGGTTACAATCAGATCAGCCATGATCTTATTAAATGGTGGAACGTGTGCAAGAGGCAGAGTGGCCTACTCCTGCTCCTAATTTGTAGGCTTGTATAACATGAATGATGTAGGAAATATAAATGTCACAGTTGTGTTTTTCTGAAGAATAGATTGGGGCAGGGTACAGGAATCTTATAACTCATGTTATGCCCGGCTTCATGGGGGAAAAATCTCCCTCACCATTCCTCCTGCCCCCCACAATGGTTCACACCTTTTTCATCACAGAAAGCACAAATTATGATTAAAAATATTAGGGGGGAGAGGCAAGGAAGTAAAGAGGAGATTCAATCTTCATTTAACATTCTACTAGAAGTTGTAAGAGCAGAGCTTATGTTAATAAGAGAAAAAAATGTAGATCCAATCCGTAGAAAACCTATATTTAAGACCCCCCCCATTCAGTGTACATGCATTTACAGTTACCCTTCTCAACACACCAAAACGTCACAAATAGTTTATCCCTTTCTCAATATAGAAAAGCACAGAAATCTTCACACTTTCATAAAATCTATATCTGTGCACCACCAAATTTACTGGTAAAATGACCCATGAGGCAAGCACATTACAATGTTACAGAAAAGCAGGAGTAATTTTATATGAACATTTAATTCCACGGAGTAGTTTTATAGTGTTGTCTGTAATAACCAGTAGAACACAATACTTTATTCCAATTCGGTACGACACAGTAAACTAGGCGATAGTTCAATAAATGAGTTTCAGGACCAGCGTGCATTAAAGAACTAAACAATGAGAGCGATGCAACATTTTTAAAAATCTTAGGTACTTACCATTAAGTTTCGGCCCAGAAAGCCTTGCAGAATTCCACTCTTGCCACAATCTTTCATGCCAATAACATTGCACTGAAACACATTTCTTTGTGTTTGTTTTTTCTGCAGATCTAGTTTTTTATCTCTTGTTACTGAAGGAGCATAAAGCATGGTTAATGAATCATTTATCAGACACACAAAAGTAAATGCAATTCCAGTTTCTTTTGCACTGAATATAGATGTCCCACTAATGTTGTATTAAGTTTTCAGTTCAGGAGGTAGAATATGGAGGCCAAATATTCCTTGGAAAATAAGTGTCTAAATGGCATAGAGGAGCAGAGGGATAAGAGGGCTATACATCAATCACTGGAAGTAGTAAGGCCATAAAAAAGCAAACCAAGAACTGGGGTTAATTTCTAGATAGAGCATTTCTAGATACTCTTGTGAGTACAGCAAAGTGCTTTGGTCTCCAAATCATAAAAATGACATTGAGACATTAGAGAAGATTTCATAATTGAGGGGTTGTATCTATCAGGATAAATTGAACAGGTTGGGATTCTTTTCTGTAGAAAATAGAAGGCTGAGGGGCAGGTGTAGAGATGACGTTTCCACTTGCAGGGTGTAGCCAAAAGCTAGGGGCCATAAATATCAGTCACTCATGAATCCAATAGGGAATTTGAGAGAAACTTACTTTATCTAGAGAGCAGTGAGAATGTGGATAAAAGCAAAAAACTGCGGATGCTGGAAATCGAAAACAAAAACAAAAATACCTGGAAAAACTCAGCAGGTCTGGCAGCATCTGTGGAAAGGAGCACAGTTAACGTTTCGAGTCTGCATGACTTGAACTGTTGAAGAGTCATGCGGACTCGAAACGTTAACTGTGCTCCTTTCCACAGATGCTGCCAGACCTGCTGAGTTTTTCCAGTGAGAATGTGGAACTTGCTAATACAAGGAGTGGTTGAGGTGAATAATACAGAGGCATTTATGGGAATGCTATATAAACACAAGGGAGAAAAGAATAGAAGAATATGTTGATGGGGTCAGATGAAGAATGGTGCGCAGAACCTCATGCGAAGTATAAGCACTTGCACGCACCTGCGGGGCCTAATGGCCAGTTTCTGTGCTGAAATGCAATGTAATGCTATTTCATACATTTCGAATGGCATTTTTTTTTTTACAAACAACCTTTCCCCTACACCAATTTTCTACTTAAAGCTACTCCACTGAAAGCCATTACCTCATTGTTAGCTTTTAATTGTTATGGACACCAGCTGAAGAATCCTGCCACCCAGCTCAGATCAGCTAACTCATCAAAGACCGAAGATTGAATGTTGGAGATTCTTGGTCTGTATGGCACAACTAATAACTTGATAAACTCACTGGAGGAGCAAAGTGGTTTAAACTGGTCTTCAAGGTCTGTATGAATTATTCAGATAAAAAATGGACGTAGTAAGTACCTTTATAATTGTTCCTTGACGTGCAATATGTCATATAGTTCATTTTGGTCTCAGCTAAACTCAAGATGTGTTCACGAGTGGGATAGGTTTGTTGCTTTTTTCCTTCCTCATTATGGACTGTTCTATTAATGTTGGGACTTTGGTACTTGGCTAAAAGGAGCAATCTGGAGTTTCAGGTCAAATGCACATCGTCTCCCCATAAAAGGTCAATAAAAGTTCACTGCTTACCAATGACAGCAGCTGCCTGAGACTCCTGTTCCCTTAGAATGGAGTATCCTAGGTAACCTAAATATTCTAAACACCGCTGAACATCAAGGTATGTGGTCAGCCTGATTTAAAACACAAATATTCAGCTGTTCAAAAAGCTTGACGATTTTAAACAGAAAGCAGATAAATAGAAAACATTGTTTGAAAACCACAAAGGAAAATTACTCACGTCCATTGACAAATATAACCCTGATAAGTGACCCATCCCTTGTCATTGGTACAAACAGTATTGTTGACATCTGGACCCCAAGGCATGTAAGGAAACACTTTGAATAGGTCTTTTAGTTCATCAGGTGACAATGCACAATCCCGGTCCTAAAAGCAACCAAGAAGAATCAAGTTAAACAACAATTTAGCATTTATACAGTGCCTTCAAGATTATTTCATCCCAAGGTGTTTAGAGGTGCATAATCAAACAGAATTAACACTGAGCCAAAGGAGGAACTGGAAGAGATAATTAAAAGCTGGGCTGAAGAGGTAGACTTAAAGCAAGGTCTTAAGGAAGACAGTGTTAGAGAATTCAAGGGAGGGGATTAAAGAACTTGGGGGCCAAGACAGCTAAAGGTATAACTGTCACTGCAGGGGAAAAGGGAATGGATTTGATATAAAAGATCAGAGTTGGAGAAGCACAGAATTCTTGGAAGTTTGTCAGAATGAAGGCAGTTACAGAGAAAGGGAGGGATGGGGCCAAGAAAGAATGTGAACGAGGATGGGAATTTTAAAATGCAGATCAATGTATGCTTGTGAGCACAGGACTGATGGATATATGGGATATGATGTGGGATTGTATCCATCTGCACAGTTTGGATGAGCACAAGTTTGTGTAGGGTGGAACGTCAGCCAGATGACAAAAAGAGTACAGAGGAGGGTTTTAGAAGTTAATGAGCTGAGCAGGGGTGAGGACAAGCATTGATGGGGACAAGTGTTGCTATGGAAGCAGAAATAGGTGGTCTCTGTAATAAAGGGGTTACAGAGCTAAAAGCTCAGTAATAAGGATGCCAAGGCATGAAGAGTCTGCTTCTGTCTAAGACAGTGGCCAAGAAGGGGGATTGAGTTAATAGCGAGGGAATGGCTTTTGTAACAGGGGATAATGTCAATAGCTTTGATACTCCCAATGTTTAACTAAAGGCAACTGTGAGCCATCCAAAATTGGATTTTGGGCAAGCAGACTGACAAAGTGGGGGTGGAAAGAATTAACAAAGGTGGAGGAGAGATAGAACTGTGCAGCACCAGTGTATGTGGGGAACCTGATGCCAAGCTCCTTTTGATGGTCACCAAGGAGCAGCAGATGAATGAAAAAGCCTATGCTCAAGCAGACATGTGAGAGGAAGGGTGAGGAAGGAAAAAGTAAGGATTTTACTGGGGACAAAGGCACAACTGAGTACATTAAAAGCTGTAGAAGCAAAGAGAAACCAAAATCAGGAAAATTCACACTTTATCAATTGCCAAATGTCTGCAGATTCAGCTCACCAAGTCATGTTTGTCAAAGATACTTTGTAGAAATAGGTATGCATGGTGATTCAGTTCAGTTGTGCAGTCTGGAGGAATTTTTAATCTGTGAATAGGAGCGGAAAAATAAAATCAGTCTTCTGATCACAATGAAGTCGTACTATGTAACAGGCAAATTACCTTATAAATGTTCCTTCAGAGCTGCAAAGCAAATCCAATATTCCATTACTGCAAATATGTGACACTGAACAATGTGACTAAAGACCCTCAACTTTCATCATGATTTTTAAAAGCTGAGCTGAGAGTAGCAGCAAGATTGTGCTTAATTTAAAGGATCAGATAGTACCTATAAATCAATCCGGCTGCTTTTCTTTGGTTTCTTTCTCAGGGGAGTGAGTAATAAAGAATTTATTTAAATCAATTATTATTCGATCCCCAGCATCTGATTGCTATTGGCCCTTTCCATTCCAGATAGGGCAAAAAAAGACAACATTTCCATGTTGACTTTTGCTCCATCCCACTGTCTCTCCAATCCATCAGTTTGAAAAGCATGGGTGGGAAACCTAAAACTTTCCATGCTTTAGCACCTTGTAACAATGCAAAACCTGTTTCCAAAGTTACATCTTTTAAAACCTATTCTCCCCTCCCAACTAAATAAAAAATGGTTCTGGCTGAAACCAGCATAAGGTAACCCACAATTTCAAGTATTGTATTTCAATGCATCCAGCTGAAATTGAATCGCACCCAGCAACCAATTTTAGCTATCAACCGGGTTGGGGGCAATGAACAATTGAGGAACACAGGCACACTGAATAAGTAAAGGACCATATCTAACCTGGTTTCCCTCAGTTGCAGCCCATTGTATTCCTGTGCACCCAGTACTGCCATCAGATTACATACTGTGAATGTTAACCAAAACTATTTTTTGGATAGTCGGTATTTTGGTTATCTACAGAAATAAATTACACCATTAAATGTACAGAGGTCAAAATCATACAATATGGCACAACTTCCAATTTAGATTGTAACTATTAAAAAGAATTGCAAATCAAATGTCTGAACTGACGCATTCAAAACAGACTTCTATACTTAAAATGCTTTATTAGGGGAGCTGGCTTTGAGAAGTTAGTTCCCTCACACTCTTGACAGTTCATAGCCAAATGACCTTCAAAGCTTGGGGCTAAATTCATCGGTTCTTCATGTTCAAACAAAATAGAAGTTAAAAAAAAGTACAAAAGTTACATGGTTGCAGGGTAGGTAGGAGGGATGAAGTGTTTAGTCATGATTGTTCCACCATCATGATGTGTGGGGTCAGCTGGTCTTTTCCTGTCCATCAACTTTGTATGTTCCTATACCAGACTTGCAAGTTCAGTTTTTTTTAAAAGAAACAGGAGTATCAAAGATATCAGATTCACTGAGAAACTCCAGCCAGTTACGCTATTGGAACTGCTGCTATGCAAATTCTAAGTGGGTGGAGCAAGAGGCTGCATCAACCTAAATGTTATAAAACATTCTAAGATACTCAAGAGAACAAATTTCACACATGGCCTAGATTTTGAATATCTACTTAACATCTAATCCATTAGGGTTTACAAAGAAACATTTTTTTTTGTGGGAAGGGCAGGGGGTGGGGGTGCTGTGTGCAATGGATACTTTTCACTGAAGACTGAACAACTTAAAAACAGAGGTAAAATTTAAGAAAAACATTTTACTCTGCATAAAATAACTGCAGTCACTACAAATCAAAGTAATTCATTGCAGATGAAGTGCTTTGAGATGTTTGAAAAATAAACAGACAAGATGGTATTTAAATACAAGGTTTAAAAATAATAGTGACAAAATGCATAATTTATTCTTCAGGTCCAAAACATATTTTCAAGTAAACTTTTGTATTTTAACTTTTGATTCAACTTATTACTTTTCTTTCTTATAGCTGCAGCATAAAGCAGTTATTACTGCAGACCCAGAAACTGAAGGCAAGAGGGTAGTTCACTCTGAGTAATTTTAGAATATCTCCCTTGCCGCTTGGTATAAGATGGAGAACAAAGCTAACTATTTTGTTCGCTTCTCGGTCCCCTGTATTACTTAGCACTAGATTTAACTTTACTTTACAACACTGCTCTCCCCAGATCTCTCACAAAATGCAGAATTTACAAATCACTATCTTTAAGTGCCATAGAGGAATACTTATGTCCAATACCTACATCGGGAACAGATATTCGTGTGTGAGCTCCAGGTCATCATCATATCCAAACCGACGCAAAACTGTCCACGTAGTTTCATGTCTTCCTCTTTGTATAAATAAGGTATGCAAAAATAAAAAACCTGCAACATAAAACAGAACAATCAACATGAGAAATTAGCCTCTTCTCAAGAATTCTCTAAAATTATCTATTTACAGCAGATGGGTCTGGAAATGGAAACCTCCATCAATTCAGCTCCAGCAACAAACCAACCCCTTCTGGTAAGTGAGGAGATTGAGTTTTAGTGACACTATCAAGCTATGTGTATAATCTAGGCTGACACATCAGTGCAGTACTGACAGAGTGCTGCATTGTCGAAGGTGTCAATCTTTGGATGAGACTTTAAACTGAATCTGATTACCCTGAAAAACAGCCCATGGCACTATTTGAAGAACAGGATTCTCCTGGTGCCCTGGCCAATATTCTACTCTCAAGCATTACCACTAACATTATCACTAACAGATTAACTGTCTTTCTGCCTCATCAAATACAGCTACAATAAAAATTATAAATAGTAAAGTGGCCACAGTATTTGTCTTCATGAGCATATGCACTTCACAGCAATTCATTCCAATTTGAGAGGCATATATGCTATGACTTTATTCCCTGGATCAAGGAGAGAAAAAATGAGCCACAGTTTTCACTGCTAATCATAGACCTTTGATGACACTTATAGGAATTATGTTTGTAGATTAGGCCTTAGTGGTGATGCCCTCCCACTATTGAACAGCATGTCTACATGGTATCTGGGCTCAAAAATTAAGAATTATTATTGTGGCAGGGTTGCAAAGGAACTGTAACCCATCGAGCAGTCAGGGCGCATTCAAGAAGTAGGGGAGAGCAGAAAATGGAAAAATAAAAAGCATAATTTTACATAAATATGGAAACTTTTTAAAAAAACAAATCAAACAGGTTATAATTGACAGAGTCTCAATGTGTGGTATAAGGTGAAGAGCAAGCTAACTATTATTAGCTTCTTAGTCCCGTGTTATTTAGTACTAGATTTATCTTTTACTTTGCAACACTGCTTTCCCCTGATCTGGCACAGCAGAATTGTGACACACTCTACAGCCCCATGTTCCTTATTGCTCAAGAGGACACGGTTGAATCATGAATTGCTTCCTAATACATGTTTCAGCCTGGCCAGTTTGTTCTGATATTACTGATTGAAGGTACTAATGTGTGTCTTTCTGGGTGGTGCCTTCCTAAGCAAACATTCAAAGCAAAGATCATTTTCAATTGCTGCATTAATTAAATGAATACAATAATGCAAGTAATTCTGTTCCTTCAGTACTTTGCTAATTAACCAATAATAATCAAAGAAAAAGAAATCTCCATTTCATTGGGAATTAAGCACCATGGAAGATGCAAAGGATACCTCAATCTCAGAGGTAGTTGTGTCCTCCTGTGGAAGTGTTCCTATTAATACCATATTATGGCTATTTTACACATTTTCTTATATGAAATTACACTAAAGGGAGTTCGTAACAAACAAAGCGTGAACTACTCCATTTGCAATTGTGAGCTCACATCTTCAGTCACAAGGTGCCCTTTGTTTTCTTCCCCCCGCCCTCTGTTAGAAATACAACAAACCACAGGTCTGAAACCCATACCTGGGCATGTTTATGGCATCTAAAACAGACATGTACTCTATAAACTGCACCAGCTGCTACAGCGGACAAGGCATCAAACACAGAAGGAGATAGAAAACATCACAGAGTACAAGGGCAAGCAGGTTATGCTGAACTTGTAGAAGACACTAGTTTGGCCTCAGCTAGCTTTTATATCCTGTTCTGGGTGCCGCACTTTAGGAAAAATGTGAATGCATTGGTTAGAGTGCAGAAAAAAAATCACGAGAATGGTTCCAGGGACGTGGAGCTTCAGTTAGGAAGATAGATTGAAGAGGTTGGGACTGTTTTCCTTGGAGACAGTGCCAAGAGGAGATTTGATAGAGATATTCAAAATCATGAGGGTTCTGGACAGAGTAGATAAGGGGCAACTGTTCCCACTCATAAAAGGATCGAGAACAAGGGGCACAGGGTTAAAGTAACTGGCAAAAGAAGCAAAAGCAACATGAGGAAAAACTTTTTCACTCAGCCAGTGATATAAGTCTAGAATGCACAATCAGATAGTGTGGTGGAAGCAGGTTCAATCGAGATATTCAAAAGGGAATTAGGCTGTTACCTGAAAAGGAAGAATGTGCAGGATTACAGGGAGGAGGCAGGGGATTAGCATTAGGTGAATTGCGCATTTGGAGAGCCGGTGCAGGCATGATGGGCTGAATAGCCTCCTTTTGTGCTGAAATGATTCTTGTGATCACATATACCAAAGCCTAGGAGCAGATCACTGTTGCCCTAGTAGCTCCAGGTAGTGCCAGCTCAGCAACAACAGGGGAAAGGAAAAGAGAATAGATGGTCTTATACTCAGTAAAATTTAAAGTTGAATTAAACAAAGTGCTGTCAGTCAAAAGAGAATTCTAATAGTAAAGTTAGTATATGCATTTACTGGAGACAATTTACAAATACGTACATGAGAACACACTCCCCTCTTGTGGCTATACCAGTAAATGCTCACACTGGCAGGAATTAAAACTGAATTCCAAATAACTTTGGAAGAGACAGTTGTGATTACATTATCCAGAGAAGTTACAATGAAGGTCAAGTGGCTATCAGTCATTCAAATCCCAAAAACTAGTTGCAGCCTCAAACATATTTACAAACCTCTAAATTTAAAGAAAGGCTAAGCTTTTTCACATTTCCCCATTTGGTAAAACACACTCCCCTCTTGTGGCTATACCAGTAAATGCTCACCCTGGCCACTTTCCCATAAATAAAACATTCTGGTGTCCCAGTTTTGGCATGCAGCTATCTGCCATGGATTGGAAGGTATACTGTCGTACAAGGCAATACTAGACTTGGGCAAACCAGTTTGCTTTCTGAAGGGAATTACACTTACTGGGGGAGGAAACAACAATTTTCCAAGAACCACTGAACATTTTACTAATGTAAAGGTTTACCTTTCAACGTCAGCCCATTATCAGCGACACCATCACTCATGTTCTTCCGTACTACATTCTTCACATCTTCTAGAGCTTGAGGTGCCAATGGGGTGTTAAAGCAGGTTCTCTAAATGAAATAAAGGTAATAAAATTTACATACTGGGGAGCAAGCCCACTAACTGGATCAGCTGGGTGATGATTAACAGCAGGAGTTTGAAACGACAATTTCACAATACCCAGGCTATTGGCATTCAAATGAAGACCCATGACCTCCATCTACTACTCATATTTATCATCCTTCCTACTTACCTTTTCTTCAATTTAGGCCCCACAATGACCAGAAAACAGCAACCTCCATAGCGAAACGTGAAGATTGCAAGGGAAGGTCTAATGCAGCATGAGATTCACTAGGTCTAGGATACGGTCAGGATTCTGGATTTTGGGCCCTTTAATGTATTGAAAGAATGATGGCAGGATAACTCATGTTAGTGACTGACAGCACACCGACGCAAAGGGCCTTCAATATATGTTAATACAGCCTCAAACTGAAGACACCGAGCTGTATAAAATTAAAATTCAAGGGGTGGTCTCTAACAGTTTAGTAAGGTGGTCCAGAACCCCACAAACTCTTCCTATTACATTCTTCAATCCACGATTTATGGTGAATTAGCCACTTGGCCAACCTGGGATTGTCAATTTTCTGCCCACTTGACCAGTCCATTGGTACCTTCTCGCAGTCTACAGTTTTTTTCCTCACTATCAACCACAAAACCAATTTTCATAACATCTTAACATTCTTAATCATGTCCCCTACATGCAAGTGTAAATGATTAATATTGTCACAAGGTTGTGACTTGTGCATGCGTGATATTAATCTTTAATTCATCAGCTGATCAAACATATAGTGAACTGCTTAAAAGGACTTCTAAAAAGCAAGCAAAGGCACTGACTTAAGATGGCTGCCACGAGTCACCTGACACCTGATATTTCAAGTTGACCAGTTTCTGGAAGGTTCCAATAAAGACATATTGAAACAACCTCCTATGGAGTTTCATAACAGCTGAGGCCAAGAACTACTTCAAAAGATTTACTGAAACTGGGCTGGACTTCAGCATTTGCATCTGTATAAAGCCACCTCTCAAGCGGAGACACAATCTCCAGGGATATGGAAGGTGTCATCAAGATGAAGGATGGATCATTCAGGAATTAATGACTTTTACATTACAGGGCCTAATTACCTTGGCCATAAAATAATAGCCACAGTCTGTCCAGATGTGAGCTGATCAACTGCCTTCTGAAATCATTATGGAGAGAGGGGTCATGTGACTAGAATGACCATTTCTGAATGTGTTTTATTGCCACATGCAAGCTACGCAGGAATCTGGAAGAAAGCTGGCAATGCAGCAATAACAATCTCTCTCCCAAGTTCAAGACCCCATCTCTATTACAGTTTGAAATCTAGCACAGAGATAATGTATTTTCAAACTAAAGGATCAGGAGCAAAAATCATTGACTTCTGAAGACGACAGATGGTGTTTAAAAAGAGACTGTCTCCAGAAATCACAGTTTACATGGGCTTCAACTCCACTAAATTTTCAAGACCAATGTGGCAAAATTGGGTTTCAGCCACAGATACCAGCGAAGGATTCAAACAGTAAACTCTACTTTTTTTTGCCTTTCAGCATTGAATTTTAATTTGGCCAGAAAGTAACATCCCATTATAATTTTGCATGCGCGCGTGCTGCTGTTGTGTTATGATGGTGAGACGTGGGTTTACCTTTTAAAATATTTTTATATCTTTACCTAGGTGGGTTTTTAACTCAATAAAAAAACTAACCCCTTTTGTGTTTTAAACTCAATAATGCCTGCCAGATTGGTTTCTTTGAAATCAACACATTAAAGGTTAAGCATAGACATTGAGTTAATACCTTCATCCTTATCAATTTACAAAGAAAACCCCTGTTATGGTCAGACCTGGAGTGGTAGAATAGGGGAGTCATTTTGCCCTCATGTAGTCGTAAAGACTATATACCATGTGCAGTAAGGACTCAGTGCTGAGCCCTGAGGAACCCCACTAGAAACAGCCTTCCAGTAACAAAAATCGACCATAACCCTTTGCTTCCTGCCACTGAGCCACTTTTGGATCCAGCTGGCCATTTTCCCTTGGACCCCATGAGCTTTTAACTTTCTGACCAGTCTACCATGTGGGTCCTTATCAAAATCCTTGTTGAAATCTACGTAAACTATATCAAATGTGCTACCCTCCTTCTCAACTCCTCAAAAAATTAAATAAAGTTAGTCAGCTATGACCTTCCCTTAATGAATCCATATAACTGGCCATTCTAACTAGAAATATTTTCAAATACTAGAAAGCACTGTTATTTTGAGGTGTATGCACGCACTAGGTTTCTACCTGGAAAAAGTTGAGTTCTGCATCATTGAGAATCCCATCATTGTCCTGGTCTGATATCTTAAAAATGCGAGTAAGGGCTTTGACACAGGCAGGTTTCATCTGCAAATATACAAACAAGTTAATCAAGTTAGGTCCCACAGCTTGCAGCCTCTCCTACTTAACTACTCAGATTAAAAAGCAAACCAAAAATGTATAAACGTTCATGACAAAATTATTCAAGATTTAGGCTTTAATTGTGAAAGTAGACCCAGGGCTCTAGTAAGGCTCATCAGAATGCCAGGCTCCAGATTCATTCTCAAGTCTTTTTTCACAACTTTCCATTCTCTAAAGAGCTGGAAAGTGAAAGTCAAGATCAGGTCAAAAGGGACTGGGAGAAAACTTTAAAAAGACTTGCATTTATACAGCAACTTACATGTTAGGAGAAAGTGCTTTTGACAATCTACTAAACCTTTTTAAAATATAGCCATTGTTATACTTTAGCTGCTTTGGTGCACTTATTAAACAGATGACTCAAGAGTGGCCCTGACAGACTCAAGAGAACAGGTTATCTGCACAAAATTGTTCAAGGAATGATGTATGCTCAAGACAATGCAAATAGAGACACAATGTGGGAGGGTTAAGATACTAGCACATTGGAAGAACAGGCACTTTACTCAGGACCTTTACCTCTTTCTCTTCTGGGCAGTACAGCGGGCCTGTTGGGTGCAGAACAGCTTTCTGTGCATAGTAAAATAGCTCAGAGATATTCTTCAGGTTTTTTGCTGAGCACTACAAAATTTAAAAAAAAACACTAATATTCATATTTTGAACAGTTTAACAATAATTCAATGGCAACAGTAAATACAAGGCTCAATACGAGGACATTTTTACAAAAGAATTCTTAATGAAGACAATAAAGATGGTTGCTTTTTTCTTTGCAAGAAAATATCAATAGTATTTGATTGCATCAGATGCAGTTTAAAATAAAACCTGAAGTTTTTTTTATTCATTTATGGGATGTGGGCATCGCTGGCTAGGCAGTATTTATTGCCCATCCCTAATTACCCCTGAAGGTGGTAGTGAGCTGCCTTCTTGAACCGCTACAGTCCATGTGGTGTAGGTACACCCACAGGGCTGAATTTTCCGTTCGTCGGGCGGGCGGAGCTGACCCAATCGCGGGCCGCACCACCATTTTACGTGGGCAGGCCAATTAGGGCCGGCCCAGTGTGACGTCCGCAGGGAAGCGCTATGCACTCCCTGTGAGGGCGGGGGGAGCCCTAAAATTGAGAGTGCGCTCTTTCGCGCATGCGCACGAAAGAGCGCACTCATCTCCCTGAGGTTAAGTGCAGCCTCAGGGAGATTGGCTCTAAATGTAAAAAAGACAAAAATAGAAAAATAAAATTTCCCTTACATGTCCCCTCGAGTGACAATGTCACATGAGTTGGGACATGTTCATAATTTCCACATCAAGTTTATTAAAATTTTTAAAACCCTACATGAAACCTCATCCCACCGTTGGATGAGGTTTCATGTTTTTTCTAGTTGCTGCCGGGGCTCCTGGCCTGCCCGCCAACCTTAAGGTTGGACAGGCAGGTCCACTAAGTACTTTAATTGATCTGTCAATGGCCTCAATTGGCCATTGACAGGTCGGTGGGCACGCAGCTGACTTTGCTGCGCCCCTGCCTTCCTGAAAGTTTAAATGGGACGGGGTGACGTCGGGAGTTTTGCCCGACGTCTTCCCATGTCATTTTACGCATCGCCGAGCGGACCCACAGGTAAAATCCTGCCCAGTGTTGTTAAGGAGGGAGTTCCAGGATTTTGACCCAGCAACAGTGAAGAAACGGCGATATATTTCCAAGTCAGGATGGTGAGTGGCTTAGAGGGGAACTTCCAGGTGATGGTGTTCCCATGTGTCTGCTACCCTTGTCCTTCTAGATGGTAGCAGTCGTGGGTTTTGAGGGTGCTGCCTAAGGAGCCTTGGTGAGTTTCTGCAATGCATCTCGTAGATGGTACATACTGGTGCCACTGTGTGTCAGTGGTGGGGGGAATTAATGTTTGTGCATGGGGTGCCAATCAAGCAGGCTGCTTTGCCTTGGACGGTGTCAAGCTTCTTGAGTGTTGTTGGAGTTGCACTCAACCAGGCAATTCTACCACACTCCTGACTTGTGCTTTGATGGTGGACAGGCTTTGGGGAGTCAGGTGGTGAGTTACTCGCCACAGGGTCCCTAGCCTCTTATAGCCACAGTATTTATATGGCCAGTCCAGTTCAGTTTCTGGTCAATGGTAACCCCAAGGATGTTGACAGTGGGGGAATTCAGCAATGGTAATGCCATTGAATGTCATGGGGCAATGGTTAGATTCTCTCTTGTTGTTCTTTAAAGCCATTCTATTAATGCTTTCAGACTGCTTATTTATGGCAAACAAGTTATGATTGTTACCTAAATATATTTAAAGGTTATATGAAGTTAAAATGACAATGTAAACAAGCTGTACTAGGGTGAACTGAATGATTAGTTATTTTTAAATTATTTGGGACTTTTGGATGTTGCTGGCAAGGCAGGTATTTATTGCACATCTTTAGTGGCCCATGAGAAGGTGGTGGTAGGCCACCTTCCTGACCACTGCAATCCATGGTGGTGAAGCAATTAAGACATTGATACCAGCAAGGCCTCATACTAACAAGTGACATGGTCACAAGCATCTCATATCAAGAACCACCTAAGTGGATAAGCAAGAGGATTAAAAGCTTCCATCTTTTGCACAACACAGGCTGGAGGTGAGATTTTCCATAACTTCAGTGATGTAAGCTAAAGAATGAAATACTGGTGAAAGCTGACAGCAATAATAAGATATGAACAGCCCACTCCAAAATACACTAGTAAATCAAACAGTTTGAAAATTTTAGTTCTAACTTGATTTTTTTAAATGCATTAATTATTTGTTCCCTGGGGTAAAAGAACGCTTTTTGTCTAAATCTGCAAAGCAGGCATGGCATGAAATTATAAAAGATTCAGACAGACAGACATTGAAACAAAAATTTATCCATTAGATTCTAACATTACACCTACGATAAAAGAAGCACTGACATTGGGACAGGCGTTGGAATAGTGTTCACTTGCAGCAGCAATTCCCTTTTCCCATGAACCCTTCAATCATAAACTTGGAAACATCGTCAGCCAGGGCAGGGAAGGAGAAAGAGAGACTTGCATAGTAATTCAGTTGACCAGAGTTTTGGTTACCTGTTTAACTTGACATAGTAAAACCAATTAAATACCCCTCTGTGTACAGCTGCAACTCAACATTGTAAATCAATCAAGTGTGCTTCTGAAAGCATGACTTACCTCAACACAGGTCTCTATCTCAGTGTACTGATTCATTATGGGAAGAATAGCTTCCATGCTACTATGTTCTACAAGATCAGATTTGTTTCCCACCAGTATAAGGGGCATTCTGGAAAAAAGTATATATTTATAGGAATTAATTTTGATTCACACGCCTGATTAACAGCTGATAAAAACAAATTTTGATTCTCTACAGCAATTCTAGCTGAATTTTAATAAATGGAAGACAGATAGCAAGATAATATTTTGCCAGCAAACTGCATACAAGTTAAATAGCAATAACTATCTTTAACCATTTTACTTATCAGCCTTAGAAAACAAATTGCTGTACTTAACTAGTTTCACAGTACCTGCTATCCTTATCAGACCTGTCATTTATTAGAGGAATCCATCGACTCGTTACCTGCAATAGGCAAACATTTAATTTTGTTGCAACTCGGGTGCAAATTTAGCCAGTAACCAAGCAAATCTGACTGACAGGTTATGTGTGAATTGATGTATTACAATACTTCTTCAATGTGATATTTGAGATTCATGTATCATTTGAATTACACCCACCTTTTCAATGGAACTTCTGCTGTTGACAGCATACACTATACAAATTACATTAGCCTGCAACAGAAAGCATAAAACAAATCAGGTAGGCTTAAATCAGCTTGCACCAGTATGGGTCAACTTGTTTTTAAACATATAAATCACTACCATGACACCAAAGGATACAGTTTATAACAACAGTTTACTGATGCACCTCAGAAACAGTAAACTGAGTTTGGATTGTTAAGGTAATTGTAGTTCCCTTGCTGACTGCTGTTATGATCTCAAGGGAGACCATTAACTTTTAAAAAGAAATTCAAACTCCCAGTTATTAACTGAAAGAATTAGGCCACAAGGTTTCACATTTTAAACACAACGTTTACTGCACAGGAATTAAACAATGCAAGTACTACTAACTTAACACCGTATTTCATGAACAAGGTGTGCCACAGCTCTCAGGAATTCATTTTGATTCTCCTCGGTGTTCCTGCTATTCTCCAAGTATGAGATATTTAGAGTCCTTCCACGAGCATTCTGCCAGGTGACCCTCCAACTTTCCTCAGCACCTCACCATTGTGGACACCCCAGCTGAGGCACAGGCCTCATTGTTTTCTTGCTCAGTGACTCCAAAATCAGAAAAAAACCCTCATTTCTGACAGCCGTTTTGCTTCTAGTCTAAGCTTCTGGCAGCTTCTCTGCCTATTTCCAAGTTGTTCCAATTCCAGACATAAACTGTTTTCTGTGAAAAAAATCACACAGATAAACCCAAAACAAAAAGTTTCCTGCAACCTATCCCCATGGAATGAGGCACACCTGGGATATCCTAGAAAATGACTTATCTAATTAACTACGATTCCCTAACCTGTCCTTTGATCTGAAAAGTATATGGATACTTTAATATCTTCCCTTGTTTACCCTTTGCTTTCAAACCTCTCTTTGATTTGGGACCCACATGAATAATTTAAACCCCTTACGAAGAAACTGTGGACATCTCATCTCATCTCTTGTCAAGGAACTCAAAGATAGCCCATTGTTGAATATTTCCATACATCCAACTCCGACCTTATTAATTAAACACTGGCCAGCCTTTGAATTGCAATTACTCGAGGTCTGTTTACCAACTTCTCAAAATTGGTGCTTGCATTATCTTATACTTAAAACTTCAATCCCTAACCTGAAAGTTTTACCCCTAAAACATATGAATCATGAAATTAGACATTTTCACAACACAACAGCTAACACTTTCTTCTGCTAACCACAATGATGAACACTCGCTTCAGATCTCATTACAGAATGTCCAAACATGGACAAGAGAGGTGAATTCCAGGGGTGAGGAGAGAGTGATTGCTCCTGACATCGAGGCAGCACTTAATCAAGTGAGGTACCAAGGAGACCTTGTAAAAAAATAAAAATCAATGGGGATCGGTGGGAGGGCGAATTCTCCACTGGCTATAGTCATGCTGAGCAGAAAGGAAGGTGGCTGTTGTTGCTGCTGCTGCTACTGGAGACCAATGACCTCAGCCCCAAGACATCACAGAACAAGTCCCTCAGTGCACTGTCTTAGACCCAAACATCTTGAGCTGCTCTAGCACAATCTTCCTTCTAGAATTAGATTAGGTGTGAGGATGTTTACGGATGATTGCAGTGTTCAGCTCCATTTGCAACTGCACAGATAATGAAGCAGTCTGTGCCCAAATGTAGTAAGATTTGCATCCAGGCTTGGACTGAAAAGTGGCAAACAACATAAATGACAGGACAATGACCATCTCCAACGAGAGAATGTAACCATCTCTCCTTAACATTCAATGGTATTATATCAAGTCTTCCACAAATCAACATCCTGGGCTGGGAGGTGGGTCACCACCGCCCACAAGCTTAGCTGGACCAGCCACAAATATCGTGGCTAAAGAAGGTCAGAGGCTGGGTACTCTGTGATGAGTGACCCTCCTTCCTGACTCCCCAAAGCCTTTGCACCATCTGCAAGGCACAGTGAAGAGTGTGATGGCGTACTCTCCACTTGCCTGGATTAATGCAGCTCCAACATTACTAGCGAACCTCAACTCCATCCAGGACAAAACAAAGTGCTTGATCGGCACCTATCTACAACCTTAAACATCCATTGCCTCCACCACTGGCGCAATGTGGCTATAAGATGCACTGCAGCAACTGTCAAAGCTTCTTTAGCAGCACATACCAAATGCGCAACTTCTACCACCTAGAAGAATAAGGGCAACAGGCACGAGAACACCACAACCTGCAAGTTCCCTTCCACATCACACACTTGATTTGGAAATATATCACCGTTCCTTCATCGTTGCTTTGTCAAAATCCTGAACTTCCTTCCTATCAGCACTGCGGGAGTACCTTCACCACACTGATAGCAGCAGTTTAAGGTGGGGGCTCACTATCACCAAAGACAATTAGGTATGGATAATATATGCTGGCCTTGTCAGTGATACTCATATCCCATGAATGAAGAGACAAAAAAATTATACTCAGAGGGTAGACCTGAAAACTTCAAAGTTTGTGTACATTTGTTTTTTTTCCCCCCCAAGTAGACTAGTATTAATTTTGCCTTTTGCTTCACATCACGGCAAAGTGTGAATTGGCACGTTAATGTGTTTGCTCCTAAGCTTTAATTATTTAACATTTCCCATCTTCATAATAATGAATCAAATAATTGAGATAACTCCTGAAATAAGTTGAAATCTGTAACAAACCTTCTTCCCTACTGAATGTGTTTGCTAAAAAAGGCACAAGGAAACCTCTGAATGAGGGTTTTTCAAATCAAATCAGAAAGTATGACAATTACTGGATTCTACAGGTGGTCTTCTGCACAAACTAATTTCAGGCTCACCTTGGAAATTTCATTGTGAAGTTGTTCCTCTGTCTGTTCTGCTTCTGTTGGTGAGAAAAGACTGTTAGACTAAAGACTATAGAATTACCATTAGTCTGTGAAAGGCATTTATCTTATTTATAAGGATTTCAGTAGGTGCCTGGAAACGTTCACATTTCAGAAATGAGTAAAAATTGGAAGAAATCACACAAAAGGAGGTATTTTACATTTAAAATTACTGATCACATCCTGGGGGAAAAACCCAGAAAATTTTGAACAAATTCTCCAATAAAAACTAAAAAGTATTGTTAAATTTATTAAGGTTAAAAGCAATGATTAGGTTTACTTACAGCAAGCATCACCAATGTAATAGATCCATCATAAGATGGATATACTGCATTATGCCTATGACACTTATGTTAATGTTTATTTCTTTAAATTTAAAAAAAATTCTTTCATGGTATGTGGGCGTCGCTGACGAGGCCAGCATTTATTGCCCATCCCTAATTTCCCATGGCATCCAAAATTAGAAGAGCAAGTGAGTCTGGAAGGCATAGAAATTACAGGCCAGTTAAGGCACAAGGGAGTTCGGCAAGGTTGGATGGTATTTATTTTAATGCAAGGAGTCTGACGAATAAGGCAGATGAGTCGAGGGCCTGATATAAGAAGAACGGTAGCCAGCAAGAAAGAGCGACTCCGTCAAACATCAGATGAGAGGCACCCTCTACATGGTCATACACCTATACCCAGCTGCCTAAAGTCAAGAGCTTCATGAACAGTGTTGTTCCATTACAATCAACCCCATCTGAAGCCCGCATCACCTTGTGGAAAGACCAGCTTGCCAATCTCGAACAACTCCCAGCGATGGAAATTCTACCGGATGAAAGCCTTCCCCCAGGAGCTAATTGCAACTGGGCAACCTGGAAGGGCCTTAACAGACTTAGGGCTGGTGTGGGTCGTTCAAATGTGTCACTAAGCAAATGGGGATATACAACCTGCCTGACAACTTGTGTATGTGGAACTGAGCCACAGACTATGCAACATCTCCTGCAATGTCTATCGCTAGAGGAACCCTGCACTGTTGCAGATCTTGCCGAATTCAACAACAAGGCGCAAAAGTGTGCCCAGTTCTGGCTGGGCCATGTATAGACTGTCCGTGGACACAATAAGAAGTTGTTGTTGAAGGCACAAATTAACGCATGGAAGTATGATGTTATTGCTGTCACAGAGACATGGTTGAGAGGGGCAGGATTGGCAGTTCAATATTCCAGGACATAGAGTCTTCAGGTGAGACGGGGAAGGAGGTAAAAGAGGAGGGGGTATCGCAATATTGATCAAGTAATCAATTACAGCAGTAAGGAGGGATGACATCTTAGAAGGCTTCTCAAATGAAGGCATAGGGGTAGAACTGAAAAACAAAAAAGGAGCAATCACATTGCTGGGAGTGTACCATAGGCCCCCAAACAGTCAGATAGAAATAGAAGAGCAGATATATAGGCAAATTTCAGAAGTGTAAAATTAATACGGTAATAATAGTGGGGGATTTCAACTTCCCCAACATTAACTGGGTTAGTCATAGTGTGATAGGTTTCGAGGGGGAGGAATTCTTAAAATGCATCCAGGAGAGCTTTTTAAGCCAGTACTTGGAAGGTCCTACAAGGGAGGGGCGGTCCTGGACTCAATTTTAGGGAATGAAGCCGGGCAAGTGGTAGAGGTATCAATGGGGGAGCATTTTGCAGATAGTGATCATAACTCCATTAGATTCAAAGCTGTCGTGGAAAAGGACAAGGATGGGCCAGAAATCAGAGTTCTAAATTGGGGGAAGGCTGATTTTAATAAGATCAGATATGATTTGGCCAGAGTGGACTGGGAGCAGCTGCTTTTAGGTAAATCTGCGTCATAGCAGTGGGACTCATTCAAGAAGGAAATAGAGAAAGTACAGGGCCAATATATTCCAATAAAGACAAAGGGTGGGACCAACAAATCCAGGGAACCCTGGATGTCGAGGGATATACAGGATTGGATGAAGAGAAAAAGCAAGGCTTATGGCAGATGCCAAGGGCTCAAAACAGCGGAAGCCCTAGGAGATATAGAATGAGTAGGGGGGAAAACTTAAAAAGGAAATTAGGAGAGCAAAAAGGGAGCATGAAAAAACATTGGCAGGTAAAATATAGGAAAATCCCAAGTTATTTTACAAGTACATTAAGAGTAAGAGGATAACTAGGGAAAGAGTAGGGCCCATTAAGGACCATAGTGGTAATGTGTGTGTGGAGCCGGAAGACGTAGGTAGGGTTCTAAATGAATATTTTGTGAAAGGGACGACATGGGTATGGAAATCAGGCAGAAGGACTGTGATATAATTAAAGAAATTAGCATAGAAAAGGAGGAGGTTCTAAGTGGTCTTGCAGGCATAAAAGTAGATAAATCTCCAGGCCGGAATGAAACGTATCCCAGGCTGTTGAGTGAGGCAAGGGAGGAGATAGCAGGGGCGCTGGCAATAATTTTCAATACCTCTCTGGCCACAGGAGAGGTACCAGAGGACTGGAGGACAGCCAATGTGGTACCGTTATTCAAGAAGGGAGGAAGGGATAAAGCAGGGAACTACAGGCCAGTCAGTCTAACCTCAGTGGTGGGGATACCACTGGAAGAATTCTGAGGGACAGAATTAATCTACACTTGGAGAGGCAGGGATTAATCAGGGACAGTCAGCATAATTTTGTGAAAGGAAAACCATGTTTAACCAATTTTTTGCAGTTGTTTGAAGGAGTAACATGCGCAGTGGATAAAGGGGAGCTTGTTGACATCTGTACTTGGATTTCCAGAAGGCATTTGATAAGATGCCACATCAAAGATTATTATAGAAAATAAAAGCACACAGTAACATATTAGCATGGAAAGAAGATTGGCTGGCTGGCAGAAAGCAGAGTATGCATTAACGGGTCTTTTTCTGATTGGCAGGATGTGACGAATGGAGTCCCACAGGGGTCTGTATTGGGCCCTCAACCTTTTGCGATTTACATCAATGACTTAGACGAGGGGAATGAAGACATGGTAGCTAAATTTGCAGATGACACAAAGATAGGTAGGAAAGTATGTTGTGAAGAGGACATGGAGGTTGCAGATGTATATAGATAGGTTGAGTGATTGGGCAAAGAACTGGCAGATGGAGTATAATATGGGAAAATGTGAAGTTGTTCACTTTGGCATGAAGAACAAAAAAGCAGGGTATTACTCAAATGGAGAACAGCTGCATAGTTCTGAGGAGAAGAGGGATCTAGGTGTTCTAATACACGAGTCACAAAAAGTTAGTATGCAGGTACAGCAAGTAATTAAGGCAGCTAATGGAATCCTATCCTTTATTATGAGAAGGATTGAACATAAAAGTAAGGATGTTATGCTTCAGTTATACAGGGTACTGGTTAGACCACTTCTCAAACACTATGTGTAGTTTTGATCTCCTTATTTAAAGGAAGGATCTAAATGCATTGGAGGTGGTTCAAAGGAGGTTTGCTAGATTGATACCTGGAATGAGTGGGTTGTTTTATGAGGAAAGGTTGGGCAGGCTGGGCTTGTTTCCACTGGAGTTTACAAGAGTGAAGGGTGACTTGATTGAAGTATACAAGATCCTGAATGGCCTTGACAAGGAAGATGTTGAAAGGATGTTTCCTCTTGTGGGTGAGTCCAGAACTAGGGGACACTGTTTTAAAATTTAGGGGTCGCCCTTTTAGGACAGAGATGGGGGGAAATTTTTTCTCTGAGGGTTGTGTGACTTTGGAACTCTCTGCGTCAGGTGGTGGTGGAAGCGGGGTCATTGAATATTTTTAAGGCAGAGGTAGATAGATTTCCGATTATCGAGGTTAGATGTGAATGCGGAAATCGAAACACAAGACCATCAGCCATGATCTTTTTGAATGGTGGAGCAGGCTCGATGGGCTGAATGGTCTACTCTTGTTCTTATTTCTTATGTCTTTTACAGACCAATTGGCATGAAGGAGAGGGGAACAGACAGAACAAAGTAGAACCACTGGAAAACCAGCTTGGCAAGTAAGTCACCAGAAATACAAGAACAAAAGGGCGAACTACCATATATCCAGCATGGGAGCGAGATAACCTGTGTTGGAGGAGCAGCCCTGTCTTTCCACACCAGCTGCTCCTCCAATCACTACACTGTTACCAATCCTGTTCTCAGTGACTGTCAGTTTAGCTGACAGTTACAATTTTTTTAAAAAACGGCCAGTCGCTGAGAGCAGGAAAGACCTTTGGGCAACTTTGTGGTTGGTTGGCTTTAAAAGAAAAAATCCAAACTGTAATTTTCACTGACTGTTCCTGTAGCATGGAGCTGCTGTTTCCAACCTTTGGGCAGCTTTGAGGTTCCAATGTTTTTTTAAAAGCCTGCCAGAAAAACCACAAAGTTGACTGAAGGATGGAAGCAGCAGTTCCAACTGGCAGCAATTGTCAGTGAAACTTAGTTGTGATTTTTTTTTTTTAAAGCTAGTATTTCAGGTCCAAAAGGAAGCTGCTGATGGTAGATTTCCAAAACCCATGTCATGAATTCACTATTTAGTGGGAATTTCTCATCCCTGCAAAGGAATGAATGAGGTTTCCAGTAGCAGATGAGCTGAGGCGGGGGGACGTCAGGAGACATATTACAGGAGATGGAAATAAGTGGTCTTTGTGAGGGGCATGAATGTGGTCAAAAGTTCACCACAGGACAAATATAACCAAGTTGTTAACAGTTTGGTTTAGTCTCAGACAGTTGCCAGGGATGAAACCGGGAGCTGGGGAATGGAGTTTGGAGCGGGAACCAAAAACAATGATTTCACTCTTCCCAATACATAAGAATATACGAACTAGGAGGAGTAAGCCACTCGGCCTCTTCAGCCTGCTCCGCCATTCAATAAGATCACGGCTGATCTGAATGTAAGCTCAACCCCACATTCCTGCCTGTCCCCGATAACCTTTCACCCCTTGTTAATCAAGAATCTATCTAGCTCTGCTTTGCTTCCACCGCCTTATGAGGAAGAGAGTTCCAAAGACTCTCAAAACTCAAAAATTCTTCTCATCTATGTCTTAAATGAGCAACCCCTTATTTTTAAAACAGTGACCCCTAGTTCTAGATTCTCCCACAAGAGGAAACATCCTCTCCACATCCACCCTGTCAAGACTGTTCAGGATCTTAAAGGTTTCAATTAAGTCACCTCTTACACTTTTAAATTCCAGTGGATATAAGCCTTTCCTCATAAGACAACCCGCCCATTCCTGGTATTAGTCTCATAAACCTTCTCTGAACTGCTAATGCACTTACATCTATCTTTCTTTGAAAAAGGAGACCAGTACTGTATACAATACTCCAGATGTGGTCTCACCAATGCCCTGCGCAACTGAAGCATAACCTCCCTACTTTTGTAATCAATTCCCCTCACAATAAATGATAACATTCTATTAATTTTCCTAATTACTTGCTGTACCAGCAAATTTAACCTTTTGTGATTCATGCACTAGGATGCCCAGACCCCTCTGAATCTCAGAGCTTTGCAATCTCTCACCATTTAGGTAATAAGCCTCTTTTTATTCTTCCTGCCAAAATGAACGATTTCACATTTTCCCACATTACACTCCATTTGCCAGATCTTTGCCCACTCGCTTAACCTATCTATGTCACTTTGTAGCATCATATCCTCTTCACAATTAACTTCCCTACCTTTCCTGTGTTATCAGCAAATTTAGCAACCATTCCTTCAGTTCCTTCATTCAAGTCAATCATATAAATGGTACAAAGTTGGGGCCCCAGCACTGATCCCTGTGGCACACCACTCATCACATCCTGCCAACCAGAGAAAGACCCATTTATGCTAACTCTCTGCTTCCTGTTAGCTAGTCGATCTTCTATCCATGCCAATATGTTACCCCCCTACACCATGAGCTTTTATTTTCTGCAATAACCTTTGATGTGGCACTTCATCAAATGCCTTCTGGAAATCTAAGTACAGTGCACCTACTTTATCCACATCACATGTGACTCCTTCAAAGAACTCCAATAAATTTGTTAAACATGATTTCCCTTTTATAAAACCATGTTGACTCTGCCTGATTGCCTTGAATTTTTCTAAGTGCCCTGTTATAACATCTTTAATAATAGCTTCTAATATTTTTCCTTTGACAGATGTTAGGTTAACTGGTCTATAGTTTCCTGCTTTCTGTCTCCCTAATTTTTTGAATAAACCTTTTCGAATATTTGTTATTTTCCAATCTAATGGAACCTTCCCTGAATCTAGGGAATTTTGGAAAATTAAAACCAGTGCATCAACTATCTCACTAGCCACTTCTTTCAAGACCTTAGCATGAAGTTCATCTGGACCTTGGGATTTGTCAGCCTGCAGCCCCAACAATTTGCTCAATACTGCTTCGCTGGTGATTATAATTTTCCCCGAGTTCCTCCCTCTCTTCCATTTCCTGATTTACATCTACTTCCAGGATATTTAATTGGGGGAAAATTTCTTCTCATCCATTTTGGGTGTCGATTAAGCAGTCTGATAATTTAGCAATGGTGGAGGAGTCAAGAGTGGTGGTGGTGGTGAGGTAAAGCTTGGTGTTGTCAGTATGTATGCAAAACCTTATGCTGTTCTTTAGAACGTAGCTCAAAATACTCTCTCCTGACAACCAACATTTGGATGCAGAAGGAAGCCACAACAGTCAATGGGGTGTAAAAGAAAATCCACAGCGCACATTTACATCAATTAAAAGATTCATTTGAGTTAGTGAAAGCATATTGCTGATATTGTGGACACAGTCATCAACAGATTACAGAGCAGCATTTTCTCAAAGAATTTAGCTCCAGGCAAGGCATTACTCCCTAGGATTAAAATCAGCTTTGAAGATGCACAGTTCTTTACCTGAATAGTCTACTATGTGTGTGGGTACCTTCTCTGGAGTGACATCTGCAGGGATAGTGATTTCTTCTGCACGTAGGGGAACCTTTAACAAAACAAAGTATAATTGAACAATGATATGCAGCCAGTGGCAATGGTTAATTCACATGCTCCACATTTAAATTTATTCTCTCTACCACTTGACCAGTCAGACCACATCTGTGAAGACAGGAAGATGGATAACATTTCAGGTCCATGATCTTTCATCAGGAACATTTGACCAGCAGACATTTGACAACGTACAAGTTAAACAGTAACGCAACTTTGTATGTAAATACTTCCACATTAGAACAGTGACTATACTTCAAAAATACTTCATTTGCAGGAAAGTGCTTTGAAAAGTCCTGAGGTTGTGAAAAAAAAATAGGAAAAACAGTTTTAAAACTAACAGCTGCAATTCCATGAAACTGTATTTTCAAACATAGACTTTATACAGAAAAGAGTGTTAAATACATTTAGGTAGGTTGGGGGCAGGTTGAAGAAAAGAAAAAAAAAAGAGAAAATACTTTCAAGTACTAGTCCCAACACTAGAAAACATCTAAATATCACGCTAAAAATTCCCACCCACTGTGAGGTATTATAATTTTCAAGTTATTTCCTGTAGTCAGCCATGGGTTCAGTTGATAGCACACTTGCCTGAGTCAGAAGGTCATGGATTTAAGTCCCAGGCCAGTGATTTAAGCACAAAAATTTAGGCTGATACTTCATTGCAGTACTGAGGGAATGCTGCACTGTCTGAGGTGCTTTCAGATGAGATGTTAAATGATGTTTCTTCTGCTCTCTAAGTTGTGACACCAACCATTTCAATCTTCACTCTAGTTTTTTCCAATGTATTCCTTCTAACTACCATTGTTTGTGTCTTTTTGGTGTTCTTAATCAATCCATATATTAAACTTTGAGACTTTACCTGATCTACGGTATTTTGTAGGGCCTCTTCTGATGTGTAGTCAGCAAAGCGCAAATTCGTTATGTTCTTGCCTCTAATTTTTACCCCTGGAAGGACATCTAATTCTCTGAATATTTGTTCTGTGTACAGATTGAATAATTTTGGTGCCAGTACACAGTTTTGTCATACTCCTTTCTTCACGTTATTGGATTGTCCTTCTAGCCTGTTGCTTGCCATTTGGTCCCAATATAGGCTCTGGATAAATATCACATCTTTACTGTCAATGTCACATTTCAGCAACACGTCTATTAACTAAAGTATCTGCTACAATATTCCAGTTTTATGCATTCTAAATATACATGCATCAGTGAATTGGAGGTGAGAGGACATTGAGCTGTTCCCATCCTTGTGTTTAAGGACAGTCACAGAAAGGAATTGTTTGACATCTGGAAGCAGGTCAATTAGGAATGATGTAGAAGAGGGAAAATCTAAAGATAGATAAATATAGAAACAAGAGAAACCATGGAGATTTTGAAAGAAGGGCCAGAGAACTAACTAGTGCAACTTAAAAAACAAAAAGCAATAAGCAGACTCGTTTAGCTGCACTCCCACTACCCACTCCCCTGCAACCCCCCTCCCCGAGTTATGTGCGATAGTTTGTATGGTAAGCATTCAGATGACGACATTTAAAAGTAAATTCTACAGAATACCAAAATTACGAGCATCTTTTCTCCTCCGAGATCAATCTTAACAAAAGTAAGACAAACGGCACATATTGAACCAGTTTTTTAAAAAAAAAAATTACCTACCTCCTCAGGAAACTCTTCACTGACCAGAGACATAATCAAAGATGTCTTCCCAACCTTAGCTGTACAAAAGAAAACAAACACCTTTACTATAGATTCACAACCATCTTTTAGCATGCCAGGGTGTTCTCCAGCAGCTTTAGGATTTATTGTTAGTACCCAACATGGTGGACAAGGACCTTACGACTTCAATATACATTATATAAGCAATCAGTCAACTTTCAAAAGTAAGAATAATTTTAGTGCAGCAATATTTTGATTGGGGATTTGTTAAAGCAAGCTAAGTAAATATATGTTTCCCCTCAAAAAAAAGGTTTTCTCAAATTAAAGAACGCTGGCAAGTCTGGAATGGTCGTGTCAAAAATCAGATACAAGCATGAGCTTACTGGAGAAGTCTCAATCAACTAGCAAATGATAAAAGCCTGATTGGTGTTTCAAGCACTAGAGATTTATCCACATTTTTGTTTCAAGTAATCCAGAACTTGTTGCCATTAACATCAAATATATTCAAAAATCTCTCAATTTTTCTAATATGAATTCTGTTCTGTACATTATTAATAGGAACTGCTTATATAAAAACTTGTAAAACTGTAATTATAAGTTACTGTAAATTTCATCTTTCAGATGAGACGATAAACTCAGACCCTGTCTGCACTCTCATCTGGATGGAAAGGATGCCATGGCACAATTTCCAAGAGCAGAGAAGTTCTCCCGCGCCCTGGTCAATATTTACCTCTCAATCAACATCACTGAAAAATAATGACCGGATAATCTGTATGTGGGAGCTTGCTGTGTGCAAATTGGATGCCACATTTCCTACATTACAACAGTGACTCTACTTCAAAAAAGTATTTCATTGATTGTAAAAAGCTTTGGGACGAACTGAAACTTGGAAAGCTGCTATAGAAATGAGAGTCTGTTTTTACACACCCCTCCCCCCAAAGCAGAAGCATTAATGCTAGAACTGGACAGCAGGTGCAATTGTAGGGCCACAAGTTTACACTGAAAGCTTTTTTCATAAATGTGAAAATAGGAATTTAATGGAAATTTTAAAATAAGGACAGAATGTACAATTGTGCCTACAAGGCCTGATCCAAATATCAATACCTGGAAAAACTCAGCAGGTCTGTTGAAGAGTCATACGGACTCAAAACGTTAACTGTGTTCCTCTCCGCAGATGCTGTCAGACCTGAGTTTTTCCAGGTATTTTTATTTTTGTTTTGGATTTCCAGCATCCGCAGTTTTTTGCTCTTATCTGATCCAAATATTGTCCAGTCTCTAACTCTGCTTTGCCTGAAGGTTAAACTTGGTCTTGATTGCCCATATGCAATGCGATGAACCAATATTACATATATCAAAAATCTTACATCTGCAAACACTTCTTGTCAACTGTTCCATTATACACTTATAAATGGAAACTGTCGCTGTAAAATTATAACATTATAATTACACCTGGTCAGTGGTGATGCTGTAATTGATTTTGCATTATAGTACAGGCTGAAAATGGGAGCAAAGAAATACCTACTTTAATTCTATTTCTCTGCTTCCCAAATTTCCCTAAAACTTTTCTATTCAGCTAGAAATATTTACATAAAACCAAAGTATTGCAAACAAAAGGCCAGAATGTATGACTTTAATAAGGGGATTGAAATATATCTCCATGCCCGATTTAATTACCCCCACCCTTGCTTCACAGTGAGGCTACATTTGATATTTACTCCCCACGTGCAATGTCACAGGTGAAAAATACTGATGGTGCAGACACACATTGCTATTAGGTCATCAGGTTACCGAGAATAGACCAGTGGTACCTGAACCTAAATGCAGCTGCATGCCTAACTTAAGTTTCTCTCCCTTCCACATGATCATTTTAGATTTGATTTCAGTATTATCCAGTGACTTTCCCAGGAAGTAGAAACTTGACATATGGGCAATCATAAGCATAAATCCACACAAGTGCACTGAAGTCAATTTGAGCTGTTGTAGCTGCTTGTTAATCTTGGCTCAAGATCCAAAATATCATGCATGAACTTGTGTGTTAGTAAAGTGTGAAGTCTGGAGTGGGTTATCACACACCACAGGAGATTGATTAGAATATTGAACAAGCTTTAAAATATACCAATGGTCAGTAAGTAAAAAATATCCGCAGACCTCATTAAATTGTCACTTTCAAATATAAAATAAAATGTTTTCCCCACATTCTGACCAAAAACTTCTATTCATAGCATTAACCTAGTTTTCTATCTCAGATGTTAGGAGGTCACTTGTATATATTAAACAATTTTGTTTTTATTTTGGATTTTAAGCAAAATGTTTTTCATTCCCAAAATATTTTTTGGTCGTAACTGTCCATCTGAAACATTCTAAAATCTGAAGAACTGCAACAAATTGCAATTTAGAATAGAGCCAGAGATTCAATCCTCAATCAGCCAGAGTCAATATGGTTTCGTAAAAGGGAAATCACGCTTGATTAATTTATTGGAGTTCTTTGGAGAAAGTAATAAGCAACATGGATACAGGGGAACCTGTGGATGTGCTGTACTTAGATTTCCGGATGGCAGTTGACAAGGTCACATCAAAGGTTACTACTCAAAATAAGAGCTCACAGTGTAGGGGGTAACACATTAGCATGATTAGAGGATTGGTTCTTCAGATTTCTTCAGCATCTGAGATAGAAAACTAGGTTAATGCTTTGATTAGAGGCCTTTTGTCAGAATGTGGGGAAAACATTTTATTTTATATTTGAAAGCGACAATTTAATGAGGTCTGTGGATTTATTTTACTTACTGACCATTAGTATATTTTATTTTATACTTGAAAGCGACAATTGAATGAGGTCTGTGGATTTATTTTACTTATTGACCATTGGTATATTTTAAAAAACTTATTCGATATTCTAATCAATCTCCTGTGGTGCTGAGAGAGTAAAGTCAAAAGATACATTTGAAAGGAACATTATGCCATGTCAAGTAGAATATAGGTGTGTGCCCCTTTCAGGCTAAAAGATCCAATGACTCTGTGTACTTAAAATGAATAGGAAGGTCACACTGTTTTCAAGTTAGCAAGATGAAAGCAGTGTGGAAGTATATTGGAAAGAGGGAGCTGAAACATGAGATTTTTTTGGACCTATAAGAAAGTCAAGTGTTGGGGGGTAGAAAGTCTAAATTATGCTTATTATAAGGATTGGGATAAAACAACATTGTTCTATTTGTACCTAGCTTGATTCTGTACTATTGCTTTTTTGTTTATCTTTTGACTTCTATGAAGTCTGCTTAGTTCTCGAAAATGAATGTCAAGTTTGGGAGTCAATCAAATGGGCAAAATTACTGAATCATGGGTAAACTATAAAACCGTGCACAATGGGATAAATTCAATGGTTAGAGTATTACAACAGAAAAAATTTGCATCAAGTGCATGATAACCCGCTCCAGACTTCACACTTTACTAACACACAGTAAGTTCTGGCTTGGTATTTTGGATCTTGAGCCAAGATTAATAAACAGCTACAACAGCTCAAATAGAGGATTGGTTAGCTAACAAGAAAGAGAACAGGCATAAATGGGTCATTTTCTGGTTGGCAAGATGTAACGAGTGGAGTGCCACAGGGATCAGTACTGGGGCCTCAACTATTTACATGAATGACCTGTAGGTAGGGACCAAATGTATAGTTGCTAATTTTGTTGATGATACAAAAGTAGGTAGGAAAGTAAGTTGTGAAGAGGACATAAGGGCCCTGCAAAGGGACAGATAGGTTGAGTGGGCAAAAATTTGGCAGATGGAGTTTGGAATGTGGAAAAATGTGAACTTACCCACTTTGGCAGGAAGAATAGAAAAACAGTATAATATTTAAATGGAGAGAGATGGCAGCATTCTGAGGCACAGAGTAACCTGGGTTTCCTGGTACAGCAAGTGATTAGGAAGACAAATGGAATGTTGTTGCTTATTGCAATGGGAATGGAATATAAAAATAAGGATGTTTTGCTACAGTTGTACAGGGCATTGGTGGGACCACATCTGGAGTACTGTGTAGAGTTTTGGCCTCTTTATTTAAGGGTATAAATGCTTTAGAAGCAATTCAAAGAAAGTTCATTCAACAGATACCTGGGGTGGCAGACGGTGTGTGCGGGTGTGTGTGTGTGTGTGTGTGTGGGGGCGGGGGAGTAGAGTGAGAGGTTATCTTATGAGGTAACATTGGACAGGTTGGACCTGTATCCATTGGAGTTTAGAAGGTTGAGAGGTGATCTTATTGAAACATAGGATCCTGAGGGGACTTGATAAGTTGGATGCTTCCCTTTCAGGAAGAAACCAGAACCAGGAGCGAGTTTAAAAATAAGGGGTCTTCCATTCAAGACAGAGATGAGGAGAAATTTTCTCAGAACAGTCATGAGTCTTTGGAACATTCTTCCCCAGAAAGTGGTAGAGGCAGGTCATTGAATACTTTTAAGGCAAAGGCAGATAGATTCTTGACTAACAAGGGAGTCAAAGCATGTCAGGGGTAGGTGGGAATATGGGAGCCACAATGAGATCAGCTGTGATCTTATTGAATGGTGGAGGAGGCTCAAGGGGCTACTCCTGCTCCTAATCATATGTTCGTATGTACATATTCCCTCAGAAAGACTGCAGCAATACCTGACTTCCAATTTTCCCACAGCATTATCTCAACGCTTAATGGAAGATTGAACAGAGATACATACATGCATCAATGGTTTGTCTAAAGCAGGTTCTGGCTTAATTCTTCATTCTCCAAGGCACTATCTTATACTACATTCTTCAATTTACTTGGAGATTGCCCATTCTTCAGATGGCCCATAAGCCTTACTCCTTTTCCTCCCTCTTTCTCATGCACCTGCCGAATCTAATTAATTTGACTCTAGCATCTAGCAAACTTTTGAATGAACTTTACCACCACAGTGAACTAATCTCTCTATAGCATGAATTGGCAACTTGGAAATTACAGACTTGAGTTAGTGAATTAATGCTAACTTGAGCCCAGTAGACAAAGGACTCAGTAAAAAAAAATTAATTGAAGGGAAAACTGTTTTTACTCAAACTGGCCAAACCCCTGTCATTTTGCCAATCATGCAGAACTCACATCACTTGCATGCACCAACATCTTGATAAAAGAATTACATGACCATTCTCAAGACCAGATCAATACTGGCTTTTTGGAAACTCAAACAAGTGTGAGGGACTCCCCAGTGGGCTGAACAGTATTCTGCATTGTATTGCGGATTCAAAACCACTTTAGCACCTTAAGTGGTAGCATAAATGCAGATTTAAGACTTTTAAAAGTCTCTACATGCCCCATATCTGTATTGTCCGTCAGTGTATAATAAAGTCTATATTTAAGCCACTACGGGATTTGTGAAGCCTCAGTCACTCAGCAGAATTAATAGAAATCCTTCCAGAAAAATATATCTTCTTTACATTCCCTTAATTCGCAGGACAGACTAAAAACTCAAGTGACTCTCTTGCACTAATTTCTAAAGCATATTACTATGAGGCTCCAACAAGCCTGCCTGTTTTGCCTACTCACGTAGATGGTATGGGTGTGTCAATTATATAGTATCTGTGTTTAATAATTTATAGCAAAAATCTGCAGGGTCAGCATAATTACTTTTGAAGCTGCCTTACTTTGAAAGTTTTTGGGTACTGAAACAAACATTAAAAGTTTTGCTAGAGTAGTTTTCAACTTCTCACAAAGGAAATGCTCTAAACTGTACAACAGCTATGTGACACAGTTCTGTCCTTTCACCGCTAGAAAAAGGTTTTAAATTCAGTCCAATCGCTCTCCAAGAGCTATAAAAGTCCTTGGCAATCTTTTCAAAATAAATGGTTTGCCTCATCTATTTGCGTTTGCATTGCATTGACCTTGAAAGACCAAATTCATATCAACGAAATGACAAAACACATGCCTCAAATTGTTTCAAGCAATTGGCAAATGTATCTGTGGCTTTATACTCCAAAGTTGATATAACCACTGAGTAAAATATATCACACAGTTGTTAGTAAATGCTTAAAAAATATTGCTGCTCCGACATAAGCTAGGGAATGTGGCAGTGATTGAGCGAAGAAGAAACCATGCATCGAAGAATGATTGGCAGTAAGTTAGATGACGCACATCCTGGAACATTTGCAGAATTAACTCATGCTTTGCTTGATATTTTTCAGGGCTCCAAAAATACTACAGAAAGTTCAAGGGCAGATGGATGGTAAATATCAATCCAAAATACAAAAAGAGTATCGGATCAGGCTGATAATTATAGGCCAGTTACTGAACATCTAGGGTGTTAAGGCTGCCTGTAGGGCATTCTAGGGAATGCTACAAGTGGCAGTCAGTACAACTTTCAGAAGTAACACATCCAGGTATTAGAAACTTACTGGATTTTTTCTCAGCTAATCGACAAGGATATTTTCCAATCCCAAAGGGTCTGTTACAAAGTTCCTAATGGGAAGCCAGTAAGGAAGCTTAATGTTGGTTAAGAAGTGGCTTGGTAACAGGGCATGGTGAGCTGTGACCAACTGAAAATGCCCTGCCTGGGAAAAAGCGATGATGTTCCATCAGAATCTGTTCTGTGCCCTTTGCTATTTGCAACACCTGTGGATGATACAGAGTAGATGCCTATACCTGCATTAATAGTACTAAACTTGCTGATGACAAACTACTAAGTGCAGATTATAATTGAGCAGATGGACTATCTTAGATTTGAACTCATTATGTATATGAGCTGAGCTTCTTTGACCATGGGTATAAGACTAGAGGACTTAAATCTAAAATTCACATTGTTAGAGCAAAGTTAGAAATTAGAAATCCCTAAATAGTTAGTGGCTATGTGGTATAAACTCCCAGGCTATGCGCCAGATATGAAGTCAATTGGTACCATTGAGAAGGAGCTAGATCAATATCTTTTGCGATGGGTTACACAGTTGGGGTGACTGGATACAGAAAATGTTATTCCTTAAAAGAGGGGAAGTCTGCTACAGAATAATCAGACTCTGGACCAGGTACAAGTAATGAACTGAATGACCTTTCTTGTTCTAGATTGCATGTTCTTTTGTTAGCTATACATGTTGCACACACAAGCATGACAAAAACAACTACAAAACAAAGTCAAAGCAATACATTGTTTCCCATGCAACCTCACCCACACAGTACCAAATACAATTGCCAGTTCACGAAGAAACTGGATGAAATAAGCACTTTTAAGGCTACTTATATTTGAAAACTGCAGCCATCAGCAAACAGTTGGCACTCTTCCTATCAGCTGCAAGTGGAAATACAAACTGTTTTATATATTTTATTCCAGTTTCAGCAGGGACCTTATATTTTCTGTGGAACTGCTGCCAACTTGTGGTTCCAATTCCATCAGTGCCCAAGATGGAATGGTGCCAGATGGAGCAGCAAGCAGGGGAAAACACGGGGGACACGCATAGTAACACTCAAAACTGGCAATGTAATTATACTGTTACATTTTCAAAAGAGGTCCAGGGAAGTAAAGCTCAAACTGACCTCCATAAGCTCATGCATACACTCCCCACCTTTATGCTGAAGACTGGTGACTCACTATTATCATCACTAGAAGGGAGGCTATCTGGCTTAGTTCATTTTTAACACAAAAACAAAAATTGTTGGAAAAACTCAGCAAGTCTGACAGCATCTGTGGAGAGAAAGACAGTTAACGTTGAATCCAGATGACGCTTCTTCAGAACTAAAGGGAAGTAGAAATGTGGTGAAATGTATACTGCTTAAGGTGGGGTGGGACAGATGAAGCTGGAAAGAAGGCCAGTGATGGGTGGAGGCAAATGAGAGATTGCAAAAGATGTCATAAACAAAAGGTCGAAGGGGTGTTGGCAGTGGTGATGCTGGCTAAAGGAGGTGCCTTCCTTGACCTCTGTCTCAATTTCTGGTGATAGACTGTCCACCAATATTCATTACAAGCCCACCAACTCCCATAGCTACCTCGACTACAACTCCTCACACCCCGCTTCCTGTAAAGATTCCATCCCATTCTCTCAGTTCCTTCGCCTCCGTCACATCTGTTCCAATGATGCCACTTTCCAAAACAGTGCTTCTGACATGTCTTCCTTCTTCCTTAACCGAGGTTTTCCACCCATGGTGGTTGACAGGACCCTCAACCGTGTCCAACCCTTCTCCTGTGCCTCTGCCCTCGCACCTTCCTCTCCCTCCCAGAACCAGGATAGGGGCCCCCTTGTCCTCACTTATCACCCCACTAGCCTCCGCATTCAAAGGATCATCCTCCGCCATTTCCAGCATGATGCCACCACCAAACACATCTTCCCTTCACCCCTCCTGTCGGCATTCCATAGAGACCGTTCCCTCCAGGTCCACTCCTCCATCACCCCCTACACCTCAACCCCCTCCCACGACATCTTCCCATGCAACCGCAAAGGGTGCAACACCTGCCCCTTTACTTCCCCCCTCCTCACCATCCAAGGGCCCAAACACTCCTTTCAAGTGAAGCAGCGCTTCACTTGCACTTCCCTCAATTTGGTCTACTGCATTCACTGCTCCCAATGCGGTCTCCGCTACATCGGAGACACCAAACACAGAATGGGTTATCGCTTTGCGGAACACCTTCGATCTGTCCGCAAGCATGACCCAGAGCTCCCTGTTGCTTGCCATTTCAACACACCATCCTGCTCTCATGCCCACATGTCCGTCCTTGGCCTGCTGCAAAGTTCCAGTGAAGCTCAACGCAAACTGGAGGAACAGCACCTCATCTTCTGATTAGGCACTTTACAGCCTTCCGGACTTAACATTGAGTTCAACAACTTCAGATCATGAACTATCTTCCTCCATCCTCATCCCTTTTTGATTCCCTTTTTACAAATATTTATTTAAAAAATTTTTTTATATACACATTTTTTTCCACGTATTTCTATTATTATTTAAATTTATTTCCATTCATTGTTTTATCCCCACCTTTTAGCCTATTTTGATCCTTTTTCCCCCACACTGTCCCTTCCCTCCACCCCACCCCCACTAGGGCCATCTGTCACTTGCTCATCCTACTTCCTATTCTTAATGTCACCATTAGCACTTCCTTTAGCCAGTATCACCACCATCAACACCCCTTCGACCTTTTGTTTATGACATCTTTTGCAATCTCTCCTTTGCCTCCACCTATCCCTGGCCTTCTATTCAGCTTCATCTGTCCCATCCCCTTTAAACAGTTTATATTTCACATTTCTACTTCTCTTTAGTTCTGTGGAGTCATCTGGACTTGTAGCATTAACTCTGTCTTTCTCTCCACAGATGCTGTCAGACCTGAGTTTTTCCAGCAATTTTTGTTTTTGTTTCAGATTTCCAGCATCTGCACTATTTTGCTTTTATCTTAGTTTATATTTAAAGTGGACAACTTATTACAACTCATGAGATCCACAATAATGCAAATTTCTGATCTAGTTCAGCCTCCAGAAATTAGTTCCCACATTAGTGTGATCTATTGTTGAAAATCTAGAAATGTAGGAATAATTTTAGCATCCCCAATAGTATTAGAAGATCATACCTCCATCCAGAGTCCAATTTACTGGCCTGGGTTTGTGACAATTTCGTTCTCACCTACACAGATGTTTAAAAAATAAAGCAATTTCTGTTCGTGGCCTTGTGATTGACTAGCATGCTAGCCACACTCCCTATATAGGTCACAACACAAGAAAAATATGCATCACTGCATTATTTCATCCAGATATAGTAATTTGCAGACCTATTGGAAGCACAACTAAAACTCACCAGACATTTGTGATGGTCTCAATCATTACTATTGTAGCTACTGTATCTCTTCGATAATAGTCTCATTGATAAAACTGCTTACAAATTTAATTCTCTGCTGGTATTGCCACTCCATCTTACTTTTCAAGTAAAACGCTCAAATGAAATTACTGTAGGTCACAGAGTATGTCGACGACCTTGGAAAAATCCTTCCAAAAACAGGCAGTATAAAATGTGAGCCTGGTGTTGGTATAGACAGTTTCCATTTTGAAATGTGAAAAAAAAACACACCTGTAATTCAAATTGATTAGTGCCATGTTTTATTTAATGAAATTATTCTACAAGATAGCTTGAACCACAATCATAACATTCATTGAATTCATCCTGAGTCACTTTGGCTATGGCATCATCATAAGGATCCCACTCAGGATCATTTCCATCGCAACAAATTACTTTCCTCTGCATTCACTGAATTTGATACTCATTTTTTGAACGAACTGATGAGTTTGTGCATGAATAGCATCCCGCGATTTGACGACGGAGCTGCACAAAACATCATGCAGGATATTTCCACTTTTTGTGAAGGGTTTTGTTATTATCCACCTATTCTATTTGCTACTAACATGATCCTTGAAAGGCTCGCTGAAACACATCCAAAGGTTAAACTACGGATGTTCGATCCCCGGTATAACTGCAGCTTGGGTGATCATTCTTCACAGGCACCTCTTGATCTCATTGGTTATACGGGATCTGAGCATGTCCAATAATAAGCTGCATCCTTTGCAAAGGCCACCAGGATGCTTATTCTACACAGCAATCCACAACTTCGCTCCATCCTCATCCCTCCAACCGTTGTCGTGGAAATGCACAAAAACCCCTGCACGAAACTTGGTTTCTGGCATGGTTTTATTTGTTCCATCAACCATGCAGGCTAGTACCATCTTGAATCTTGTCTTCCCGTGTCCTGTGGTTTTCATTAGAAATGTTTAAGCCTTTCCCTTCCAGTTTGGTTGCTGGGCATAGTGAAATTCACAGGGGTTTCATCCATGTTGCCCCTTTGACATAAAGGTTATTTGTGTTTTTGCCACTCATGAATTTCTGGAAACTGGACATTTTGGCATGGAGGTCTTTTGATTGTCTTCTGCCATAACACCAGGCATTTTGTAGCCACATCCATAAAGTGGCTACACCACCTAGTTGATCTGAAATCTTTTCTGGACTTGGTTTGATTTGGCCCACTTAAGTACGTATATATGCACTGAATTTCTGGTGATGTAACCATTCTGATGATCAAGATCAGGCCAGTGGCTGGTCCTTGTTCTCATGGCACATTTGGTCTTGGGCATCTTCTTTCAGGATGGATTCCTTCTTCCATTCTTCCCACACTGCAGCAGAGTTATTTGACGAGTCTGCAAACGTTGTGACTTTTGCTTGAAACCAGCTTTGCACTTCATTATTTTTGTAGGAAAACCCATTTCTCTTCATCGATCACCATGCACGGTCTGCTGTATGGGCACGTCTTCAACTCCTGCACATCAACTTGGCAACACAGCCTGTATTGGCTGCTTGATCGCATATGCTGACAAGGTCAGTATAAGTCTAAGCAATGTACTTCTGAGCTGAAAAATTGATGCCAATTCCTAATGTAGGTATAGCCCTAAACATGCATATATTAGCTGAAAAAAATGGGGGGGGGGGTGTCAACTTATATGGCAAGTATTGGCTTAAATATGCATTTTGGCATCGAAAAAATTGGGTCGTCTATGCTGGTTGATTTATAAACTGATTTACATACTGGAATGGCAGCTTTTTCTGTGAGCATACGCAGATAGCCATTTTGCTTGATAGTTTCACAAAAAGCTGTTCATAGTTGATATTCTTTAACCATTATTTTTCTATACATGCCAAAATAAATCCAAAAAGTTTTGAACTACATCCCTCTTAAAGCTTACTACCTTCTGTTTAGACAATTTAATATGGATATTTAGATTGGAGAAGTTAGAGAGCTTCAAAATATGAAATAATTGAATTATCAATGTCCACATATTATCTATCTCGCTCCTACTACTGCTAGAACTTGCATCCATCTGTAAGTCCCATTCCAAGACTTGAGTGTCTAATCTATGGTGACATTTCAGTTGCAGTGTTGCTAGGTCAAAAGCCTGAATTTCATAATTTAATCATAGAACAGCACCAGCACAAAGAGTACAGTGATGCAAAGTGGCAGCTCAGCGCCACATATTTAGAACCATTATCAGCTCATCCACACCCCAAGAACAAACGAAAAATGCTAGAAATATTGCAATATTGTAAAATAGGGACACTTAGAGGACTCAAAAAATCTGAATATTGACAGTTGATCAAAATCTAAGTTTTTTTTAATCGTCATAAGAATGTTACCCGAACACTTAACAAATATCAGAAAATTATCCTTCTACAACCACTGACAGTGGTTAACATTGAGTACACGTGTAGCAAATGCAATACACAGCCTGCATATTTAGGATAAAAGTGAGACACAAAAAGCTTGTGGCGTTATGATGTTAAGTGAATTTTTCAGGCTTATACAAGCTCTTTGTCTATACAGAGACCTCATTTTCAGCCAGGCCAGCTCATCTACCTTAAATGTTAAAACAGATGTTCCAACAACACTGACGTTTTTATTCTTTTTGATTGAACCAATTAAACTAAATTAACAAATTAGGGACAAATTAACAATCTAATTTGTCTGCCTCACCTATTGGACAAATCAGATCACAGAAAATGTCATGAACCAATCAACTAAGTGAACTTATGGTGAAGTTCCAGTGAAGCCAAAAGTAATAACGATATGGCTGATTACTTGTGGGGAAATCTACAGAGGAGCAGTGGGGGGGTGTTCAAAAAGGAAATGGGGAGGGTACAGGCTCAACATGTTCCCTCGAGGGTGATAGGAAGGAGTAACAAGCCCAGAGAACCATGGATGACCAGAGATATTCAGGTTACGATGAGAAGGAAAAGTGAGGCTTTTAGCAGGTACAAGGGAAGCAAATCAGCAAAGGCATTAGTGGAGTACAGAAAGTGGAGCTTAAGAAAGCAATTAGGAGAGCAAAGGGGATATGAGAAAGCTCTGGCTGGTAAAAGTAGGGAAAATCCCAAGATATTCGATAAGTATCCGATAAGGGTCAGTCACAAGGGGGCATAAGTTCAAGGTGAGGGGCAGGAGGTTTAGGGGGATGTGAGGAAAACCTTTTTTACCCAGAGGGTGGTGACAGTCTGGAATGCACTGCCTGGGATGGTGGTGGAGGCGGGTTGCCTCACATCCTTTAAAAAGTACCTGGATGAGCACTTGGCACTTCATAATATTCAAGGCTATGGGTCAAGTGCTGGTAAATGGGATTAGGTAGGTAGGTCAGGTGTTTCTCACGTGTCGGTGCAGACTTGATGGGCCGAAGGGCCTCTTCTGTACTGTGATTCACAATAGTTTCAAGTATTTGCAGGGATCGCAACTGGTAATGAAATGTGACTAGGTATCTCACGCAGTTCAGGAGACAACCCTATGCACTCAAGCCCCTTCGCAACAATGATTCATACATTCGTATTTCAGTATAAATGCAATCAAATTAAATCCAACCTAGGATTTCTGTCTTTATACACTATGGCCCATCAAATGCAATCAAATTAAATCCAACCTGGGATTTCTGTCTTTATACACTATGACTCATCCCCAACATTATCAGATGGGAGCAATTGCTTCTAACCGCATACCTATTAAAATAACCTGCTGTTCCATTCTCTACTGAACACCGGTGCCTTGAATGTGTATAAGGCATTGCCACTCCTGTTCCACCACAATACATATTCCAATTGAAGTTTCAGCAAAGTGGCATAAATTTGTCACTAGAGAATTGAGAAATGCAATTCATAGTATAAAATATGGTATTTACTGTCATTGCAACAAATTCCAGCCCATTAAGTTGAGGATACAGCTCAAGTTTCTAAGTACTGAGAAAAAGCTGGAGAAAGCAAGCATAATGTTGCGTTTCCAGCATTTCTGGAATCCTGTTGTTTTATCTTCTCCCCTAGAACATTTAGGAGGAGAAAGTAGGGTTGCCACCTCCAGAGCTCTTTTTGGATTTTTCGAAGCTCTAATGACAACTACAGAACAGAAATAAAAACCTAAAAACAAGGATTTCCAGCAAACTATCCTTACTAAAACACACAAATAGGACACCAAACCTGTATTCAGGGAAACAAGCAAGCAGGCAACAGGGATCGAAAGAATGAAACTACACACATTCCGATTGAGCAAGTTGGGAAAAGTGCGTGAAAAAGATTTATTGGGCAGGAGATGGGAATAAAGAGGAAAAGAGAGGAAAGAGAAAATGATTCGCTAGGAGGAGAATTTTTAAAATGTATTTTTCCTCACCATGTCAGCTAGCAAGATGAAAGCAGCATAGAACTGGCTACAGGAATGGGGTTGGATATGTTGGATTTATGGATCTATATGAATGTTTCAGGGTGAGGTCAATGATCAGATGCAATTCTTCCACAACCCCAGAAACTCACCTAGGGGACAGCACAACTAGGAGGAGCTAGCTGTCCAACAGGCAGTGCTTCCTGTTCGAGCATCAAATTAGACCAATCTTACTGCAAAAAACTGTGTGGCTACCTCTTCCAGATAAAATAAACTTACTGATTCCCTCCACCACCTCACAATCCAAGCCATCCTCAAGACCCATCAGTGTCGCCACTCTTGCGTCGGAGTCCAAAGACTACAGGTTCCCACTCCAGAGACTTGAGCACATAATGCCAGACTGACAGCTCAGTGGAGTGAGAAGTGCCACCTTGAGCATTAGGTGTTTAAACAATGCTTTCTCAGATGGGCATAACAAATCTCAAAGAGCAGGGGAGTTCTCCTAGTGTTCTGGCCAATATTTCTCTTTCAATCAACAGCTAAAACAGGTTATCTGGTCATTTATTTCATTGCTGTTTGTGGGTGCTTGCTTTGCACAAATTTGTTGCCATATTTCCTACATTAAAACAATTACTAAACTTCAAAAGTACTTAATTGCTTGTAAAGTGCTTTAGGACATCTTGAGTTCATGAAAGATATTCTATAAACACAAGCTTCTCTTTCTTTTCTTCTATTAGGAATGCCAGGAAAAAGGTTCTGGGCATTTATACTACTGTTCACTGTAGTTGGTTGAGGGATAAATATTGGCCAGACCACTGGGTGAGCTTCCTGCTCTTCTTTGAAGAGTGCCATGGGATCTCCTATGTTCTCCCAAGAGGTCAGACCATAACTCTGTGCAGCAGTTCTGCAACAAAATGCCAGCTTAGTTTGTGCACTCAAGTCACTGGAGTGGAGTTCGAATCTATGACCTTCTAACTTAGAAGTGCATGTGCTACAACTGAGCCACAACTGACATTTTTGCTGAACCAAACAAGACAAACATGAGGTGGAAGCAGCAAGTGCATTCTTCTTTTTTGGAGGGGGAATGAGGTTGGGAGACAACGTCATCTGTTGGAGCAAGGGAGGAAGAAGAGACCTGTTCTCAAGGGGAGGGTGAATGTGATAATTTTTATCACAAACAGAAAATGCTGGAAAAACTCAGCAGGTCTAACTGCATCTGTGGAGAGAAAAAAGGAGTTAACATTTCGAGTCCTTATGACTCTTCTTCAGAGCTAAAGAGAAGTATAAATGAAATTTATACTGTTTAAGGCAGGTGGAGCAGGTGAAGCTGGATAGAAGGTCAGTGATAGGTGGAAGCAAAGTAGAGATTGCCAGAGATATCATGGACAAAAGGACAAAGGGGTGTTAACAATAGTGGTACTGGCTAAAGGAGTTGCTGATGGTGGTGTTAAGGTCAGAAAGCAGAGTGTGATAATAGCAGGACAAGGTCCTGGGTCAGTCATCTGACCCATCTCAACACCTTCCTCTCCCTCCCAGAACCATGATAGGGGCCCCCTTGTCCTTACTTTTCACCCCACGAGCCTCCACATTCAAAGGATCATCCTCCGCCATTTCCGCCAACTCCAGCATGAGGCCACCACCAAACACATCTTCCCTTCATCCCCCGTCAGCATTCCATAGGGGCCGTTCCCTCCAGGACACCCAGGTCCACTCCTCCATCTCCCCCAACAGCTCAACCCCCTGCCACAGCACCTTCCTATGCAATCTCAGAAGGTGCAACACTTGCCCCTTTACCTCCTCACCATCCAAGGGCCCAAACACTCCTTTCAGGTGAAGCAGCGCTTCACTTGCAGCTCCTTCAATTTGGTCTACTGCATTCGCTGCTCCCAATGCGGTCTCCTTAACATTGGAGAGACCAAACGCAGAATGGGTGACCGCTTTGCGGAACACCTTCAGTCTGTCCGCAAGCATGACCCAGACCTTCCTGTTGCTTGCCATTTCAACACCCCATCCTGCTCTCATGCCCACATGTCCATCCTTGGTCTGCTGCAATGTTCCAGTGAAGCCCAACTCAATCTGGAGGAACAGCACCTCATCTTCTGTTTAGGCACTTTACAGCTTTCTGGACTTAACATTGAATTCAACAACTTCAGACCATGAACTCTCTCCTCCACCCTCACCCCCTTTTTTATCCTTTCTTCAATATTCATTTTCATTTCTGAATTTTTATTTTTTCATTTCATTTTTTATCCACTTATTTTTATTTTCATTTTTATTCATCGTTTTAAATAACCCCCACCTATTACCCTATTTTCAATCTTTTTCCCACCACCGTCCCCTCCCCCCACCCCACCCCACCCCATCACCTCCCCACAAGGGCCATCTGTCACTTGATCATGGTTGATCTTTCCAGAGTGCTTACCCTTGGATTATCACATTCTGCTTTCTGACTTTAATGCCACCATCTGCACCTCCTTTAGCCAGTACCACCATCATCAACACCCCTTTGTCCTTTTGTCCATGACGTATCTGGCAATCTCTCCTTTGCTTCCACCTATCACTGGCCTTCTATCCAGCTTCACCTGCTCCACCCCCCTTAAACAGTATAAATTTCATTACATTTTTACTTCTCTTTAGCTCTGAAGAGTCATAAGGACTCGAAACGTTAACTGTGTTTTTTCTCTCTCCACAGATGTTGTTGGGTCTGCTCAGTTTTTGCAGCGTTTTCTGTTTTTGTTTCAGATTTCCAGCATCCGCTGTATTTTGCTTTTATCTTCTGTCATAATTTTTATGTGTCTCCCCCCCCCCCCCCCACCCCCTCTCCCCTCCCCTCCCTACCCCCTCTCCCCTCCCCTGAGCCATTGGCTAAGATTTGTTGTTTTTTCCAGTCTCCAGTTTTCTAACCACTAAAGTGGACAGTGGCCATGGCTTTCCACCTCTATTTCTGAGAACTCGTGAGAGTGGACATTGGGCTTTGCAGCAACATTGGAGGGTTCAGAGCTGGACTATGCAGCTGTGCAGTGACTTAAGATGGTACAGGATTCAAGAATGAGAAAGCTGCTTCAGCTTTGCGTACTATATACCATTTACTTTTTAAACACACGGTCAATCGAGTTGGAAAGCGTAAGATATCGGAATGGCAAGAGCAAAGCGTACAGTGGAAAATAATGAGCAAAGTCACTTCGAGAAAAAGTTGGCGCTAAAGGAATTTGGGATAGAGAAATACTGACAACCTCTAAAAGGAGGGTCACAAAACTAAAAGCATCCATGAAGTCTCATGAAGAATTAGCCCCCCCCCACCCACCCACCAACCACCACCACCACCACCACCACCAAAGGTCATGTATTATTTTGCCTTTCAGATCCTAAATGACCTGCATTCCGCTGCCAGCTCGTTCCCATCTCACTTCAGTTAATGCACAGTCGCGGTGGGAAGGTCACGGCCGCGGGTACATTTCAGACGCGGATGCTGCCGCCTCCATTAACTTCTAATGAGCTTATATTCTCTTAAACGACAACTCTTTTAGTAATAAAGCTGCAGAAGTGCAGTGAACGTGGGCGGACTCTGTCTCTGCCCCAATATCCCCCACACCCACCCACCAGTTGTCACTTGCCCAGCCTGTGCCTAGGCCTCAGGCTGGTAACCCCTGGAAGTGCAGCAAAACGGGCCAATTCCGTCTTCCCCTCCCCAACACATCAAATCTAAACTTACGTTCCCCGACCAGCAGAATCCTTACGTCTTTCCTCATTTTTGCCTCCAGACCTGGTCCCCCTCGAGCCCGGAATACAGAGGAGTTATGGACCGGTCTCCCGGGGAGGAGCCTCCGAACGATGGGATTTAGGCCCAGGGAATGGGAGTCAGGCCCACCAGGCCGCGCTGCTATGATCTACTTTCTCGGCAGACGAGGGAAGGATATGCCGCCGCCGCCGGCGGATATTCCGGGATGACTGTCGGGCTTCCTCACGAATAAGACTCCCCATGCATCCCGGCTTCTCTTCTTCACGCCATACTCCAGTCCAAACACGGTTGTCACCCCCTCGCCGCACATGCGCTGGCGCCACAACCGCGCCCCCCTTTGCCGTTCCTTACGTGCGCGCCCCCCCCTTTGCCGTTCCTTACGCGCGCGCTCTCTCCCGCCACAACCACGCCCCCTTGCCGTTGCCGTTCCTGACGTGCGCGCCACCCCCCCCCCCGTCCCCGCCCCGGCGGCCGATCCCCCGCGTGACGCTTCCTTGGAAAACGCCTCAGACACGGCCAAGCGGCTAACTGTCCAATTCTGGCGCCTCGCGCATCGGACTTCGAAAATCCAGCTTTAGACAGATTATATATAGCTCACAAAGTCTCCAAGGTGCGATGTAGTTTCTTTGTCCAGATAGGTTTATAATCTGATCAAAGTAAATCTCAGAATTTGTGGTTTATTCAGGTTAATTGTATATATATATTGTATATACAGGAACCATACAGTCCCCGGGGAGCCTGTCCTGCCGTTCAATAAGATCATGGCAGATCTTCAACCTCCACTCCACTTTCCCACTGGATCCGCATCCCTTGGAGTCCCTAAGTCTAGCGTCGGCCTTAAGTGTGGTAAACCACCGAGCATCCACCGCCTCTGGAAACTTCCAAAGATTTACAACCATCCCTTACCCCAACTGAGCAAACGAGGAACACTTTTAATGCAACCCTCAGGTTAAAAAATATCTTCAGAAGACAATTAAACCCTATGGTCCAGCCCCTGGGAATCAAAACAGAACAATTTATGTTTATGTCAAGAGATGAAATGCTAAATCGACTCCAGGGAGCCAGCGTGTGGAACTTATTCCAGAGAGGTTAATTTTTACTATCACCTCTTGGGAGAAACTGGTGGAATGGACCTTCTGCCTGTTACAGAACTGACTCGATTTTCATTTTCATTGAAATAAATGGAATTAAAAATTAGGGAGGGTGTTATAACATGTGGGAGATCAACATCAGATTATTGCCCCAATAATTGATGGCAAAAAAAATCACTCCCATGTGTTTTGTGAGCTAGAACGGGAAGTGCCTAATCAAATAGCAGGTACTTCCATCCACAAATATGTGTTTTCAGGGCAACTAGGGTTGAAAAATGAATGTGGTTTTTTTTCACCATCACCCATATTCCATCAACAAAACAAAAAAAAATCATGGTAATTTTGTGGCAGTGTCAACTGATAGCTCATTGTTTAGATAGAGCACAGGAAATACTGGAATAAACTTTTGATTACTGTGGCTGAGATTTAAAATTATTAATTGAGCTAGCATCTACTGCTTTTTTGTGGGAGAGAATTCCAAACTTCTACCACCCTTTGTGTGAAGAAGTGTTTCCTAGCTTTTTTCATTAATGCCTGAGCTCTGATTTTAAGGTTATATCCCTTTGTCCTAGATTCCCCTTTAGAGAAAAATGTTTCTATTGAAAGGCACCTCTCTTTCGTATGAGGTATTCTTTCTGCAAATTTCTGCTGAATGCTTGCTATTTCTCATTCATTTGCAAAGGCATTTTGTCATGAAGGGTGGCATCTGTAGTGATAGGCTGGGTGGGGTGAGATTCAAATCTTCTGGAGAATCTAAGATTGAAACTCTACTTTTTGTATCCAGCTGCCTTTCAATTTTTTTTAAGTTTATATATTGATATGATCCTTGGCCAGACCCCCAAATTTTTGGTAAGATCCGGTTAGGGACCAATAACGTTTTGTTTAAAATGAAATAAGGTTGAGATTCAAGACAGTTAGTGAATAAAACTTTTTGAACAAACAAAACTAAACTACTATACAAGGTTAGAAGTATAAAATAATTTACAATATCTATCTTATACTCTAACATTCAGGGCAAGCATGAGGTACATGTGAATTAACAGGCAAGCTGTTGCTGAACATACCACACTGCACAATAAATGACAGAAGCAATCAAAACAGATTTCTCAACAACTGATCCAGAGGTCAATAACACTGTGAGTCAACCAATCTCACTGAAACTCCATCTCTCTCAAGAGGAATTCCAATCTTCACCTTCAAAGATCTTGCCTTGAAATTCTCTCCAAAAGTCACTCCAACTCGGATGGCTTCAACAATGGCCCACTTTGCAGAGTTTCAATCTCATCTCCTGAGATTCCAGTCTACACACAAGCACCACTTCAGATCTTTGGCTGTGCCAAGCAGAATTTTACTGTTCCAAAATATTTATTTATTTATTTATGTACCTTTGCCCCAATGGCCTGCAGCATGGAGTTATCAACCTTCGGCTGCCTTTTCCACTTAACATCTGTTCCTCCCAGCTTTTTTCATGTTTGGAGCCTGTTTCTCTGCTCCTCTCTTTTTCCTTAACAACTGGGACCCGTTCTGTCCCCTACCTGGGACTTCCTTTTGGGACCTCTCCCTGTCCCCTCTGCCCTTTTTAGGACATCTACCTGTCCCCTGCCTGGGATACTAGGCTTTCATGGGGTTCTGCTCTTGGTCACCTGACCTGGGTTTTCATGTCTTTCTTCCTCTCTTTATGTGCAGGCGAGCTGGGCATGTCCTGAGCATGAAGAAATTAAAGATGCAGATCCACTGAACTGCACATGTGTAGCCTGCTCCAGGTCTGCACATGTGCGGGAAGTCTGATGTTTGCAGGGAGTAGAAGTTCCCAACCTTCGAGCTCAACAAGTTAAGTATAGTTTTCAGAACAGTACGCACAATGCAATGATGTATATTGTATTCAGATGAACCATTATGTCACTTGCATTTGTCATCAGTGTGATGTAATGATGAAAGGGTCTTCTCCGTCCCAAATAAAAAAATGCCCAACATTCTTTTACAAGGACAACGTTCCTTCAATATAATTTAAAAAAAAGAAACCTCCTAACAGTTATCTTCATGCTGTGCAATGGTGTCCCTATACAATGGAGCAGCATGATAGAACTGGATGCCTAAATTTCCACACAAGGTATATTCCCAACATCAAACAGCATGTTACAGAGAGATCCCAAAGAGCAGTGTTCTTCACAGGAATGAAGAAAAAGCAGAGGATCTTGAGTCAGTCTAGCCTATGTAAAATGAAAGAAAGGCAGAGACCAGAGAGGTGTTTGTCCATGTGCAATTTAACCAGAGAACTGAAAGAAAAAGCAGAATATAATGGAAAATATGAGAAAAATATATTTAAGTTAGTAGTGGATGTCTCTACTAGGCCAGTTAATGACCCTCTTGATAAACAAGAAAATGTTTTTTAAAGTGTGAAAATGGATTAATAAAACCATTAATCAACCTATCTATTTATCAATATATTAAGAAGTTTTTTGATCAGCGAGGGGAATCTTTGACCTGAGTGAGACAGAGACCGAGTGATTATATTAGGGAATTTGGTTCAAAGTGGGAATTTGGTGCATTGGGGAAAGAGATGCTTTAGGTATGGCTTACTGCAAGAACTGCGACTTAGAATAGAGTGCTGGGAGTTGGGTAATTAAGGGAAAGAAGTGCTCTTTTGCTTTCTGCTTTCTAACTTGTTCAGCCTTCAGCAAGTGGTCGTACTCTGCTACAGGAGAAAAAGCTAATCATTCGGTGAGTATCTCATAAGTGACTAAGGTTTATTCTATTCCTAAGGTTCAAAATAGTCTAGCAACTGGTGGTAAGGTTAATAAAATATATAAAAACAAAAGTAAAAGATATTTTTGAATAAAATAATTAAATAGTTAATTAGAACACATTAAGGATGCCAGGACAGGTGCTGTGTCACAGCTGCAGCATGTGGGGGCAGCAGTGTGCTTTTCAACAGATAGGGGAAGAACAGATGGTCCTAGTTTAGGTAGGAGGGAAGGTCTCCGCCTGGGTGAAAAAATAGGGACATACGATGCATGTACCTGTTACCAGAGATGTCTGTTTAATATAAACTATTATGTTGACGAGATCAGAATCTGGAAACTGTTCTTGTACGTGACCAATAATGTATAAATATGTTGAACACTTGTAATTTAGCAGAGTGCTATCTCAAGCTACATTGAGATGGTTATCTCCTTGCAATTGCTCAAATAAACGGTCGTGACCTGTACCTGAGACTCCTGTGGTCGGTTTGTCAAAGTGACCATGACAGTTTGGCGTAGTCGGCCGGATACTCGGATCAGATCCTCGGGACCACTCTGCAAAGTGGGTGAGTATATTTTATTTACCACCTGTAGTTAGTGCAGTAAGCGTACCCGAGAACGGTCCGGTCAAGTATCAAAAGAATCGGGAGGAGGACTCAGGACAGGAGATAGGTGGCGCCAGAGTAGGAGGCTGAGCCGCGCTGGAAGGCTACGGTTTGAAATACAACCTTAGCCAAAGCCGCGCAGGCCAGACCCCAGTTAAGAGGAGGCAGAGCCGCGCTGGAAGGCTACTGTTTGAAATAGAACCATAGCCAAAGCCACGCAGGCCAGACCCCAGTTAAGAAGAGGCAGAGCCGCGCTGGAAGGCTACTGTTTGAAACAGCACCATAGCCGAAGCCGCGCAGGCCAGACCCCAGTGAAACAAGTAGACCGCACACACCGCAAATAACTAAGTTGTCAGAGCCGCATGAATTAATTGTGCAGAGACAAACAAATAGAACGCTGTGAGCAAAACAGGAAAGTGCTATGGAATCGACTGGGGAGCCACAGTCTCCATCACGAGGTCCATAGCAGAACAACGGTCAAAATTAATCAAGAAAATGTGGAAGGATGATTGGGACCCGAAAGATCCGCTACTGAATTTTCTGTAACTTCAAAAAAAATGAAATGATCTAAGTTACACGAGCTGTTTGTGCTGAAGAGAGAGAGAGAGAGAGAGAGAAGGGGTATATCCCTAGGGGGTTAATAAGCACTGACAGGCAGTAGCAGGGGAAATGTGAGCTTTCGTCAGTTTGATGGTCCCTATAGGTGGAGCCTTCAAGATCCCTTTATTTCCCCCACTGCTATTTGAAGTTTCGTTTAGAATATGAGAACTTTAAGTCGTTAAGTTCAATATTATAGGAACATAAATATATACCTTTATATATGTGTTTGTTTGTGTGCAAGGAAGCATTCGTATGTGAGCTTTAATGTGTTTTCTTCCGTAAATTGTCATTTGTGTGTGTAGTTCAGCACTTTAGGGTTAAAAGCTCCATGTTAGATTAAAGGAAAAGTATACTAAAACATTCCAAAGTTTTGAGTATAAGGTTTGAGTTGAGTTTTCTGGCAAAAATTGCAATTTGAAGGTATCGTAAAGCTAAACAAGGTTAGATGAACCAACCTTTGTACCACCCCCTTACAGACTAGTATCACCAGCTTCCAAGCCGATTGGGATTGATACATACGAGTTACATTAACTCATACAAGTTAGTATTCTAAAATTCTGAGGGGGAAAATTACCTGAAGTTCAAGGGATTCTAGGAAAACCAAAAGGCATAAACACACGGTCTGTTTGGTTCCAATGGATAAAAAGGGGTTTCTTTTGAAGAGATGCATTAAATATTAAAAGAAATCTGCATTCCAACAGCATTATAATTTGAATTTGGGACAATCTTGAGATGTAAAGTGCAGCGTAACTTAACAGGTTACTTTGAATAACGAGGATGCTATCCAAAGATAAAGAATGTGTCGATAAACATATGGGACTTCTAATCTGGATACAAATCAATACACATAAGAAAGAGGCAGTTTTAATTCTGATAGCGTAAATTATATTTCTTACAAAGTTTAAAATTTTGAGGTTTGGTTCGTGATGAAGTTCTCAAAAGAGAATTTTCATTTTAAAAGGTTTGACAACAATTGGCACTGATTCAAATGCTGAAAGCTTTTGTATTTGTAAGTCTGTTCCCAAAATATGAAGCTAAACTCAAGACCTTGACAAAGTTTGGCAGAAATCCAATTTTTGGCCGAGTTAATGAATCTGGGATAATTCTAAAAGAAACGGGTCAGACACAATTTAGTGGGTTACTTCTGAGACAATAAAATGTTCTTTGAGAAGAAGATAAGGAAGCAAAACATGTCAATGCCTGATTTCTGTTTTAAAACTGTATGAGAATACTTTATTGGATTGTAAAGTCTCTCCAGGCAACCTGAACAAGATAAGATGGTAGCTGTTGCATGTGTAAAATGTTATGAGGCAAATAGGAGAAAGGGTTAGGGAAAGAGGATTGCAATATACAAACTGTTTTAAGGGAACTGAATTTGATAATCTGGCCATCAACTGAGACATTGGAAACGCACAGGTGGGAGATAAGCAAAGATCTAGAGACAGAGATCTTCGTTGACATGGAATAGTTAATACGGCCTAAAGAGCAAAGAAACATTATAAACGATCAAGACAATAGAGAAACTGACCTCAAGAGAATCTTAGGTTTGATCATGGTCAGGGAAAAAAAAACTTAGAGGTAAAACTATGTGAAATCTGTAGTTCAGGAATTGAAATGTAAGGAGAAATAATACTTAACAACAATTTACCACAAGATGGATATAGGTAAAGGGAAAGCTGGAAAAAGGCTAAATAGATGTATTACTGATTGTATTAATGTGCCTGTGAGCTACAAAAAGTAAGACCACAGGTTTAACACTATGATGACAGACAGAGTTAAGCAGCTCCCAGAGAGAACCGTCACTGGAAGTGAAGACACTGAGCCATTGAAAGATAGGATAAGCAGGTGCACTGTAGCGTTGTGTAGGCAGATTAAGGAATTGAGGTCCGACGTGGGACAGCAGCAGGAGACAGTAAACTGGAAGGAGTGGAGGGGGCCTTTCTAGATGGATTCAGATCAGGGAACTCATTTCACAGGAAGAGTCATTAAAGAAATGTATAAATTTAAACTTAAACAGAAATTCCACATTCCCTACCAGCCACAGAGCTCGGGGATGGTGGAAAGGATGAACTGAACTTTAAAAAAAACATCAATCGCAAAAGCAATTCAAGAGACAGGGAACAGCCCAATATTTTAATGTGCCTTAGGGCTACCCCAAGCAGAACCACCAGGTTCACCCCATTTGAACTAATAACAGGGAGAGCAATGCAGCTACCTGAGAGAATCATAGTAGGAGTGGGAGATGTAGGACCACTAAAGGAAGGATGTGAAACTACGTGAGGGAAATGAGTAGGCAATTGCATGAATTAAGGAAGGAAGTTCAGAGACCGACAGGTGATTAAGGATATGGAAACAGGCAAATCCAAAGAGAGCAACAATGGACCCCCCCCCTCCCCCCCCAACAACCCCAAGCGGGGAATAAAGTGATGGTCAAGGTGAGCCCGGAGCGAACAGGGTTTTCCCCCAGGTGGCATGGACCATACGAGGTAATTATGATGGGTGATACATGGGCACTTGTACGGGAAGTAAATGGAGGCATTACATACAGACAAAGATACATGACAGTTGACCAAGCGGTAAGCCGGAGAACGGGAACATCTCCACAGATCTACGATCCTGGTCGTGGGTGTATCAGTACTGGCAACAAGGTCGAGGATTATCACTGCTCATCCCGCACCGCAGGAGGAACTTTGGTGCAGCATGGACTGTGCTGAATGCGACACAACGGGGAATGATAAATGTAACGGTAGGAGAACAAGTGCTTTCGAATTGTAGTAAGGGTTTGCTTCAGATCGGGCGTGGGAGGTCCGCCCAAAAGAGCCACTATCCAGCCACCTCCCACGTCTACTTTCACTGTCCGAGTAGAGATAATTGAAGCCCCTCAAACCACACTGACTGACCCACCTTGTCCAACTATGCTTCCAGGACCGACAATTGGTTTGGTAGTGGTTAATCAGAAGTTTTGTATGATAATGTGCACCATGAGCTGGTATCCGTAGTCTTGAACATATCTGGAATTGCCCTGCCCCAGTGGTGCTCAACCCATATTAATGCACTATATACGGCTCTAATGGGCCAGTTGATGACTGAATCATCTCAGTTCAACGGCGAGATGCGGTCAGGCTTGGGAGGGAACTGCGTTAAGCGCAGCCTGATAAATGATGCTGCAACAATATTCAATATAGGGCCATCAGTGGTTGATTCAGAACCTGGCAACTGTTGACCAGAAGGTCCGGACCTTGAGCTCCAAGCTTAAGGAAATTTTAGAATGGGGACAGGGAATTCACAACACCCAATTAAACACAGACCAGGACATGACACGGTTAATTCAAAACCTGACTACCATGCTCGAAAGTCATGCGGGGACTATCGATAAACTGATTGGGATGGGGAAAAATATTTCAGATGAAGCAAGCAGAAATTATGTTTGCAGCACCTATGGATCTTGGACACTGGAACAAGCCTGAGAGAATTTAAGACAGATTAATGAAGGGGTAGTTCCTTTATGGGTAACTAATGAACATTTATGTAATCTTTCACGACACAATGATTATGACTTGACCGGTTGCCAGCTCAGAGGTTTAACATGCGTATATAGAATGAATGTTGAATGTATAGTGAATAATAATATGCTAATTGTCTTAGTGATACCTGTTATATCTATATCAACACCCGGCAGAGCATTACACGGAGTAGAAAATATTGGGGTGATACGGGGGGAATTACTATATTAAGTACCACAATATTCCGCCAAATGCAGTAGACATAGAAGGAAATATAGTTAGCACCACATTAGAAGGGTGTAGTATAGAGACCACCGCAGTAGTATGTGCACATCCAATACACGAGATGGAAGAAGCTAAGTGCGGATTTAAAGCAGCAGCAAATTGTACAATGGAAACTATATGGGCTGCAAAAGAACCAACTCATGTTGCATATATGGGAAATGGGAGATATTGTATTACCACATAGCAGCAAAAAATCCAGTACAGGAGCAACCAGATGTGCCCCATCCACAATCATTCAGTGTGCCCACACCCACAGGTGCCAGCAAGGGTGGGGAAGGTGGAACTGGTCGAAATATGTAAGAGAGGAGCGGCTACCATTCAGGTCATGGAAAGCTTTAAGGATAACCTGACACAGTATTTGAACCAGTTCTCCTGTGAAATTCCCTTATTACCAGAGCACCTAACCGCAATTCGGAGACAGGCTCAGTAGATATATAAAGCCTACTATACACTGCAGCAATTGGTTAGAGCCTCAAAAGAGGATATCGAGCAAATAGGTTCCTCCACATGGTGGTGGTGGTGGAATTGGGGCTCAAGTGTACAAATACACCCATGGATTCAGATTATCTCCCATGTCCTGGTCATATTCAGCTGATACTAGTTATAAATTTAACATAAAAGCAAAATACTGAGGATGCTGGAAATCTAGAACAAAAAGAAAAATACCTGGAAAAACTCAGCAGGTCTGACAGCATCTGCGGAGAGGGATACAGTTGACGTTTCGAGTCCGTATGACCCTTCATGAGAACAGGTTCTGATGCTGGCAGACCTGCTGAGTTTTTCCAGGTACTTTTTTTTTGTTATAAATTTAACATACTTGATTCATCGTCCCCGAAGGTGGCAATAGAGGTGGTGCTGGGGGAGTTTTAGCAGGTGGAGAAGAAATTTAGTAAGCCAGAGGCCTGAATTGAGGGGTCAGATGATACAGATGGTCTGACGGTACCTTTTACAACCCAGAGCTGGATGACTGGCCAGCATCAATGGGCGGCGGTGCGTAAAGGGACAGACAGGACCGCTATAGTTGGCTACCTTGGGCTAGGCCAAGGGCCAAAAGGGGGGACTGTTAGGGAGAAGAAAGTAAGTAAGAATTTATGGTAAGGGAGAATTTATTGAAAGGGAATGAATTACTTAAAATCTCCAGGCAGACAGTGCTACCAAGTACATTAACAGTTAAAGGTTACCAGATGAACCTTGCACAGCCTTAGGGCCTGCAAACAGAAAGGCCTTGGGAGCCGGACTGGAGTCAGAGGATGGCAATAACAACTAAGATCAAGTGTGCTTTTCAACAGATAGGGGAAGAACAGATGGTCCTAGTTTAGGTAGGAGGGAAGGTCTCTGCCTGGGTGAAAAAATAGGGACATACGATGCGTGTACCTGTTACCAGAGATGTCTGTTTAATATAAACCTATATGTTGACGAGATCGGAACCTGGAAACTGTTCTTGTACGTGACCAATAATGTATAAATATGCTGAATACTTGTAATTTAGCAGAGTGCTATCTCAAGCTGCATTGAGATGGTTATCTCCTTGCAATTGCTCGAATAAATGGTCATGACCTGTACCTGAGACTCCTGTGGTCCGTTTGTTAGTCGCTGCAGGATTCCTATATTCTGACCTGTTCTTGTAGCCACAGTCTTCATATACCTAGTCCAGTTCAGTTTCTGGTCAATGCCCTGGATGTTGATAGTGGGGGATTCAGCGATGATGATGGAATTGAAAGTCAAGCATCTCGTATATCATGCTGCAAAACTCCATCCTCAGCCCTTACTGCGGGAAGGCTTAACACACACAGGAGGCATGCATGCTTCCCTATCTCTGCTCCATCCCTTCTCACCATGTTCCATCCATTTGACTTCATGCCAGCCAAGCTTGTCCACAACAAGTGGGAGACACCCCAGACTGGAGGAGGGACGGCTGACATTCTTGAGCTCTCCAGATTTGAGGAGGATGCTGCCAAGTTGGCAGGGGAGGACGGGGATCGGTCCTGTGGGAAGGTGAGATTGGCCTCTCCCAGCAAGCCAGTATGGATGAGACCTCCGTGAATTGATCATATCCTGACATTCACAATCAATGAGATGCAAACTTTTATTCAGCCTGTTCATGAACTAAATCTATCTTCCCTCTCTTACAGGCACCAGCAGGTCCAGAAAGATCAGCAGAGCCAACATAAGCCCCAGCTCACCTCAGAGGAAGATGATGAGAATCCACTCGCTGAAGACCTGTCACTGTCTTCATCTGCACCCTCCACCAATGCAGAGACGCACACCTTGATGGGTCATAGTTCTACATTAGGCTCAGGGTCCCTTTCTGGAGAACACCTCACTCTAACATCTCCACAGTAGTTGGAGACAGTGACAGCCCAGGTCTCTGGCTATCGGAGGACTGCTGGAGATCAGGCACCCGCTGAGTCCGAGCCTTGGTGAGTCTCTGGAAGTGGCCATCGAAAAAATACTGGAGTTGTAACAACAGGCGGCGGAAAATCAGAATTGCGAGAGGTAGTCGACAGTCTAGAGCAAAGGATGGAGGACTTCTGTCTGATGTGGTGGCTCTGATATGCGAGCGCACCGCGGTCACCATGGGAAGAGTTGCGGCTGCCTTGGAGACCTTCGTCCAACCAACCCTTCTGGATTTGCATTTGGACGTGCATACCATTGTTATAGGTATTGGTGGGATCCACCAGTGACTAGATGAGAGGTGGGTGGGGCACTTTGACCTTCCTCCAGGTGCCCCTTGTCCTCAAGGAGTCAGGGAGGGGCCCTTGGGCACCCACCTTGGGCGAATGAGCGCCAGCCAGGGACCTCCACACAGGGATACACCAAGGGTGTCCAGCTGCTCCAAATCTCCTCTCCCTGTGACCTATCAACTTCAGCTGGTCAGACCAAGGAAACTCTTTCGAGTTATCAACAGTCACAGATTGCATCTCTTTCGAGTACAATCACAGTTCTTGGTTTCCGGGAGTGGGACATGAACCCACAACCCTCTGATTCAAAGGCGAGGGTGCTATGAACTGAGCCACAGCTGACACCTCGTCAGACCAAGGAAACTCTTTCGAGTTATCAACAGTCACAGATTGCAACTCTTTCGAGTACAATCACAGTTCTTGGTTTCCGGGAGTGGGACATGAACCCACAACCCTCTGATTCAAAGGCGAGGGTGCTATGAACTGAGCCACAGCTGACACCTCGTCAGACCAAGGAAGGTGCACCCTGAGCAGTAGATCCTTAACAGGCCTGGGGCTTCCGGCCTCTAAAGGATGTCTGCCAAGGTCATATCAGACAACAGAGCATAGCTGCCTCCACCTCTGCTGCAGATGTCAGAGCTGCATCCAGGCATGTAGGTAGGGTTAGAAAAATTACAAAACTTTGACATTACTTCTGGGCCACAGGTGTTCAATCACTATTTATATCCGGCACCTTTGTAAATACATTTGCTGTTCATGAGAATGTTCCCGTGATTTGAAAGCATCGAGCGTATACATCATTGTGCCCTCTCAATGCGAGGGTGAGTCATGCTTCCACTCCGTGATCACCTCCCTTTGTGAGCCTCACATTCGTGTGATGTCTAGCTGACTCATGATAGTTACTTGACCTTTGTGTTATGTCAGGAAGATGCTTCAAAATTTTATTGGCAGTGTTTGCAAAATGCATTAGTAACCTCTACTCCTCCTTACAAGACAATATTGAGTTAGATGTGCTCAATAGCCTTGGAGGCTTAGTTGTAATTGTTTTTCAAAATGAGATGGCTGTCATCATTTGGTACTACCAATGAAAAGACCTGCAGCCATGATGATCTCTCCAACCATGCGCGCATTTTGTGTCTGCTAAAAGTTTCTCTTTAAGGTGGTGACGACTGCATCAAGGCCTTTGACACAATGTTTGTGCTATTGTATCGACTTTCACTTCCCAGAGTGCATGGATACAGGGTTTACCACTGACCTTTCCAAAGATTAGGCCTGGTGAATCATGAGGGTTGAAGGTGCAAGTCCAAATGCTGAGCTTGCTCTTGATGTCAATGGTTGTAAAGGCCTTTCAGTGCATTGGCATGGCATTAAGGGATAAAAGAAACTTGGTTGTGTCCCATCATCTACACCTTGCTTCTCTTTGAATCTTGTGGTTATCAATTTGGCATGGGCACGTATTCCATGTCGTGCTTCTTCAATAGCATCCTTGCATGGAAGCTGACCCTCATCTTGCCGTTCCTGTTCTTCATCATCCAGGGAGCACTCGGCCTCCTCCATGTCTCCCTCTGGCAAGGGATTATCCCCTTTAAAGCTCCAGGTTGTGAAGGCACAACAGGCTACAATTATGGGGGAACACCCTCCTTGGAGAGTACTGCAGAGCCCCACCTGAGCAGTCCAAACCTTGGAAGTGCATCTTCAGGATGCCAATGGTCTGCTCAATGATGGATCGCGACAAGTTATGTGCCACATTGTATCTCTCCTTCGAGCCACACTTGAGGATGACACAAGGGGTGTCATGAGCCATCGTTTGAGTGGGTACCCCTCATCCTCAAGCAGTCAGCCCTCTGCTGAGGCCCCTCGAATGTGTAAGGCATCTGGGAGTGACTTGGGATGTATGAGACATGGGAACTCCCAGGGTACCTGGTACTGATGTGCTTCTGATGATTGCACACCAGTTGAATATTAAGGGAATGGAACCCTTTTCCTGTTAGTGAACATCAGGGGCTGCTGCCAAGGAGCTCCTAAAGCCACATGTGTGCTATTGATTGCACCTTGTACCCTAGGGAAGCCTGAGATGGCTGCAACCTCTAAAATCTAGCAGCCTGGCTACCTTAATCGAGTGTGAACTTGACATAATGATGAGCCTTATGGTGGAGAGCATCTGTTACCTCCTTGATAGATTTATGTTGAGGTCTGTGAGATGCTGCATAGGCCCTCTGTGGACCCCTGGAATGATCTGCAGGCAAAAAAAATTGAGTGCGGCGGTGAACTTCAGGGACACTGGTAGGGGATGCCCTCCCAATTCACAGGGTGTTAGGTCCTCCTGCAGAATGTGGTAGATATGATCCACCATATCTCTTGACAAGCACAGATGTGCGTGGCATTGTCTTTCGCTTATCTCCGGATAGGAAAGTCTTCTTTGGTAGACCCTTATTCGTGTGAGTTGCCTCTGTGGGATGGGTCAAATCTCCTCATCCTCTGGTTCTTGCAGTTTCGCTGATACAGCCTATGGACCTCAGGCAGGGCCTCTTCTTGAAGCTGTGCAAGGGGGCGCTGGGCCCTTTTCTTCAATGGGATCACTGCCATCAAGAAGACAGCAGTGAGTGTAGGCTCTATCATTTTATCATTCAATCCTCCTTCTCCCTGTGGATTGATAATCGATGCAACAGATTAATGAATATAGGGCAAATGTGTAAACCTCCCACTCACAAGCAGAAAGCCACTGTCATGCCCTAGAGCTGAGTCTGCACTACTAGCTTTTTGCTGATATAGCCTTGTAGCTGAGGTGCAAATTCACATATCTAGGTGATCAAGATGCCTACAGAGGTTGGAAGAAGTTTGGATGCATTAATGAAATGTGCCACGTTGCCAAAAGCACTCCTGCAATCTCTAATCTGGTACTGATTAAGGTCAACTTGCACATCAGCAATGACTGGATGTTCTTTTGCCCGTTATCCATACCAATTGGAGAAAGCACATTAGAGGCTTTCATTGATGACCTGGCAGATATGCAACAGCTGTGCTCCTTAATGGTTGTCTGCATTTTCCATTATCACATTCCTCTCAAATCGAGCAACTGCATTGTGAAACCAATGGCTTCTGCACTCTCTCATTAAAAAGCACCAAAAGGCATTGGCTCCAATTACACTTTCTCAAGAAGTCTTCCTCTTTTCTCACAGCTCTGCCTCTATTTCAATGTTGTGACTCTTAAGCAGTTTAAGGGTACCCCTGAAAGGGCTCCTTAGGCCAGAAGTGGGCTCCTCCCATACAGCCTTAGATCCCTCCCGTGCAGGTTATTTTCCAGTTTTGATTTTAAACTGTGCCATTACTTTGTGGTTTCAAGATGCATTTTCATTTTGAGACCAGCTTCAACCCTGCCCCTGTCAGTGATTGGGTCCCTCCAACTTTCCTGGAACCACACAATGAGCAGGTAGACCTCCCTCCGGTTATTCTCCAGCCTCCCCCAGTAACCCTGGTCCCATTGTCGTTGTGGTGGACATTCCGGCCCTCTCACCTGAACCCACCACTGTTGGTGTCCCATACCCCATGCGGACCTCTACCCTCCCCATCTCCTGGTTGTGTCACATACAGAGGAGAGTCTCCCAGGAGAGCCTCGAGTAGCACCCCCACCCCCGGTTATGTTTTTCCCATATACAGGCCGTAGGTGCCTCCCCTAACCATGACTGTCCCATCTGCAGCCCAGCACCAAGCCAGACAAGCCCATTGCCACCGACTGTGAACACGTCCTGCACACCAGGCTTATCCCAATTGAGTGCACAGGTCTTGCCCCTCCCTGGAGCAGGAGTACAATGGGCGTGTCATGCATAGCCCTGCAGCATGGCCTGCAAAGCCCCAGAACTGCCTTTAACCTCTCACTCTGACTTCTTGGTCCAGACCAGGAGCTATGATTGTCTTTTAATGAGCTCGAGCTCTCCTGTTCCCTCATGACTGACCACAACACAGTCTCCCTTCCCCCACCCCCCCAACCCATCTCCCCCCACCGCCCCCCATCACATGAGTCTCTGTGCAACCCACCCCCTTGTGCCACACTAACACAACCTCCACTTCCTATTCCAGAGTCTGCGTACATCTCCCCCCATTCATACAGTTAGATTCCCATCCATCCCCTTCTGTGTCTGCCTCTATTTCAATGTTGTAACTCTAAGCAGTTTGTGGGTGCCCCCCGAAAGGCCCCCCTAGTCCAGCCATGGGCTCCTCCCACACTGCTTCAGACCCCTCCCATGCAGATTCTTTTTTAGTTTCAATTTTAAAGTAGTCTTCCGTGTTGGGCTGCAGCTTCCCCACCCTCTGCCTCCTCTCTGCCTCCTGCCATCGGGTTCCAACCCCACCACACCCCATGTCTCTCTCTTCCTTCCCCTTCCCCCTTTACAACTCCACCATACCCCATGCCCCCCCTAATCTCCATCATCCTCCTCCCTCCACTGCACCCTCCCACTCTCACCACCCCCGCCAGTCACAATGTCCAGGTCTGAAGCGGGGGCAGGGGGTAAATGTCCAGGTGAATGTGTTCACAGTGAGGGGTCAGTGGAGTCAATTGTTGACTCCTGGGGAGCAAACTCAAGGTGGGCGTGATAGAAAGGTATGGTTAAGGTTACAGGGGGCAGAGGGAGCCGGCAGGTTGGGAGGATGAGGGTTCGATGGTTTCGGATGAAGGGGTGGCAAGGGTTGTTAGTGGGGACATGGGGGGACTGGGCAGGAGGAGGTCGAGAGGTCAATGTGATCAGGGATGGGATGCTCTGGAAGGAGGGGAATATGTGTGTGTGGACATTGTGGAATGAAAAGGGTTTGGGCTGGAGGGTGACAGTGGGGAGGTCGAAGGTAATGCCGGGGGATCAGTGGTGATGGGGGGAAAGAACATGGGTGATTGGGGGAGGTGAAATGGTGGGGGAGCTCATGAAGAAAGTGGCAATAACCATGCTGGTCAAATCGAAAGTGAGCAGAGCCTCGTGTTTAATGGGCACAGGTGCTGCATGGGAGTTGGCTCAGTGCATGGGTGGAGATGCAGGTCATCTCAACTGGACAACTGAAAGGGAACTGTAGCAGGCAGTACTGAATATGCTAAGATGAGTTTGACGGGTGAAGGCTCTGTGTGCGTGGGAGAGTGCTTGCACAAGGCTCTGAAAGGCTCTGCCACAGACCTTTCTCCCTGCAGATTCACTCGTGGTGTCAGTTGTGTGCAGGAGAACTGCTTGGGGAGGTGTGCCTGCTTGCAAACCCTTTAGGAGGAACCTGAAATAATACAGTGTAAGTGAATATATTTGCAGACGTTTAATTTGTGACAATTATTGTGTTCACCCTTGCAACCAGTTGTAATCAAAATTTCTTGATTTTTCTAGGCCGGCCTGGTACTGCCCTGACATCCACAGCAGGGGTGGAGGCAACCTGCTGACTCGTTTGCCCTGTTGCCTTTGATGACTATGGTGGTCATTCTGTGAGCTGAGGCCTGGAGGGCTTTGGCTGTCCTCCTGTGGGCTAGCTGCCCCCTCTGCGGTGACAGAGGACGAGATTGAAGGGGTCACAGGCAAAGAGGATCAGAGGGTGTGGATAACCTCTTAAGTGTCCTGAGTGGATGACCCAGGGGTGCCCAGCTACCAATGCTCCTCCCTTTGGGTGCACAAGGGTCCTGGCCTGCCTCCTTGAGAGGAAGGAGCATCTAGAGGGAGTTTGAGATGCCCCATCCCCCTTTTGTATTGCCAATGCAGGGACTTTCCCATGGCTGCTGCGATGTGATGCAGGTTTATGCGCATCTCCGGCAGAAACTGGGCATTTTGCTGGACCAGGGTCTCCATGGCGTCCGCCATCCTCCCCATGGAGACCACCATGCGTGCACATGTAGGTAGCGCTTCATCAGCCAGCAGGCCTATGGACTTCTCCAACTTGCGTGCCACGCTGAGGGTTTCCAACACCTCTGCCTGATGTCGCTCAGCCTCTTGCTGACTCTACACCATGAGTTGGAAGGTTGATTCCTGAGGCTTGTCATCTGACTCGGACCTCACAGATGCCTCTTCTCGAGCAGCCCTCCAAGTGCTGGGGAGCTCAGCTGAACCTGCCTCCTCCTGTTGCGGACATGTGTTCATGTGGTGACCCCCAGATTATGACATCCTTTCTAACCTAGCACTGATCCCACTGAGGTGGTGAAGGGTGCAGGTGTGTGCTGTGAGGCCTGTACAAGTGTACAACTCTGGTCTTCTGCTCTCTCCTGGCTCCTCTCTTTGCTGGGACTGGTACTAAGACCTGACAGGGAGTCCTCCTGCTCAGTGTTTGGCCTCCTTCTGTAGGCACTTATAAGTGAGAGAAGAGAGTGCAAGTGACAACATCAACTGCCTCCAACATGGAGGCATGTTTGACCCTCAGGTTTCCATAGAATGGATGAATCCTTACTAGATGGATGCCCAAGCCTGAGCTCCCTATTGCCAATGGCACGGTCCCGCTCTACTCCTGTGAGCTCAGATGCCCTCTCGAATTCGGTGAGAGACCTCAGATATGGGTGCCTCCCCCCCCCACCCCGGCCCCACTCCTGTCTTCTGTCGCTTTCTGCAATTGATTGATCTTGTCCTGCTCAAAGACAACATGGGGTTGAGAAGAAGCGTTGCATGTATTGGAACATTGCAATTTGGTTCATTTATCACACTTCCTTTTGTGTGGCAGGACATCACTGGTGCGAATTGTGCAGAAAGGTTGTAAACCAGCCCCCTCCAGAGCACTAAGCCCATCCAAATGCAAGGAGAAAGCTCAGACAGGCATCTGATTGTGGACGTTGCTGGTTCCCTCTGTGCCTAAGCCCATTTCATCCACCCCCACCTTCCACACAGTGTTCCATGTCTGTTGAAGGTTGAAGGAAGCACAGTGGTCGCTCCACTGCAGAGTGGATACACTGCAGTGGGGCTGTGAGGCACGACTATGCCATTACCACTGAGGCCCGTGATCCTGACGTATTGGTCTCTTTGTGATTTATGCGACTATCTGATGAGACTTACCTTGGCAGAGCGAATAAAATCATTCGTCCTCTTCCAGCGCTATATGGCTGACTGCTTGTGCACCTATTGGACAGTTACGGTCTCAGCCACCCGCGCCCATGCAGGAGTGGTCTCCCTGCTCAGCCTCCTCCCATTAGTCGGGAAAAGTATATTCCTCTGGACCTCCACATGGACCAGGAGGATGCGCAGGGAGGTGTCGCTAAACGTAGGCACTGGCCTCTCAACTTCCTTTCCAGATATCCCAGTGTTAGTGTATTACATACAAACAAGGTGCAGGTGGGCCATTCAGCCCCTTGAGCCTGCTCCACCACTTAAGATCATGGCTGATCTGATAGTAACCTAAAATCTGCATCCCACCTACCCCTGATAACCTATCAACCCCTTGCTTACTCCATCCCTGGCTTAAAAATATTCAAACACTCTGCCTCTTCCACCTTTACAGGAAGAGAGTTCCAAAGACTCACGACCCTCTATTGCAGAGTCTTATGCTCCTGCCCTCTGAGTCCCCTTGCCTTCTTCATTCGCAGTCACACTCCTGTCCCTGACCGCTGACCAAATCAGAAGACCTTGTCCGAAGAGGTGTGACTGCCTCCTGGTACGAAGAATCCAGGTAACCTTCCCCCTCCCTGATGTGTCAGTATCTGTAGTTCATCCTCCACCTCATAAACTCTGAGCTGAGACTGCTCAAACTTCAAACACTTACTGCAGACATGTTTGCACTGGATCAAACTGACATCCAGGAGCACCCACATGCTGCAGCTGTGACACAACACCTGTCCTTATTAAAAAAGGTGCCTGGAAATGATGGTGGGATGCATGCCATCCGGCCTGCCCAGCCATGAAAGATGTCACTAAACCCCTGGCTGCATAATTAATGTTGGGGGCGTAAGATACTGTGGGATTTCCCATCGGCCTCCGCCATGGAAATTACATCCCCTCTCCACCACAGGACTTGATCCTGGATGGGAGAATTCCGCCCTGGGTAGTGATAATGGGACGATCAAACACAGGCTGGAACTTTGCAGAACATCTCTGTTTAGTCTGCAAGCATGATCCTGAGCCTCCTGTCCACTTGTCATTTCAATTCTCCAGTTTGCTCCCACTCTACCCTTTCTGACCTTGGCCTGCTACATCGAAGCTCAACACAAGTTCAAGGAACAGCACCTCATCTTTCAACTCAGCATTCTACACCCTTCTGGTCTCAACATTTGGTTTAAGAATTTTGGATTATAACCTCTGCCCTATTTTCTTTTATCTTTTTTTCGCTGGTTCTTTTTTTCTCTCTTGTATTTTCTTAGTCCCTTTACTTTGCATTTGGACAGCTGCAATCCAGCATTCACACTTCATCTAGAAAGATCTCTTGCTTCTTTACTTTACCTACTACCATTGCCTTTGGCCTTTGTACCATGGAACCTTTTGACATTTACTTTCTCTTGCCACCCTATCCCAAATTTTTCCTTTTGTTATTCTTCCCCTCTTTTCCCCCATCTCCCCCTACCCACACCATTCACTTGCTCAAAGCCTATTACATTTCTAACTTTCCCCAATTCGAATGAAAGATCACAGGCCTGAAAGACAAACTTTGTTTTTCTCTCCACAGACACTGCCAGACCTGGTGCGTAATTCCAGCATTTTCTGTTTTAATTTCCGATTTCCAGCATCTGCAGCATTTAGCTTTTGTTAAGTTTCTGAAGTGTGTCCAGGAGTATTTTCTTTATCATTATGTATTTGGCCCAATGAGGAAGGAGGCATTGCTGAATCTTGTTCTGGGGAATGAGATGAGGTCAAGTAAATAAAGTGTCAGCCTGGGAACTTTTTATGGAACAAGGATCGTGGTATCATAAGTTTTAGGTTAGCCTCAGAAAAGTACAAGGAGCAGTCTAAAATAAAAATATGAAATTGGCCCTCCACCAATTTCAAAGAACAAGGAACAAAGAAAAGTACAGCACAGGAACAGGCCCTTCGGCCCTCCAAGCCTGCACCAATCATATTGCCCGTCAACTAAAACATTTTGCACTTCCGGGGTCCGTATTCCTCTATTCCCATCCTATTCATGTATTTGTCGAGCTGCCTCTTAAACACCACTATCGTCCCTGCTTCCACCACCTCCTCTGGCAACGAATTTCAGACACTCACTACCCTCTGCGTAAAAAACTTGCCCCACACATCTCCTCTATAGTTTTCTCCTCTCACCTTAAATCTATGTCCCCTAGTAATTGACTCGTCCACCCTGGGAAAAAGTTTCTGACTATCTACTCTGTCCATACCACTCATAATTTTGTAAACTTCTATCAAGTCGCCCCTCAATCTCCGTCGCTCTAGTGAGAACAATCCGAGTTTCTCCAACCTCTACTCATAGTTAATAACCTCCAGACCAGGCAGCATCCTGGTAAACCTCCTCTGCACCCTCTCCAATGCCTCCATATCCTTCTGGTAATGTGGTGACCAGAATTGCACGCAATATTCCAAGTGTGGCCTAACCAAGGTTCTATACAGCTGCAGCATGACTTCCCAGCTTTTATACTCAATACCCCTGCCAATGAAGGCAAGCATGCCATATGCCTTCCTGACTACCTTATCCACCTGCGTTGCCAAATTCAGTGACCTGTGGACCTGTACACCCAGATCCCTCTGCCAATCGATGCACTTAAGGGTTCTGCCATTTACTGTATAATTCCTGCCTGTATTAGACCTTCCAAAATGCATTACCTCGCATTTGTCCGGATTAAACTCCATCTGCCATTTCTCCGCCCAAGTCTCCAACCGATCTAATTTTTTTTTATTCGTTCATAGGATGTAAAAATTTCTGGCAAGGCCAGCACCTGTTGCCCATCACTAATTTATCTTGACAAGGTGCTGGTGAGCCACCTTTTTGAACTGCTGCAATCCCTATGCTGCAGGTACAGCCACAGTGCTGTTAGGGAGTTCCAGGATTTTGACCCAGTGACAGTGAAGGAGTGGCAATATAGTTCCATGCCAGGATGGTGTGTGACTTGGTAGGGACTTTTCAGGTGGTGGTGTTAGTGTCTACTGCCCTTGTCCTTCCAGGTAGTAGATGTCACGGGTTTGGAACATGTTGTCGAAGGAGCCTTGATGAGTGGCGGCATGTATTTTGTATATGGTACACATTGCTGGCAATGTGTGTCAGTGGTGGAAGGAGTGCTTGTTTTAGATGGTGGATGGAGTGCTGAACAATAGGGCTGTTGTCTTGGATGGTGTGTAGCTTCTTAAGTGTCGCTGGAGCTACACTCATCAGGCAAGAGGAGAGTATTCCATCAGATTCTTGACTTCTCCCTTGTAGATGCTAGACCCCCTTTGGAGAGTCAGGTGGTGTTTTTTTGAGTCAGTGGGATAGTAATGGATCTGTCCCAAGTAAATTGGAATGAAAGATTGGGAGGCAAAACTGTAAAGGAAGAGTGGTCTGATTTAGAGTAGATGGATAGGGTACAGCTGAGGCACATCTCCAAGATGGGGAAAGATAAGGCACCAAAGCCAGAGCTCCCTGGGTGATGAAAGAGAAACTAAGATGAAGCAGAAAGAGACAAATATCAGGTTGATAAATGTGAGAACCAGGCTGAAATAGAAACTTAATTGAAACATTGGAAATTCTGCAGGGGCTTGACAGGGTAGACAATGAGTGGTTGTTTCCATGGCTGGGAAATTTAGAACATGGATGCACCGTCTCCGGATAAGAGGTCAATCATCTCAGATTGAGATGAGCAAAAATTTTTTCTGAGGTTGTGAACCTTTGGAATTCTCTACCCCAGAGGGTCATTGAATATATTGAAGGATAAGATATCATGGAATATGGGTAGCGGGCAGGGAAGTGAAGTTGAGGCAGAAGATCAGCTATGCTTGTATTGATTGGTGGAGCTGGTTCGATGGGACATATGGTCTCCTCCCATTACTTATGTTCTTCTTGGCAGAAGTGTTGAGAACCAGAGAACATCGATTTAAGTTGACTGGCGAAAGAAGCAATGGCAATGTGAGGAAAAACTCTCTTACACAGTGAGTGGCTAGGATCTGGAATGCATGCCTGAGCTTGTGGTGGAGGCAGATTCAACTGTGGCTTTCAAAAAGGAATTGAATAAGCACATGAAGAAGAGAAAAAATTGCAGGGCTACAGGGAAAGGGTGGAGAAATGGACCAGTTGAGTTGCTTTTGCAGAGAGTTGGCACAGACATGTCAGACCAAATGACCTCCTGTGCTGAAACCATTTGAGACCTCTTGAGTTTCATCCCAGCTTTTGTCTTTGTTCCGACTGGTATTTTGAGGTCTCAGTCTTTCTTAGCTTAATGCTTTGTTTCAAGAATACAAAGCAAATGTTAGAACCAGTGTGATATCATTCACAGAAAATATTTTTCCCTTTCCATCACAAACATCTGTGCATGCACAAACACATAAATACACTTTTTAAAAGAATGTAAACTTAAATGGTACTTTGGATTTTGTATGCTTTGTTTTTCAAAAACTAATGTAACTGAAACTGCTGGAAACTAAAGAAAACTTTTTTATTTGTACAACTGATTAAATTGTACTGGTTTATCCTTGAAAATGAGATGCACTGCACATGCTCAGACAGCACCATCCAGATTCAGCTCACAACACTGGGCGAAAAAATATCTAAAGTTCAAGTACAGGCTTTTGGCTGGGGCTTCCCTCAGATAAATACCATACTGAAATCATTGTAAGACACACAGCCAATTCAATTGATACATGTAATTGTGATATTATACTTCAAATTTGCAGACCTTTGGTTTGGACATAGAAATTTTAGTTGCTGCAAAAGAAAGTTTTCCAGAAAACCTTTTGAAAAATTTGTAGGGAGTAGATAATATACCAGCACCCAGTGACCAGCGTCTAACTGTTTAATTAGTGAAAGCGGTTTTTCAAAATTTTTCCATAACAGGTGCAACGTTGAATTTCAGTGCACAGATTAACAATAGAAAGAAAGTTCCTTTTAGAGTACCATCACTATTGATAATGGACTAATGATAATTTCCTGAAACACTTTCAGATATTTCCTTAAAGTGCTGTAGGATTTCTGAAAGTTATATAATTCAGCAATATTAAAATACGACCATAATAGTCATTCAGTAACTACTTATGGAGATCAATTATCCTACATGCAATAAAAGGACAGCCAAGTATTTGCATATCTTTAAAAGTGCAGGCGTGTAGACCTTTAGCCTTCTTATCAGATTATCAACAGAGTTATTAGACTTAGTCTGTTCTTTTGAGCTTTTACCTTTACAAAAGGAGCAACTATGACAGAGAATCATGTCTTTCAAGTCTGGGATTATGTTATTTTTGCTTTTGTGCTGTTTGTTTCTGCTGCAATTGGATTTTATTGTGCTTTTAAACGTGGTAGGACTAGCCAAGAAACAACAGAAGAGTTCCTGATAGGAAACCGGTAAGTAGAATTTGGACATTTATAGGAACAAATAAACTTTTCGAACCTAGCTTCCTTTGTAAAAAAAATAATTAAAATGCTGGGTTCATGTCATTAAAAGAATTGCTTTGCTTTTTCATCAGACAGATCTCTGCATACCCAATTGCTTTTTCATTGGCTTCTAGTTTCTTGTCTGCTCTAACAGGTTTGTGTTTTTATTAATGTGAAAGATCTAATCAGTATATAAAATAAAGATAGTTACATTGCAAATTGATATGCATCAGTAAAACTGAAGTCAACTGTATACTTATGTTAAGATTATATTCCTCAAGGTATGTACTCTTAACAGTAAAATACACTATGAAGTAAATGCGAAATACATTATGGTATAAAAATATCATTAGAATGAAGGAGTGGTAACAATACCTCTAGTCATTAAGTGTAATCCCTTCATAAATGCCTATCTTCTTTTAAATCTATGTTGTGAGAAAGAAAAAATAGAAAATGTATATGCACAATAATCAAAACTGTGAATCAAAGTTAGATTCAAAAGCACAAAAGCTTCATAATAGATTACTGTTTGATTTTTTCATACTTGTGCAACTAGCAGCACCACAGCAGCAAGAGTTTTCCCTTCCATTAGAAAGGAAACATCATTTGTATTAACCAATCTGTAATATTTGTTAAGCAAATCAGCATAAACATACATCATAACTTTTTTGAAGCAATGTTACTTACCAGCTAATGTGTGAATTTGCCCAATTTCCAGTTTCAGTCAAATGTAAAAGTCAGAACTTGATTTTGCACATAAAATTACAATGATATTTGAGCGAAAAGCCAAAATCCCAGCATAATTGCCAAAATGAACTCGCCTAGACCTCTGCCAGTGTTTGATTTCGTCATTATAAAAATTAAACATAACTTATGAACCCATCTGTTCCATGGGTCATTGACAGTGCTATCAAGCTGCACTTGTTTAGCAATAACCTGCTCACTGATGCCCAGTTTGGGTTCGGCCAGGGCCACTTGGCTCCTAACCTCATTACAGCCTTGGTTCAAACATGGACAAAAGACCTGAGCTCCCGAGGTGAGGTGAGAGTGACTGCCCTTGATATCAAGGCTGCATTTGACCGAGTGTGGCATCAAGGAGCCCCAGCAAAACTGGAGTCAATGGGAATCGGGGGAAAAAACTCTCCGCTAGTTGGAGTCATATCTAGCACAAAGGAAAATGGTTGCAGTTGTTGGAGTTCAGTCATCTCAGCTGCAGGAGTTCCTCAGGGTAGTGCCCTCGGCCCAACCATCTTCAGCTGCTTCATCAATGACCCTTCCTTCCATCATAAGGTCAGAAGTGGAGATGTTCGCTGATGATTGCACAATGTTCAGCACCATTTGCGACTCCTCAGATACTGTCCAAATGCAGCAAGATCTGGACAATATCCAGGCTTGGGCTGACAAGTGGCAGCTAACATTTGTGCCACAAAAGTGTCAGGCAATGACCATCTCCAACAAGAGTGAATCCAACCATTGCCTCTTGGCATTCAATGGCATTACCATCACTGAACCCCCCCACTATCAATGTCCTGGGTGTTACCATTAACCAGAAACTGAACTGTACTAGCCATATAAATACTGTGGCTACAAGAGCAGGTCAGAGGCTAGGAATCGTGCGACGAGTAACTTGCTTCCTGACTCCCCAAAACCTATCCACCATCTACAAGGCACAAGTCAGGAGTGTGATGGAATACTCCCCACTTGCCTCGATAAGTGCAGCTCCCATAGCACTCAAGAAGCTTGAAACCATCCAGGACAAAACAGCCCAGCACCACATTCACTCCCTCTGCCACCGACGCACAGTAGCAGCAGTATGTACCATCTACAAGATGCACTGCAGGAATTCACCAAGACTGCTTCAGCAGCGCCTTCCAAACTCACGACCATTACCATTTAGAAGGACATGGGCAGCAGATAGATGGGAACATCGCCACCTGGAAGTTCCCCTCCAAGTCACTCACCATCCTGACTTGGAAATATATTGCCATTCCTTCACTGTCGCTGGGTCAAAATTCCGGAACTCCCTTCCTAACAGCACTGTGGGTGTACCTACACAACATGGATTGCAGCAGTTCAAGAAGGAAGCTCACCACCACCTTCTCAAGGGCAACTAGGGATGGGCAATAAATGCTGGCCCAGCCAACAAAGCCCACATCCTTTGAAGGAATAAAAAAAACTCTGTGCTTGCACTATCCAGCACTGCACAGTTAAAGGAGTCCACGACCAACACATTGATCACAGGACTAACACTTACTGTGACCAGTATAATTCATTCAGGTGTATAATTATTTTCATTCCTTTTCTCAGAAATCTCTTAATCATGTGTCATTTTGTGGACCCTGCTTCTCTGCTTTGGGAGTTCGCCACATAATGATGCTTCGAGGCACACCTGAGGCACCCAATTACAGCTCCTTGGTCATTCCTGGGATTTATTCACCTATTATTGCTGTTCCAATTCTGTCTTCTGATGTAATAGATTGATCTACTAAGGGTGTTTTCATCCTCATTCTGCCTGTCTTTAATCCTTCCACTGTATTGATGCCTTCTTCCAGTATCTGGACCATTTCGAAATCTGCCAATTGTTGAGTCCTCTATTCTTTGTGCCGCCTCCAAATGTCCCATTTGTTCCATGAAGGCTGAAGGAAATGACTTGCTTCCACAGGAATTTTTTCAAGGTAGCAGGAATCTGATCCACCAGATCCCTCTGAGAGCTGAACACCAGTTAGAACCAGTAACCTGTCCATATGAGACCGTTAATACAATCCAGTAATTTAAACATTGGTACTGATCCAGAGATCCCCAAATAGAATTTTGTCAATCTTTCATACAATTTGTTAAAACCCATGATATATTCTTCCATGAATGACCATTAATTTCTGAAATCTATCCAACCATACCTCATTGGCATTTAACAGAACATCTTCCTTGTATATTTCATGAAGAGCTTTAATAGCAGGACCAAACCTTCCTCACTGTCAAACTGATGGGCAACCACACAAAATGCTTTACTTCTGATTTTACTTGTAGGAAATAACAATGTCAATGCCATACCCTTTTTCCTCTTTGGTAGGGACATAACCCGTGTCCACATATCCATTTTATTCTTCCACTGGTCATATGGTTCAGACTCTGAGAACTTCGGAGTCTAATCATACCTTGACGATTTACACTTGCTTTCTATCATTTTACACAATGGCTACCAGGATAGTTGTCTTCTGTCTGATTTTTTTCCTCTTTCCTTTTTTCCAACTTTAACTTTAACATGGCAGCAAAGGATGGTGGCCTATAGTCCAGAAAGCCAGTTTTTGAAGGATATAATTGGAGCCATTCTCTGCACACTTTTTTACATGGATTTATTGACCACAATTACAGATTACAAGCAAGCACCTCATCACTCAACAACCACAGCTCAAATCAGTGTTTATTTTGCCACTATGTGTTGGTGATGGAGGGAGTAGATATTTAAGGTAGTGGATGGGTGCCGATCAAGTGGGCTGCTTTATCCTGGATGGTGCCGAGCTTAAGTGTTGCTGGAGCTGCATTCATCCAGGCAAGTGGAAAGTATTCTTTACACTCCTGACTCGTGCCTTGTAGATAGTGGACACGCTTTGGGAGTCGGGAGGTGATTTACTCACCGCAGAGTTCCAGTCTTTGATCTGCCCTTGTAACCACAGTATTTATATGGCTGGTCCAGTTTGGTTTCTGGTCAATGGTAACCCCAGGATGTTGATGGGTGGGGAATTCGGTGATGGCAATGCTGTTGAATGTCAAGCAGGGATGATTAGATTCTCTCTTGTTGGAGATGGTCTTTGTCTGGCACTTGTGGACGTAAATGTTATTTGCCACTTATCAGCCCAATTCTGAATGTTATCCAGGAGTTGCTGCATGTGGGCACCACTGCTTCAAAATCTGAGGAGTTTCAAATGGCACTGAACACTGTACAATCATCAATGAACATCTCCATTTCTGACCTAATGACAGAGGGAAGATCATTGATGAAGCTGCTGATCGTGAGTGGGCCTAGTACACTGCTCCAAGGAACTCCTGCAGGAATGTCCTGGGGTTGAGTTGATTGGCCTTCAACAACCACAACCATCTTCCTTTGTGTGCCACACCTTTAGAATTCAACTCTTTTGTCCATGTTGGGACCAAGGCTGTAAGAGTTATGGAGCTGAGTGGCCCTGGTGGAACACAAACTAAGCATCGGCGTATAGGTTATTGTTCAGTAAGTGCTACTTGTTGGCACTGTCAATGGCACCTTCCATCACTTTGCTGATGATTGAGAGTAGATTGATGGGTTGGTAATTGGATTTGTCCTGCTTTTTGTGGACAGGTCACTCCTGGGGAATTTTCCATATTGTTGGAGCTGTACTAGAACATTCTGGCTAGGGGTGTGGCTAGGTCTGGAGCACAAGTCTTCATTACAACATCTGAGATGTTGTCGGTGTTGTATTTCCAGTAGGTCTCATGAAGAGGTTTTGAGGTTAAACATTAATGTTAACTGTTTATTGATAACACTTAACTGTGTGTATGTCTGTGTGTATATGTTATAGTTTAGCCCAAGTTATGAACTATCTCCATACTTGCTTCTACACAGGTCTCTGTCCAGTCCACAACTGACCCTAGTCTCACGTCAGGTGTCTCTTTGCATCACACTGTGGGCAGTATTGTTTCCCAGTCCCACATTAATCCTTGTTATGCCAGATACCCTTATACTACAACACCCCCTGCCCCCCCCACACCCGCCAACGTCCTTACCCAATGGATTTACATTATAATCGTGCTAACCCTTTTCACCCCCTCGAGTCTCTGACCTTACAAATTCATATGGTCTGGAGTCTTGATAATTCTTCTAGATCTCATTCTCGTCACTTCCTGAGGAGTGGTCGGCTCTGTTGATTTGGGCAACCTTTGTTAATTCAGATTTGAGTTGTAGTCTGTGTTTCTGGCACTTGGTTGTCTTCTTCTGATATGTTATTTCTGCTCCTTGGAGTTGAATTTCTCTTCGTCAGCTCCCCAACTCCTCTGCTTGGGAATGACTGGCTGGTCCCGTTCTTATCAGAGAGTGTGTTCACTCCGTTCATTTGTGGTACGGATCTGTTTTTTTTTCTTTTTCCGTGTGGTCCACCATGATCTTTGTGGAGTTGAAGTTGTCTCACCCTATCGTTTGGATGTTCCTCATCAGCTCACCTTGCAGTTTGGCTTTTATCATGAGGCTGTGTTTTTCTGTGTGTCTTTGTGCCTCACTGAGATGTGCTCTGGTGAGCTGATGTTCGCTAGTTCCTTGCTCCAGCATCGTCTTGCAGCTTTGTGCATTGGCTGGAGATTGCAGTGCCTATGGCGTGGTGTTTACAAGTTGTGTGATAAGAACATTTTTGAGCCTGGGGTTGGGGCTCATTCTTCTGTTGCTGATCATTTTCCTGTGTGTCTTCCACTCAAGGTATAATGGTGATTATCAGAAAGTTCGGCTGGTCTGACCAAAGAGGGGCTTCTGCTGTCTGCAAAAAAATTGGACAAAATTGCTCTGTGAAGAAGGAAGACAATTCAAGCTAAAGTCCCACTTGAGGGTCTCTTTACTGCTGGGCCTCTCAGGGACTTCCAGTTTTGTGCAGTTGATGACAGAGGTTGTCTTGGCGTCTTCTGCCGTTTTAAGAAGGTTAAGGGAAACACGGGCATCTTTGCTTCAGAGGAAAAAAATTGGTTTCAGATTTCATAAATTACTTTGAATAGCTGCTTGTCACCATACCTTTGTGGTTCAAGGAACACACCTATGACCGGAAGCCAGATTCCTCCAGGCCCTTAGAGTGGTGTGTCTGTCGTTCATAGCCAGAGATTTCTCGGCCATGGTTCCTTATCTGAAAGGACCGTAACACTGGGTCCCATGTCTACTTTGAAGTTGGTGAGGTGACTGTTAACTGAGATGTCCACATTCCAAAAAGTGAGTCCAGGACCTTTGACCTCACCCGAAGAAGCAGGGTTGGGTTTCTTCCTGGTGTGGTACCTCCATATCATGGATTGCCTTGGGATCCTCCATGTGGGTGTCTCTGCTTTGCATAGGTTTCTGAAGTGTCCCAGGCAGTTGCAGTTAAAACACTGCACTGAGATGGCTGAACACTGCCCTTGCCTGTGAAGTTATTTGGCTCCACAGTGCTGATATGGTCACCCACCCTCTTGTGGTCTGTTGGGTATTGCCTTCCTTGGATGGAGTCTCTCTGTCCCCTTGTTGTTCCACTGGCTGGACAGTTGTGGTTGCTTTGTATCATTGCTTGCTTGCGCCACAAAATGGATCAGTGCTATTGGTGGATTTCAAACTGTCAGATGGCCATTTCTACAGTCAGATCTTCCTTGGCTTGTAGTATGTCTGAAAGGGCATCGTCAGCCACTCGACAATTCTGTCCCTTATGAGTCCTGACTTAAGGTCACCATAATCACAGCCTTCAGCCAATCTGTATAATTTATTTATAAAAGTCAACCAATTCTCCTGTTGGATGCATTTGTTGAATTTCATTCTCAAGTTTTTTGTTGCTTCTTAGATTATATATTGAATGATTTTAGAACTTTGTCAAATTTATGTCAGGATTTGTTTATTCCTTGACTTGCAATAGTATCATTGGCTATTGGACCTACTGAATTGAGTAGTGTATTTACTTGTTTGGCTTCTGTCTTTTTATCTAATTCTGAAGCAATCATGTATCTTAAGAATCTTTTCCACCAAAGTCTATTATTTTGTGTTTGGTCTGGCCCTTGGATCAGTCCAAATTATTCTGGTAATGTTGATTTGTTGTCCATGGTTGCTTTAAAGTTCAGGTGAGTACAGCTTTAAGTGCTGTGCAGGTTTTAAAGATGGGTGCTGCAGTAACCATTTTTCCAAGAGTCTTCCTGCACTTGTGTTTTTGGTGGGCTCCTGTGGCAATGGCAGACCCAACTTCTTTGGCTTTTTTCTTTTGCAAGTGATTTGTTAAATCAACGATTTGGGGCCTTTCCTGTGATATGAGGATTTTTGGGCGTTTTACAATTGATTCATGGCTTTGGCTGAGATTTTTAAATCTTCAGCTTTTTTTTTGCTTACAAAGAGCTTGGTCACCATGGAGAATGGTGCTGATTCTGAATATGGGTTGGCTGCAGTTCTTTCAGAAACTGGCTGTTCTGTATTTTGCACAACACTGAAGCTTTTTAAACTGGTCCTGACTTAGAACTGAATTTTTTTTTGCTTAGATTCTGCACCATGTGGGTATTCACAACGGACTTCCATCAGATCTTGTGGGGTCCTCCGCTGCACAGTAGAGGTTTTTTTTTGCCTTTCTGCTTCCAATTCTGAAATGGAGTTTCTTTCGGGTGATCTCCCTCTGTGTCTTCACTTTAGATAGCATTCTGACCTGTTTAAAAGCTATTGCTTTAGTTTTCCAGCATTTGAATTTCTGCTCCAGTCTCTGAGAGGTTCTGGGTTTTTCCATTTGCTGCCACCATATTGTGTGTTCAGTAGGTCTCTGAGGTTCTGAGTCTTGTGTGCTTGAACATTAATTGTTTATTAATAACATATACATTAGCCTATACCCTGTATATAGTTATGAGCTAACTCCATGCTTGCTTCTACACAGGTCTCTGTCCAGGTCACAACTGACCCTAGCCTCCAGTCATGTGTCTCTTTACATCACACTTTGGGCAGTACTGTTTCCCAGTCCTGCATTAACCCTTGGTAGGCCAGATACCCTTATACTATAGCTTTGTGTATCTAGTACTTTCAGCCATTTCTTTATCATCTGGAGTGAATTGAATTGACTGAAGATTGGCATCTGTGATGCTGGGGATGTCAGGAGGAGGCTGAGATGGTTCATCCACTCCACATTTTTGTCTGAATATGGTTGCAAATGCTTCAGCCTTGCCTTTTGCATTGAATTTCTGGGCTGCCCCATCACTAAGGATAGGGGAGTTTGCGAAGTTTCCTCCTCTGGTTAGTTGTTTAATTGTCCACCACCATTTGCCATGACTGGATGTGGCAGGACTCCAGAGCTCTGATCTGACCTATTGTCAGTGGGATCACTTCAGTCTGTCTAACTCATGCCACTTCTGCTATTTAGCATGCATGTAGTACTGTACTGATGCTTCACCAGGTTGACAACTCACTTTTAGACAAGTAATCTTCTAAAATTTCCTAAATTCTGGAAAGAATTCCAGCAAATTTGAAAGCCACAAACGTAACGATGCTATTCAGGAAAGGAGGGAGACAAAAAGCAGGAAACTATAGGCCAGCTAAGCTAACATCTGTCATTGGAAAAATGCTAGAATCCACTGAGGGAAGTAGTAGCAGGATATTTAGAAAATAGTTATACCAATCAAGCAGAGTCAACATGGTTTTATGAAAACAAAATTGAGTTTGACAAATTTATTAGAATCTTGATGCAATAAACACAGTGGATAATGGGGAACTGAACCAGTGGATGCTAATTTATTTGGATTTTTAAAAGTCATTTGATAAGGTGCCACGTGAAAGATTACTACACAAGATAAGAACTCCTGGGGCAGAATTTTACGTTCTGCGGGTGGGCGCGTGCCCGACCTCATCAGGCATAAAATTGCGCATGGTGACTTTGGGTGAGCGTCCTGACGTCATCGTGCATTCGCGTGATATTTCGGTCAGCGGGCGCACATGGGTGCCAGACCCATTAATTAAGAGGCCACTTAAGACCCTTAACAGTCCTATTGATGGCAATTTTTTTTCCTTGCCCGTGCGATTTTTGTGCTCGTTGCTCAGGCAAAATGGGCAGGCGGCCAGCCGACATTTTCAGAAATCTCATCCATGGGTGGGATAAAAAGGGTCAGCAGCATTGCCGGTAAGTAGTGAGGAGTTTTTTAGATCGTTGGCTGCTTATTGGTCTCTGTCTGGGCTTCATTCTTAGCATTTCCAGGTTTCATTTCAGGACTTATTGGCGTTTGCAAGACCCTCAGAGGATTTGGACCGTGGACCCTTCCAGGTATCAGACAGCCTTCCATTACCCTGGTAATGGAGATTGTGGTCTCCGCTGGAGGCACCTCCTCTGAGGAGCAAGAGAGAGGCAGAAGGGAGTGGAGGCCAGGTGTCCCAATGCAGCTTCCAGGGGCGGGATCTGTGGGAGGAGAGGCGCAGACACAAGGGGCATAGGGCCAGCAGGAAGTCCAAGGCGGAAGGAGCCACAGAAGACGCCACTATCCTGCTGCCAGGGTTTACAGGCAGCGATGCAGCTATTTCAGTATGTCTGAGGTGCAATGCCGAAGGAGGCTCCACCTCACAAAGGAGACCATGACCTTCATTTGCCAGATGATTGGGCCTGAGATCAGTTCTGACACTCCCATGCCAGTGGCTCTGAAGGCCACAGTGGCCCTCAACTTCTATGTCTCCAGCTCTTTCCAGGGATCAGTGGGGATCTGTGTGGAGTCTCCCAATCAGCTGTCCACAGTTGCATCAAGTTCGTGATAGGAGCTCTGTTCAGGCAGGTCCTGACCTTTATTCTTTACTGTACGGATGAGGCTGAGTGAGCCAGAGGCTTTGCAGTGATTGCTGGGTTCCCCTGCGTCCAGGGTGCAATCAACTGCACACATGTGGCCATCAAGGCGACAGCAGGTCAGCTGGGTGCCAACGTCAACAGGAAAGGATTCCACTCCATGAACCTGCAGATAAGTGTGTGACCACAGGATGCAGATTATGCAAGTCAGTGCAAGGCATCCTGGCAGCACCCATGATGCTTACATCCTGAGACACCCCCAGGTGCTGAGGCTCTTCAGTGCTCCAGCCTGACTGGATGGATGGCTGCTGGTTGACAAGGGCTACCCATTGAAGAGGTGGCTCATGACGCCTCTCCACCACCCAAGAACAGGGGTAGAGAAGTGTTACAATACAAGTCATGCCTCCACAAGGGCAGTGATAGAGAGGACCATAGGTCTGCTGAAGATGCGCTTCTGATGCCTGGACCGTACAGGAGGAGCACTACAATAGCCCCCAGAGCGGGTGTCACTGATAGTGGTTGCATGCTGCGCTCTCCACAATCTGGCACTGACAAGAAGGGACCCACTGGAGGCAGAGGACCTTGATGCAGCTGCACAGGCCACAGATGATGAATCCAGTAGTGAGTCTGAAGATGAGCACTGAGGAGAATGCTGAGGCATGGAGCCAGACCTTGGTACACCAGGGATGCCTTGACCCAACGCTCCTTCAGCTAGGCTACCAAAGATCAGCTCCAACCACTGCTGCCTCCATCCTGGATGTCTGAAAGGACCCTTTCATTTGAACACAGAATACTCAGTGCAATAAAGTTCAGAGCCACCTACATCCAGCATTACATACTGGTGTTCCCCACACAAATGAAATAAAAAGGTGAAGCATACTCAGGCCATGATGACAAAAACACAATTTATCTCATTCAGACAGTTCAATAATATTTACATAAATATTTCTGGTCATCAACCCCAGACCAGTATACATAAAGTAAACATAAATGATCATAAAATCACCTGTGACCTGCACCTCTTGTGCTCATGGTGCCTTTAATTTACGCTTGTGAGTGCTACATCTTGGTGCTACCCCCTCGCTGACACCGGCATTGGAGACAGGCTGCTAACTCTGCTGCCTTGGTGGCCTTGATGACCTTGGTGGTCGTCCTCTGGCCAGTGGAGCCTAAGCTGGCCCTGCCTGGGAGGGAGTGGCCAGTGCCACGGCTGGCATCTCCCCAGTCGCTGCAGCCTCATCAGATGCCACAGTCACTGGCAGAGGGGCGGAGGTGCTGCTGCCGTCATCCAGAGTGCCCTGAGAGGAGCCCACAAAGACGACAGGCAGCTCATGCACCAATGTGAGGTTGCTCTGGAGCTCCCTGCTTGCCATTGTTGGACAGGCACCTAACTGGGATACTGGGTGCCCCATCCATCTCCCACACTGACACTAACCACCTGAGGTCAGTCCTTTCCCAAAACGAATCTCAGTTCTTATCAATTCTTCTCACAGGCACTCCAAGACCACACAGACTTCACAATATCCAATTTGCTTATGCATCTTTTGATGGTGTCTTCCCACCTGTCACCTTTCAAGTGTATGTCCATCAATCAAACTGCATCTTCTGATGACTGTACTAGGTGACCACCATACGGTTACTCATTGCCCAAGGGTCACTGAATGCAGTAAGAGAAAGGATAAACAAAAGACAACTTATTTTGGTATTCTAGCTTGAAAAATGGAAAACCAAGATGTAGTCTAAATAACGACCTGTGCATGGACAGTATGAAGAAACAATTCTGGGAAAACCGGTCACTGCTGATTATAATTACCGATTGTTCTTTGATTAATTAATAATCATAGCTGGGTTAAGGTCAACATAAGATTTAATACAAAATAACTTTAAATAATTTTTATAGGCTTAAAATCAAGAGTAAAGCAGAAATAAGAATGCAAAAAATTAGTGGCTGCAGGCCTTGGGCCTACAGGTTTTTCTGGCAACATTCAAGGAGGACCTTGGCTTGGATTTTCCGGCGGGAGATTCAGTGACCTAGTCAGAAGCCCATTGACCTTCAGCGGGACTAGACAGTCCTGGCGGCAGGCGGGGCCAGAAAATCCCGCCCCTAGTCTCTTGTGTGCAGAATTGGAAGAGACTGAGAGTGGCTTGCATATCTGGTGCAGAGTGGACAATGACATTGCAGTCATCTGCAAACTAACTCATGTATTTCTATGGTGGTTAGTTTAGTTTTGGCACAGAGGTGACTAAGGTTAATGAATTTTCCATCTAGGCAGCATTTAATATTGACACCAGAGGGCAGTTGATCTTTGATTAGGTGAATAGCCACTGTCAAGTAGATTGCAAATAATATGGGGGCTATCACATAGTCTTGCTTGACCCTAGTCCGGTTTTTGAAGGCATCTGTTTCAGATCTTCCACTCAGGACAGCTGCAGTCATATCATCGTGAAGCAGTTGCAGGATTCTGATGAAGTTTCTTGGACTTCCAAACCTTTGGAGCACAATACACAGGACTTTACTCTGAGCCAAAGGTAAATCCAGGAGTTAATATATTATCATGGATAGAGGGAGTCTGGATCAGTGGGTCATTTTCAGATTGGCAAACTGTCATCAGTGATGCGTCACAGGGATCAGTGCTGGAGCCTCAACTATTTACAATCAATATTAATCACTTGAGTGTATTGTAGCCAAAGTTACTGATAATACAAAGATAGGTGGGAAAGCAACTTGTGAAGAGGACACAAAGAGCATGCAAAGGAATATAGTTAGGTTAAGTGAGTGGGCAAAAATTTGACAGGTGGAGTATAATGTGGTAAAATATAAGGTTATCCACTTTGATTGAAATAATAGAAAATCAGAATATTATTTAAATTGAGAAAGACTACAGAATACTGTGGTACAAAGGGACCTGTTTGGTCTCATACTTGAATCACACAAGTTCGCATGCAGGTACAGCAAGTAAGTAGGAAGGCAAATAAAGTGGTGGCTTTTTATTGTAATGAGGGTGAATGTAAAATTAGGGAAGTCTTGTTATAATTGGTATTGGCGAGATCAAACCCATAGTATTGTATACAGTTTTGGTCTCCTTTATTTAAGGAGGGACATACTTGCATTGGGCTTCCATGGGTAGCCACCATGACATGCTAGAGAGGCTTGTGTGCTCCGATGATCTCTTAGGTGATGCTGTCAGGTGCTCCTTGCTCCTGATGGAGTCACTCATGGCAGCAAGATCAGGTGGAAGTACCAGACGAAGTGCAATCCAAAAAGTCCTCAATGGCAGAACAGTCAAAGGAAGACTATGCATCCTACCGTCTGTAAAGCCAAAAGAAGGCTGCAGTGGCAAGGTATTCGACATGTCACCAGAATCGGACTACCAATCTGTTAAGATCATGTGGACAATGACTGCACCCTAAGGTCACACGCAGGCTTCTTACCAGGGTCCATTTGCCAAGCCCTGTGTCGATAGAGAATTGGCTGTGAACCTGGGACTCTCCAGTCAAGAATCTGCACATAGGTGACAGACACATGAAGGTCATTGGACACCTGCACTGGATCAGAGGTGTCTATGGGTGGCTGCATCTGTGACTGAGCAGTACTCTTCAGGATACCCTTTGTTCACTCCAAATGGTGAGTGGGCTAGAAAGGGTGCCCTAAAAATAGGCTGACCCACTTTCTCCTGGCTTGGGAACCACTGTGGGGTCACCATCACCACTGGGCAGGAAGAGGAGAGTGAGGCAGAGTCTCTGTGGGCAGTTCCCCTTGGAGGATGGAGATCATGCTTTTCAAAGTAAAAAAATGCTAATCCTTGGGTGTCACGGAGAGGTCTTTCCAGAGTATGAGAGGCAGATGAGTTCTCAATCGTTAGTGATCCATGAGGCTTTGTGGAGTCAAGGGCAATGCAGTGCATGTGCCTGTCATGTCACAGGGGTTGAAGCACATGAGCTCCTTCCTCGAGAGAGAGTTGCCTCCCTTTTGCAGATCTATATGCAGCACCATTCTGAGTTAGTGACATACAAAGTGAGACCCTCTGTTGCATGGAATGCTCAGTGTCACTGATGACACAGAGATGTGAGGAGTGGATGCAAGCTATGTCTCAGCCAATGGTCTTGTTCAGTGTTCAAGATCGCCATGAAACAGCTGAGGTGGTCGAAGAGGCCGATGAGAGGGCAACCCCGTGTGGTACATTTGTTATCCCTTGACTTGTTGGCTCCTTCGACTCAGCAGCCATCCCTGCTGCAAGGCTTTGCAATTGATGCTGCCCCTGCACTGATGCAGGGCCATGTTCTTGTTGCCTGTGCCCCTCTGTGATGTGGGTATGGTGGTAGTGGAGACCCCATACTGTACATCTATGGGTAGCAATGGGGTTATCTAAGTGTGTGCTCATTGGAAAACTTGTCCCAGTGGCTCAAGTTCAGGATGGGAGTCATCTGACATAGGCCTGGGAATCACTCGGATGAAGGGTTGCTAGATCAACCTGCTGATTGTTGTGACACCTGGCATGGAGTTGCTGGCCTCCCTCCAATGCATATGCCCTGGGCTCCTATCCCTCCAAACCCTGTATTTCTGCAAGAAAGAGTGGTGTATTATTCCCTTCTCAACCAGTTCCAGGCCTCTTTATCTAGTCATGTTGTTCAGTGAACAGCAGACAACAAGATGGACAGTATACTAGAGGGCACCATCTGACTGGTTAAGGCAATGGAAGCACATTTTCAAGATACTGATGATCTGCTTGGTGCAGGTTCATGTAAGTAGATGACTTTGGTTATAGTGCCTTTCCACTTCAATGTCTGGGTGCTAGACGGGTGTCAGGACCCATCTCCTCACAGAATAACCCTTATCTCCTAGTAGCCACCAATGGAATCGGGATATTGGCCTGAATACAGGGACTCTCACAGCTGCCTGGGAACCAGGCATACACCTGCAAGGTGTGCTTCTTGTAGTCGCACACAAGCTGAACATTAATGAGTGAAGCCATTTCTGTTGAGGAATCTGACTGGCCTGTTGGTGTCTTGATGACTAGGTGGGTACAATCAATAACCCCCTGAACCTGGAGAATTCCATCGATGATGGCAAAGCTGTTAAGCCCTCTGTGCCTCTGCTGGCTGGTATGTCTCAAAGTGGATATATTCCTCCACCCTCTACAATCGGGCAACCATGACCTGCCTGATGGAATGATAGACGCTGACTGCGAGAATCCACCAGGTCCATGACTGATTCCTGGAACAAGCCTGATGCAGAAAAATTCAGGGTGATTGTCACCTTGACGGCTGTGGGTAGGTGATTCCCATTGGTCTTGGACATTGAGACAGACCCAGCTATTTGAAAAGACACAGCCTCCTACAGTGCTAGTGCTCTGTCATTTGCATGTAGCTGACTCGTAGATGCTACACCTAATGTCTTAGGTACCACCTTCTTCTCCTTGCAGGCCCCCTGTGTGGTCCTCTGATATTGCCCTGAGCAGGACGATGCTTCTGCTGAGGGTCCTTGTTACTACTCTGCCCTATGTCAGAGTACCCTGTTCTCATCTACACTCCCTCAATTGGCACTATGTTCAGCAGAGGTTTCTCTACCAGCCACTGACGCCCAGGTCAGTAACCTGTGCCCCTCTCAGGACTCCAACCTCTCATTGGTGAGAAGTAACAATCTCTCAGCACCACCAATGGCAACTCTGTCAATCTTAATAAATTAATTGACCAGTGCCTCCATCAGCCCTGATGTCTCCATGCTGTGCATGCCAGGTGCACCCTGACATGCCCCAGACAATGCCTTTATCTATGCCTGCCAATAGAAAATCTGAGACTGGCCCACTAAGCCCTTCTAATCGGCTCAACAACAAACTTAATAGGCACTTAATTGGAGGTATAGTGGATTCCAGATACTCCCCTCCTGTCCTCCTATCGAAAATTACATTGCATTCCAGAGGTGGCGGGATTGCGACTTTCAAATCGCACCTTTTCTTTCATCCTTTCATGGGACGTGGATGTGCTGAAAAGGCTAGCATTTGTTGCCCATCCCTAATTGAGTGGCTTGCTCGGCCATTTCAGAGGGCAGTTAAGAACCAACCAGATTGCTGTGGGTCTGGAGTCACAAGGAGGCCAGACGGGTTAAGGATGGCAGATTTCCTTCCCTAAAGAGTATTAGTAAACCAGATGGACTTCTACAACAATTGATGATAGTTGTCATGGTCACTATTACTGAGACTAGCATTATATTCCAGTTTTATTAATGAAATTTAAATTTGGTGAGATTTGAGCCCTTGTCCCAAGAGCATTAGATCTGGATTACTAGTCCAGTGACATTACCACTTTGCCACTGTTCCCATCCACACTGCCAGTAGATCACAAAATCATAGAAATTTACTGTATAAAAGAAGGCCATTTGGCTTATCATGTCTGTGCCGGCCGAAATACCAACCTAACCCCATTTCCTAATTCCAGGTCAAGCCTTGTAGGTTATGGCATTTCAAGTGTATGTCCAAGTACTTTTTAAATGTGAAGTTTTCTGCCTCTACCAACTTTTCAGGCAGTGGGATCCAGACCCCCACCACCCTTAGTTGAAAAATTTCTCTTAACTCCCCTCTAACCCTCCTACAATTTATTTTAAATCTATGCCCTGGTATTGACCTCTTTGCTAAAGGAAATAGGCTTGCCCTATTCACTCACCTAGGGCCCTCATAATGTTATATACCTGAATTAAATCTCCCCTCAGCCTCCTCTGTTCCAAAGAAAAATTACCCAGTAATTCAAACATTCCTCATAGCTAAAATTTCCCAGTTCTGGCAACATCTTCCTAAATTTCCCCTGTGATTTAGTGCGGTCACATCTTTTCTGTAATGAAATAAAGAGAACTGTGTGCAGCACTCTAGTTAGGACCTAATTAATGTTTTATACAGTTCTAGCGTAGCCTCCCTGATCTTATGTTCTATACCTTGCCTAATAAAAGAAATTATCTTGTATGCCTTCTGAACCGCTTTATCTACCTGTCCTGCTACATTCAGGGATCTGTGGACATGCATTCCAAGGTCCTTCTGCTCCTGTACATTCCTCTGCATCCTACCACTTATTGTGTATTCCCTTGCCTAGTTTGCCCTCCCCAAATGCATTACCTCACACTTCTCTGGATTGAATTCCATTTGCTACTTATCTGTCCACCTCACCAGTCCATTGATACCTTCCTGCAATTTTCTTCCTCATTACCTACTACATTGCCAATTTTTGTAGCATCTGCAAACTTTTTAATCTGATTCCAGAGAACCCAACTGGAAATAGCCTTCCAGTCACAAAAATACCTGTTGACCTTTGCTTTGAGCCATGGAGCCAATTAATGCTGGCCCTTTTTTTAGTCTTTCATGAGATGTGAGCCTTGCTGCCAGTACCCCTGTGAGATTGAAATGAAAAAATGACAACTTAAAAATAACAGCTTAGGAAAGTTCAAAATTTATATGCCGATGATATTAAATAACAAAACTAAAATGGAGTTAGTGCAAAAATATTCTTTTTAAGATTAATGTTCAGTTTCTAATTATTGTTACAGTTATTGGAAATCCAGCTGAAGTATACAGCTTTGGGATGATATTTTTTATGTTTATCTTCACCTGGTTATTGACAATGATAGCCACTTGCCGAATCGACATTCCGCTCTTCTACCGACTAAACATTATCAGTACTTATGAGGTAAGCTATTTTGAAGTTCTGTTCTTACTTTCCACTTTCTCCCTATTTTGCTTTCACTATTGAACTCTTGCATCCTTTCACTAGTACAAAGGAAGATTGAAGCATGGACGATTTTATGACTCTGATATCGACAGTGAAATTCCTTTGCCAGACTTCTATGCTAATTTCGTTGCCTCTACTTTTAGGTTTCCCTGTACTATGTACCATTGACTATGTGTTAGACCTGGGCCTAAATTTTGCATTTGCTTCCCCATGTGCACTAATGATTTTGCCAGATCAGGAAGGAAAATCGCTTGGCATCGGCTCTATGAGATCCCCACTTTTCTGTGCATAACCCCATTTCTCATTTGGACATGTTGAAATGAAATACAAATGAGAAAAATGTGTCTTTTGAAGCATTTCCCTCTATTTTGCATCATTTTTATGCTGGATACAAGAGGTTCAATGACAGTGGGGACTTTGGAATTGTTTTGACTGTGGGTTGTGCAATTGTTCTTAGGGAGGTGGATTTCTCAAGCCAAAAAATTGGTGCAAAGATTTTTTTATAATATTGTGTGGCTGTTTCACAGCACAGAATGCGCCAATATCCCTTCTCTTCAGCAACCCTTCAAAGTCTGTAACTGTAAAACATGGTATCCGAGTGAGATTCCTTTGCAGAGAATACTGTGCCCAATGTTCAAAAAGCCCAGAGGCTGGGAGCCTCCGGTGATGGGTTGACCAGCAAGAGACAGAAATTTGGGATAATGGTAAGTACTCTAATTAGCAGGATGTGTCTAGTTGTGCCTCGCAAGGATCTGTGTAAAAGCCTTGACTATTTAGAAAATTTATTAACAATTTAAAGATGGGAAAGAAAGCCACATATCCAAATTTGCCAATGACAAAGTTAGGTGGCATTGTAAGCAATAGAGATGGAAGCATAAAATTACAAAGATATTAATTGATTATATAACTAGGATTTCAATACAGGCAAATATCCACTTTGGATCCAAAAAGGATAGAACAGGGTACATTTTAAATAATAAAAAGCCAGAAATGTTGGAGGTTCATAGTCACTTGGACATCTAGGTATATGGATCATTAAAATTACATGATCAGGCACAGAAAATAATCAAAAAGGCTAATTGGACTGCTGACCTTTCTATCTAGAGGCAATAGATGTCTATACAAAGCCCTGGTTAGACCACAAAGTGACATGAGCATTTCTGGGCAGCACACCTTGATGAAGGAAATATTGGTTGCAGGGACTGCAGTTTAAGTTTGCAAAAATGATACATGGGTTAAATTGATCTAAGCATTAAATTATAAGGAGCGATTACACAAACCAGGTTTGTATTCTCTGGAATCCAGAAGGTTAAGGGGTGATTTGATTGAAGTTTTCAGTGGAACAGATAGGGTAAATAGAAACTATTTTTGCTGACTGGGGAGTCTGGGATAAGGGGAAATAGTCTAAAAATTAGAGCTAGAATTTCAGGAGTGAAATTAAGGGGGAAGGGGAATTTTACAGTATCCCTGGTGGCCATGTTTTTGATGGGGACATGTAAATAGGTTGGGTAGGTAGTAAGGTGGCCACTAGGCTGCCCGCCCTTAGGCCTATTGAGGTGCTTAACTGCCCAATTAAGGGCCTCAATCTGCCATCGCTGCCAATATACGCTTGGCAGTGGAAGGCGGGTGAGGGAGAAGGCTTTTTTTACACCAAAGTTGCTTTACCAGGAAAGCAGTTTAAAATGTAATTGAAATTCCATTTTATCCCCCTGTGGCTGAGGCATGTCATGCCAAGTAGCTTTACGCATTGACTGAGCTTGTATGGAAGCTTCTGGAACTGTTCCATTTGTTTAAAATGGACACTGATGAACTGTTTAAGATGGCTGCCAAGGGGGGTCAGGTGAATTTTGCTTATTCAACACAGATTATCAAGCTTCCGGAAAGTTCCGAATTGAGTAACCCTGGGTGGGGGGGGCCTCTCCCTAGCAGCACCCCTCTGTGGAATTCACGCCTGCTGTTGTTCGAACCTTACCTGAAACACAAAGTCAATGGACTCCTAGACTCTATGGGTGGAATCATCCCAGATTTGCACTAAATGTGCGAGCAGGTGGGGAAAAGGACGTTTTACCTGCCGGCTGCAATGGTGACTTTTCACGCTTTATTGTCCCATTCCTGGAGTGTGCCGCCTCATTAATAACTAATTCCTGGGAATTGTGCCGGGTTGCTGGCGGGGTGGCCCTGCTGTCTCCCCAGCCTTCAGCAAGCCAGGCGCCGTATTTAAAGGCCACCCCTGCACAGAGCTAGCACTCTTTTAAGGGATAGGAAGCTGCTGGGAACTTATGGCTGCCAAAGGGAGGAAACATGCTGTCCCCAAATTTAGCGATGCCTCCCTTGAGCAGCGGAGGCCCGCCGAGATGCCCTCTACCTCCACTTTGGGGGAAGACCAGCAATGAAGGTCACAGTCCAGCATGGGAGGCGGTGGTCAGCACCAACACCCTACAAAAGAGGACAGCCATCCAGTGCAGGAAGGGGATGAATGGTCTGATCCGTTCCGCCATGGTAAGTCACTCTTCTCATCACTCTCAACTTATACTCACTCAAACCCATCACACATCCACAGGCTTCTTGCACCTCATAGGACAGCACCACAAACTCTCACTCACACCCTCACATTTCCATCAGGCTCATATCCTCTGGAGCTTGCGTCCCCATTCTGTCCATGGCTCACTCACCACACCAACATACCACGCAGCGCCATGCGTCCTGCTTACGCTCTCTCCATCTGTTTTCATGCAGGAGAAGCTGGCTGACAACAACAGAGGCCCCAGACTGGAGGTGGAGTGGCCCACATTAGACACCTCGCTCACTTTGAGGAGCGTGCCATCGTGCTGACTGGTGAGGACATGGATTGTGCCTGCAGTGACAATGAGGTCAACGATGAACACCCACGTGAGGATCCTGCACCACATCATCCCTTCCTCAATTGAACTGTAAGTGCTCTCTCTCCTTTTTGACTGCTGCCATGCACTAATCATCTCAACTTTGGTTCACAGGGAGCTCTGCCAAGTGACCGACACCCTCAGCCAGCCAGTCCCTCAGCTCCATCTAGGTCCTCACCGCCAAGAGAACACCACCTCCTCCATTGAAGAGCTGGAAATAAACATCCTGGAAGACCCGTCACAGCACTTACCCACACCCTCCACCAGCGCAGAGACACACACCTCGGTGGGACCTAGATCTAGAGCAGGCTCAGCTTCACAATCTGGTGGTCATCACACAGACAAGTGTTCGCAGCAGGAGGAAGCAGGTTTGGCCGAGGTCCCCGGCACTCGGAGGACTACTGGGGAAGAGGCAGTGAAGTCCAAGTCAAGTGACGATCCTCTAGATTCGGCTTTCCAACTCATCGTGGAGAGTCAGCAGAACGCATTGGAACATCACGCAGAGCTGTTGGAAGCCCTCAACAGAGTGGCACCTGAGTTGGAGGAGTGTGTCCGCCTGCTCTCTGAAGTAGTGCCCACTTGTGTGCGCATTGCGGTCTCCATGGGGAGGATGGCGGATGCCATGGAAACCCTGGTCCAGCAGAGCGCGGAGATGCACGCAGACCTGCACCCCATTGTGGTAGCCATGGGTGAGTTCCTGCAGTGGCAATGCGAGAGTGAAATGGGGCACCTCCAAGTGCTCCTTCCCCTCAGGGAGTCAGGCTGGGGCCCTTGGGCCCACAGGGAGAAGGAGCAGCAGCTGTATACCCCTGGGTGATCTACTCGTGAATCTGAGGCTGTCTCCTACCTCTGAGTCCCCTTTGTCTGTGACCCCCCTCAACCTCATCTCCTGTCACCGCAGAGGGAGCAGCTGGCCTGCAGGAGGACGGCCGAAGCCACCTTAAGGCCTCGGGTCTCCAGAGGACCCATGCTGAAGTCATCGAGGCAACAGGGCCAAGCCTTGCACAGGCTATCTCTACCCTTGGTGTGGATGTCAGGGCAGCACCCAAAAATTTTTAGGCCTAGAAAAGTTAATTTTTGATCACGATTGGTTGCAGGGGTGAACATATTTTGTCACTCCTCCCCATCCCCACTGCCGATGATCATCCAGAGCAGCCCATGGCCAAGATTGTGATGTCCTGAAGCATACCCCAGACATCAACGGAGACCTCCCGCCTTCAGTGAGCTGCTTCGTGGTGGAGCCATATCCATCCGAAACCACCCAGCCTGCGATGCACATGGTCCAGTTGCTGTAGGGCTCCAGTATCTTCTGCTCCTCAGATGTCCATGATGTGAGCAAGGCCCTAATGGTAAGTCCCGACTTCTGCACGTCACACCTGTCAAAACGTGGTCTGGACTGACGTGTTTTCCCGCTAACATGGGCAGTAAATTTGACGTGGGGGCATAATTCCAGTGAGCAGGGCTTATAATTAGATGCAAATGTATTAAAATGATGTTCCTGACGTGCGGCAGCGGGAAATGCGGCCCGGCATTGATGGGTGGAGTGGACGATTACAAACTGGTTTCATGATAGCGTGATTTTTGGCCGTCTTGCCATATTGTCCGCTCAAGCCCACCGTGACCCTGATGCCAATGGGGATGGAAAATTCTGGCCTACATCTTCAGGTTTGCAATTTAACAAAAGAAAGCTGACTAGACCAGTTATGCACAATTTATAAATGCTGGCCTAGCCAGCAACACCCACACTCCATGCAAGAATAAAAAAAAAGTGTGAAAGAGTACCATCTAGCCCCTATTACGTACTGATGACTTTGGATTCCCAAACCATTCTGGTTGGACAATTGCCAGCATTGGTCATGCGATTGAAATTGCCTTGAGATAGCGAGTTTTATCTAAAGATTCAGAGAGCAGGGCAAACTGCAGTAGAATACAGACAAGACAACAGCTGTAGGGAAAGGCTGTCATGAGGACTCGAAACATCAACTCTTTTCTTCTCCGCCGATGCTGCCAGACCTGCTGAGTTTTTCCAGGTAATTCTGTTTTTCTTTTGGATTTCCAGCATCCGCAGTAGCTTTTTGTTTTTATCTCTGTGTTTAATTGACTGCCACTCCTCTTCAAGAAATGCCTACCTTGAAGAAGTATTGCTCTGCTCTCCGACAGGATTTCCGCCTGTCTCTTCTGCCTTGTTCACCTTCATTGCTTTCCATTGAAGGGTCATGAGGACTCGAAATGTCAACTCTTTTCTTCTCCGCCAATGCTGCCAGACCTGCTGAGTTTTTCCAGGTAATTCTGTTTTTGTCAAGCAACCACAGGCCTGTCCCATGGGAGACCAGAAATCATAAATCAGAGACTGAAGTAACTGTAATCTGTGCACTATTTTTCTCTGTGCCCAATATTTGTGTTGTGTACGTGCGTGAGACCAAGTGGGTGATGTTAATTCGGGTTAAGTGTGTGAGAATAAATAACCTTTGTTTTAAACTCTTAAAAGTTTGTTGCTGAATTACTTAATTGGAATACACCACACTCCAAGGGTAAGAAAAGGCAGACAGACCTCTTTCTGTGCAAAACATACTGATTATGGGCAGTAAGAGAGCAGATACATTATGTCCATGACACAGTGCTCAGCCACATTATTCTTCTGCAAGTGTGCTTAGGGGAATAGTGTATCCCTAAGATTAACATTGTTACCTTAGGCTGTTTTTCTTCCACAATGATTGGCTCGTCAATGTTAGTGAAACATAGTTTGTGGAATCTTTATAGCTGTTCTCTGATTAGCACGCCTGATTTTTTTTTAGGGATTAGAAGGTTGATTTCTTCTCTTCAGTTGCTAAATTGAGTTAGTTCTGCGCTCATTTTTTGTTCCATTCCATGCACTATGGATATTCTGGCATCTTCCAAGATGTTTATACATAGTTTTCTTTGGACGTACCAATTCTATTAAGACCTGTAATGACAGTTGGGTATTAAGAAGTATCAAACTTTGCAAAAAAGATGACTGTGATTCTAAATGTCAAGTTAATACTGTGGCTAGACTAATGTTAATGAGCATATATTGGAGGAACCTTAACTGTCAGGTTTGTCTGGCATAAGAGTAGTTGCTTTTTTCTGATGTTTTGGGATGTAAATCTGAAAGTAAATTAGAACTGTTGTGTTTTCTCCATAGTATCTTAATAGAAGATTTGGACAATTAGTGAGATATCAAGTTGTTTGTTGCTTCTTAATACACATGGTAAGTTCAAAGGTAAAGTTAAAAATACTTTTCACGTTATTTGTGATTGGCATAATGGATATTAATAATTTCCTAACAATTTCTTGTTATGGTATGGGAGAGATTTTCAAGCTACTGATGGCCATTTCTTTGTTTGCTGTGGATTTCAAGACAGAAACCAGAGATTGGCAGTAAAGCATAGTTACTCACAGTGACAGAAGGTGGAGAGTAGTGTTGTGCAAGGACAGCGCTAGGACCACTGCTGTTCACAATTTACATTAACGATTTGGACTTTAGGATCAAAATCACAATTTCTAAATTTGTGGATTACCCTATATTGGGGGGTGAGAAGGATGTGAGGGGCGGCAGTGGTAAGCAATCCTGAGGAGCGCTGTAACAAGTTACAGGAGGATATGAAGTTTGGGCAAATAACTGGCAAATGAAGTTCAACATAGAGAAATGTACATTTTGGTAGGAAAAATAGGGAGGTTACTTATTACTTGGAAGGTGTGACTCTCGGTGTGGTAGAGGAACAAAGGGATCTCGCCATACAAATACACCATTCATTAAAGTTATGACACAGGTTAGCAAGGCCATTAAAAAAGCAAACCAAGCACTAGGGCTTATTTCTAGAGCTAGAACTGAAAAGTAGGGAAGATATGCTAAACCTGTATTGAACCTTGGTTGGACCACACTAAAGGGTATTGCATGCAGTTCTGGTCACCATGTTTTTTTCAATCCCCTCCATGGATTGCCATTTTGATGTGGCAGAAAGGCTTGTGTGTCCCGATTCCTTGAACAATGGCATTAGGAGCTCCTTGTTCCTGGCAGGGCCACCTATGGTGGCAGGGTCGGGGGAGCTGCCAGACAAAGTGCATCCAAAACGTCAGAACAAGCAAAGGAAGGCTTTGCATCTCACCAGCTGCGAAGGTAGAAGACGGCTCCAGAGGCAAGGTGATCCTGGTCATTGTGGTTCCACAGATCACCAAATTCCCACCACCAATCAATCAAGATTGTGTGGACAATGACAATGCACCAAGGTCCCTATGTTAAACAAAGTTGGACGTAAAGGTGCAAATGCATGAAGATTGTTGGACAGTTGTGTTGGGACAGAGGTGCCTTTGGGCAGCAGGATATGTGATTGAGCAGTCCTCTTCAGGGTATCCACTGCTCACCCCAAATAGGAAGGGGGCCAGAAAAAAATTGCCTAAAGATAGGCTGTCCCACTTTTTTCTCACCGAGGAACCACACCCTGCAGGATCACCATTCTAACATTTCAAGTTGTGAAATTCAAATAATCTTTCCAGACAGTTGCTCTTGAGAAGAACCACAATTGAATCACATGAATTCTTAAGACTCTGACTTGATATTTCCACCCTCAATGAGACCCTCCTTCCTGGCGTGGGGCAGCTGAAGGAACAAGCTAGCAGATATACCTTTTACTGGAAAGGAAATGCTGAGACCGATCCTTATGTCCATGGAATTGGTTTTGCCATCTGGAATAGGATCTTGGATGCACTGCCAGAATTCCCCAATTGTATAAATGCAAGACTCATAACGCTTCTGCTCAGCCATAATCAATGTGCTACCATCATCAGCACTTATACCCTGACCCTTGACTCTGATGCAGATGTTAAAGAAATGTTCTGTTCAGATCTGGCTGAAGTCCTCGCTGCCATCCCAAAGGAGGAAAAGATCATTCTTCTGGGGGATTTTAATGCTAGGGTTGATCGTGACTTCTATGTCTGGAGTGGAACCATTGGGAAAAACAGGGTGGCAAAAGCCAATATAAATGGCACCTTCTGGATTATATCATTTTTCAGGTCAAATATCTAAGTGATTTCTGTATAACTCGATCCATGTGGGGGATTGATGCATGCTGGACAGATCACAGACTTGTTAAATTGGTGATGAACATCTGCCTAGCACCAAGACATCACAAAGTCCAAGAGGAAGAAGATCAATGTCTCAGCCCTCAAGCAGCTTTACCGAAGAGAGGAATTCCAAGTGCAGCTCACAACTAATCTGGAAAATCTTCACACATCCAACTCAATTGCAAAACCGTGGAATCAAATTAAGTGAGTTGTACTGGACTCCTGTGCCAAGACCATTGGGTTTGAGCATCACAATCACTGGGACTGGATTGATGAAAAGGATGCTGAAATATGTGATCTCTTAGCACAAAACTGAGCAGCCTTAATTGTCTAGCAGAACAAGTTAAAAGGCAGCATTCCATCAGCTCAATGCTGATGCTCAAAGAGAAATACAGAAGGTAAAGGACACATGGATGGGTTGAGAGCCCGAGAGTTCCAACAATATGCTGACTGTTATGACGTGCAAAGTTTTTTTGAAGCCGGCAGGGCCATCTATTGACCACAGGATGGTGTTTCTCTTCTTAAGGATGACAATGCCATCCGTCAAAGCTAGAAAGAACATTTTCAACAGATCTTCAACTGCAAATCCAAAGTAGTAGCTGATTATTCAACAGGCTATCTCGCATACCGAGGTAGAGTCCATGGATGAACCACCACCAAGCAATCAGATGGATGATAGACAACAAAGCATGTAGCCCCAATTGTAGTCCATCTGAGGTCTTCAAAGCTGATGGGCTTTTGCTCACCAAAACTTCATGTGCCCATCCTACATATTTGGGAGGAAAAAGAACTGCCCCCCTCCCCCCACTCCCGACTTCAGGAATGTGATAATTGTAACTACCTTCAAGAAGGGAGATAAATCATGCTGTGGAAACTATTGCGGTATTTTCCTCTTGTCCACAGCAGGGAAAATCCTGACATGCATTCTTTTGAGTTGCCTAATTCTTATGGCTGAGGAAATCCTCCCAGGGACCTTCCAGAGGAACCTTTGACTGGGTCTTTGTTGCCAAATCCAAGAAAAATGTCGAGAACAACACCAGGAATCCTTCACTGCATTAATTGACCTGTTCAAAGCATTTGACTCAGTAAATTGAGGCTCTGTGGTTTGTGCTCCAAAGATTTGAATGTCTAAGAAACTTCATCACAATCCTGCAGTTCTTCCATAATAATATGACTGCAGCTGTTTTGAGTGGGAAATCTGAAACAGATGCCTTCAAAATCCAGACTGGGGTCAAGCAAGGCTGGGTGATAGCCCCAATGCTATTTACAATCAGCCTGACATTGGCTATTCACCTCATCAAGGTCCAACTGTCCTCCATTGTTAGTATTAAATACTACCTAGATGGAAAACTCTTTAACCTCAGTTGTCTCGGTGCCAAAACTTAAACTGACTGCCATAGATAGACATGATTTACAGTTTGCAGAAGAATGCAGTGTCATTGCCCACTCTGCATCAGATTTGCAAGCCACACTCGATCTCAAATAAAACTCATATCAACCTACACCTGGTCAGTCAAATATTTCACCTCCCTTAGATATTGAAGGAGAGACTCTGGATTATATTGAGCACTTTCCTTGGCAGCTACCTTTCTCAAAAGCCTACCATTGACAGAGATTCAACATCGGATCAGCTGTGCCAGGTCAGCCTTTTACAATCTACGGAGTGAGTGTTTGACAATAAATACCTCCAAGTCAACAAAAGCTCTACTATACAGAACACCTGTCATCACCACACTGCTATACTGACAGTGAGACCTGTGTATCAGCAACACAAAAAAGAGCGACAAAAATTCCATCAGCAATGCCTTCACTGTATCCTCTAGATTCAATGGGAGGACTGTTAAATAAATGCTGGAGTCCTTCTTGAAGTTGGGTCCACAAACATTCAGGCAAAACTCCTGAAAAATCAATTTTGATGGACTGGACGCTGTGTCCAGATGGCCAGAAAGCTTTTCCTCCATCAAGACCTATTTTTTCAACTCTCAAATGGCCAACATTTCAGGGGAGGACAAAGAAAATGCTTCAGAGATACTTTGAAGCTCTCTTCTGAGCATGGCAGCATTGATATTAATGACTGGGGGGAGAGGTTATTACCAATTGTTCAAAATAGTGACAACTTTCCATCAAACTGCATCACAATTTGAGTTACAATGTCTTAATGGTGAGGCAGAGCAGCAGCAAAGAAAGGAGAAAAAGGAAGCAAATCCTACAATCCCTTTCTCACTACCTCGTGGGACATCCTGCCCCATATACCCAAAGATTTGTGTGTGGAGAATTGGCCTGTTCAGTCACATGAAGACCTATGGCAGAAACTTGCGACCTTGAGTAGAAGTCACCCTCGAATTGAGGGACAGTCAATGATGATAATTTGTACGATGCCTGTGGAGACTGATAACCCCATCTATTTTTAAAAGTTGAATCTTCCATAGAGAGTCAATCACTGCTGCATTGCCACTCCACTCCTGTTTTCTTACCTTAGACTGGAGCTCCACATTTCTCGCATGGACTCCCATCTGGGCCTGCTGGGAAATGTGGGGCATAGCTGCTTCTGGAGTCCTTCTCTTGGAGTGTCAGAACGTTGGGCAAAGCGATGTCACATCCCATTTTTTACAACACTAGCTGTCACATCCCGATAAGTTTAAATGTCCTAGCCACTGAGGTGAGGAGAGGGGTTGGGCAGTAGTCGGGTGTCAAGGAGATAGCCTAGTCGGCTAGGTAGTCGAAGGGTTGGGTGGGGTTAGTCAGTGGAGGGCCCAGTGGGAAGTCAGGAGGGGTAAGTAGTATGGTTACTTGGGAGTTAGAACTGGTTTTAATCCTTCTAAGTTTTGCCGGGTAACTATTCTGGTAAGTAAGTTTGAACCATCCGAAGTCTCCGACGTTAAATATGCTTTGGAGGGTTCCAGATGCAGGGGAGTTGCCCAATGCAAATTGAAACTTTGCGGGCAATTCCCATGTAGTCCATGCATGGGGACTTCTGAGGGGACCCCCAGTCCATCTTCCAGGGCACCTCCAGGGTACGACCATCCAGAGAATGGGAAGATCTGGGCCATGAATTTCCCAGGAACCGATGGCAATAACCAAAGAACAAGATTTCACAATTTAAGACTTTTACTGTAACAAACAAATGAAAATCAACACTAAATAAAACATTACATAACAGGCAACTAAAACATTGAACTAAAGAAAAGATACTTTTACATTAACTAACACAATCGAGATATGCCTTTCAACTCCTTTCACTGTGCTCCTCACTTCTGGCAGATATATAGCCTTACAAGAACGAGTCCCAAGTTAATCCCAGATTTCCAGCAGGTTAACTTCTCCCTACCACCAAAGTTGTAACTTGCACTGTCCTTCAAGAGTTGGCCCACTCATCTTGAGTCCCCCAGATCCGATTTCCACCAGCAAGGCCCACCTCAGCAATTCCTTGTATCTTGAATCCCCAAAATCCCCGCCTGTTCCGTCTTCTTTTTAAACAGTGAGCCAGCTCTCAGCACTATCCTGCTTGTGTTGCTCTCAGTTCTTTTCCTGCTTTTCACAGCCTTGGCTGTCTCTCTCTCTCTATCCAAAAATCAGCTGTCCTTTTAAACTGTCACTTAATTTTCAATAGATTTTGGTTTGGTTTTCTTTTCCCATGGGCCTAAATCTGTGTAGAGGATTAGTATGACCACCATCCCTTGATCTAGAACATTCTGTTTTACCTTAAGTTAAAGGAGCTGTTTTAAAATAACCATCTTTCAACAGCTAGCGTTAATAACAATTATATAAAGTATAAAGATGCACAGTAGAAAGTGAAGAAAAGAGTTACAAGGATATATATATCAGGAAAGGATATACAGACTGGCCTCTCTTTTCTTGAAGAAAGAAGGGTGAGGGGTGACCTAATAGACATCTTTAAAATTATGAAAGGTTTAGATAGTGTGGATACAGAGAGAATGTTCCACTTGTGGGAAGAGTACACTAGAGGCCATCAACATGACAGTCACCAAGAAATCCAAAAGGGAATCCAAAAGGAACTTCTTTACCTGGACAATAGTGAGAATGTGGAACTCACTACCGCAGGGAGTGGTTGAAGTGGTTAGTATATTTACATTTAACGGGAGGCTAGACAAGCATATGAGGGAGAAGGGAATTGTAGATTACACTGATGGATTTAGATGAGGAAAGACAGAAGAAAGCTCGAGTAAAGCATAAACACCGACATGGACTGGTTGGTCCAAATGGCCTGTTACTGCACCGTATATCCAACGTAATCGTATGGATTTTGCTTTTATCGCCATCTCAGCTGTTGTTCAGTTAGCACCGTTTGGGAGCCCTAAACGTGGCTTTGGTTTATTTTTTTCCTGAATCCCTTGCAATGGCAAACACCGGCATTTGAATTATATGGGGATATGCTGTAGGCCAGGCATGTTCTATTATCTGAAAAATTGCAGTTCCATATAAGTGCACTCCAGCCGTTCCACTGGTGCTGGGTCCAGGTGCAGAACAGCCACCGATCATCAGGGTGGAAAATGTGATGTTCCCCATTGATCCTGAAAGCCTTGAGAGATTGTCTCTTGTAAGCCAGCCAGGGCATTTGAAGGATGAAATGTAACCACTTGCGCAAGCTTGTCCCCTAGAACCTCCTGGGCTGCAAGCTGTGATTCTGATTTGGAGGAGGTACTAATATACTGGGCTGCTGCTATGAGTTTGGAGGAGGGGATCAGTTGCAGACTCCAAAAAGTTGCCATATTCTCCATTGGTGTCTGCAGTGAGGAAAAAGTTTCCCTGATGTTACTGAATATAAGACCATAAGGCCATAAGATATAGGAGCAGAAATTAGGCCATTCGGCCCATCGAGTCGGCTCCGCCATTCAATCATGGTTGATAAGTTTCTCACCCCATTCTCCTGCCTTCTCCCCGTAACCTTTGATCCCCTTACCAATCAAGAACCTATCTATCTTGGTCTTAAATACACTCAATGACCTGGCCTCCACAGCCTTCTGTGGCAATGAATTCCATAGATTCACCACTCTCTGGCTATAGAAGTTTCTCCTCATCTCTGTTCTAAAAGGTCTTCCCTTTACTCTGAGGCTGTGCCCTCGGGTCCTAGTCTCTCCTACTAATGGAAACATCTTCCCCACGTCCACTCTATCCAGGCCTTTCAGTATTCTGTAAGTTTCAATCAGATCCCTCCTCATCCTTCTAAACTCCATCGAATATAGACCAGAGTCCTCAAACGTTCCTCATATGTTAAGCCTTTCATTCCTGGGATCATTCTCGTGAACCTCCTCTGGACCCTTTCCAGGACCAGAATATCCTTCCTGAGATACGGGGCCCAAAATTGCTCACAATATTCTAAATGTGGTCTGACCAGAGCCTTATAAAACCTCAGCAGCACATCCCTGCTTTTATATTCTAGTCCTCTCGAAATAAATGCCAACATTGCATTTGCCTTCCTAACTACCGACTCAACCTGCAAGTTAATCTTAAGAGAATCCTAGACTAGGACTCCCAAGTCCCTTTGCACTCCAGATTTCTGAATTCTCTCCCCATTTAGAAAATAGTCTATGCCTCTATTCTTCCTACCAAAGTGCATGACCTCACACTTCCCCATGTTATATTCCATCTGCCACTTCTTTGCCCATTCTCCTAACCTGTCCAAATCCTTCTGCAGCCTCCCCGCCTCCTCAATACTACCTGTCCCTCCACCTATCTTTGTATCATCTGCAAACTTAGCCAGGATGCCCTCAGTTCCTTCATCTAGATCATTAATGTATAAAGTGAAAAGTTGTGGTCCCAACACTGACCCCTGCGGAACTCCACTAGTCACCGGCCGCCATCCTGAGAAGGACCCCCTTATCCCCACTCTCTGCCTCCTGCCAGACAGCCAATCTTCTATCCATGCTAGTACCTTGCCTCTAACACCATGGGCTCTTATCTTACTGAGCAGCCTCCTGTGCGGCACCTTGTCAAAGACCTTCTGGAAGTCCAAGTAGATAACATCCATTGGCTCTCCTTTGTCTAACCTACTCGTTACCTCCTCAAAGAATTCTAACAGATTTGTCAGGCATGACCTCCCCTTGATGAAACCATGTTGACTTTGCCCTATTTTACCATGCACTTCCAAGTATTCTGAAATCTCATCCTTAATAATGGACTCTAAAATCTTACCAACGACCGAGGTCAGGCTAATCGGCCTGTAATTTCCCGTCTTTTGCCTCACTCCCTTTTTAAACAGGGGGTTACATTAGCGATTTTCCAGTCCTCTGGAACCCTCCCTGACTCCAGTGATTCCTGAAAGATCACCACTAACGCCTCCACTATCTCTTCAGCTATCTCCTTCAGAACTCTGGGGTGTAATCCATCTGGTCCAGGTGATTTATCCACCTTCCGACCTTTCAGTTTTCCTAGCACCTTCTCCTTGGGAATGGCCACCATACTCACCTCTGCCCCCCAACCCTCTTGAACTTTGGGGATGTTACTCGTGTCTTCCACCGTGAAGACTGACGCAAAGTACCTATTCAGTTCCTCCGCCATTTCTTTGTTCCCCACTACTACTTCTCCAGCGTCATTTTCCAGAGGCCCATTGTCCACTTTTGCCTCTCTCTTACCCTTTATATATCTAAAAAAACTCTTGCAATCTTCTTTTATATTACTGGCTAGTTTACCCTCATATTTAATCTTCTCCCTCCTTATTTCTTTTTTAGTTGTCCTCTGTTGGTCTTTGTAGGCTTCCCAATCCCCTGGTTTCCCACTGCTCTTCGTTGCATGGTATGCTTTCTCTTTAGCTTTTATGCTGTCCCTGACTTCCCTTGTCAGCCATGGTTGCTTCATCCTCCCTTTAGTATGCTTCTTCTTCCTAGGGATGAATATGAGGCTGTGACCCATGCCATCTACTGCACATCGTGCAGACTTGGGTGATGTTCATGGGAAATCTTTCTTTCCACATTTGTATCAGTGAGATTTGAGTCTTTAGCCACTCCTCCGACTTCCTCATGCTGTATGACTCAGCTGGTGCTGTGTTCTGAGCTTGAGCTCTCATTGTCACAGTCTCTGAGTTGGTGCATTGGACAGAGAAGACCGGTGATGAAGGGAGTGAAAATGAGAGGAGCAGAACTGCCGGCATTACATGGGGTCGGAATGTTATCATTGTTGTCCTCATCGTCTTCTGAAAACTATTTCACCAGGATTATCCTTGGGGTTTCTCCCGCTTTGCCACAGTAACTCCTGGGAAAAGTTTGGTGGAAAACAGCATTTGTGCATGTAAACAGAGTTTCTGCTGAATTACAAAGTTATAATAGTGCAGCAGGAGAAGCTCTGAGGAAGATCCTGTAATAGAGGAGCATTGGATGATGTAAGACAAAATTACCCTTTGAGAGCATTTTCCAATTAGTGTGCAATGATAGGTCTCACTTCCCAAATTTTCTGACATTCTCCACAAGGGATTCCAGATAAGAATTCCCTCGATTAACCAGCTTAAAACAAAAGATAACATCTGCATGAAAAAAGCTTATTGGGGTCCGTCATATGAATGTACTAAGTGTTCCTTGTTAATATTACAAAAGTAATTGAGGATTTTGTAATAGTGAGCACATTAGACAATGGATTCTTATCAGACTTCTAATCTTAAGGTAACTGCTTATGTCAAGTGGATAAAATGACTACTCATTTCACGTGAATTGTTCGAAGGATCAGAATGACAGCTTTCAGCATAAATAATTTATTTCAAATCATAGTTAATATGACTTCTTATTACTTTCCAGTTTTTTTATCTTGGTATCGTGACTTATGCACCCTCATTAGCACTCAGTCAAGGTAAGTTGTACATTTTCTTGTGATATTTGCTTTAGTTATTACATAGTCAATGCAGCTATGAATATGTTTTGTGTTGAATCAAATCTAGAAATGTCAAAATATTGATTTGGGTTGAACTTCTGCTGTGTATAAATACATAATTTCTTTTGGGTGGGGGTAATTTATTTTGCAGTGATGTTAATGTGGTTGTATCTTTATACAGTAACTAACAACCTAGTTGTTCAATTACATTTGGTGGGTATTTGTTGTGTCACATTGACATAACTTGCATATCAATAAGCCTTTTTGAATAACTACATAATCAACAAGTTGTGCCTTTTTACTCAAGGAGGATAGAAAAGGAAGTGTAGAGAATTAAAACGCTCCCTTTTCCTAATCACAATCTCCACACCAAGAGGGGTTATCAACATTTGCTGCATTGATCCAGTGGGACCATAAATACAGTAACTGGAATTGGCATAATCTGTGTTCTGGGACCATTTCTGGGTCCCAACCCTGCTTGAGTCAGCAGGGCATTCTCCGGCACAATCTTGAAGGATGTGGCCAATTAACAGGTTGCCCCTTGTGTTCTCTGTCTAATTAGTGGTGGCCACCCAAAATTGGAAGGCCGAGGATGAAAGCTGGCCAGTGGCCCCACCTAGAATGGTGTGTGCTTCTCGGGTATATGGAGAGGGCAACACAAAATGCAGGAGCAATACCGATGAACTGACAGCCACAACCTAATGCCCAGCATAAGCCATTTAATCCATTTGCAGGGGAAATGCTTCCAAATGAAAGCATTTCTCAGTGGATGTGCTGTGAAGAATGATTTGGCTCCTTTAAAGCATACTCAGCATTCAACTATAAGAATTACAGTTAGAGTCGATGATAGGCACAGGAATTCTAAAATCTTGTTTTTGGTGTTTGGATCAACTAGCGTTGCCACTACTGTTTCCGCAAACCGTTCACATTTTAAAAAATATTCTGTCGTGGGATGGGGTCGGTGCTGACAAGGCCAGCATTTGTTACCCATCCCTAATTGCCCTTGATCTGAGTGGCTTGCTAGGCTATTTCAGAGGGCAGTTAAGAGTCAGCAACAACCACATCACACTCATCTCACTGCTCTGAGCATTTTCAATGCTGTCTGCTGGGGTTCCCTTTCAGCCCACCTCCATCCACCCACTGTTTGCACTCCCATGCAACACATGTGCCTGTTTAACATAAGACTCCACTCACTTTCGATTTGCACAGCATGGTAGTCATTTAGTTTTTGATAAGCTCCCCTATCTTTCCCCTCTCCCAGTCGCCCATGCCCTTCCCCCCATCATAGGTGACCTCTTCCCCACCTTAACCCTACAGCCCAAACCCTCCTCCTTCAGGAATGTCCAGGTGAACATGCATGTTCCCTTCCTTCCTGAAAATCCAATCCCCATCCACATTGACCTCCTTCTTCCCACCCCTATGGTCTGTGTTTGCCTCCAGGGCCTCACCAACCACCCTTGCCCCTTCTACTGGTACTGATGCACACTCAACCTCCCACCCTACCAGCTCCTTCTCCCCCCTCTCACACTCACTATTCCATTCTACCACATCCAACCTGAGTTCACTCCCCAGGAGGCTTACATTGAGTCCACAGACCCCTCCTTTGCCCTTTCACCTGGACATTCCATTTCCCTCCCCCCACCCCCGCCTTACAACATCCTCTCTCCATACACCTTCCCCCCCTCCACTGTACACCTGCCCTTACACCTTCCTCCCCCTTTTATACCAAGTCCCCCACCAACTTCGCTCCTCCCCCCGCCAAAATCTGAACTTCAAACTCCTCCGACACCCTCGTGCCCCCCCCCCACCACTTCACCAGTCATCTGTACTCGCCCATGGCGAAGTGCCTGGAAGATGGTGCGAAGTTGCTGAAGTTCCGAAGCAGGTCCGCATCATCAGCAGAGTCCATGAAGATCTAAAGCCCCAGTGAAGTTGAAGTTGCTTCATGCAGACCTCCCACCTTCCAAGAGCCGCCTCACAGCGGAGCCTTGTACATGAGGATCCACCCACCATGTGATGCATTGTTCAGGGTCCAGTAGCCGTAGGCCTCCAGCAGTGTCTTTTCCTCGGATGTCCAGTAAATGAAGTTTTAGTAGGTTTTGTCAGTAATGATAAGCTTTATTAGTAGCAGCAAGGTTTGTCAGTATTGGTAAAGCTTTATTGGTATTTGTTAAGGTTTGTTATCAGTAGTAAGTTTTTACTAGCAGCAGCAAGGTTATTAGTTAATAAATAGAGAAATGGCGGAGCTGTTCCAACCTCGAGAGTGTATATCCTGTGCTGTGTGGGAACTCCAGGGCACTTCCCATGTCTTGGATAACCATTTGTGCAGGAAGTATCATCAGCTGCAGCTGCTTGAACTCCAGGTTTCAGAACTTGAGCAGCAATCAGCATCTGGCGTCACTGCGGTGCATCCGTGAGGTTGAGAGCTTCGTGGATAGCATGTCTTTAGATGTGGTCACCCTGCAGCTTAAGAGTATGCAGGGAGAGAGGAGTGCATGACCACCAGACAGTCAAAAAGGAACAGGCAGGTAGCACAGGAGTCCCATGAGTGCATCCCACTCTCCAATCGGTATTCAGTTCTCAATACTGATGAGTATTATGGTTCAGCTTGGGAGTGCAGCCAGAGCCAAGTCCATGGCACTCTGGGTGCTCAGCAGTATGGAGTTCGGGGGCTGGGGAGGGGCACAAGGATGCCTGGAAGAGCAATAGTGATAAGTGATTTGATAGTTAGGGGAATAGATAGGCGTTTCTGTGGCTGCAAACATGAATTCAGAATGGTGTGTTGCCTCCCTGGTGCCAGGGCCAAGGATGTCACTGGCTGCAGAGCACCCTGAGGCAGGAGAGTGCGTAGACCGCACTCATGGTGCACATTGGTACAAACGACATAGGCAGAAAGAGGGATGTGGTCCTACAGTCAGAATTTAGAGAGCTAGGTAGGAAAGTAGCAAGCAGGATCTCAAAATATAACAGCAAATCTGGGCTGAATAAACTGGAATAAAAGATTGGCAGGAAAAACAGCAGCAGCTGCACAGTGGACTCACTTCAAAGGAAAGAGAGAGTTCAGGCACAGTCAAAGTATTGTTCTCTTGAAAGGGAACAAATACAGAGCTTTTGTGGATAATGAAAGAAGTAGATATTAAGATTAGGAAGAAAAAGTATGCTTATGACAGATGTCAAGTAGAAAATATAATTGTAAACCAGACTGAATATCGAAGATTCAGAGGGGAGGTGAAAAAGCAAATAAGAGACGCGAAAAGGGAGTATGAAAAGAGACTGGCAGCTAACATGAGAGGGAATCCCAAAATCTTCTATAGGCACATAGATAGGGGAAGGCAGTGGCATAGTGTGTTGTCACTGGACTAGTATTCCAGAGAATACTCTAGTAACGCTGTGGGTACCTGAGTTCTAATCCCACCACGGCAGATGGTGAAATTTGAATTCAACAAAAATCTGGAATTAAAAGCCTGATGATGACCATGAAACCATTGCCGATTGTCGTAAAAGAAAAAAAATCTAGTTCACTAATGTCCTTTAGGGAAGGAAATCTGCTGTCCTTACCTGCCCTGGCCTATGTGACTCCAGACCCACAGCAGTGTGGTTGACTCTTAACTGCCCTCTGAACAAGGGCAATTAGGGACGGGCAATAAATGCTGGCCTAGTCAGCGACACCTACATGCCATGAAAGAATTTTTTTTAAAAAGGGTGATAAAAGGAGGAGCAGAGTTGTTCAGGGTCCATAAAGGGAATTTACGCATGAAGGCAGAGCACATAGGTGAGGTATTAAATGAATAATTTTCATCTATCTTTACTAAGGAAGAAGATGCTACCCAGGCCATGGTGAAAGGGGAAACAATTCAGACACTAGAAGGGTTTAAAATTAATAAGGAGGTGGCATTGGATAGGCTATCTGTTCTTAAAGTTGATAAGGCACCAGGACCAGATGAGATGCATCCAAGGATACTGAGGGAAATAAGAGTGGAAATTATGGAGACACTGGCCATCATTTTTCCATCTCCTTTGGACTCAGGGGTGGTGCCAAAGGACTGGAGAATTCCAAATGTTACACCCTTGTTCAAAAAATGATGTAAAGATAAGCCCAGCTCAGTTTAACTTTGGTAATAAAAGGAAAATACTGTGGATGCTGGAAATCTGAAATAAAAACACAAAATGCTGGAAAAACTCAGCAGGTCCGGCAGCATCTCTAGAGAGAGAAACAAAGTTAACGTTTTGGGTCCATATGACGACTCTTCAGCTCTGAAGAAGTCATATAGATTTGAAACGTTAACTCTGTTTCTCTCTCCACAGATGCTGCCAGATTTAAAGTAATTTGCAGACAAAGCAAAAGCGATATGAGAAAAACTCTTTCACGCAGTGAATATTTAAGGTCTGGAATGAACTGCCTGAGTGTGGTGGAGAATGTGGTGGAGGCAGGTTCAATTGAGGCATTCAAAAGTGAATTAGATGTTATTTGAAGAGGAAGAATGTCAGGGTTTGCAGGTGGGAGAATGGCACCAAGTAAACTTGTTCTTTCAGAGAGCTGCTGCAGACACAATGGGCCAAATGGCCTCCTCCTGCACTGTAACAATCCTTTGATTCTGTGATTCCATTCAGGTCTGAGACCCTTCATCAGAACTGGAAAATGTCACTGATGTAACAGGGTTTAGTTAAGTGCAAGAGCAGGAAAAGGGAAGAGGCAAGAACAAGAGGAATGGTCTCTGATAGACTGGAAGGCAGAAGTGAAGGGTGCCGAAGGGGTGATGGAACAGTAGTTGTTTATTGTGTATTAATTGGGAGTTTAATTATATTCAGGTGGTGGGAATTAATTGTGATTCATCTGCACTCATACATATACAAGAGCAGGCTGAGACTGGTTGTTGGGTTGGAAGTGCATGATATGTAATGTGTGTCTCTGTAATAAAAAGTTACAAGCATGTAAATACTTGATTCCAGTTCTGTTCTTCACTGCCTGGCTATCTGAATCGTAACAAACCCTCCAATCTCTATTGGGAGAGTAGACACAGTTCCTAGTCTGGCAGGGGAGAGACCACGATCGCGCTCTGGATGAGTGTGAATCGTGATTCTTTGGTGTTCATTTTATTTTTTTTGCAGGTTTCAATATTGGCTTCAGCCTTTCACCGTTTTAGTGTTGGAACTCTCGTGTGGCTGTTTCTTTCTTTCTGGCTCGGGCCTTGGTGCCAATCCAATGTAAGTTTTTAAATGATGGTTAGAAACAACACTTGAGCTCTCAATCAGGGCTGCGTGACACTGTTAAGGAGGCGGTGGAAAATACTGAAGGAGGTTCACCCATGGCCCACACCTTCTTTGTTGAGAGAGCCCTTTTTGAATGCTGTGGATTTGAAGCTGTGGACATCAGCTGCCTGCAAATTTCCCCAGTAGTGGATACTTTGACACGATCTTTGAAAATTCACTGCATGTGTGAATTTACTCGAGGTGTTCAAGGAGAGAGGAAGCCAGGTGCCACTGTTGATCCTTATGGCGAAGCTGCTGTTTACTCTAACGTAACAATGGAACCGTGTTGTGCCATCCATCTCTACAAACTACATATTCCTGTGTGGATGTGCTGAATTTTCTTGTCAGTTATGTCCAGGTGGCTGGGAACAACACCTGAGGTCAAGGATCCCTTCAGGATTTGAATCAGCAAATGGCAGGACAAGGTAACCTTGAAGGTGGGTGGCAAGGGAACCATCCTCTGTCTTCCCTCCAACTTTGCCATTAGGGGAAGTCAGGGCTCCTTAGTCTATGTGGGGCAGCCCAGAGCTGGTCACACCTGTGACAAATTTCAAGTGGTGGTCAACTGCAGTGCAGTCATCTGCAAGCAGGAAGGACTGCAGGCAGACTAAATGCTGCAACCTGTGCTGGGGAAGACCACTTCTACACAAAAAAAAGGCAGCTCCCCAAGGGGAGGCATGAGGAAGGAATGACTAGCATGTCTGCTGTAAAGGAGAACAAGCCTCCCCCCATTAAATCCCCCAGGGAAGAAAACCGGAAAAAGAGGGGCATAGGGAGGGACAAGAAGAAGGAGAAGGAAAAGGGTGCTGCAGCAAAATGTGAAACAGCTACACTGTCTCCTGAGCTTCTCCTCAGTAAACAGAAGCAGTAGAAGAGGAACCAGAAGAGGGGCAAATGGGTGAATAGCAAGTGGTTACAAGGAAAGCCACAAAGAAGAGAACCCAAAAAAAGGAACAAGCCACCACCTAAACCAGTGGCAAGAGGTGGCTCCCTAGTGAAACGGACTATAGCGACTGCTCTTGTTTGGATGAGGAAGGACATGAAAGATTATAACAGCCAAAGTGGCAAAGTACTAAGGAGCAGGAGGAGAAGATCTCTGAGCTCAAATACTGGAAACAGCGATGGGGCCAGCGTGGCCCAACCCAAATGTGCAATGTGCAGTGAGACACCCAGCACACCCTAGCCCTGGGAAGCTGGGAGTAATAAAGCACCCAGCACACTCCAGCTCCAGGAAGTCAGGAGCAGCAAAGTCTTGCTTGCACGACACCCTCAATGTCGCCTGGCAGAGGTTCCTTATCAGGGTGGACCAGGGTGGCTTTCTCAGCCTAACAATAGAGAAACAGTTTGCGAATGCTATGGTAATGCAGAAACACGCCAAAAGGCCAGGACTACTGCAGACAACTGGACTGGTAGACAACACACAGTTTTAATGGATCTAAAAATTGCCTCCATTTAATCTGTGCAGCGTTAAGTCTACTGTGCAATGTGTTTCGACCTTGGAGTACCTTGTCAAAGTCAAAATTGACCTGCTGTTTCTGTGGGAGTGCAAAGTACTGCACCTCAGCATCTACGAGCAAGGGTCGCAATGGTGGTCCATAGGCCATTGATCTAGCCAGAAGGAAATGATTCCCTTTCCTCTGGCCTGGATATTCTGCTGCGGGGAGGGAACTTCACCATCCAACGTTGAAAAAGGGCTGAATAGTCGCCTCCTTATAGCAGACATAATGTACAAAAACGCTGTGCTCTGACTAATGAACCGTAAGCCCCAGAAGTTCTGATGAAGAGTCAGATGGACTCGAAACATTAACTCTGTATTCCTCTCTATAGATGCTGTCAGACCTGCTGAGCTTTTCCAGCTATTTTTGTTTTTGTTCGAAACATCTGAGTACCTGACGCACTGACGGGCAGTGATCAAGGTGAACATCAAGAGGTTCTTTGACCGCAAAAGATATTCAAGAGGCTAGACAATGATATAGGGAAATATCCTGACTCCACAAAAACATGCAGAATCTGGCCCTATTTCAATCGATGGGCGTCAATGTCAAGGATGATCTCTAAGAGGGGAAGAGCCATCAGGCCTCACTCTTTGCAGTGGAGTCCTCCAAGATCATCTTCTGGCTTACGGCCTATTTTGTGGAACAGGATGAGGTGTACTTGCATTTCTTCTTCGAAAAGGTATGTAGAGCTCTGCGATTAGCAGCCTGAAGGAAGAAGATGGCTTGATAATGTCATTGCAGCCTGGCATACTAAGGATCAGCAAATCCTTTTATGCCAGACTGTCTGATGTAAAGCCCACTGACATCACAGCCTCCCAGTCCCTCCTATCTTCTATCACAGAGGTCTTGAGAGTACAGTACATGGGAGAATCTGGACGAGCTGAGAAAGGCCATCAGGTCCTTTGAGATGAATAAAACTCCTGGAAGTGATGATATACCAGATTGGTTGTATTTAACTCTGTGTGGTACTAGATTGGTCTAGACCTGCTGGATTTGTACAAGAGTATGCTTCCTGCCAGCAGCATGTCAGAACTTGAGGAAAGATATCATCGCCCTCGTTTACAAGCACAAGGAGAAGAGGGAGGAAAACAGAAATTGGCAGCCCATTTCACATGGACTACAGAATTCTGTCCAAGTTCATTGAGAATCAGGCCAAGTCTGCTCTGATGTTGGTGATCAACCCTGTTTGGATCTGCACCGTACAGATCTCTGATAGACTCGTGCTATTCAGGAATAGGATCGCCTCTGTGCGGGACAGAGTGGGTGGACACCTGCCTCATCCACTTGGACCAGGAGAAGGCCTTTGACAGAGTACTGCACATCTACATGATGAATGTGTCCTCCAAAATTGGATTTGTGGAGGGAATCAGCAATTAGATCTACCTTCCCTACGAAAACATCAGTAGTGCAGTTTTAATCGATGAGTAGGAATCTGAAAGCTTTCTGATTAAATCAGGAGTCAAGCTGTCTCCTCTCCTCTGTCTTATTTGTTTGCTGTAACAAACATTTGGCCGAGTCCATCGGGAAGGATGTAGGCATAAGAGGGGTGAGAATCCAGGGTAGCAGAGGCACTCAAGTCAAAGCCTCCCATTTGTATGGACAAAGTCAGCATCTGCTTGAATGTGCTGTCAGTTTTCAGACTGATGAGCACCACAGGATCAAGGCTATATTCTTTGGGAGCTGAAATAAAGAGAGAAAATGCTAGAAAAATTGAGCAGGTATGTCAGTATCTATGAAGAGAGAAACAGAGTTAACATTTCGAGTCGGTATGACTCTTCTTTAGAGCTAAAGAGAAGTATAAATGCGATGGATTTTACACTGTTAAGAGGGGATGGAGCAAGATAGAAGGTCAGGGACATGTGTGCAATGTTCCAGTGAAGCCCACTCCCTTTGTCTTGCGTCTATAACATCTTTGTCAATCTCTCCTTAGCTCCCACCTATCCCTAACCTTCTGTCTTGCTTCACTTGCTCCATCCCCTCTTAAACAGAATAAAATCTATCACATTTCTACTTCTCTTTAGCTCTGAAGAAGAGTCATATGGACTCGAAACATTAACTCTGTATCTCTCTCCATAGATGCTCACTTGAGCTGCTTTGGAAGCTTCTGAATATCAGTTGACAGAACAAAATACCAGACACTGAGGTGCCCACCCAAGCTGGCATGCCAAGTATCCACACCATATTGAGACAGTCACAATTGAGTTGGGCTTGTCATGTTGTCAGGATGCCTCACATTCATTTACCAAAGCAAATGTTCTATGGACAACTTAAGTCAGGGGTGTGTTCTCATGGCGGTCAAAGGAAGTGCTAGAAGGACACTCAGAAGGTTGCCCTTAGGAGTTTTGATATCGTCCCCAAGCTCGTCCATGATTGCTGCACTTGGTGCAACCAAGTCAAAAAAGAGAGGGGCCTTCTTTGAAAGCAAGTGCATATCAGAGGCAGAGTGAAAATGCCAAGAGAGGAAATCCCAAGCCAGCAGCTCTCCAAAGTTCAGTCGTCTGTGGTATCCTGCCCTGTTTGCAGCGGTCACAGATCAGCATTAGTGGTTACCTACATACCCACTGGAACCCTAACATACACTGCATATGATAGACACAGTCATCTTTCCCTTGAAGGACAAACAGTGCCAAGACGCTCTCAATGTTGCTATACATGGTGCAGGTCTGGCCCACACTGTACTGTGCCGTGGGGGTCACTTGAGTCATCTTCCACTTAATCTGGAGATTAAAAATGGACCTTGTCCACTGGGACAGGACATACGAATCTGTAGACAAAGGGGGGATAATTGTACTCTATCCCGTCCTCATCCTGATGGCCATCTTTGTATGCAGTTGCATCAAGCTGTGCATTGACCTTGGTACACAAACACCAAGAGTTCACCAAAATCACCATGCTGAGCTTTTATCTGTCTTGGTATTGCAAAGGATGGGTCTGGCCATATTGCCACAGAACACTTCAGTTAGTTGACCAATGCTGCACCACCTGTTCCTCGTGGAAATGTTTATGCAGAAACTTGCCTTTGATTGCAAGTCTGCATTTAATATCTTTGAGGTCCTGTGGGAAAAGGTGATGGTGGACCCCATCCTATTGACAGTTCCGTGAGCTCACTTTCAGAATCATTTGACAGAATGCCTCATCACCAGAACTTTCAAAGAAGCACCAAGACATAGCTTGGCTGATGGTAAAAATGGCCCTTCCCTTCAGATCCATCCTGCATGCCCAAAGTCTCACTGCCTCCCCACACTGCCTTGGAGACTGCTGTGGTGGGGAAGAGATCATTACTCATATTCTTCTGGAATGTGCCTTTGCAAAGCAGGCCTGGAAAGAGGTGCAGTGGTTTTTTGAGTATTGCTGAAAAAGAGATTTTTTTGTTGAATATTTTCATCTTGCACTCATACAGTATTAGTTTGTTGTTTCCCTTACATTGGTATTCTTGTGAATTGATCTGATGAATGCAAGACAAAAAACTTCATAAAATGTCTCTTCTTTCAGCAATACACAAGTCCTGTACTACCAAACGACTATTTGCAGTGGTTTTTGTTGTAGTTCATTCTGAGCAGCTGCATAACACAGGCTCTGTGCTCTATGGGCTGTTCCCAGGGATGAACACTGAGTTCATAAAATTGACTGCTGCTGAAGAACCATCAACTTGGTGAAACTTGTTTGGTCTGCCTGAAACTTTCTGGTCTTCCAGTGCAATGCACTGTAGATGATCACATGTTGCAGAGTGACACGTTTCAAAGTCAAAGGACTATATGCTGAGGGACGCACTAAAGCTTAGATCACAAAGGCTCATTGAGGAAAAGCCACCAACTATGTATCCCATAAAACCCCTCGGACTGTATAGTTGAATTGTATATTGTAAATATACCCTGTAATTTCAAGTTTATTGAGGCACCTCAGTGTCATATGCTATATGATATTGCACTTAGAAGCACCAATTTGAACTGTTATGTAATGTGCTTTTAAAAATTTTATGAATAAAGTATATTTTTGAAAAAAATTAATAATGGACTACTCTGAATGATGAAAGAGAATTGGAGGTAAAGATGTGTTTGGTGCTGGCATCACACTGGAGGTAGTGGATGATCCGCCATCATCATAATGCTTCACCCACCCTATTCCTTTGCAATGAAGAAGAAGAAGAAGATCTGGAAAGACTATGGATCAATTCAAAATTGAATGTTTCCATGGTACTGCAGACATGCTGTAATGATCATACTTTCAGATGCAGGTTACACAACATTTGTTTTGCTTTTAACTGGAAGACCACCACTCTTGCACTCGGAAACTAGAGGTAGAATTTTACAGCCCCATTGCAATGGGGGCAGGGCCGTAAAATGCAGCAAAGTGTTCAAAAGTCCATTAACTTCGGGACTGTAAAATTCTGCCATAGGATCAGAACAGTGGAATGGTAAGAGAGGGAGTAATGGATGGCTATGAAGGAGTGTCTTTATATTAACTGCTTAGGAAGGATGTAATGATAAATTACACAGTCATGGTTAGTGAGGAGATGAGTTAAGCCTGCAGTATTATTTCAAGGTGTGCATGAATAGACATGCCTTCTTTTACTTTGGTTAAGTTGGTGCAGTCATTAAAATGTTTACAACACCGTACTGTTATTCACGGATAGTTGACAGGACAATAATTGTCTTTGTTCACATCCCTCCAGATTTCCCCTAATACTGCTACCTGGAGCTTCCTATCCTGGGCTCCAAATAGTCTTTGCCTTCTCTTTTGCCCTTTTCTCTGTCAAAATCATCCCCATGTAATCTTCCAAGAACCTTGGTGCCTTGACCACAACAGACAAGCCTTAATGTGGGTCCACCTTCTAACATTTTCCTCTCTTTGCTCTTGTCCTTTCTTTGCCTCTTTATCAATTCCAATTCCTTATGGCCATTTAAGTTGCAGCAGCCTTTTAAGCACTGCAGCTAAACTGGATTTACCTCTCTCCCAGTGATAGGGAGCCACTCAGCAGAGGGATTCCTGTCTTTAACCCATCTTACATAATTAATTAGACATCCTCCAGGAAATTGCTGCATGGTGTTAGTGGAATCACTTAATGGGCGGAAGTTCCACCTGACCATTTTCCTGACAGGCCCAGGAAAACCTGGAAAAAAGAAGAATGTGTGGCACAGCATAGCTGATCCTACTAAAACATGGCCATGCTCGTGTTAACCAGTTGCAATGTTACTCTTGTCACAGCCCTCATAATGCGAAGTACCTTGTCGATGTTCATGAATTCGTAAAATTGCTTGCATATCTGTAACCTTTGGATGTTGGAAACTTCTTTCTGCATTTACTCATTCCAAACTCCACCTTTTATTTGAAATCTGGCTGCTGTTCAGAGGGTGATCCTTCTTTGCAGAGCTGCCTTATCAAAATGAATAGTTCTACACTTCCCCCTTCTTGCTACTATTCTCAAAATAGGAAAACTTTCCATTTGAAAATGTACAGACCACCTTCATTACAAACAGAAACCCTTTTAAGCTGCTATCTCTGGATATCACGCCCTTGAGTTCCAATCTGGACAGGGAGCAAACAGAAGTAAGGAGCTTCAGCTGATCTTACAAAGTGATGCAAAGTCATCACTGCACAACTACTTGCATGTCGTCTGCATGTTGTGGTCTGGTCGCGCCAATACTGTTGTAGATTCATATAATCACACCACTCCATGATGTAGCATGTCTTACAATCCATGCATAAGCTCAATTTCCAAATCTGAAGGTTCTAATTCAAATCTTTATCCAAGGGGATGAGTATTAAGGACGTTTTTTATTAGCAATTTATTGCAACTAATGACATGCATAAAATTTAAGATCTTGAAAGTCAACTGAGAGTTTCATCTTGTTCTGACTGTGGAAATCTCTGCTGCTATCCCTAGCAAAGAACTGCACCAAGAGGGCACATCAGAGGCACTCGTTGTTGAGGCTATGTTGTGCCAGGGTATGAGCCCCACCAAAGCAGAACTTTATTGCTTTAAAAGAGTAAAAAATAGTTGCAACATGCATTAATATAGTGCATTTATATTGTAATGAAACATCTGGAACACTTCACCTTATTCCAGATAGATACTCCTGGGGCAGGATCTTGAGCCCCTGCATGGCCAGGAACGGAGGCAGATGAGAGCTAAAAATAGTCCCACCAGCTGGCTTGCTGGTTTCCTAGTTCTATTACTTCTCCAGACCATTTTTGCAGAGGCAGGATGGAGGGGCCGGTAGGCTATCCATCTACAAGCGGTAGATAGCTGACACGGCTCATTTAAAGTCAGTTAAAGGTGCCAATTAAAGGTGGCTAACTGGGGTTTTTCTGCTGGCCCCAACATTCCACAGTAGGGGCCAGATCGTATGCCTGGAGGTGGCAGCAGGTGCAGGAACAGCACCAGGCCACCCTGTAATGGACGGCCACACCCCCGTAACCTGTGGTGGCCTGATGGCAAGATCCATTTTTTAAAATTTAAGTCTAAAGAAGTTGAGAGAGCCCCCATCTTGAAGTGTCCTCAACCTTAATTATCTTGTATTGCAACCTGTTCTTGCTTTCAAGCTGGAAGGCTTCTGATGGAAGGGCTCAGCTTTGAGATCCTGCCCACAGTGCTTATTTGGATGGTTAGCCCATCTCCAAGCCAGTTAAAGGGGTGTTCCCATGAAAATCACAATAAGTGACTGTTTCCCCAGGGACTGGCTCAGGTCCTGGAAACAGTCCAACCACAGTTTCCTGCCCCTGGAGGGAAAATCCTGCCCCTGGTCTCACAGGTTCCAGCTACACTGAAGCTACAAAGGGTTTCCCTGAAAGTCACGAAAGCAGGAACACTGATGTGGGGAATTCCTGTTCTGGCCTCTCCACCATTTATGCCAATGGCCATGTTTAGTTTGTATGGAGACTCTGCTCCTAATAGCCAATCAGGAACCCTGACTTTTGGCTAGTACCAATGTATCCTGGACCTGGCCTACTTGCTGCCCTGCTGGCAAATTCGCACCAAAGTTACAGTGGGAGTATTCTGAAGGAGCTGGGGATTTTTGGCCCTATATGTGTTATCATAAGAAGCATTTTATTAAGTGTCTTGATTACATGTAAGAAATTACTGCCAATAAAGCTCACATTTTCGCACAGTAATTGGAAATTTATGGCATTCACATAAAATGGTTGTATTACTGCTATGTTTGACTTTCCCATTACAGCAAACACTAATCATTATGCTAACTGTTCTTCCCAATTGTCTCTTTTTCAGTTACTGGATTAAACTTGTGGATTTCCATTGTAACAACAGCGCTTTTATGTACACTGTACACAGCACTTGTAAGAAAATTGAATTTGAATATTTACTGGAGTTAGTAACCATGATATAAGGAGACAATGGTCCCAAAATTCCATGGACTGCTTTCCTGATCTGATAATACCTGCTGCTGCTGTCTACTATGGACCCGGCTGGAGTATGTGTGATTAGTGGGGGGGGGTCCTCATCTAATTTACATGGAGCTGGCTAGCATCTGCACCATTTGGGCACATCTTAGGTGTTTGTCATGCTCCAAAGACATGACTTGTCCGTTCTGGGAGGGAGAGTGAGTTTTTTTCCTGAAAAACACAACATTCTCCAGCGGCTCCTCTTGTAACGTAATTTATGTTTTTGCAGAACTTGAGTATTGCTGAAAAAAGATACAACTTTGTCAAAGCTTTCCGTCTTGCACTCAGAGGACTATCACAAGAATACCAGATATAAAGGGAACAACAATTTATACTATATTAGATGAGAGTGCTGATTGGCTGGCAAGTGGAAGACCATACAGAACTTGCATACAGATAGCAATGCTGTGTCCATGTTCTCATTTGACACATGACACATTTGATACTGGTCAATATACTTGTTGGGATTCTTACAGTTCCACGCGCAATAAGATTGGCTTTATCTGCAACCTTTAAATAGGGCCTCAGCCATTTGCTCACCATGCAAGTATGATGCCAAAATCGGGTGCATCAAAGGCAATCCTGCAAGATAATGGCTACTCTGATCAGATTAATTCACGCTGTATATCATGCAAACTCATGAACGGGTCTAAGGCTGCTACTTTTGGCCCTAAAAAGTGCCCAGTCTACTTCAGATTACCCTGGAAGGGCAAAGTATCTCAAAAATATGAGCAGCAGGTGAAGCCAGCTGTTTCACCCTGCTACTATGCAATAGCAATAGAGCGGTATTTACTACTATCAGGAAGCTGCCGTCAAGCCAAAAAGATGTTTTGCCTGTCACACAAATGATTAATGCGATATATGAATTTCAGTGGCAGTGTGATGCTAGGTATGTAGGCCGTACATCCCAAAGACTGGTGGATCGTATCAAACAGCATCCCTTCAGTTGTTTGTACTGGAAGCTACATACATTAATACACAGGGGCCTGTTTTTTGCAGACAGAGAGAACTTGGACATGCACCTGTTTCAGCTAAACAAAATAAGTGACAGCCATTCACTGGTTCATTCCTCAGGGCAATGCCTTGACCAATCAAAGTCGAGCTGCCTGATTTAAATTTCAAATAGTGCTTGGCAGTTAAGTCACTATCAACCGATGCATTCTCCATGGCAACACCTCTATCAATCAGATTCCACTTGCCAACCAATCAGCACTCTCTTCTCACACTGTATAAATTTTTGGTATTCTTGTGAATTATCCTGATGAGTGCAAGTGAAAAGCTTTAACAAAAAAGTCTCTTTTTCAGCAGTACTCAATTAATTTTTTAATGTTTTTTCCATATACCATTTATAAGAGGGCTGCATTGAAATACATTTTTAAAATTATTTTGGAATTTTTGGGGGTCTGGACCAGAACCCCAGTTTGACTCTCCCCCTGAATGTAGTCCACTTCTGTCTTTCTTTGATATATTGACCTCCAACCATCCACGTGATTCTATTAGGGTGAGAATATGGCAATTCGCATTGATGGAAGACCCACCTTTGGCTCTGCCCATTCCACATCAGTGGCCTTCTAAGGGATGTGTGAAGGTTTCACCCTCAAACTGACCACAAGAAATTTACGAGTATGGCCAAGATATGGCATATTCGAGTCCGAGCACATTTTGTCTCCTCCAAGTTAGGGTGGGAGTACATTGGGCACCCCATGGAATTTTGAATCCACTGGTTTTACATACTGACAGTGAACTTCCTTTTCACCTATAAGAACATGCAAATTATAATTGAAAGTTTTGGTATAGTTTCTGCTCTATGCATTGTTATACACTTGAATCAAATAAATAGAGAATAAGTTTGCCATGAAGAATAGAAGTTCACAAACTGGGGTAAAAACTGCCAATTAGCAAATCTTTGTTTTACCATAGCTTATTTAATGTCTTTAATCTCCCATGGTGTTACTAACAGTCAAAAATATTACAGAAATATTTTATATGTTGCTCTGTAATTTTTTCTGTCTTTTCTTTACCTCTTTCACACCTCTTATTTCTTATTTCACACCTCTTTCTATGTCTCTTACATCCATTTTCCAATTCTCATCTGTACAGCCTGGAAATTCTTGCTGGTACACAAAATTAGAGTTATTTTCTAAGGTAGATGAGTATATGATTTGCTCAGCATGCCATTTTGAAAATTATGTCATGCCAGTAAAGGCATGTCATTTTTATAACTTTACACATGGACTGAGCTCAGATAAAAACTTCTGGAACTGCCTTTTATTTGTTTAAAATGGATGCTCATGAATTGTCAGGATGGCTGCCAAGGGGTCAGATGACACAGACTATCAAACCTCTGGAAAGTTCTGAATTGCATAACCATGGGTGAGGGCCTCTCCCTGGAATGGGCATACCAAGACAAATGTTGCTTGTGGAATCACACCTGCTATTTTTTGAAGCTTACTCGAAACTATGGACTCCTTGACTCTATGTTTCCAGGTTTTCTGTTCAACAAAGGAGATACGATGAGGCCAATTATCCACCAGTTAAATGTGAAAGACCACCTTCTATCTCCTATTGTATATGAATGGCCTTTTAGCTTTAGGCCATTCTGGGTGCACAGTGGCTGTTGACCATGTGACCAAAACTGTCTTCTGATACTGAGATCCTTTATTATCCCAAGATCCAGAAAAGATGTGGGCAGGCTGCAGAACACCAACAAGACAAGAGCTGAATAGAAAGGCTGTGCCATTTTGCCTTTCAGGAACCATTAGCCAGTCTGAGAACCAGACTCTGAAACTAGCTGCAAGACATTAAAGCAGCAAAAGTATTTAAACTATTCCAGTTTCAAAGTTTTCTTGAGAACCAATTCCCTTGGATATTCGACTACAATAAACCTCACAAGCTGCTGTGGACCCTTCGCTTTACAAGATCCTCACTTCAACTTTAAATCAACAAATCAATTCAAGAAACCACCGGCCTGCAACCGTGGAGGACAAGAAATCATAAATCAGAGACCGAATTAACTATAATTTGTGAACGTGCACTATCTTTATCCATATACAAACATTGGTGTGTATGTGTGAGCATGAGACTGAGTGTATGATGTCATATTAATTTGGGGTAAATGTGTGAGAATAAATAATCTTTATTTTAAGCCTTCACTAGTTTGCTGCTGAATTATTTAAGAAAAGATCCACCTCTTTCCAGAAAAAGCATACTGATTACGGGCTTTAAGAGAGCACATATTTTGTCTGTGGCAGAACTGGGGCTAGTCCTGGATTAAAATCCATTGGAGCAAACAAACCAAATCTGACTTTAAACAAAAATTGGAAGTCGAAGGAAAGAGTGACATAGCCAATATTGTTGAAACAAAAAACAAAAAGGGTTTACAGCAGTAAGCTTTGTGAATACTAACAATAGAGATTCAAATGGCTGCCTTCAACATAAAAGCATTCTAACAACAAGAGAACTTAATTTAGGCTAAATTATCATCCCTAACCTTAGAACAGCTAAAAGCCATAGCTAAGCAGATAGAACTTAATATACAACATAAAGCATGGACACCCATGATATTAAAGATGCTGGCTGAGCATCTTAGCCTCACCCCAGACTTGGAACAGGCAGAAGATATAGAACCTGAAACAGACCAAGTTACCTTAGCCAAAATTCACCTAGAGGAGCTGAGGGTAGAGTTAGAGTTTCAGGCAAGGGAGAAAGAGAGAGAAAGGGAATCCCAGAAGGAAAAGGAGAGAGAATTCCAGGAATGAGAGAGGGAGCGAACCTTCCAGCTGGAGAAAGAATTACCAGCACCAAAGGATAGGGAACTAAGGCAGATTGAAGCAGCTGGTGGGAACTTGTCTTTACCTAGTGGATATGCCACTGGTAATTCAATTACCCCTCCCAGGTCAAAAATAAATTTTGATTTCTGAAAGTATTCCTGACTATTTCCCAAGTTTGAAGAAGAGGATGTGGTAACCTTCTTCACAGCCTTCGAGAAGCTGGCAGATCAGTTAAATTGGCTAGCACAGATTTAAACTCTCCGACTGTAAAGTCAACTGATAGGGAAAGCCTGCGAAGTTTATTCCATGCTGCCTGCAGACAATTCTGAGAATTACAACCAGACAAAGGCTGCTATTCTAAGTGCCTTTGAACACTTACCACAGGCATACTGCCAATAATCCCGGAGCACTGGTAACAAGCCCACTCAACCTTTCCTCGAGTTTGAGAGAATTGAACAGTTAACATTTGACCAGTGGGTGCTAGCACTTAAAATTGACTGCATGTATGAAGGATTAAGGGAAATAATCCTGTTAGAGGAGTTCAAAAACTGTCTGTCATACAACATTAAAACTCACGTGAAGGAACAAAGGGTTTCAAGAGCCAGAGACACAGCTATCACAGCAAACTATGAATTGACCCACAAACCTCTAACTCCAGGTAAACCTGGGTTTAGTAACTCCTACAAGCTAGGGAGAGATAAAGTGGAGATAGACAAAACAGAAACAAACCCCAGAGAAAAGTAGAGCAGGGAAAGAAAAGCAATTAAGTCTCCCACTTTTAAAAGAAAGATCCTGGATGATAAGTCACCAGGAGGCTGTTCTGTGTGTTTTCAGTGTGGGAAACTTGGGCATATTAAAGAATATTGTTCGCATAGGGGGCACTGCAGTCAGGACAGTATCTGTAGCCATGAGGGTAGTGAACTTGAGCTCAACTGTAACCAGGGTGAACCAGGATACCTACCAGAGTATTTTACACAGGGACAATGACTACTTTTGTACGTCCAGCTTTGAGAAAAGAATTAGCTATCCTCAAGGACACTGGCTGTCTTCAAACTTGACTTTTAGCAAAAGTTGCAGAGATGCCACTTGAAAGCAGAACAAATACCACAGTGTTGGTAAAAGGGCTTACTGGCAAATGTTTGAAAGTTCCCTTAATTAAAATTTACCTGCAGAATAAATTGGTCTCTGGAATAGTGATGGTCAGGGTAATACCAAGCTCAACAATGCAAGAGGCGAACCTATGTCTAGGCATTGACTTAACTGGAGGTGCAGTCTTGTGTTCAGAGGGTTCCGAGCAGTCCACAGAGACTGGGGTAAACAATGGGAACAAGCAAAATGCTGATCAGCTGCAGACAGCTGAGGAAACTCTGGGGGGCGGTTTGCAGGTGGGAGCGATAGAACTAGTAAGGACTAGAGAGGCTAAAGAAAAGCCAGCAGAATTCACAGGGGCTAGGTTACAGCCCATAGAATCTAAAACAGCCAAATTTACAGAGGCCAGTGTAGGGCCTGCAGAATTTAAAAGGGCCAAAATAGGACAGAGGAGAGAAAAAGTGCTGGGACAGAAGCAGCAGAGGTAGAACCAAATGCATGCTAGGTTTGGTTAGAAGGAATCTTCTTTCCAGATTTAAATAGGGACCATGAAGGTTCCCAAATAAACAGGCAGAGTAGCGTTGGAGATGCCTCACCCAATTGAAGTGCCTCAGAGGAGTGCAGCAGAGGCTGGATAGCCACCTGGAGGTATTAGTGTCCCAGAGGACATGGGACAGATTGGGAAAAAACACATTACCAAGGTAAATGGAGAAGGGAAGATGATATGTCCTAAGACAAGCAGCACTTGCGAAATCCACAAAGGAAATACAAGTTCAGTTTGTGCAGAGATCACAGGGTCAGGTTCCAATTTCAAATCTCACTAAACCCAAAAATGTAGCTTCAGATTCCACTGAAGACGAGGTGCGGGAGGTGAATCCAGATGCTTTGCAAGGGCTTGGAAATAATCCATCACCACCATCATCCTAGAAATAAAATTTATTAAGGCGCCTGAAACAGAATTATCCAACTGATGGATTGTAGAAACAGCCATCGAAAGGTTACAGCATGTACTAGCAGCGCAACTATGCAGTAATGGTAATTTGCATATAACAAGCATTGTCCTTCAACAGCCAGCAAAACCTAATTCTGTTCAGGATTGGAGAACTGAATTGGGTACTCCACTAATTTCACAGCTCACTGATCTGTTATGTTGTTGCTGTCTGTGATGTGTACTGCTTGGATACTATGAAGCAGTCTTGTTGAAGTTGCAAAGAAATCTTTATTAACAGTATTAACTATGTACATATTTACAGTAGCAGGTAAAGGTATGGAGAAGACCCCATATTAGGTCCTTACAGGTTGCTGCCTATCTCTAGGCTGCCCTTAGCTCTAGCTCATGTGCCTTCTTACATCACCGTGTAGGCAGTACTGTACTCAGTCCCAAGTTAACCCTTTAAATACCAGATCCTTCTCCGACATCTCCCCCCAAGTCTTTATCTCCTTGATATAGACTGACATTAGTTTACTTACTGTTTGCTTCAAGTCTTACATCGCTATAAGTTCAAAATAAAAGCAAAATGCTGTGGAAACTCGAAATCTGAAATGAAAACAGAAAGTGCTGGAAAAACTCAGCAGGTCTGGCAGCATCCGTGGAGAGAGAAACAGAGTTAAAGTTTCGAGTCGGTATGACTCTTCTTCAGCCCTGGGGATTAATTTTATGACAATTTACAATGTTTTCATGGCCATCACCAGCAGTGTGGTTGACTCTTAAATGGCCTAGCAAGCCATTCAGTTCTCAAGGGCAATTAGGGATGGGCAACAAATGCTGACCTAGCTAGCGATGCCCCATCCCATGAATGAATAAAAAAATATCATCTGCAATTGGCCTAATGGAATAAAGGAACATAAAAGCAGACTGTAAAAGCTTCTACAAGTATGTAAAAAGAAAAAGATTAGGGAAGACAAATGTAGGTCCCTTATAGTCCGAAATGGGAGAATTTATAATAGAGAATAAGGGACTGGCAGAGCAATTAAACAACTACTTTAGTTCTGCCTTCAAGGAGGAAGGCACAAATAACTTCCCAGAAATACTAGGGAACCACGGGTCTAGTTAGGAGGAGGAATTGAAGGAAATTAGTATTACTAAAACAATAGTGCTGGAGAAATTAATGGGACTGAAAGCTGATAAATCCCCAGGGCCCAGCACCCTAGGGTACTAAAGGAGGTGGCCATGGAAATATTGGATGCACTGGTTGCCATCTTCCAAAATTCTGTAGATTCTGGGGCAGTCCCGGCAGATTGGAGGGTGACAAATGTAACCCCACTATTTAAAAAAGGAGGGAGGGAGAAAACAGCGAATTACAGACCGGTTAGCTTAACATCAGTAGTAGGGAAAATGCTGGAGTCTATTATAAAGGATGTGATAACAGGATACTTAGAAAATACCAACGGGATTAGACAAAGTCAACATGGATTTATGAACGGGAAATCATGTTTCACAAACCCACTGGAGTTTTTTGAGAACGTAACTTGAAGAATAGATAAGGGAGAACCCGTGGATGTGGTGTATTTGGATTTTCAGAAAGCTTTTGATAAAGTGCCTCATAAAAGGTTAATGTGTAAAATTAAAGCACATGGGATTGGGGGTAATATTGGTTAGCAGACAGGAAACAGAGAGTAGGAATAAATGGGTCTTTTTCGGAGTGTCGGGCGGTGATTACTGGGGTACTGCAGGGATCAATGCTTGGGCTCCAGCTATTCACAATATATCAATGATTTGGATAAGGGAACCAAATGTAATGTTTCCAAGTTTGCTGACGACATGAAACATGGTGGGAATGTGAGCGATGAGGAGGGTGTTAAGAGGCTTCAAGGTGATTTAGACAGCTTGAGTGAGTGGGCAAATACATGGCAGATGCAGTAGAACGTAGATAAGTGTGAAGTTATCCACTTTGGTAGGAAAAACAGAATGGTGGAGCATTATTTAAATGGTGATAGATTGGGAAATGTTAATGTACAAAGGGACCTGGGTGACCTTGTACACCAATCACTGAAAGCAAGCATGCGGGTGCAGCAAGCAGTTAAGAAGGCAAATGGTATATTGGCCTTCATTGCGAGAATGCTTAAGCACAGGAGCAAGGATTTCTTAGTGCAGCTGTACAGGACCTTGGTGAGACCACACTTGGAGTATTGTGTTCAGTTTTGATCTTACCTAATAAAGGATATACTTGCCATAGATGGAGTACAGCGAAGGTTCACCAGACTGATTCCTGAGATGGCAGGATTGTCATATGAGGAGTATTAGGCCAACTAGGCCTATATTCACTGGAGTTTAGAAGAATGAGAGGAGATCTCATTAAAACATATAAAATTTTGACAAGGATGGACAGACTGGATGCAGGGATGATATTTCCTCTGCCTGGGGAGGTCTAGAACAAGGGGTCACAGTCTCAGGATGCAGGGTAGACTGTTTAGGACCGAGATGAGGAGAAACTTCTTCATTCAGAGGGTGGTGAACCTATGGAATTCTCTACCACAAAAGGCTGTGGCGGCCAAGTCACTGAATATATTTAAGAAGGAAATAGATAGATTTCCGGACTCTAAAGGCATCAAGGGGTACGGGGAGAGCGCAGGGAGAACGGTGTTGAGATAAGAGGATCAGCCACGATCATATTGAATGGCTGAGCAAGGGGCCAAATAACCTACTCCTGCTCCTATTTTCTATGTTTTTATGTAAAAGCCTGGGAATTAACTGTTCTGTGTTGCATTCTCCAGGGCAAAGCCTCTACCAATCATAGCTCACTTTCCAACCAATCAGCACTCTCTTCTCATGCAGTATAAATTGTTGTTTCCTTTACTATTGGTTTATCTTGTGAGCTGTCCTGATGACTGCAAGACGAAAACCTTCAATAGCAAATCTTTTTTTTCAGCAATACTCAAGTTCTGACTACCAAACAACTGTTTAACACTATTTGCATCTATATAGTATTTTAAAATAACATACCTCACAGAAGTAGCACCAATGAGAGAAGAGCAAAGGAAGTTGGCTGAAGGCAAGATCATAAGGATAGCCATTTGCAGGAGAGAATAGTGTTAACAAAATACAAAGCTTAAAAGTATCCCAGGGTCAGAAGAGAACTGTTCTGACTAGAGGAGGAGTATGTCTGGAGAGGGTGCTGTAATTTATGTAATGTACATTGTAATAATTGAGCCTGAAGATGTTGAGGGCATGAATGAGGTAAGGTGTGGAGGCAGGCAAGGTTTCAGAAATGAAAATAGGCAGTTTTAGTGGAGGCTAGAATGTAGGATTTAAAGCTCTGTTCAAATTTAACAGGCCACTCTCCTTTTCCTGGCAAGAGATCCATGTTTTCAAATCATAAAACTTCTGTCAGAGAACATTCAACCAGCCATTGTGTGCCAATGGAATATTACAGCTGACTGTTCCAATTCAGTAGCTGTGATGTTGAAAGCCGCTGCTCTGGTTTAAAACAGGAATGACAGAAGGAGCAAATGGGATTGGGAATAGTACAGGTAGATGGAAATGTATGTAAATGGCATACTAACTTAAAGAGTGTATAACTTGCATAGAAATTGCGACATGGGACTAGGCTGTTCGACTCAGCGAGTTTGTTCCTTCACCTAACTTTTCTGGAATTGGGGTGGAAACCCTGTGATCAGTTCTGAAGGGATTCTGGGCTATAGCCTCTGCTTCAGTCATCAACCCTGGTCGTATATTGCACAGCCTCATAATTTAAATGGTTCAAATAATAAATATACTTCAATCATACAGGAGACACATAGGACAAGATATGATTGAATTGATTTCTTTTATCAAGAGCTACTGTATGGTAATTTAGAACTACCACCTCTTATTTGACCATTGATTTAAATCTATTGTTATTTGTCATTTCTTCTCAGGGTGGTATCAAAGCTGTTGTCTGGACAGATGTATTCCAGCTCAGTATAATGTTGATTAGCCTTCTGACTGTGCTGATTCAGGGATCAATTCATGTTGGCGGGCTTGGCAAGATGTGGAACATTGGTGAGAATGGTGGCCGGATTAATTTTTTAGAGTGAGTATTTTGACTTGTGTGTTATTGGTGAAAGGAATGCTTACGATGGAGAGTTGTGCTACTCAGTCATATCAATGCATGAGGATTTGGCCTTTCTTACATCTAAATTGACCACTTAAAAGCTCATAAATTTAATCAATAATCTGGTATTAATGCAACTAGAGTGGAGTGCTGATTTTGTTCAATATCATGGTCCTATTGATGTAATAGGACTCCAATTTGCATAATTATATGAGACACCTGCCTACTTTGGGCAGGAGCCTCATCCACCTAGAACCCTGCAGGTAAAATCAGAATGATTGGAATCTGAGCAAGTACACTGCTCATCTTTAACTGTGCACCAATTGATTTTGACAGTTGGATAGGGTAAAATTCAACACCATAAGAGGAGTTGTAATTGGTCAAGTAATTAGAGAACATTTTTATTCCAGTTTTGATCCAGATCCAAGGCGAAGATACACATTTTGGACCATATTAGTAGGAGGCACATTTGGATGGACAACAATATATAGTTGTAATCAAGCACAGGTACAAAGATACCTGGCCTGTAAGAGTGAAAATGAAGCAAAAAAGTAAGCTATCATGTAATTAAAATCCAAGTTTTAGTTCTTAGTTAAGAATGTGTGGGGAAGCAATGGCGTAGTGGTATTGTCTAGTAACTATTACTATTGACTAGTAATCCAGAGACCGAGCGTAATGCTCTGGGGACTGTGGTTCAAATCCCTCCATGGCAGATGGTGAAATATGAATTCAATAATCACTGAATCCCCCACTATCAACATCCTGGCGCTTACCATTAACAAGCCATATAAATACTATGGCTACAAGAGCAGGTCAGAGGCTAGGAATCATGCAACGAGTAACTCACCTTCCAACTCCCCAAAGTCTGTCCACCATCTACAAGGCACAAATCAGGAGTGTGATGGAATACTCCCCACTTGCCTGGATGAGTGTAGTTCCCACAACACTCAAGAAGCTTGACACCATCCAGGCACCACATCCACAAACATTCACTCCCTCCACCACTGACACTCCATTACTCTGTACTGCACTGCAGGAATTCACCAAGGCTCCTTAGACAGCACCTTCCAAACCCATGACCACTACCATCTAGAAGGGCAAGGGCAGCAGATAGATGGGAACACCACCACCTGGAAGTTCCCTTCCAAGTGACTCACCATCCTGACTTGGAAATATATCGCTGTTCCTTCACTGTCATTGGGTCAAAATCCTGGAACTCCCTTCCTAACAGCACTGTGGGTGTACCTACACCACATAGACTGCAGCGGCTCAAGAAGGCAGCTCACCACCACCTTCTCAAGGGCAACTAGGGATGAGCAATAAATGCTGGGCCAGCCAGTGAAGCCCACATCCCATGAATGAATTTTTTAAAAAGTGTCCAAATTTCTAAATGTCTATTGCAGATTTTCTGTGGAGTTCTTTATACATGTGAAATTAATTGTACCTTAACAGTTGACATCTTTTAATGGACTTACTCATAAATTTAGTCTCAGTGAGGCTTGACACGACTCACTGGGGATGGTGCACTGTAATGTCAAGCCCCACTGCTCCCCGAGCCATGACAAATGTGAGAAAGTTTAATCAGACCACCAAATTGCCCCAATTTTACCTAACTGTGTAATTTAATTTAATTTAAATTAACAGAGTACAAGTACCAGGTTTGTAAACTTAACAAGTAAATAACTGTTTATTGAACAAATTGTTTTCAACCAATGACAAAAGAAAGAAATATGAACTGCTAACTCTTAACTCTATAACTTACTCTACCCCTTTATAACCCCTATTCACAAACACACACACACATAAGACACACAGAACAAGGATTTTAAGGGTGAGGTAAAAACAGTTCGACAGCACCAATCCGGAGTACAGGGTTAGATGAAGTCTTCCAAGTTCCTTGCAGACTTGTACTGCTGACGTGAGGTGATCTTTCAGCACATCCAGTCTGTAGTTTACTAGTTGAAACCTGCTTTTAATGTCTCTACTAGTGATTTCTCCCCTTTTCTCTTGACAGGAGTTTCTCAAAAAACAGGATATGAAGATGTGAGGAATAGCCAGCTAATTACTATGGCAGAATTTTAGAAGTTTTTAGGTCAGGTTGGGATCCTTCTGCTGGCTATTGCTATCACAAAACCCTGGTCACCTAGTCAGCAGCCAATCAAACGCCATTGCTAGGCAGTTCCCTCTTAAACCATGTCCTTTCTGGCACCATTGTCCAACCTGGCACATGCTGTTCAAAGAAGTAGCAACATGTAGATTTTCACTTCCTGCTTCAGGGAACTTTTAAAAAAAATTTAAAGCCACAGTCCAACCTTAAAGTCACAGTCCAAGAAAAATTTAAAATAAAAAAAAACTTCTTTACATGCCTCCATCCTTAAAATGATGAAACGCCATTTAAAAAAGAGTGTTTCATCACAAGGTATGTGACATATGGACAACAAACACAAGAGTTGCATGCATTCATTTATCCTTTCCCCTTATGCAATCTTAAGTATTAATTGACTTCAGTAATTTATACCCGGGACAATGCATCCGCAATTACATTATCTTTCCCGGCAATGTGAACAATCTTCACGTTGAATGTTTGAAACAATAAACTCTATCTAAACAGTTTCGCATTTCAAGTTTTAGTTTTTCGATAAACACCAGCGGATTATGGTCAGTATAGATTAGTGTTTCTTAGTAATCATCACTTTTTTTTTGTTCTATATCTCTGTTCCTTTCACCTTTGCTCCTACTTCTATCCCTTTCCTTGCTTTTGGATTTTGCTCTTTTTTTTCTTAAATTTTCCTTTTGCCCTGTTCCACATCATTGCTACTGGATTTAACTCAGTTTTCTTTGTGTTTTTGCTCCTTGCCTCTGCTGTCAATTTTGATAATTGGCCACCCTTCTTTTTATTCTCTTTACTAGAAGTCTCAAATTTTGATTCACGTTCCTTCATTTTGTTGTTATGCTGCACTAATTTTGATTCCATTTTTTTTCTTCCATTCTGTTAACTTGTTCTTATACTGGTCCGCTTGCTCAGGGGCTGAAACTTTCTCTTTAGAAACAGTTTCAATGCTTGCAGATAACTGAGATAGAAGCAAAAAACTGCGGATGCTGGAAATCGAAAACAAAAACAAAAATACCTGGAAAAACTCAGCAGGTCTGGCAGCATCTACGGAGAGGAGCACAGTTACCATTTCGAGTCCGCATGACTCTTCAACAGAACTAAGGAAAAATAGAAAAGGGGTGAAAGATAAGTTGGTTTAAGCGGGGCGGTTGGGACAAGAGAGCTGGATAGATGGCCAGTGATAGGTAGTTTTCCCTTTAGCTGTTCTGTGATGGATTCATGCGCACTTACACTTTCCGACAATTTTTTCCTATACTGTTCGATGCATGTCTCCTCCTCATCCAAACTCGACGGTGATGTTTCCTTTCTTGCTGCAGTGTGTTTTGTGTTGCAGTAACATTTTGCAGTTCAGATTGCAATGCCTTAAAGTTTTCTTGTTCATTTTTCAGTTGTTGTGTCATATGCTCTACTGGATCATTCAATAGGGCATTCTGATTTGCTACCTCTTCAAATTTAATTTCTAGTCCACTAACTCTGTTGATCCCTTTCACAACTGCCTTTTGTACCTTCTCAGTTTGACTTTGGTAGCCTTTAATACACTCATGAAGAATGTTCATTTTATCAGTACACCTTATGTTAAAGTCATTGGTTTGTAGCTTTATTTTTGCATTTGCTTCATTAAAATAATTAATTAATTGCTCTACTTGGCTCTTGATTTCACTTGCATTCTTTCTATTTTTCATATTCCTCAGTTTCCTTCAACAAACTGCTAAGCTCATGAACCTTACCCTGGCTCTGCTCGTCTGTTTCTTTCACTTAGACTGTTTTCTAATTCTGTTCTTTCCAGCAAAGTTTGACTGTTAGTCTCTTCAAAGGTCTGCAATTTAGCTTTAAGGGCTGTTTCGTTTTCTATCAAAGTATCAACCTGAACCGATGCTTCCTCTAATTCCCATTGAAGTTGCTGTATTTTACTTGTTCGTAAAGCAACCTCCTCTGTAAGTTCAGTTATTTTCATGGATGGCTCTTCCTTTTCATTATTGGAGACTTCGAGGTTCTGTTTTAGCGCTTTCAATTCTTGGGGCAGAATTTTTCCGTTGGCGTGCAGGGGGCGGGACCTGCACGCTGACACGTAAAATGACGCACGATGATGTCAGGCGCGCGTCCCGACGTCACCACGCGCCATTGCGATATTTCGCTGGGCGGGCGCGTGACTGTGTCCGTTGTGCAGCCGCCAGTCATTACCAGGCCAATTAAGGTAGTTATGGCTCCAATAGTCCTGGATTTTAAGGTGTCCGTGCTCGTCGCACGGGCACAATGGGCTTGCGGCTATCCGAAACTTTAATGATCCTCATCCACGGGTGGGAAAGAGGGATCATTGTTTTTGCGAATCCAGACATTTAACAGTTAGTGCTCAGAGGTTATTGAAAGTTGCGTGTGTGAGGTGGAGAAGTCTCAAACACATAGCAACTGCTTGGACTGCACTTATAACCTTCAGGTCAGCACTGTTCAGTGAGGATTTGTAGGTTTCAGCAAGCCTCCCTGAGCCTGGGAATGGGAGGTAATCTCTCCACTGGAGGCACCTCATCTGAGGAGGAAGGGAGGGCTAGAAGGGGGAGGAGGCCAGGAGTGCACATTCAGCCCCCAGGGGAGCCACCTTTGGGAGGACAGGCGCAGTCACAAGGGGTGCAGGGCCAAGGGATAGTCCAAGGTGCAAGGGGCCGCAGGAGACGACACTGTCCTGTTGCCAGGATATACAGAGCGTGAACCACCTACCTCAATATGCCTGAGGTGCAGTGCCAAAGGAGGCTCCGTCTGTCAAGGGAGACAGTCAACACTGTCTGTCAGATGATTGGTCCAGAGATATCAGCTAACTGTGTGGGCGGACACCCCATGCCTGTCTCTCTAAAGGTCACAGTTGCCCTCAACTTCTATGCCTCTGGCTCTTTCCAGGGCTCAGTGGGTGATCTCTCTGGTGTCTCCCAATCGGATGTCCACACTTGTGTCAAGCAGGTGACAAACGCTCTGTTCAGGCGTGCACTGACCTTCATCCACTACCGCTAGGACGAGGCCAGCCAGACAGAGTGAGCCAGAGGCTTCGCAGCCATTGCTGGCTTCCCCCGTGTCCAAGGTGCTATAGACTGTACACATGTGGCCATCAAGGCGCCAGCAGGTGAGCCCGGTGCCTTCGTCAACAGGAAGGGCTTCCACTCCATGAACGTGCAGATAGTGTGTGTTCACAGGATGCAGATCCTGCAAGTATGCGCAAGGTACCCAGGCAGCTCCCACGACACCTACATCCTCAGACACTCCCAGGTGCCAGGGCTTTTCAGTGCCCCAACCAGGCTGGATGGATGGCTGCTGGGAGACAAGTGCTATCCCCTCAGAAAGTGGCTCATGACGTCTCTCCGCCATCCAAGAACAGAAGCTGAGCAGCAGTATAATAGAAGTTACGCCTCCACAAGGGTTGTGGTGGAGAGAACCATCGGTCTTCTCAAAATGCGCTTCAGATGCCTGGACCATTCCGGGGTCGCACTCCAGTACCCCCCAGATCGAGTGTCGCTTATAGCGGTTGCATGCTGCACTCTGCACAATCTAGCTCTGCAAAGTGGGGGACGCTGTGGATGAAGACGATGTAGTCGGAGTGGCTGGGGCTGAGTACGATGAGTCCAGCAGCGAGTCCGAGGCTGAGCACACACAGGGAAATAATGAGGGGGCACAGGCTGACCCGGGCATGCTCCAGGGAGGCAGGGATACCCGGGACGCTCTAATCCAAGGGTTAGCTAGCACAGCACATATGGATGTGCAACACAGGCCTGGCATGTATCCTCCGTCCTGGAGACCTCATCTGTCTGGATAGGAGGATTGGCGATGGGCGCAGTCAATAAATCTGAAAGACACACAAATCACTCATCCAATCTCAGGAATGCATGCACCATTCCAAATAAAGAGGAACCCACAGCCATTTGAGACAACATTAATTTAATTTTGTGACCAAAGTCTCGTCAAACTACAGAAATAAAAATGTGTTGGACTTCACACAAAGCTCTAATCAACTCTTGGGGGGGGGTGCAACAGAAAACCACCAGTGATGAACCGGGGGTGTGCCTAAGGTGCCTTCATTTTTCGTTTGCGGGTGCTACGTTTTTGTGGTGCCCCGTCGCTGGCAATGGCATCTGAGACAGTTGCTCTCTCTGATGCCCTGTTGGCCCCAATGACCTTGGCAGACGTCCTCTGGCCCATTGAGCCTGTGATGGACCCGCCTGGGAGGGAGATGCCAGCTCCGCAGCTGGCATCTCCCCAGTCATCTCAGAGGGACGGAGGAGCTGCTGCCCTCATTCGTAGCACCCTGAGAGGTGCCAGGCAGCTGCTCCACCGACATGAGGTCCATTTGGCCCTCTCTGCTCACTGTAGATGGATGGGCACCAAGGTGGGATACCTGGTGGCTAAACCACCGCCCACACGGGCACCGACCAGACGAGGTCGTTGCCCCTGTGAGGGCGCGCAGGTCCGAGCGCAACCCCAGGAACCCCCAATCCTGTCCCTGGAGCTGCCTCTGCATGAGAGCTGCCAACCTCTCCATGGAGGAAGCCTGGCGCTCAGCCATGATGCTCAATGCATCGGCCACGGCCCACGTGGACTCCCCGACCGCTGACACCAAGCCAAGCAGAGCTTCGTGTACCTCCACCAGATGTTCCCGAGCACCTGGCTACATGTGAGCACTCCAGAGGCTCATCATCTGCCACAGACTGAACATGTGTCTGGGCCCCTTCAGTCCTCCATTCAGGCGCCATCGGCACTCTCTGTCTTCGCCAGCTGCTCCAGCAACTGTGAAGTGCTCTCACCGCTGTGACCCGGGACACTAGCAGAAGATATGATGCCCACCGAGGTGTGAGCATCTGCGCTGGTGCCTGCCTGGCAGAGATGGTGTGACGCTTCCAATGGTGCAAATTCATGCCCCACATGCTGCGGGTGCAGAACCCATCTCATTTCAACCCTCTCATGCTGAACGCATAGGCAATCTCTGGTGGGCCGCCCAGCTAAGGACACTTGCCGTCACTAACGCATTGCATTCAGGTCACTCAGACATGGGTCGACAGCCAGCAGGGGAGAAGGTTACATGATGGGTGCAGCCAATGATGCCAACATGCTACTCACCCTTCCCATGCGCAGCAGGTCATTGAAGCGCTTGCGACACTGGGTCCATGAACGCTACACCACGTCGTGGGAGCTCACAATCTCCGCAACCTCCTCCCATGCATGCTTTGTCAAGTAAGGTGGCCTCCTCTTCCCGTCCTCGGGGACAAGCACATCCCGCCGTGCTGCCACCTCCTCGAGGAGGGCAGCAAGGCACATTTCAGAGAACCTGGGCGCACATTGGCCACCAGTCCTACCCTCCTGCATGTCGCTTAATGATTTGCCTTGCCCCCAACCTCTGGCTATGTACATCAGTCTTGGTGCGGCTGCAGCTTGGCCTTTAAACAGGCCGCCGGGTCACCATTGGACCTGGCAGCGATTGCCGTTCTGCCTGCGCCCGCCCACTCCCGCAGCCCCCGGGAGTCACCAAACACGCTGGGCGGGCCTTAATTGGCCCGCCCGCACAAAATCGGGACCGTGCCCGCCAGTGCCCGCACTCCCTGCCCAATATGGGGAAAATTCTCCCTTTGTTGATTGTGATTAGATTCCAGCTGACTCACTGTTTCATTAATTCTCATAGAGCCTGCATGTGACATTTCCACCAGCTTTTTATTGAACATTTGTTCCTTTTGAACAAGTTCCTTCTGCTGCTTTTTCAATTCTGCTTTTAATTTAATCTCCTGTTCAGAAAGTTTCATCTTTAATTTATCCTGCATTTCAGTTCCCTTTGTTTTAACTTTTTCCAGTTTCATTTCAAGTGCTTTTATTTTCCTTCCATATTCCTCATGAAGTGAAGTGATTTCTCGATTGGTTCTTGGGATTGTCCTCTGAGGAGAGATTGATTAGACTAGGCCTATACTCTCTGGAGTATAGAAGGATGAGAGGGGATCTAATTGAAACATATAAATTCTTAAGGGGCTTGGCAGGGTAGATACTGAAGAAATATTTCCCCAGGCTGGGGAATCTAGAACACAGTACCACAATCACAAAATAAGGGGACAACCATTTACAACTGAGATGAGGAGAAACTTCTTCACTCAAAATGTTGTGAATCTTTGTAATTCTTTACCCCAGGCAGGGACCTGTGGATGCTTGGTTGTTGAGTATATTCAAGACAGAGGTTGATAGATTTTGGGGTACTAAGTAATTAAGGAATATGAAGATTGTGTGGGAAGTTGGAGTTGAGGTGGAAGATCGGCTGTGATCTTATTGAATGGCGGAGTAGGCTTTCAGGGCCAAATGTCCTACTGCAGATTAACTGCTTCTCCAAAAATAATTGCCTTATCATGATTCAACTCAAGTATCATATGTGCCTTTTTCTCTACAAACTAAATCAACACTTGTTAAATGCCCCTGCAGCCAATTAAGGCCTGCCCATGTAAAATGGCAGCACAGACCCGATCGGGGGCGCCGATCTGGTCCACACCCGCCTGCGTCCGCCCCCGCATACCCCACCCAACGGGGGGAAAATTCTACCCATGAAAAGGGACCTGTTATAAGCGAAATTTAAAATAATTTATTTTATTTTTATTTGATGTTGAAAACCTCATCCCGTCCATGGATGAGGTTCCAAAAATTCAAGGGCCACTTGGCCTTTTCGCCTGCCTGGCAACCGTAAGGTTGGACGGGCAGCGAAAAATTTAACTTTAACTGTTACTTTAATGGCTTTAACAGGCTTTTTAATTGTTGGCGGGCGCGCTGCCAATTCCCGCTTGCGCCCGCCGACCAAACTATCACGCGACTGCACATTTACGTTGGAACGCTCGCCTGACGTCAATGCACGTCATTTCATGCTCGAGCGGGTCGGGCACGCGCCTGCCCGCCGAGGTAAAAATTCTGCCCATGATTTTCCATTCATAAATCCATGTTGACCTTGTCTGATTGCCTTGATTTTTTTCTAAGTGCCCTGTTATAACGTCTTTAATAATAGCATCTAACATTTTCCCTATGACAGATGTTAAGCCTATAGTTTCTTGCTTTCTGTTTCTCTCTCTTTTTGAATAAAGGTTTGGAGAGTTTGGGCAGAATTTTCCCCTCATCGTGGGGGGGAAGTTGAAGAGCGGGCGCACAGAGATGCGCTTCCAATCGGTGCCCCCGATTGGGGGGCACGCCGCCATTTTGCGAGCTGAGCACTCCCTGTGCGGGCGGGGGGGGAGGAATTCTCTGAGTCAAGAGTGCGCTCTTTCGCGCATGTGCACGAAAGAGCGCACTCACCTCCCTGAGGCTAAGTGCTGCCTCAGGGAGATCGACTCTACAGTAAAACATCTGAAAAATAGAGGAAGAAAAATTTCTCTGACGTCCCCTCATGTGACACTGTCACATGAGTTGGGACATGTCCATCACTTTTAAATACACTTTAATTACATTTTTTAAAACTCACATGAAACCTTATCCCGCCCATGGATGAGGTTTCATGGTTTTTCTAATGCCCGCCAGGGCTCCTGGCCTTAAGGTTGGACGGGCAGGCCCATTAATTACTTTAGTGACTCTGTCAATGGCCTCAATTGCCCATTGACAGGTTGGCGGGTGCACAGCTGATTCTGCTGAGCCCCCAACTACCTGCAAATTTAAATGGGGTGGGGTGACATTGAGAGTTCCACCCGCCATCATCCCGCATCATTTTACGCGTCGGCGAGTGGGCCCCGTCCCCCCCCGCTCATCGACCGGGAAATCCTGGCTCATGTTTCTAGCTAGCTTTCTCTCGTACTTGAATTTTCCCTTCTTAATCTTTTAGTCATTCTTTGCTGTTTTTCCTATTGTCGAATCTTCCAACCTGCCACCCACCTTTGTGTAATTATGCTTTTTGACACTATCTTTAACTTTTTTAGTTAACCATGGATGTTGGATCCTCCCTTGAAATTTTTCTTTCTTGTTGGAATGTATCTATTCTGTGAATTCTGAAATATCCCCTTAAATGCCTGCCACTGCATCTCTATTGACCTATTGCTTAATCTAAATTGCCAGTTCACTTTAGCTAGTCCTGGTTTCATGCCCTCATAATTGTCCTTATTAAAGTTTAGAATACTAGTCACTTGTCTCTCCCTCAAACTGAATGTAAAATTCAATCATATTATGAACGGTGCTACCTAGGGGTGCCTTCACAATGAGATTATCAATTAATCCTATCTCGTTGCCCAATACTAGGTATATAGCCTGCTCTCTGGTTGGCTCCAGAACATGCTGTTCTAAGAAACTATCCCGAAAACATTGTATGAACTCATCTATGCTATCTTTGCCCGTCTGATTTCTCCTGTTTTTATGCAGATGAAAAATCCCCCATGATTATTGCCATACCTTTCTGACAAATTCCCATTATTTCTTCTTTGATACCCCGTCCTACCATATGGTTATTGTCAGGGGCCTGTACACCACTCCCACAAGTGACTTCTTGCCTTTTTCGTTTCTTATCTCAAACCAATCCTACATCCTGGTTTCCTGAACTTAGGTCATCCCTCTCTAAAGTGCTAATACCATCATTAATTAACAGAGCCACCTCTCCACCTTTTCCTAACTTCCTGTCCTTCCTAAATGTCACGTACCCTTCAATATTCAGGCCCCAATCTGTGTCATCCTGTAGCCATGTCTCTGCAATGGCTATCAGATCGTACTTATTTATTTCTATTTGTTCTCTCAGTTCATCTGTTTTGTTTCAAATGCTATGTGCGTTTAATTACAGAGCCTTTAGTTTTGTCCTTTTATTATTTTTGTCACACCTAGCTTTATCTGCTGATTTACTCTTAGATTTGTACTCTTTGTCCCTTCCTGTCACGGTCCATTTATCATTTCCCATATTAGTATCTTTCCCTCTTGCCTTGTCTCTACTCTTTGGTTTACCACAGCTTCCCAAATTTGATCCCTTGCCCCCATTATTCAGTTTAAAACCCCTCCACCTCCCTAGTTTTGCGGCTCATGAGGACACAGGCTCCAGCATGGTTCCTGTGTAGACCATCCCAATGGTACAGATCCCACTTTCCCCAACAGTGGTGCCAGTGGCCCATGAACCAGAACCCATCTCTGCCACACCAGTGTTTGAGTCATGCATTCATTTCTCTAATCTTATTTCTCCTATGCAAATTTGCATGTGGCTCTGGTAATAATCCAGAAATTATTACCTTTGAGGTTCTGTTTCCTAATTTGCTGTCCAGCTCCTCGTACTGACTATGCAGAACCTCCTTCCTTGTCCTGCCTTTGTCGTTGGTACTTACATGGACCACGACCACTGGATCCTCCCCCTCCCACTGCAAGTTCCTCTCCAGTCCTGAGCAAATATCCTGAACCCTGGCACCGGGCAGACAACATAGCTGTCTGGCCCTCGCTCCTTGCTACAGAGAACAGTGTCAATCCTCCTTACTGTACTGTCCCCTACTATCACTACCTTCCTCTGTGCTCCGCCCATTTGAATGGCTTCCTATACCACAGTGCCATGGTCAATCAGCTCATCACCCCTTCAGCCCCCACTCTCATCCAAACAAGCTAAAGAACCTCAGACTTGTTGGACAATTGCATAGGCTGACACTCCTGTGCTCCTGCCCACTGGGTCTCCTTACCTGTCTCAGCTGCAGTCGCACCCTCCTGTCCCTGACCACCTTCCTAATCAGAAGACCCTATTCTAAGGTGTGTGACTGCCTCCTGGTACAAAGCATCCAGGTAATTCTCACTCTCCCTGATGTGTCACAGTGTCCACAGCTCAGCCTCCAGCTCAATGATTCTGAGCCAAAGCACTTCAAGCCACAGACACTTATTGCAGACATGCTTGCCCTGGGTAACACTGGTATCCAGGAGCTCCCAGATGCTGCATGTCCTCCATATTTATGTGCTTTAATTAATTACTTAATTATTATATTCGATTATTTATTTTCTTTCATATATTTATTAATCTTATCACAAATTGCTGTAATATTTTAAACCTTAGGAATAGAGTTAGATCTATTAAATGACCATGAAGAATGGTCAGAATTTGATAGATTTCGGAAAACAGGTGGCCATTCTATAGAAGAATGTATAGAAGAAGATCGCATAAAAAAGTTGAATTTCAATTCAGGGATTCCTAGATCAGTACTAGCTTTAAATTACTGGATTATGTTAAGTGTCTCATATGGACAGACTCCTGGTTCTAACTGCTGTTTGGTTCTCAGAGAAGAAAACTCTGGATCAAATGACTGCAGCCTTGAAAAAATTCCTGGGGAAACTGTTATTTGAGCCATTCCATTCTAACTCAAAGAAAAGAGGACTCAATGATATTTGAAAATAATCCAGATACAGGACACAGGTATCAATAGAATAGAAAGATTAGAAACAGGCAGAATGAAGATGAACACACCTTTAGCAGATCTGGCTTTGCACTAGAAGACTAAGTTGGAACAACAATAATGGGTGAATGAATCCCAGGAATGCGCAAGGAACAGTTAATAGGTGCTTCAGGTGTGACTCAAATTTTCATAGTGAACTGCCTAAAGTTGTTAGATCTGGTTAAGGACCATTAACATTTAAAGAGAAATCTAAATACCTCATTTTAACCAATAGTACTAATACACAAGATTTCACTTTCTTTTTAATGAAACACAAACTTTATTGTATATGGAACAAATTAAACAAAGTAAATATGAGTAAGTTAACATGATAGCTTATAACTATGTATGTTAAGCACTCAGATTTACTTCTTACTTCCTTCCATTCTCTCATAAGACACATCAAACTTATAATAAAAGCAAAATACTGCGGATGTTGGAAAACTGAAATAAAAACAGAAAATGCTGGAAAAACTCAGCAGGTCTGGCAAAGCATCTGTGGAGAGGGAAACAAAGTTAACGTTTCAAGTCCATATGACTTCTTCAGGTCTTAAATCTTAAAGTTATTCTCTTCTGTAAGGACCACCCATAAGTAAGCCACAGTCCTCTGGAGAATTCTTCTTAGCTCCAGCTATTCTCAGAGGTAAAATTTTCATTTATCCTCTCTTGACTCTGGATGCCTCAGTCCCTTGTTCTGGTTACTTTTCAATACTTCCAAACCAATTTGTTTGCTGATTTCTTTATTCACAAGACTCTGTAGGGACCACTGTAGATTCTCCCACTAGTTTCAAACTAGACAATCTTCCAGTTTCAGTTCCATCACAAAGATTCAAACTGAGATTAATCCTCACTTGCATTCCACACCATCAATACTAAAGTTAGTTTTTATTCTGCCTACAGCGCAGGCCCAGCTAACTACCATTTACTTCAGCTATCTCTTAGTGGGCTGCAAACTGCACGAGATCCAAACTGCAACTAAATGTCTCAGCAAGCACCCAGATAAATTGAAACCAGATAACTTCCCTAAGCTCCACCCATATGATGATGTAGCCTGCTCTAGGCTGTCCTCAAACTAACCTTTAGATTAATTATCCCTCATTTACAATTACTTCTTTGACCTGATAAAGTAAATGGGCTTACAACATTTCAGGGTTTACTGAATGTTTTTAAAGTAATTTAGCTCTACCTCCCAAAACAAAAACATCACTCTGGACTGCCCTTGTTCTTGCAAGCATTGCAGACACCATGTCTCCGGCTCTTTAGCTAAGTAACCCCACCTTCTGTTTATGTTCTTACCTTTCTAGCTGTTCACCTTTTGAGTCAGCATGGCCTCAACCTTTTAAGTGTAATAGACTCTAAGTTTGCTTCAATTGCATTTATCCCATTTTCTACATTTTAATTCCTAAAACTAAAAGTTATATTCTAAAACACACGAACCATGAATTAGATATTCATAACAAAGTGAAGACATAGCATTTTTTAAATGACACATGACAAGAGAGTTTGGAGGATAAGGGTAAAGATAAAGACAAATCTGTAGTATTCGGGTCTGCAAGGGTTAATATGTGGGACTGTGAAAATAGCATCTCCCATAATGATGAGGTAAGAAAATGCATGACTAGGAGAGGAGAGGGAAAATGTTCATGGCTTCAGCAGTGTAACGTCTAGTTATGGATAGCTGTACATAGTTCGGTTTTATAAAATAAACCAGTTGTTGTTTGAACGTGCCAACATCTTAATAATCATTCCGAGAGGTCGGGGTCATACTTGCAGACTGAACAAAGATGTTCCGCAAAACAGTCACCCAGTCTGCATTTTGTCTCCTAAGTAAAGGGGAGACCACATTGCATAATGAGCAGCAAATACAGTAGACTAAATTGAAAGAAGTAGAAGCAAACTATTCGATAATGTCAAAAAGTTGAACTTTTTAATGTAAAACATTACCTACAGAAGGCAAACAATTGATGTGTGTATTTTCCACATTGTCTTTATACTTTTTTTTCCTGAAAAAGATGTGAAACCTGATTTTGATAATTCACGCACGCTGCTATGGTCCATATCTTCAGAGGATATTTTCACTCTCCCGTGGAACCAAGCACAATGTTGAATCAATTGATTTTTGCTTCAACTAAGCAACTGCCTTGAATCTACAGTGTTGAGATCCCAGCAGTCACACTAGGATTGTGGTCTCTGTAGATCTCCACAGTTTACCCGTCATTGCTCACAGGGTTGGAGAGAAGTGTCCATGAGTGGGCTCTTGGGCATATCTGAAGTATACAGTAAACTGGCTAGGTATGGTGGGAGGGGCTCGGGTGGGGGGAAGGGCAGTGGGAAAGCAATTTGGCTACCCCAGAAAATAAATGCCTCCCTGCCAATCTTGGGGCATATGGGAAATGGGAGGTTCCAGGACCCTGCCCCAACTCTAGCTTAGACTCCTAAGTGGGTTCTACTTCCAGGTACACCTGTTGAGTCTAGACATAGCTATGTTGTTCCCATGTGAGAGAGTTCTCTCCCCTATTTGCATTGATGACCTTGTAAGGACAGGTGGGGACTCTCCTACAGGTCCAGCTTGGAGACTCTGTAATGTCTGAACAATTTCAGGGCCACAATTCATAGGATTAAATTATAATTTTAAATGAATAAATTATTTCTTAAATAATGTTCAGCTTTGGTTTTCTTGGCTAATTTAACTTGGCTTTCTTTTCTCCTGAATTACCAGAATGAGTTTTTCCATATTTCCATATTAGAAATATTTTCAATTTCAGGTGTCTACATGAATTTAACACACTTCAAGATTATATTGTATTGGGCATATTTTGTTCAGATTTTAATACTGAAGCATCTCATAAGGGTATAAAAGAAGAGGTCACTTTGTAAGTATCATGCAAAATGAGTAAACCTGCTTCACTATTACCAACAACTGTTTCTGATTTCGCAGAGCTGTGTTTCTGAACTTGCTTGGTATGATCATTGTGTTCACAACAGCCTGCCTGTGTGGTTTGGTTATGTATGCTGTTTATGAGACCTGTGATCCAATAAAGGCAAACAAAATTAGTAACCCCAATCAGGTAAGTAATATTTAATTCAGCTTAAAGGAACTTAATTTGCAGCAGCATTTACTGTAGCATTAGTTCCTTTTTTTATAAGTATCAGATGTTGACCTCTAATTACACAACCCAATTAATAAAATCTAATAGTTATCAAATAAGTGTTCTCATTTATCTTCCTCCATGATTCACAAGTTAAGCTCAAGTGTTAACTGTGCAAATTCATAAGGACAATGTCCCTATAAAAACTTGGACATGACATTAGAAGAAGAGACAAAAACGATATAAAGATATTTAAGATAGACAATGAGTAGAGATAATTGATAAACTAATCAAACACAGAGAGCATAAAACCTTGATCTGAATGGATTAAAAGAAGTTAGGGAAGGGATAGCAGAGGCATTATTACACTTACATAAAAACTTATTAACAAAGGGAATAGAGCCAGAGAACTAGCAAACAACTGATGTGATTCCTATATATAAAAAGTAGAAAGAACAAGCCGAGGGAAATCTAAACCAATTAGCTTAATGCTGGTTATAGGAAAGATAACAGAATCCTTAATAAAGATGTAATAGAAAAACACCCAGAAAGCAAAAATATAAAACTGAGTGGTCTGCACAGATTCCAAACTGGAAGAACATGCTTGACCTCAACCTTATTGAATTCTTTGAAGAAGTAATGAAAAGGATGGATATGAATAATATAGTTGATGTAATATATTTTGAATTTCAAAAAGCTTTTGGCAAGGTACTACAAAGCAGACTTTTTACTCTGGACAGAACATTGTGGAGCCAGGGGACAAGCAGCAGAATGGATAGCAAGATGGCTACAAGATAGCAAACATGTACTATGGATTAAATGTTACTCATAATGGGAACTTATGGGAAGTGGTGTTCCACAAGAATTGGTGCTGGGACTGTTCGCTATTTACATAAATTACTTGGAACAGGTGTTGGAAGTTCAATTTTGAAATTTGCTGATAACCCTAAATTTGGAGGTGCAGTTAACACAGAGGAGGATGGTGACAAAATGCAGGAAGACATTAATAAACTTGCTAAATGGGCAGGAAAATGGCAAATGAACATCGATACGATAGGTGTGAAGCAGAATAAGGTTGCCATAAAACAGTGGCTTGGTGGTATTATTAATGGATTGGTAATCCAAGGGCCTGGACTAATGCTCCACTGATTGGGGGCAGAATCTTCCTGTCCGGCCAGCAGCGGGAAGCTGGGCAGGTGGGGAAACTTAATTTGGTGAGAGGCCAAAAATCAGTTTCCTGATGGCGGAATAAACTTTAACAATTAAGCTCTTGGGACTTTAAAGGTGGGACAAACAGTGTTGGGAAGTCCCTTTGCATTCATTAAAAAGCCATCTCGCTGGAATTAAGTTCCACCTCCAAATTAAGCTCCCTGCCAGCGAGAAATTAGAATATTCAGATGTATATAAGTGGTGTGCACCTGGCAAGCTTGACATTTTCCTGGCTTTGAAGTGAGTAGATGCTGCTTTGGCCCTCTTTGGGACCACTTTAAAGCCTCAGCCTCTTGACTCAGGTCAGGTGCTGGTAGGCCAAGATGCGTGAAGGCTGGACATGGGAGCCAGGTGAAGGGTGGGGTAGGGTGGAAGAGTGGAGTGAAGGCTGGATAAGTGCGGAAGTGGGGGAGGGTTTCTGGGGAAGGAACACAGATTGTTCAGGATGGGTGGGAAGGGAAAACAAAAACAGAATTACTTGGAAAAACTCAGCAGGTCTGGCAGCATCGGAGGAGAAGAAAAGAGTCGACGTTTTGAGTCCTCATGATCCTTCAACAGTGGGAAGGGAGGCTGTCCAGGGAAGGAAGCTAGACTATCAAAGGCGGGAGGGATGCAGCAAGGGAATGCAAGAGTACAGTGAAGTGGGTTGGAGGGAAGGGCTTTTCTTGTTGCGCTTGGGGTTCCTGAGGCTGTGTAGAGGAGGGGAGTTTCCGGGCAGGGACGGTGGGAGAGAGATGGTTCTAGAGGTTGGAGTCAGTGCTGTCAATGGTGGAGTCCTGGGGTTGAACTGAAGTTACTGGGCAACAGAGGGAATGGTCACAGTGAGAAGGGGAAGTGGGATGCGGCAGGGCAGCAGGTCCAGGGTGATAGTTTGGTGGCTGAAGGATTCATGGGGGGTGGGGTGGGGGGGGGGTTCACGGAAATGGACGAAACAGATGGCTCTGATAATAGGAGGGGTCAGAGTGGGCATGGAGATTGTAAAGGATAGGCTCAGGGGGAGGGAAGACCTGTAGATGTGGATGGTAATAGGTGCAAGGGTAACAGGGGGAGGTTCAAAGGTGACAAGAGGGGAGAGGAACAGTTATATTGGGTGGGTCAAGGGTGATGGTGGGAAATGGTGGGTGACGGGGGAGGGCAGGAGGCTGTGGAGCAAGTCTCAAATGTAACGCACACTATTTTGCTACCTATGCAACGCAATCGATGTATAACTGCGTCACCGCAAAGCGGGAGGAGCAGCTTTTTAGGTGGGTGGAGATCAAGGTCAGCAAAATTAGCTGACTAAAGGGACACCCTAATAACCATGAGGCAACTGGATGAGAACCATGCTCAGTTGTGTTCTCCTCCCTATGGTGAAGCCTATACGGCAGCAGGTTTGTTCCCGACTCATGGGTCTCATAAGATCGAGATTCCATTAAGCTCTGGAGTTGCCATTCATTCTGTGTGATTTGCCATTTGCTGCTGTCAGAGGCAGCAATGAGGGGAGGGAGTTGGAGCCTCCAAGGGGCACAGCTGGTCAACGGTAACAAGGCCCCGACTCCAAACCTTCATCTTCCCAGGTGAATGGTCATTGCTGACCAGTGCTCATGTGGTTAATCTTTCTATGCTGCCAGGACAATGGCCTCTCTATAGTGTCTTGAGGGTAATGGAGGGAAGCTGAATAGTGTCAGAAGGCGGTTTGTCACATCCTGGTCAAGGAACAATGTCTCCAAGTGCAGTCATGTATGAACAGGAGGTACACACATCTCTGGCCCTTCAGTATGTCCTTCACCTGGATGGGGTGCGGTGGGGATGCCATGTCTGGATGGAAGCCAGGCACAGGACCTAGCACTGCCTTGGTGGCTCTGAATGGAGGGAAACCTGTAAAGAATTTGCTCACTAAATTGATTACTTTCAATTCACTCATCTACTGAGGCCTAGATGATGCAGGCTCCAGGCAACCCCCTTTCTACTGGCTCTCATGCAGATGAGGAGGAGGAGGAGGGCCCATCACACACTGGCACAGGGCCAGGAGGAGAGACGGCCTGAGCAGCAAGAGGTAGTGGAACCTTGAAGGTCAGGATGCTGGTGACCAGGGTCCACTGCAACAGCGATTATTGGCCCAACCACGATATATCACAGGCGGTGCACCTATCTACAGTTGAACGAAAGACAATGCTGGATGCGCCTCAGAATGTCCCGGAATGTGGTTTCACACATCTGTCAGCTTCCCCATGACGACCTGCAATTGCAAGGACTTGGAGGCAATCAAATGCTGGTGGCACTAAAGGTCACCACCGCCTTAAATGTCTTTGCCCGTGGCTCCTTCCAGGGCTCCCCTGGGGACCTATGTAACATCTTCCAGTTAACAACACACAAGTGCATCCAGGAAGTGACAGATGCCCTCTTCAGAAGAGCACACCAATTTCTCTGACGGGGTCCCAAACGCCAGGCTGCAAAAGTGTTGCATTTTGCAGCAATCTCAGGTTTCCCGAAAGTGCAAGGGTCTGTTGACTGCACATATGTGGCCTTGAGAGCTTCCTGGCAGCAGCCAGTCCCATTCATCAATAGGAAAGGTTTCCTCTCTTTGAACGTGCAGCTGATGTGTGATCTAGAAGGCAAATCCTACATGTTTGTGCTTGGTTCCCAGGGATCTCTCATGATGTCTACATTCTGAACCACTCCCAGGTGCCACAGGTTTTTGAAAGACTTCAGCAAATGAAGGGCTGGCTCCTTGGGACAACGGATACCCCCAGAAGATCTGGCTGTTGGCGCTAGTTTGCCGACAGCAGAGTGCTCCTGAGGAGAGCTACAATACCACACAATCCTCCGCCAGGTCCACTATTGAGAAGATGATAGGCCTCCTAAAGATTGAGGTTCAGATGTTTGGACCACTGAAGAGGGTCTCTCCAATACCACAGTGTGTCCCCAGATCATTGTTTTCTGCTGCACCCTGCATTACCTGACGCTATAAAGAGGGGATGACTTGGCTGAGGGAAACATGGAGGACTGAGATCTCCTCCAACAATGAAGATGGTGAAGGGATTGAACTGATGAGAGCAGGATGTCACCAATCCACATGCTAAGGTCATTAGCAGGGGTATGACGTGGCAGACAGGCCAATGACAACCTGATAACTAATAGATTCCAGGCAGAATAAGCTGCCAAGACATTTCCTTTATTTTTAGGTTTTCTATTCTCTGCTGGCTGGATGGCCCCAACTCCTTTTTCATTGCGGACATTATACTATGCTCTAATATACTTTGAGTTAAGAAAGCTGAATTAATTTGCACTAAGTAACATCTGTCTTGCTGGTGGCTTGATTCTTTTCATGTGCAAGACTGTGCTAATATACAAAGCCTTGGCGCTAAATACACGCATTAGAACCTGCACTCTGTTCTCCTGCGACTTAGGGCACCTGTAAGTAGAATTGACAATTTTCCCATGCCCTCACAAACTCTGTGTGCATGGCAACTTGGAAGCAATATCCAATCTAGCCTCAGCTGGTATGTACTCACGTCACCTGTTATGATCCCAGCTAATGTTATTACTGGACAATTCTGAGCCCAGAATGGAACCTGGCTTGATAGATCATAGCTTTTTTTTAAACTGTGGAGGGTACTCACTGAAACAGATTCACAGGACTCTGCTGCTGACTATTTAATAAAAAAAAAAACATTTATCAAACAAGAAACATTAACCATATTACATCAGACAACAAAATGTTTGGAAAGATTTCAACGCAGACACCAGGGAACAAGCGATTCAAACTTTTTATCGTTTTAACCTTTTATCCCAGCAATACTCTTACAGACCCAACACCCCAGTGAAGAAGTACCACTGTTTGCACACAAAGGGTAGAACTGGTTCAGTTGCAGAGAGGTTTCTTTACCAGTAGACTTCTGAACATTCACTAAAAACCCTTCCACAATTGGTATCTCCCTTGAGATATCTAGAAAACTCACTATAAATTCACTATTGCTTTAACTTTGGAGCATATGGGGGAGAATTTTCTCCCTCGCGGTGGGGGGGGAGGTTGGGTGGGAGTGGGCGGGCGTGTAGCTGATTGCCGCCCGTGATTGGTTGTGCGCTGCCTTTTTACGTGGGCGGGCCAATTAAGGCCCACCCAGCGTGACGCGCACCCGGCAGCATTGAGCACTCCCTGTGCAGGCAGGGGGTGGGGGCGGAGGCTGAGTTGGGGACCACGCTCTTTCGCACATGCGTGAAATCTCCCTGAGGCACAGAGCTGCCTCAGGGAGGTCAGTTTGATATTTAAAAATTTAAGTAAAGGAAAAAAAAAATTTTTAAGACATGTCTTCTCATGTGATGTTTCCCCTTGTGGGGCATTCTAGAACGAGGGGCCGTAGTTTTAGGCTAAGGGGTGGTAGATTTAAATCAGAGATGAGGAGGAATTACTTTTCTCAAAGGCTCGTAAATCTGTGGAATTCACTACCTCAGAGTACAGTGGATGCCGGGGCGCTGAATAAATTTAAGGAGGAGATAGACAGATTTTTAATTAGTAACAGGTTGAAAGGTTATGGGGAAAGGGCGGGAAATTGGAGTTGAGTCCGAAATGAGATCAGCCATGATGGTATTGAATGGCGGGGCAGGCTCGAGGGACTGAATTGCCAACTCCTGCTCCTAGTTCTTATGTTCTTATGTGACAGTGTCACATGAGCTGGGACATGTCTATGAATTTTTTTGAAGATTTTTATTAAAGTTTAAAAACTTTCATGAAACCTCATCCCACCCTTGGATGAGGTTTCATGAGAAATGCGAAGGCCGCCTGGACTCTTCGCCTGCCCACTAACCTTAAGGTTGGATGGACAGCTCAGTTAATCATTTTAATTGCTGTTTAAATGGCCTTCATAGGCCTTTGACAGTTTGACGGGTGCACAGCCGACTCCAGTGCGTGCCCGCCAAACTCAAGATCTGAATGACATGCGGTGATGTCGGGACGCACGCCCGATGTCACCATGCGTCATTTTATGCGTTGGCAAGCGGGTCCCGCCCCTGCTCGCCAACCCAAAGATTCTGGCCATGATTTCCTTAACAGTCTGGCATCATTTCCAAAGGTCTTCACTCCGTGATATATACATACCAACTAAAACTAAAAACTGCTTTTCTTGTCTTTCCCTGTATCTCTGTGGGTCTCTCTCTGAAAACCTGTTGCTAGGCAACAGCACAGTTTTTTCTATTTTTTTTTTGCTTTAACTTCACTAAACTACTAACCCCTTGGTAATCCATATCTTCACTTTAAGAGTCATTAAAAATGCATATTTGCAAACAGGCCCCCAGACTTGCCAGTGCCATCTCGCAAAAACTCTGAATTGAAACCAAACCCAGGTTACACCTTTCTTAACACACAAATAAAAAAGAATATGAATTAAACTTAAAACTATTTCTTGTTCCTAACACCCACAAATACAAATATAACTTACATAAAACCATCTCTAATTCCTAATGCACCCTCACAGCTCCTGCTAAAGTGGGGCAGACCTGGTAGGGAGCTCTTGGGAGAGAGAGAGCTTAAGGCAGAACCAGATTTATTGGTCCACAGGGAGGACCAGCATGAGAACACCATTTGGCCCCTTGAGATCGCTCCTTCATGCAGATTGATCAGGAAAGATTGAGTTCCTACTCCCTGATCACCACTGACCCATAGTAGACCCATGTCCCTGGACATCTTTATCATGCCGAAAAGTTTTGGGATAACTTTGGAATCCACTCACTGAGAGTGCCTCACCTGCACTATGGGTTGCTGAGTCGCAACCACTCCAGACCCTCTAATTGCAGAGACTCCTACAAGTCTCAGGCCTAGATGGCCTGACTATTAATGTGAGCCTGTGATCTGTCATTGTGGACACCCCACCCCACCCATCTTTCCTGCATGGAACCGCAGAGCCCTGTTTGAGCTGCTGATGCTTCACATGGATAGCCTCACAGTCCTCGGCAAGGTCCAGCACACACGCCTATTCAACTCTCTCACACCTTATGGACTAAGACCCCACTCCTTGAATGATGTCTGATGCAATTTGGCTGCAAACCCTTTATGCGAAGACCACGGCCACCCTTGATAAGGAGACGAGCAGGCCAAACAAATCTCTATGTGAGGCCTGACAAAGGCTCCTGTCAACTGCACACACATCTCTTAAACCCTCCACTCAAATCCCTCTTGCAGTCACAGCCAACATTCCCTGTTGCCTCCTTACTTGAAGCCTTCACCTGCATGTTAGCTCAAAATGACAAATTACCAAAGACCATTAATGATTGGATGTGCCCACCACAGCTTTCTCCAGACATTTAGGGCAGCCCATGGTTTTCTACTGTTAAGAACACAGTGTAGAGCTTCACTCTCTCAGTCCTGAAACTGCATCTACTGTGTTCCTTGCCACTCACGTAGCAGGTTTAACTCCCCTTGAGTTTTCATGGCACCCACCCACATCTCACATCAGGCCAACAGCAGCAGGAGCTGCAATGACCTCGCTGAACAGACTTTCAGAGGCGTAGAAGTTCAAAGCGGCCATTACGTTTAAAGCCACCAGCAATGGATGCCTTTCCAGTCCCCGTGGCGCTATTTCCTGCAAGAATGTGACAAATGTGAGTCAACAGATCCCTGGACATGTGAAAGCGTCAGCGACACTAGTTCTCACTCATCTGCAGATAAGACATGCGAGTCCTGTAGACCATGGATCTTGCGAGCCGCCTACGCACGATGTATCTGTGAACCTTATCCCCTGCATCCGGAGGAGGCCCTGCTGGCCCTTGGTCTTGAGGATGTTGCTCCTCCATTTGGCAATCCAGGTGCCTTTGTTGCAATCTTCTCCATTTTCTCTTTAGACTGTAAATGATAATGCAGGCAGCGATAAATCCAGCCTCCATCTTTCTGATGGTCTCCTCTCTGTAGTATCAACAAGAAACAGACAAGTGTCAGCATAGCCTTCAAATGTCCTCTTTCTGTCAATGACTCGTCAGTGAATGTGAGGGTCAAGGTCTTTGTTCCTGTGTCGGAGTGTACTCGCCCCTGAAATGATGGCCAATGTAGGGTGCGTATAAGGTTCCCCCCACAACATGACCGAATGCCATGACATTGCTTTTGCCAGGCACTTGGGTGTGCTGCTTACAGCCCAGGCACTGGGAACCTTATTCACTGCACTCTAACACTACACTCTTGAAATAAACATGAGGGTAAATGTTCATTCAGGAAATGAGACTATTTGAGGGGAGCCTGAAGCTTCTCTTCAGTGAACTTGTACAGCGCCAACTTTTGAACAGGCTTCTGGAGCTTGTCCATTCGCCCAGTTGCAACGGAGTTCGTGATTACTCTGGGGAATTTCCACTCTATGAACAAGGCGTTAAAACAAGGAGATCGATTACTGTCACTTTGCGGGATTAATCTTGGATGAATGGGCGTTATTGCTTCAGTTTCCTGATTCCCTGCACTGTTATTGAAAGGTTCCTAACATGTGTCAGCTGTGCCTCTCTCCTCATTTGGGAATGCACAGTTCAGTGGCATGCCAATGTAATCAGCCCATGCCAGTGCATGCAGCTGCCCTCCAATCTGCCCGCAGAGCTCTCACCAGCAGAGCTTCTCATTTTAATTTAGCACTGCGCCATCACTGCAGTTTGGAAGATGGTGATGCAGAACTCTCACTGCCAGACCAGCTTGGACCCTTCCTGCGTGAATATGGAAACCCCTCCCATCGTCCCGGAAGAGCTTCATGTTCATGTTTCCCTCCCTCACCGACCTCTCTATTCATCCCCTGTTTTCCTAGATTCCGTTGTGCTGCTGGTGCATGTCCATTTGTTAGCCCAGAACATTTTGAAGTGGATGTGCCTATGGCCTGTGTGGACCTCCTCCATCTCCAGCTTGAGGCCACTGACACTGTTCAGGTTCCCCCTCCCCCGCACCCTCCCCCCAGTCATGTGCCTGAGTGCAACCTTTCCTACTCATTACCCCCAGTAGAGCCCTGGCCCTGCAGCCCTTTCTCCTGCGTGAGGCCGCTTGCCCCCCTTCCCCAGTACAGGGCTTAGCCCTGCAGCTCCTGAGAAGTCATCCCTGCTTTACCGCTGGTCTGGTAGTAGAGACTTGCCTGTGACAACCCCTGAAAGCAAAGTTGTGCTGCCTGCGAAACCTGGCGCTGATTCCCACGAGCACTACGCGATGCAAGGTAGTTGAACTAAGTTTGAAGTGAGGAGCGAAGAGCAGGTTGCCAAGTGCACGTCACAAATATCGTATTGTGAATCATATCATTCCAATTGCACACTGACATGCCCGGATTGTCCAGCATGGGGGGGATGATTCCAGCGATGAAACTGTATAATGACATGCGAAAATATTGAAATGACATTCCCGATGTGCTGCCGTGGGAAACACAGCCCGCCTTGGATAGCTGGAGCGCACAATTGCGACCTGGGTTTATGATCCCGTAAAATCGGTTTTTGGCATTCTCGCGATATTTTCAGCTCCTGCCCTCCATGACGCCCGCCAGGAACAGGAGCGGAAAATCCCGGCCGCAGTTTCTTGATGTGTGCTCCTAGCATGTGCCAGGAGCACTGAAGTGAAAAATTTCTCTTCTCATCCACTTTTTCTTTACCAACTTTTTTGATAAATGAATGCCAATCAATTTTAGAAGAATCATAGAAGTAACCACAAGCTATAACATAAATGTCATGATTCTTTTTAAAATAGTTTATTTTTAATTCTGTATTTTTTTAAAGATGATGCCATTACTGATCGTAGAAATTTTGAATCAGACGCCTGGAGTTCCTGGACTCTTTGTTGCCGGTGCATACAGTGGCACATTGAGGTATGTAACATGTCACTATAGATACAGGTTTATTAATTCCATGAATCATTGACAGAATGACAATGTTGAGCAAAGAAGAAAATAAGTTATTTTAGACTGTTTAGACAGAATTTGCTTAGAATTGTGGAAACAACTAACCCATCCATCATGTGCTGTTATGGCACCATTAAGTTTCACTTAACTTCAGCTTTGCACTGCCAATACAAGAACGATGTAGGTTTCTTTGTGATTCTGCTTTCAAGATATTTACATACTTGCAGCTTAACAACTTGAGTTGAAGTTGCTCAAGCTGCAGACACTTAGCACGGATTTGGTTGTCTGGGACCGCAGTGCTCTCCACAAACTTCCACATCTACAGTTATGGCACACCACATGCCCTACAATATCAATCTAACTTCACTAATTTATTTGACTAGTTAATCAGTTACTAATTTAATAAAATAATAATAACAAGTTATGGTTTCCTAACTTCGAGACAAAAGAAAAACATCGCCATACGAGAGATAAAACAGAAAAGAATGCAAAGGAGCACCTTGCCCTTTTGCACCCAATTCCCGCCAGCATCAAATTCCCAACTTTAGCACTCCGTTTAGAGGTACACCTTTTACTCTGTGCTCCTTCCTTTGACAGAATAGACCTGTCCTCTCACCCGCCCTCCCTAATTGGTCGAGGACCCAGAGGCAGAGCACTAATGCTGTGACCTTGAGAAAGAGCCTCAGCAAAGCATCCCGTTAGCAAACTGGGTTCCTGACATGAATATGGTTCCACTGTTCCAACAGGGACTCACTGGAAAAGATTTTGCCTTGTGATTTTCAGTACAGCCCAGAGCAAGTTGTAATACAGTATTCATAATTGTTTGCTGCAGGCTCCACAGTCTTGCTTTTCGTAGGGGATTTGCCTTGACGTGGCCTGAAGGGGAAGAAATAGAGCAAATGGGTGGACAAGGGGATAAGGAACCAGAAAAAGAAGAGGAAACACATGCCCTAGTAGTCTAATGAGCTGCCAATACTTCAACCTTTCCAGTCTTAGCATCCATCATATCAGTGCCCTCCAACATGAAGTACAACTTCATGACTGTTCCTGTTGCATCTTTGAGATTACGATGTTATACCAACAGTTAGACAAAAACGAGACATTTTACTTCATTACTCCAAAAGACTCCATTCTTCATTTGACAAATTATTGCATGAATGATAAGCATCTAGACATCATCTTGTGCTAAGCCATAGCAGCTGTCATGTTTGTTGTGTTATAGATTATTGTATATCCCAATGCAGCTGCTATGTGCTTCCTTGATTCCTGCCTCGTTGATGTTAATGAAGGCGTTGTAATTCCTGTAACTGGCATCATAGCTGTCAGCTGTTGCTCAACATTCTGAAAGACTGACCTAAGTCTGCACGTACGTGTGTTGTTTCAGGATCATCCTTCTTTTCAGGTGCAGACTCATAGAATTAGGTCCCATGATTCACTCACTCCCCTTCCCCGGCTCCTTTATGTTCTGTGAATCACTGTGTGGCAGATCCTCACTTGCACTTCTGTTTATTATAGTGCTCCTATAATGTGATTCCTCAGTGGCTACAGCTTGTGAGAAGAATGGCAGATGAATGATTACTGAGGGCATGTGAGATGGCTATGACAGGTGCCTTTTAGGAGATGCGGCTGATAAGATAGACTGCTAGGATTCAGCTTGGGCCAGGGCACTCTGGCCCAGTTAGCTATCTGGCATCAACAGTTGACAGGCTGGCAGGGCAGCAGCTGTCCTGTCATCATTAGAGGAGACAGTGCATGCCTCTGTCATGGAACCACTGCCATTCTCAGGAGTCTCAGCACCCCTTTTACTCTGCACAAGAACAGAATGCAGATTACTGGCTGGCTCTCAATGCCCCTGTTCAAGCTTTCCTTCATGTTTTATAGGCCAAAGCCAAGATAGCTGTCTGAATTTCTATTGAAATGGTCACCAGATTCTCCATCACTCTGGGGCCTTCTGCAGTGCCGTTGGAGCTGACTTCATGGTTAACTGCATAATTTCAATATCATGTACAGAGGCAGTACACAAGTTGGAGTTGGACTTCTCCAAGCTCTCCCAACAGCTGTGCATGCTGGAGTGCAGCCAAGTGCACTTATAAAGACCTTGTGGTTTGCCTTCTTCTGCATGGTAGGTCAACAGTGTCTTCATAGAATCACAGAAAGTTTATGGCACAGAAGGAGTCCACTTGGCCCATCATGTCTGTGTCAGCTGAAAAAATGAGCCACCGGCCTAATCCCACTTTTGGTCCATAGCCCTGCAGGTTACGGCATTTCAGGTGTACATCCAGGCACATTTTAAATGAAAATGAGGTTTTCTGCCTCTACCACCTTTTCAGGCAGTGAGTTCCCGACCCCTACCACCCTCTGCGTGAAAAAATATTTCCTCATCTCCCATCTAATCCTTCATCTGTACCTTTTGTACCTGTATTAGGATGCAAGGTAACCCTCCAGCGATCATGATGATGTTGAGGAGGAGGAGATTGTGGATATAGCCACACAGAAGTCCACAGAGCAAGATTATCCCACATGCTTCCATGTCCCAACTCTTCAATGTTACTCCCTGCGTCACTTGCTTTCTTACTTCCATGCACCAGTATAGAAACTTTCATCTGTTGGAATTAGTTAGTGCAAGTGAGGATCTGCCACGCAGTGATTCACAGAACATAAAAGAGCCAGGGGAAGGGGAGTGAGTGAATCATGGAATCTAATTCTATGAGTCCTCATCTGAAAAGAAGGATGGTTCTGAAACAACAGGTGTACGGGCAGATATATGTCAGTCTTTCAGAATGTGCAACAGCATGATGCCAGTTACAGGAATTACAACACCTTCATTACAGTAACAACAAAGAGGCAGGAACCAAGGAAGCACGTATCAGCTGCATTGGGATATACAATAATCCCCTACCATGGAAGTAGCAGGGTCGAGTTAGTGATTCCATCTCAATGAAAGTGAAAGTTGTTGCCCTTATTCCAGTAGAAGATGGATTAGACAGCATCATGCATATTTACTTTCAGACTTGCACGATCACATAGGACAAAAGAGGCGTGATGTGAAGTGACATGACATAGAATTAGTTGTGGTTTGAAGGATTTGTAATTTGTTTGAAAATGGAGGGGAAGGAGGTGAGGGGAAAAGTTATGGCAATGCTAAACAGTTGAGAACACATTGTTCATAAATTTAGTTCAATTTCTCATTCAAAAGAGATGTCTTCTGCATGATGGACAAGATTATCAGACTCGTTCAGATTACCTGTTCATTATCACGTTGCTGTTTGTGGAACCTTGCTGTGCTCAAATTGCCTGTTGTGTTTTCCTGCATTACAACAAAGTCTACATTTCAAAAGTACTTAACAGTCTGTAAAATGACGCGGGACATCCATAGGTCATGAAAGTCGCTATAGAGGTGCAAGACTTCCTTTCTATTGAGTAGATGATTAGAATTCTGCATTCACAATTCAGCTATGTGGGTGAACTGTGTTGGTAAGGAAGTTGGGGGTGTTGGGGGGGTGTGGTGGTGGTGGGAGGAGACGGTATGCTACAATGTCGTTCGGTCAGGATTTTATGAAATGTGTCCTCCAAAGAGGCATCCAGAGGAGGAAAACAAACAAAGGTAGCTGAATGGTCAAACAGGCAATAAACTACTGCAAGGAAAGGATTCAGAGAACAACATTTGGATAACTGAAAGAGAATTCAGGTTTCATTTTTTAAAAAATTCATTTACGGGATGTGGGCGTCACTGGCTAGGCCAGCATTTATTGCCCATCACTAATTGCCCTTGAGAAGGTGGTGGTGAGCTGCCTCCTTGAACCGCTGAAGTCCACATGGTGTAGGTGCAGCCACAGTGCTATTAGGGAGGAAGCTCCAGGATTTTGACACAGCGACAGTGAAGGAACGGCAATACATTTCCAAGTCAGGATGGTGAGTAGTTTGGAGAGGAACTTCCAGGTGGTGGCATTCCCATCTATCTGCTGCCCTTGTACTTGGTGAGTTTCTGCCATGCATCTTGTAGATGGTGCACACTGCTGTCACTGTTCATCGGTGGTGGAGGGAGTGAATGTTGTGGAAGGGGTGCCAATCAAGTGGGCTGCTTTGTCCTGGATGGTGTCAAGCTTCTTGAGTGTTGTTGGAACTGCACTTATCCAGGCAAGTGGAGAGTATTCCATCACACTCCTGACTTGTGCCTTGTAGATGGTGGACAGGCTTTGGGGAGTCACGAGGTGAGTTACTCGCCACAGGATTCCTAGTCTCTGACCTGCTCTTGTAGCCACAGTATTTATATGGCTGGCCCAGTTCTGCTTCTGGTCAATGGTAACCCCCACGATGTTAATAGTGGGGGATTCAGTGATGGCAATGCTGTTTAATGTCAAGGGGCAATGGTTACATTCTCTCTTGTTGGAGATAGTCATTGCCTGGCACTTGTGTGGCGTGAACGTTACTTGCCACTTGTCTAATAATGTCATTCTGAAGCTAACAACTATAGTAAAACTATGCCAAGTAACATTCTTTGCCAAGTCATAAAACTAAATGATTAAATTCTGTGTGAAACTATCATAAACCAGGATATGTAACACATTTTATCTCTCGTCCTCAGCACAATCTCTTCTGGCATCAGTGCTATGGCTGCAGTCCTTGTGGAAGATTTTATAAAACCAATCTGGAAACCTTGGGAACAGCTTTCTAATGGAAAGAAGACTCTGGTCTCAAAGCTCATAGGTTGTCTTTCGACTAGTAAACCTTTTCAGTTCTTTTTTCACACTTAAATAATAGTTCAAATTTTGTTTGTACAGCCACAGATGTAGTTTTACATTAAGAAATTAAATTAAATCGATAGCAAGAAATGACATAGGGTCAGATGATGTAGAATCTGTGTGGGTAGAGTTGAGGAACCGCAAAGGTAAAAAACCATAATGGGAGTTATGTACAGGCCTCCGAACAGTAGTCAGGATGTGGGGCACAAGATACACCAGGAGATAGAAAAGGCGTGTAAGAAAGGCAAGGTTACAGTGATCATGGGGGATTTCAATATGCAGGTAGACTGGGAGAATCAGGTTGGTAGTGGATCCCAAGAAAAGGAATTTGTAGAATGTCTACGAGATGGCTTTTTGGAGCAGCTCGTGGTGGAGCCCACTAGGGAACAGGCAATTCTAGATTTAGTGATGTGTAATAAGGCAGATTTGATAAGGGAGCTTAAGGTGAAGGAACCCTTAGGAGGAAGTGACCATAATATGATAGAATTTACCCTGCAATTTGAGAGGAAAAAGCTGGAATCAGATGTGACGGTATTACAGTTGAATAAAAGCAACTACAGAGGCATGAGGGAGGAGCTGGCCAGAATTGACTGGGAGATGAGCCTAGCAGGAAAGACAGTGGAACAGCAATGGCAGGAGTTTCTGGGAGTAATTTGGGAGACACAGCAAAAATTCATCCCTAGGAAGAAGAAGCATACTATAGGGAGGACGAGGCAACCATGGCTGACAAGGGAAGTCAGGAACAGCATAAAAGCTAAAGAGAAAGCATACAATGCGGCGAAGAGCAGTGGGAAACCAGGGGATTGGGAAGCCTACAAAGACCAACAGAGGACAGCTAAAAAAGAAATAAAGAGGGAGAAGATTAAATATAAACTAGACAGTAATATAAAAGAAGATTGCAAGAGTTTTTTTAGATATATAAAGGGTAAGAGAGAGGCAAAAGTGGACATTGGGCCACTGGAAAATGATGCTGGAGAAGTAGTAGTGGGGAACAAAGAAATGGCGGAGGAACTGAATAGGTACTTTGCATCAGTCTTCACGGTGGAAGACACGAGTAACATCCCCAAAGTTCAAGAGAGTCGGGGGGCAGAGGTGAGTATGGTGGCCATTACCAAGGAGAAGGTGCTAGGAAAACTGAAAGGTCTGAAGGTGGATAAATCACCTGGACCAGATGGATTACACCCCAGAGTTCTGAAGGAGATAGCTGAAGAGATAGTGGAGGCGTTAGTGGTGATCTTTCAGGAATCACTGGAGTCAGGGAGGGTCCCAGAGGACTGGAAAATCGCTAATGCAACCTTCCTGTTTAAGAAGGGAGTGAGGCAAAAGACGGGAAATTACAGGCCAATTATCCTGACCTCGGTCGTTGGTAAGATTTTAGAGTCCATTATTGAGGATGAGATTTCAGAATACTTGGAAGTGCATGATAAAATAGGGCAAAGTCAGCATGGTTTCATCAAGGGGGGGTCATGCCTGACAAATCTGTTAGAATTCTTTGAGGAGGTAACGAGTAGGTTAGACAAAGGAGAGCCAATGGATGTTATCTACTTGGACTTCCAGAAGGCCTTTGACAAGGTGCCGCACAGGAGGCTGCTCAGTAAGATAAGAGCCCATGGAGTTAGAGGCAAGGTACTAGCATGGATAGAAGATTGGCTGTCTGGCAGGAGGCAGAGAGTGGGGATAAGGGTGTCCTTCTCAGGATGGCGGCCGGTGACTAGTGGAGTTCCGCAGGGGTCAGTGTTGGGACCACAACTTTTCACTTTATACATTAATGATCTAGATGAAGGAACTGAGGGCATCCTGGCTAAGTTTGCAGATGATGCAAAGATAGGTGGAGGGACAGGTAGTATTGAGGAGGCGGGGAGGCTGCAGAAGGATTTGGACAGGTTAGGAGAATGGGCAAAGAAGTGGCAGATGGAATACAACATGGGGAAGTGTGAGGTCATGCACTTTGGTAGGAAGAATAGAGGCATAGACTATTTTCTAAATGGGGAGAGAATTCAGAAATCTGGAGTGCAAAGGGACTTGGGAGCCCTAGTCCAGGATTCTCTTAAGGTTAACTTGCAGGTTGAGTCGGTAGTTAGGAAGGCAAATGCAATGTTGGCATTTATTTCGAGAGGACTAGACTATAAAAGCAGGGATGTGCTGCTGAGGCTCTATAAGGCTCTGGTCAGACCATATTTAGAATATTGTGAGCAATTTTGGACCCCATATCTCAGGAAGGATGTGCTGGCCCTGGAAAGGGTCCAGAGGAGGTTCACGAGAACGACCCCAGGAATGAAAGGCTTAACAAAAGAGGAACGTTTGAGGACTTTGGGTCTATACTCGATGGAGTTTAGAAGGATGAGGAGGGATCTGATTGAAACTTACAGAATACTGAAAGGCCTGGATAGAGTGGACGTGGAGAAGATGTTTCCATTAGTAGGAGAGACTAGGACCCGAGGGCACAGCCTCAGAGTAAAGGGAAGACCTTTTAGAACAGAGATGAGGAGAAACTTCTTTAGTCAGAGAGAGAATCTATGGAATTCATTGCCACAGAAGGCTGTGGAGGCCAGGTCATTGAGTGTATTTAAGACCGAGATAGATAGGTTCCTGATTGGTAAGGGGATCAAAGGTTACGGGGAGAAGGCGGGAGAATGGGGTTGAGAAACTTATCAGCCATGATTGAATGGCGGAGCAGACTCAATGGGCCGAATGGCCTAATTTCTGCTCCTATGTCTTATGGTCTTATTTTATGGAAAAGTCTGAAGACTTTGTGAGAATCCTGCAGAGGATCTTATGTTAACATAAAAAGGGAAAGCAGCGAATTCTGGAAATTTGAAATAAAACAATAAATGCTGAAAATACATATCAGGTCAGTCAGCAGCAGTAAATAAAAAGGACAGGTTATGATGTTTTGGCTGTGTACCCTTCATCAGATAGCAAGAATGAAAGATGAATAGATATTTTAATAAGGTCAAAAAATAAACAGATAAAGAAGGTGAGGAGGTTGAAAAAACAAGTGAGGATTTTAGACCAAAGACTTTCCAACACAATTGTGTGAAGCATTATTTTATTACAAACTTATGTAAAATTTTTATATAGGCAGTTTGCATTCTAAATTTGTACATATTAATTTATAATGGATATACAAAAGTAACAACACAATGTGAAACTTTAAACTGTGGGCTCAATTATGTTTGTTCATTTTGGTTTATTTTATCCTGTCTTCTAACCCTGATTTACCTAAAGGTTAAAGTTGCTTTTAGAAACATAGAAACTAGCAGCAGGAGTAGGTCATTCGGCCCTTCAAGCCTGCTCCGCCATTCATTATGATCATGGCTGATCATCCAACTCAATAGCCTGCTCCGCTTTCTCCCCATACTCTTTGATCCCTTTCGCCCCAAAAGCTATATCTAACTCCTTCTTGAAAACATACAATGTTTTGGTCGCAACTACTTTCTGTGGTAAGGAATTCCACAGGCTCACCACTCTCTGGGTGAAGAAATTTCTCCTCATCTCAGTCCTAAATGGTCTACCCCATATCCTCAGACTGTGACCCCTGGTTCTGGACTCCCCCACCATCGGGAACATCCTTCCTGCATCTACCCTGTCTAGTCCTGTTAGAATTTTATAGGTTTCTATGAGATCCCTCCCTCATTCTTCTGAACTCCAGCGAATATAATCCTAATCGACTCAATCTCTCCTCATATGTCAGTCTCAGGAATCAGTCAGGTAAACCTTCACTTCACTCCCTCTATAGCAAGTACATCCTTCCTCAGACAAGGAGACCAAAACTGCACACAATGTTCCAGGTGTGGTCTCACCAAGGCCCTGTACAATTGCAGCAAGATATCCCTGTTCCTGTACTCGAATCCTCTGGCTATGAACAGGAACTCCTTCTCTAATGTTCTGGGCAGATATGATTGGCCTCCAATACCCATAATCATCATCTTTTGTACTGTGCACAATTTGGTCCACTAACAGAAGGAACACTGCAGGTAGTGCAACAAAGATTGTTTCCCGGGATGAGAGCATTGTGCTATGAAGAGAGATTGTATAGACTATATTCCCTAGAGTTTAGAAGAATGAGAGGTGATCTCATTGAAACATATAAAATTCTTAATAGCTTTGACAAATTTGATGCTGGAAAGATGGCTTTGGAGTCGAGAACTAAGGGTCATGGTCTCAGAATTTAGGATTGAGATGAGGAGAAATTTCTTCACGCAAACAGCTGTGAACCTTTGGATTTCTCTGCCACAGAGAGCTGTGAAAATCCCATCATTGAGTGTATTTAAGTCAGAGAGTAACAGATTTTTAGATACTAAGGGCATCTGGGGATAATAAGGGATGGTGTAGCGGAAGTAGAAGATCAGCCATAATCTTATTGAATGGTGGAGCAGGCTCAAGGGGTTGAATGATCTCCTCCTTTTCCTATTTCTTATGTTCTTTAAAATACTTTAAAATAAATGTTTTATACATGCAATTTGAAAAAGTAATACATTGCTTGGATTAATCTATTGTTCTCTGATCAAATGTAGTGATGATACTTGGACTTACTACAATAGGCATGGCTGTGTTAGCCTCTCTCTTACAAGGAAATATAATTCAGGTAAATATGATTGATGGGTATTTCAAATAATGTTTGTAGAGTTATGAACGTGAATTTTAGCAATGAAAATATGTTTTGTTTCACTTCCTATGAATGTAGCAAGTGTGACACTGAATGTAAAAGTATACTTTCTTTTGCCTTTCTCCTCAGGCTTCAATCAGTGTTTCAGGAATAATTCAAGGACCAATACTGGGCGTATTCACTTTAGCAGCATTGTTTCCAAAGAGCAACGGCAAGGTATGATCACATATTGAGAAAATCAGGTAGCTGCCAGCTTTAAATGCATAGCGTTTCATTATTGAAAACACGTTAGAAAGCTTGGCAGTAGGGTTACATAGACTGGTTACGGGTGCCAATTATTGTCAACATTCTTTTTAACCCTTCATCAGGACTAGGAAATCCATGGGCTGTCTAGGCCAGGTGAATTTATAAGTTTTGGTACATGGGATATGATTCAGAAATATTAACTAATATTACAGTAATCAGGGCACTCTGAAGTAGTTCTATTATTCTAATGTCAATAGTAAGCAAAGAAGACGTGTAGATAGGCCTAACGTTCAAGAGTGCAAATCTGCAGACAGTAACTTGATTTCAAGTGGAACCTGGTTTTGTTTGAATTCTACCCGGTATAAAATGCACTGCTGGAGTGGGCAGGGTAGAGGATGACTCTTCTTCCCACTCCCCACAACCCACATAAAAATGATATGTCCAGGGATGTTCCCAGGCTGCCTCAGGAATTCTGTCCAGCATGGCCTTACTAGGCCTTAGTGGAATTTTCAGAATTAAAGGCTGGTGTGGGATCAATGGTCACCCAGGAAAGATTCTAGACCATGCCCAAACTAAGGTAATCAACCAAGGCCGGGACAATTACCTTAATTTGTATGCCTAAATGCAGCCTTAGGAGTGGAAGAACTTTAACCTCATTTTATTTTCAACTGGGAAAGTGGATCAGGATTGGTGTTGTGGATGTGGCCTAATAGTTACAGGCTACTATCCCAAATAATCCCCTCTCTTCAATTTGAGACACAACAAATATTGGCACAATTACAACCCAGTGTGTCCCACTTCCACTGGTAGAGCAGAGTCACTGAATTTCAGCCTCTGATGGTTAAAAGACAACTTTAAAGGCCTATTCTAGACCATTACTTCAAAGTAACACTATATCATGGGTGCCTTGGATCTAAGTGCATTGTTTATTTTCAAAGGCCTTCTCATCTACTAACATGGTTTGTTGAGTTTGCATCACAGTGTGGATCAAGCGACCTGTGTTTCATTTTGGTGGAAAAGAGCTATTTACCAAACAGATTTATTAGAGATCATCACTTCCAAAGAAATGCCAGCAAGAATTCAAGATCATGCCTGATCTTAAATTAAATCATTTTATTTTCATGATCCGCCAAAAAATTCTCACAGCAAATGTGCAAATGACCCGGTGTAGATTGCTAAAATCATATAACGCAGAAATTCTTGGACTGGAGCGGGCATAAATCTCATTTCCATCTGTGGTAGTTTCAACTATATGACAACACGCAGACCTGCAGGATACATCCCATTTAGATTGGACTTTAAATTTAGGTCGGGAGAAGTCTGTATGCAAATCTTTTGTCTGTGAAGGGGCCATGTTGGGAGGAATTCTCAATATTTTGTTGGAAAGTTCTTGTCTTTACATCCTTGCAAGGCATCATTGGAACACACACCAGTTGAATCATAGAAAGTTTGGTCCATCGTGCCTGCACCAGCCAAAAATTGAGCCACCCAGTCTAATCCCACTTTACAGTATTTGGCCCATAGCCCTGCAGGCTATGACACTTGAGGTGCATATCCAGACACCTTGTGAGTCCTGGTGTGAGTTCATTTGAAGCCTTTTTCAGCATTAAACATTTATTTGAATAAGTCATTTGTACTGGAAGGATTTTTAATCTATCCTTTCATGGGGCATGGGTGTTTGGCTAAGCCAGCATTTATTGCCCAACCCTAATTGACCTTGAGAAGGTAGTGGTGAGCCACCTTCTTGAACATCTGCAGTCCACGTGATGTAGATACACCCACAGTGTTGTTAGGAAGGGGGTTCCAGGATTTTAATCCAGCAACAGTGAAGGAATGGTGATATAGTTCCAAGCCAGGATGGTGTGTGTCTTGGAGGGGAATTTGCAGGTGGTGGTGTTCCCATGTATATGCTGCCCTTGTCTTTCCAGGCAGTAGAGGTTCTGTGTCTGGAAGATGCTGTCTAAGAGGGCTTGGTGAATTTCTGCAGTGGAATTTGTAGATCTGCTGCCACTGTACGTTGGTGGTGGAGGGAAGGGAATGAATGTTTATGTTGGTGGATTGGGTGCCAAGCAATCAGGCTGCTTTGTCCTGGATGTTGTCAAGCTTCTTGAGTGCTGTTGAACCTGCACTCATCCAGGCAAGTGGAGGGTATTCCATCACACTCCTGACTTGAGCCTTCTGGATGGTGGGCAGGCTTTGGGGCGTTAGGAGGTGAGTTACTCTCTGCAGAATTTCCAGCATCTGACCTGCTCTTGCAGCCACAGTATCTATATGGCTGGTCCAGTTCAGTTTCTGGTCAATGGTAATCCCCAGGAATGTTGATAGAGGAGGCTTCAGTGATAGTAATGCCATTGAATGTCAAGGGGAGATGGTTAGATTCTCTCTCGTTGGAGATAGTCATTGCTTGGCACTTGTGTGGCGCAAATGTTAGTTGCCACTGATCAGCCCAAGCCTGAATGTTGTCCAGGTCTTGCTGTGTACGGACAAAGGCTGCTTCAGTATCTGAGGAGTCGCGAATGGTGCCAATCACCAGTGAACATCCCCACTTCTGACCTGGAGGGAAGGTCATTGATGAAGCAGCTGAAGATGGTTGGACCTAGGATGCTACCCTGAGGAACTCCTGCAGCGATGTCCTGGGACTAAGATGATTGACATCCAACAACCATCTTCCTTCATGCTAGGTACGACTCAGACCAGTGGAAAATTTTCCCCCTTTTTCCCATTGACTCCCGTTTTTCAAGTGCTGCCTTGATGTCAAAGGTAGTCATCTCACCTCACCTCTTGAGTTCAGCTCTTTTGTCCATGTTTGGACCAAGGCTATAATGAGATCAGGAGCTGAGTGGTCCTGGTGGAACCCAAACCGAGCATCACTGAGCAGATTATTGCTGAATAAGTGTCACTTGATAGCATCATTGACAATCCTTTCCATCACTTTGCTGATGATCGAGAGAACATAAAAAATAGGAGCAGGAGTTGACCATAATGCTACTCGAGCTTGCTGCACCTTTCAACACAATCATGTCTGATCGTGTGTCTCAACTCCACTTTCCCACCTGCTCCCATATCCCTTGATTTCCTGAAACACCAAAAATCTATCTATCTTAGCCTTGAATATACTCAATGATGCAGCATTCGCAGCCCTCTAGGGTAGAGAATTGCAAAGATTTCCAACTCTGAGTGAATAAATCAATCCCCATCTCAGTACTAAATAATAGACTCATTATCCTGAGACTATGAATGTTTTGTTATGGATTCTCCATCCAGGGAAAACAACCTCTCAGTTTCTACGCTGGAAAGCCCTTCAAAACCTTGTATGTTTCAATGAGATCACCTCTCATTCTCCAAAACTCTAGAGAGTTTAGTTCCAATTTACTCAACCTCTCATAAGACAATCCTGTCATCCCAGGGACCAATTGAGCGAACCTTTGCTGTTCCAACTTCGAGGCAAGTATATTCATATGGAGACCAAAACTGCACATTGTATTTCAGCTGTGGTCTTACCAAAGCCCTAAACATCTGTTGCAAAACTTCCTTAACCTTTTACTCTAATCCCTTTGCAACATAAAGAGCGGGAGCGAGGAAGACCCAAAGATAGACAGCAGCACCTAAAAGAGCAGGAGAGAGGAAGACCCGGATACAGACAGCAGCACCTAAATGAATGGGAGTGAGGAGGACCTGGAGACAGACTGCAGCAAATAAAAGAGCTTCTCGGCCTTTTGGCTAAGATCAAGTGTTGCAGGAGCGACACCATGGTCCTGCCATGGCAAGGTCGGGATGGAAGGGCGAAAACCAATCGCAATCCGAATTCATACCGTGGGTTACCTATCACCGTCCGAGTCACGGTGAACCACAGCGACGAAGGAGGATCACCTATGGATCGGGGCTTCTTCACCAGGAGGATCCTGTTGAAGGCGTGCGGCTTCCAAGCTACGGAGATCTTCACCCTGCACGACTCCCGAAAAGGTGGTTATTTCGACGTGACGTTCAAGCAAGTGGCAGACTGCGTCCGGCTCCTGAGGGTGTTCGAGGAGAAGAGAGACCTGCCGGAGATGAAGATCCTGACGGCGGAGCCGCACTTTTCTCTGCCGTTGCAACGGGAACGTGAGGTGATGGTGCATGTGTACAACCCCTTCGTCCCTGTCGCCGACGTGGTCACCTTCCTCACCAGGTACTTCGATAAGGTGGGGAGCGGCACTGAGATTCGAGACGACTTGGGGATCTGGACAGGCAAACGCCTGTTTAAGGTCACGCTAAAGACCGATGGTAAGGGAGCCATTTTCCACCCTCCTTCCAGTTTCGCAATCGGGGGAAACCGTGGCTACCTGGTCTACGCTGGGCAACCCAAGCATTGCCGCTCATGCGGCAAGGCTGGTCATGTGGCGGCCAACTGCAGCGCCTCCCTCTGCAAGATCTGCAAACAGGAAGGGCACCAGACAAAAGACTGCAAACAGGCCAAGTGCTGCAACCTGTGTGGCGAGGCAAGTCACCTCTACAGGACCTGCCCCAAACGCTGCCGTACTTACGCACAGGCAGCCAAAGCCGACCACGGGGAAGCAGAAGAAATGTTCCGTGTCACTCCAACCACCAAGGCCCCCAGGGAGCTCAACGGGACAAAGGAGGACACAGAGAGAGACAAGGTGGAGAAAGAGATTGAGGCAACAGAGAGCCAATCAACAGCACTACCCCCTGAACCTTCCAGTCCTCAGGACAGCGAATCAATGGAGGAGGAGGCAGCAGTGGAAAAGCAGCAGGGGGAGTGGCGGACGGTGAAGAACAAGAAAAGTAAGAGGGAGCGAAGAAGAAGCAAAGGCGTTTCCCAGAGAAGCGGCAAGAGGCGTCTCCCATCCGACACGGATGACAAGGGCAGCAGCTCTTCGGATGAGGAAGTGCCAGAGCGGCACCGACAGAAGAGGCGGCAAAGCTCCAGGGCGTTGGAGGACGAGACACCCGAGCTCCAGAAAATTGGAGACAACAAGGAGACCAACGCACCCCAACTTTGCCTGCAACCTGAGGAGGCCAGTGCACCACAGCCCCTGGAATCTGGGAGCAGTGAGGCAATCATCGCACCCCAGCTCCAGGAAGCCGGGAACAGCAACCCCCCAGAGGGGGTGAGTTTTGGAGAAGCTTCTCCAGCAAAGGTCATCTCAAAATCCGCTCACTACGTGAACCTCCAGATGCCACTGGAGCAGAACACGGCCAAGGAGATCTACCTCAGCCCATCCAAAGTGAAGGAATTTGAGCTCACTACGGGTATGAAGGAGCAGACTAAAGGTCTGGGACTCTCAGAGACAGTGGGTTTGGTAGGAGAATAAATGCTTTAATATGGGTTTAAAGATTGTATCCATAAATGTGCGTAGCATTAAATCTACTACGCGATGTGTTGCGACCTTGGACTACCTAGCCAAGGTCAAAGCTGACCTGTTGTTTCTGCAGGAGTGTGCGATACCGCACCTCAGCTCCTACAGGCAATGGTCACGATGGTGGTCCCACGGGCCATCGATCTGGTCGGGCGGAAACGACTCTCGTTCCTCCGGCCTGGGTATTCTGCTGCGGGGAGGCAACTTCACCGTCTCCGAGGTCAAGGAGGTGGTGGGCGGGCGACTCCTCGTAGCAGACGTAATGTACAAGAACGCTCCACTCCGGTTAATTAACGTGTACGGCCCGGCACAAGGGGCTGAGCGGCTGGAGGTTTTTCAGCAGCGCCCACTGCTGCTGGCGACCTCCAGGCCGGTCATTCTGGGCGGGGACTTCAACTGCATCATCGATGCGGCTGGACGATCCGGCAGGGCCGGAAGCAGATTGGACGCTACGTCCAGATCCCTGATGGAAACAGTTAAGGATGCCAAGCTGCACGACGTCTTCAGCAACCCTGCAGACGGAGCGCAGCGTAGATACACCTGGTCGCGGCCAGACGGGTCCATTCGTTCCAGGATAGACTTCCTGTTTGTGTCCCGTGCATTCACAGTCAGATCCACCGACGTCAAGCCGGTGTTCTTCTCTGACCACTGCCTCCTACTGGCGGACTGCCACTTGGAGGAAGACCTGAGGGTGGGCAGGGGGGCATGGAAGCTAAATGTGCAACTGCTGACCCCAGAGAACATTGAGGAGCTCAAGAGGGATTACAAAGGTTGGAGAACCGTGAAACCCCTCTTTGAGTCCCTGACACACTGGTGGGAAGTGACCAAGGGAAGCATCAAGAGGTTTTTCATCCGCAAAGGCACCCAGAAAGCTAGAAAGGAACAGAGGGAAATGTCCCGACTCCAGGAAAAGATGCAGAATCTGCTCCGGCTGCGGTCGATGGGGGTCGATGTCAAGGAGGAGCTCCAAGAGGTGAAGGGCCAGCAAGCCTCGCACTTTGCCTCGGAGGCCTCCAAGATCATCTTCCGTTCCAGAGCCCGCTCCGTGGAGCAGGATGAGACGTGCTCACGTTTCTTCTTCCAAAAGGTACACAGAGAGCGCTCTGTGATCAGCAGCCTGAAGGAAGAAGACGGCTCAGTAAAGTCATCACGGTCCGACATTCTGAGGATCAGCAAATCCTTTTATGCCGGACTGTATGACGTGAAGCCCACGGACAGCACGGCCTCCCAGTCCTTCCTGTCCTCTATCACGGAGGTCCTAGACCACAGTACGCGGGAGAGCCTAGACAAACCGCTATCTCCTGACGAACTGACTAAGGCCCTCGAGTCCTTCGAGAAGAGTAAAACCCCCGGAAGCGACGGCCTGCCGGCGGAGTTGTATTCGGCTCTGTGGGACTTGATCGGCCCAGACCTGCTAGAAGTGTACGAGAGTATGCTCCTGGCCGGCAGCATGTCAGATTCCATGAGGAAAGGCATCATCACCCTCATCTACAAGCACAAGGGGGAAAGGGAGGAAATTAGAAATTGGCGACCCATTTCACTGTTGAATATGGACTATAAGATTCTGTCCAAGGTCATCGCCAACCGGGTCAAATCCGCTCTGGAATTGGTGATTCACCCTGACCAGACCTGCTCTGTGCCAGGCAGGAAGATCTCTGACAGCCTGGCGCTGCTCAGGGATACGATTGCCTATGTACAGGACAGGGGTGTGGATACCTGCCTCATCAGCTTGGATCAGGAGAAGGCCTTTGACAGAATATCGCACACCTACATGGGGGATGTGCTCTCCAAAATGGGCTTTGGGGAGGGAATTCGAAATTGGATCCAACTGCTCTACACTAACATCAGTAGCGCAGTCTCAATCAATGGGTGGGAAACAGATAGCTTTCCGATTAAATCTGGAGTCAGGCAGGGCTGCCCTCTCTCGCCTGTCCTTTTTGTGTGCTGCATAGAACCCTTTGCCGAGTCCATCAGGAAGGATCCGGGCATAAGAGGAGTGACGATCCCAGGCAGTGGAGGCACTCAGGTAAAAGCCTCCCTGTACATGGACGACGTCGCCGTCTTCTGCTCGGATCCGCTGTCGGTGCGCAGACTGATGCACGTCTGCGACCAGTTCGAACTGGCCTCGGGAGCCAAGGTAAATCGTGGGAAGAGCGAGGCCATGTTCTTTGGGAACTGGGCTGACCGATCCTTTGTCCCCTTCACTGTCAGGGCTGACGGCCTGAAGGTGCTGGGGATATGGTTCGGAGGGACCGGGGCATGCGTCAGAAACTGGAAGGAGCGAGTGGCTATGGTGAAAAGGAAACTGGGCATGTGGGAGCGACGCTCCCTCTCCATTGCGGGTAAGAACCTGGTCATCAGGTGTGAGGTACTCTCGCTGTTGCTGTACGTGGCGCAGGTCTGGCCCATTCCACACTCCTGCGCGATGGCGATCACTCGAGCCATCTTCCGCTTTATCTGGAGGTCGAAAATGGATCGTGTCTGCAGGGACGCGATGTACAAGCCTCTAGATAAAGGGGGAAAAAACGTGCCCAACATCGCCCTCATACTGATGGCCACCTTTGTGTGCGGCTGCATCAAGCGGTGCGTAGACCCTCAGTACGCAAACACCAAGTGTCACTACGTGCTGAGGTTCTACCTGTCCCCGGTGTTGCGAAGGATGGGTCTGGCCACGCTGCCGCGGAACGCTCCAAGTAGTTGGACCGTGCCGTACCACCTGTCCCGGGTGGAAAAATTTATGCAGAAAAACACCTTTGACCACAAGTCCATCAGGCAGTGGTCAGCACGTAACGTCCTAGAGGCCCTGAGGGATAAGGAGAGGGTGGACCCTGTGGGATGGTTCCCCGAGCAGACTGTCAAAGTCATTTGGCAGAATGCCTCATCGCCAGAACTTTCCAACAAGCACCAAGACGTAGCTTGGCTGGTGGTGAGAAAGGCCCTCCCCGTCAGATCCTTCCTACACGCCAGGAGTCTCACCCCCTCTGCACGATGCCCTCGAGGTGGCTGTGGTGGGGAAGAGACCGTTGTTCACCTCCTTGTGGATTGTGCCTTTGCAAAGAAAGTCTGGAGAGAGATGCAGTGGTTGCTGTCGAGGTTCATCCCGAGCAGTTCTGTGACACAGGACTCTGTGCTCTACGGGCTGTTCCCAGGGACACACACCGAGACAAACATCAACTGCAGCTGGAGGATCATCAACTCGGTGAAAGACGCGCTTTGGTCTGCCCGAAACTTGTTGGTCTTCCAGCACAAAGAGTTGTCCCCGACCGATTGTTGCGGACTGGCACAATCCAAAGTCCAGGACTACGTGCTGAGGGACGCACTAAAGCTTGGGGCAGCTGCCGCAAAGGCGCAATGGGGAAGGGTCGCTGTCTAAGACCTTTCTACCACAGCGCACCGAGAGACTGGGAACTGTTTAGAGCCCCTCGGGCTGTACAGATCAAAATGAAAGGCTGTAAATGACTGTAATATTGTTTGTACTGATGCACCTGGTGATACATTTTGTAAAAGTTTAACCTGGATTGTACCCTTGTAATGTTGTTTTTGAAATGGTTTTGAATGTGATTGAAGATTTTTATGAATAAAGTATATTTTTACAAAAAAAAATAAAAGAGCTTCTCGGCCTTTTGGCTAAGATCAAGTGTAGTGTTGCAGGGGCGACACCATGGTCCTGCCAAGGCAAGGTCGGGATGGAAGGGCGATAACCAATCGCAATCCGAATCTATACCGTGGGTTACCTATCACCGTCCGAGTCACGGTGAACCACAGCGACGAAGGAGGATCACCTATGGATCGGGGCTTCTTCACCAGGAGGATCCTGTTGAAGGCGTGCGGCTTCCAAGCTACGGAGATCTTCACCCTGCACGACTCCCGCAAAGGTGGTTATTTTGACGTGACGTTCAAGCGAGTGGCAGACTGCGTCCGGCTCCTGAGGGTGTTCGAGGAGAAGAGAGACCTGCCGGAGATGAAGATCCTGACGGCGGAGCCGCACTTTTCTCTGCCGTTGCAACGGGAACGTGAGGTGATGGTGCATGTGTACAACCCCTTCGTCCCTGTCGCCGACGTGGTCACCTTCCTCACCAGGTACTTCGATAAGGTGGGGAGCGGCACTGAGATTCGAGACGACTTGGGGATCTGGACAGGCAAACGCCTGTTTAAGGTCACGCTAAAGACCGATGGTAAGGGAGCCATTTTCCACCCTCCTTCCAGTTTCGCTATCGGGGGAAACCGTGGCTACCTGGTCTACGCTGGGCAACCCAAGCATTGTCGCTCATGCGGCAAGGCTGGTCATGTGGCGGCCAACTGCAGCGCCTCCCTCTGCAAGATCTGCAAACAGGAAGGGCACCAGACAAAAGACTGCAAACAGGCCAAGTGCTGCAACCTGTGTGGCGAGGCAAGTCACCTCTACAGGACCTGCCCCAAACGCTGCCGTACTTACGCACAGGCAGCCAAAGCCGACCAGGGGGAAGCAGAAGAAATGTTCCGTGTCACTCCAACCACCAAGGCCCCCAGGGAGCTCAACGGGACAAAGGAGGACACAGAGAGAGACAAGGTGGAGAAAGAGATTGAGGCAACAGAGAGCCAATCAACAGCACTACCCCCTGAACCTTCCAGTCCTCAGGACAGCGAATCAATGGAGGAGGAGGCAGCAGTGGAAAAGCAGCAGGGGGAGTGGCGGACGGTGAAGAACAAGAAAAGTAAGAGGGAGCGAAGAAGAAGCAAAGGCGTTTCCCAGAGAAGCGGCAAGAGGCGTCTCCCATCCGACACGGATGACAAGGGCAGCAGCTCTTCGGATGAGGAAGTGCCAGAGCGGCACCGACAGAAGAGGCGGCAAAGCTCCAGGGCGTTGGAGGACGAGACACCCGAGCTCCAGAAAATTGGAGACAACAAGGAGCCCAGCGCACCCCAACTTTGCCTGCAACCTGAGGAGGCCAGTGCACCACAGCCCCTGGAATCTGGGAGCAGTGAGGCAATCATCGCACCCCAGCTCCAGGAAGCCGGGAACAGCAACCCCCCAGAGGGGGTGAGTTTTGGAGAAGCTTCTCCAGCAAAGGTCATCTCAAAACCCGCTCTCTACGTGAACCTCCAGATGCCACTGGAGCAGAACACGGCCAAGGAGATCTACCTCAGCCCATCCAAAGTGAAGGAATTTGAGCTCACTACGGGTATGAAGGAGCAGACTAAAGGTCTGGGACTCTCAGAGACAGTGGGTTTGGTAGGAGAATAAATGCTTTAAAATGGGTTTAAAGATTGTATCCATAAATGTGCGTAGCATTAAATCTACTACGCGATGTGTTGCGACCTTGGACTACCTAGCCAAGGTCAAAGCTGACCTGTTGTTTCTGCAGGAGTGTGCGATACCGCACCTCAGCTCCTACAGGCAATGGTCACGATGGTGGTCCCATGGGCCATCGATCTGGTCGGGCGGAAATGACTCTCGTTCCTCCGGCCTGGGTATTCTGCTGCGGGGAGGCAACTTCACCGTCTCCGAGGTTAAGGAGGTGGTGGGCGGGCGACTCCTCGTAGCAGACGTAATGTACAAGAACGCTCCACTCCGGTTAATTAACGTGTACGGCCCGGCACAAGGGGCTGAGCGGCTGGAGGTTTTTCAGCAGCTCCCACTGCTGCTGGCGACCTCCAGGCCGGTCATTCTGGGCGGGGACTTCAACTGCATCATCGATGCGGCTGGACGATCCGGCAGGGCCGGAAGCAGATTGGACGCTACGTCCAGATCCCTGATGGAAACAGTTAAGGATGCCAAGCTGCACGACGTCTTCAGCAACCCTGCAGACGGAGCGCAGCGTAGATACACCTGGTCGCGGCCAGACGGGTCCATTCATTCCAGGATAGACTTCCTGTTTGTGTCCCGTGCATTCACAGTCAGATCCACCGACGTCAAGCCGGTGTTCTTCTCTGACCACTGCCTCCTACTGGCGGACTGCCACTTGGAGGAAGACCTGAGGGTGGGCAGGGGGGCATGGAAGCTAAATGTGCAACTGCTGACCCCAGAGAACATTGAGGAGCTCAAGAGGGATTACAAAGGTTGGAGAACCGTGAAACCCCTCTTTGAGTCCCTGACACACTGGTGGGAAGTGACCAAGGGAAGCATCAAGAGGTTTTTCATCCGCAAAGGCACCCAGAAAGCTAGAAAGGAACAGAGGGAAATGTCCCGACTCCAGGAAAAGATGCAGAATCTGCTCCGGCAAGTTTAACCTGGATTGTACCCTTGTAATGTTGTTTTTGAAATGGTTTTGAATGTGATTGAAGATTTTTTATGAATAAAGTATATTTTTACAAAAAAAAAAATAAAAAATAAAAGAGCTATCGCTGTCTCGGTGTGTGTCCCTGGGAACAGCCCGTAGAGCACAGAGTCCTGTGTCACAGAACTGCTCGGGATGAACCTCGACAGCAACCACTGCATCTCTCTCCAGACTTTCTTTGCAAAGGCACAATCCACAAGGAGGTGAACAACGGTCTCTTCCCCACCACAGCCACCTCGAGGGCAACGTGCAGAGGGGGTGAGACTCCTGGCGTGTAGGAAGGATCTGACGGGGAGGGCCTTTCTCACCACCAGCCAAGCTACGTCTTGGTGCTTGTTGGAAAGTTCTGGCGATGAGGCATTCTGCCAAATGACTTTGACAGTCTGCTCGGGGAACCATCCCACAGGGTCCACCCTCTCCTTTTCCCTCAGGGCCTCTAGGACGTTACGTGCTGACCACTGCCTGATGGACTTGTGGTCAAAGGTGTTTTTCTGCATAAATTTTTCCACCAGGGACAGGTGGTACGGCACGGTCCAACTACTTGGAGCGTTCCGCGGCAGCGTGGCCAGACCCATCCTTCGCAACACCGGGGACAGGTAGAACCTCAGCACGTAGTGACACTTGGTGTTTGCGTACTGAGGGTCTACGCACCGCTTGATGCAGCCACACACAAAGGTGGCCATCAGTATGAGGGCGATGTTGGGCACGTTTTTTCCCCCTTTATCTAGAGGCTTGTACATCGCGTCCCTGCAGACACGATCCATTTTCGACCTCCAGATAAAGCGGAAGATGGCTCGAGTGATCGCCATCGCGCAGGAGTGTGGAATGGGCCAGACCTGCGCCACGTACAGCAACAGCGAGAGTACCTCACACCTGATGACCAGGTTCTTACCCGCAATGGAGAGGGAGCGTCGCTCCCACATGCCCAGTTTCCTTTTCACCATAGCCACTCGCTCCTTCCAGTTTCTAACGCATGCCCCGGTCCCTCCGAACCATATCCCCAGCACCTTCAGGCCGTCAGCCCTGACAGTGAAGGGGACAAAGGATCGGTCAGCCCAGTTCCCAAAGAACATGGCCTCGCTCTTCCCACGATTTACCTTGGCTCCCGAGGCCAGTTCGAACTGGTCGCAGACGTGCATCAGTCTGCGCACCGACAGCGGATCCGAGCAGAAAACGGCGACGTCGTCCATGTACAGGGAGGCTTTTACCTGAGTGCCTCCACTGCCTGGGATCGTCACTCCTCTTATGCCCGGATCCTTCCTGATGGACTCGGCAAAGGGTTCTATGCAGCACACGAAAAGGACAGGCGAGAGAGGACAGCCCTGCCTGACTCCAGATTTAATCGGAAAGCTATCTGTTTCCCACCCATTGATTGAGACTGCGCTACTGATGTTAGTGTAGAGCAGTTGGATCCAATTTCGAATTCCCTCCCCAAACCCCATTTTGGAGAGCACATCCCCCATGTAGGTGTGCGATATTCTGTCAAAGGCCTTCTCCTGATCCAAGCTGATGAGGCAGGTATCCACACCCCTGTCCTGTACATAGGCAATCGTATCCCTGAGCAGCGCCAGGCTGTCAGAGATCTTCCTGCCTGGCACAGAGCAGGTCTGGTCAGGGTGAATCACCAATTCCAGAGCGGATTTGACCCGGTTGGCGATGACCTTGGACAGAATCTTATAGTCCACATTCAACAGTGAAATGGGTCGCCAATTTCTAATTTCCTCCCTTTCCCCCTTGTGCTTGTAGATGAGGGTGATGATGCCTTTCCTCATGGATTCTGACATGCTGCCGGCCAGGAGCATACTCTCGTACACTTCTAGCAGGTCTGGGCCGATCAAGTCCCACAGAGCCGAATACAACTCCGCCGGCAGGCCGTCGCTTCCGGGGGTTTTACTCTTCTCGAAGGACTCGAGGGCCTTAGTCAGTTCGTCAGGAGTTAGCGGTTTGTCTAGGCTCTCCCGCGTACTGTGGTCTAAGACCTCCGTGATAGAGGACAGGAAGGACTGGGAGGCCGTGCTGTCCGTGGGCTTCACGTCATACAGTCCGGCATAAAAGGATTTGCTGATCCTCAGAATGTCGGACCGTGATGACTTTACTGAGCCGTCTTCTTCCTTCAGGCTGCTGATCACAGAGCGCTCTCTGTGTACCTTTTGGAAGAAGAAACGTGAGCACGTCTCATCCTGCTCCACGGAGCGGACTCTGGAACGGAAGATGATCTTTGAGGCCTCCGAGGCAAAGTGCGAGGCTTGCTGGCCCTTCACCTCTTGGAGCTCCTCCTTGACATCGACCCCCATCGACTGCAGCCGCAGCAGATTCTGCATCTTTTCCTGGAGTCGGGACATTTCCCTCTGTTCCTTTCTAGCTTTCTGGGTGCCTTTGCGGATGAAAAACCTCTTGATGCTTCCCTTGATCACTCGGTGAAAGACGCGCTTTGGTCTGCCCGAAACTTGTTGGTCTTCCAGCACAAAGAGTTGTCCCCGACCGATTGTTGCGGACTGGCACAATCCAAAGTCCAGGACTACGTGCTGAGGGATGCACTAAAGCTTGGGGCAGCTGCCGCAAAGGCGCAATGGGGAAGGGTCGCTGTCTAAGACCTTTCTACCACAGCGCACCGAGAGACTGGGAACTGTTTAGAGCCCCTCGGGCTGTACAGATCAAAATGAAAGGCTGTAAATGATTGTAATATTGTTTGTACTGATGCACCTGGTGATACATTTTGTAAAAGTTTAACCTGGATTGTACCCTTGTAATGTTGTTTTTGAAATGGTTTTGAATGTGATTGAAGATTTTTTACGAATAAAGTATATTTTTACAAAAAAAAAAATAAATAAATAAAAGAGCTATCGCTTCTCGGCCTTTTGGCTAAGATCAAGTGTTGCAGGGGCGACACCATGATCCTGCCAAGGCAAGGTCGGGATGGAAAGGCTATAACCAATCGAAATCCATACCGTGGGTTACCTATCACCGTCCGAGTCACGGTGAACGACAGCGAAGGAGGATCACCTATGGATCGGGACTTCTTCGCCAGGAGGATCCTGTTGAAGGCGTGCGGCTTCGAAGCTCCGGAGATCTACACCCTGCAGGACTTCCGCAAAGCTGGTTATTTCGACGTGACGTTCAAGCGGGTGGCAGACTGCGTCCAGCTCCTGAGGGTGTTCGAGGAGAAGAGAGACCTGCCGGAGATGAAGATTCTGACGGCGGAGCCGCACTTTTCTCTGCCGTTGCAACGGGAACGTGTGGTGATGGTGCATGTGTACAACCCCTTCGTCCCTGTCGCCGACGTGGTCACCTTCCTCACCAGGTACTTCGATAAGGTGGGGAGCGGCACCGAGATTCGAGACGACTTGGGGATCTGGACAGGCAAACGCCTGTTTAAGGTCACGCTAAAGACCGATGGTAAGGGAGCCATTTTCCACCCTCCTTCCAGTTTCGCTATCGGGGGAAACCGTGGCTACCTGGTCTACGCTGGGCAACCCAAGCATTGTCGCTCATGCGGCAAGGCTGGTCATGTGGCGGCCAACTGCAGCGCCTCCCTCTGCAAGATCTGCAAACAGGAAGGGCACCAGACAAAAGACTGCAAACAGGCCAAGTGCTGCAACCTGTGTGGCGAGGCAGGTCACCTCTACAGGACCTGCCCCAAACGCTGCCGTACTTACGCACAGGCAGCCAAAGCCGACCAGGGGGAAGCAGAAGAAATGTTTCGTGTCACTCCAACCACCAAGGCCCCCAGGGAGCTCAACGGGACAAAGGAGGACACAGAGAGAGACAAGGTGGAGAAAGAGATTGAGGCAACAGAGAGCCAATCAACAGCACTACCCCCTAAACCTCCCAGTCCTCAGGACAGCGAATCAATGGAGGAGGAGGCAGCAGTGGAAAAGCAGCAGGGGGAGTGGCGGACGGTGAAGAACAACAAAAGTAAGAAGGAGCGAAGAAGAAGCAAAGCCATTTCCCAGAGAAGCGGCAAGAGGCGTCTCCCATCCGACACGGATGACAAGGGCAGCAGCTCTTCGGATGATGAAGTGCCAGGGCGGCACCGACAGAAGAGGCGGCAAAGCTCCAGGGCGTTGGAGGACGAGACACCCGAGCTCCAGAAAATTGGAGACAACAAGGAGACCAGCGCACCCCAACTTTGCCTGCAACCTGAGGAGGCCAGTGCACCACAGCCCCTGGAATCTGGGAGCAGTGAGGCAATCATCGCACCCCAGCTCCAGGAAGCCGGGAACAGCAACACCCCAGAGGGGGTGAGTTTTGGAGAAGCTTCTCCAGCAAAGGTCATCTCAAAACCCGCTCTCGACGTGAACCTCCAGATGCCACCTGAGCAGAACACTGCCAAGGAGATCTACCTCAGCCCATCCAAAGTGAAGGAATTTGAGCTCACTACGGGTATGAAGGAGCAGACTAAAGGTCTGGGACTCTCAGAGACAGTGGGTTTGGTAGGAGAATAAATGCTTTAAAATGGGTTTAAAGATTGTATCCATAAATGTGCGTAGCATTAAATCTACTACGCGATGTGTTGCGACCTTGGACTACCTAGCCAAGGTCAAAGCTGACCTGTTGTTTCTGCAGGAGTGTGCGATACCGCACCTCAGCTCCTACAGGCAATGGTCACGATGGTGGTCCCACGGGCCATCGATCTGGTCGGGCGGAAACGACTCTCGTTCCTCCGGCCTGGGTATTCTGCTGCGGGGAGGCAACTTCACCGTCTCCGAGGTCAAGGAGGTGGTGGGCGGGCGACTCCTCGTAGCAGACGTAATGTACAAGAACGCTCCACTCCGGTTAATTAACGTGTACGGCCCGGCACAAGGGGCTGAGCGGCTGGAGGTTTTTCAGCAGCTCCCACTGCTGCTGGCGACCTCCAGGCCGGTCATTCTGGGCGGTGACTTCAACTGCATCATCGATGCGGCTGGACGATCCAGCAGGGCCGGCAGCAGATTGGACGCTACGTCCAGATCCCTGATGGAAACAGTTAAGGATGCCAAGCTGCACGACGTCTTCAGCAACCCTGCAGACGGAGCACAGCGTAGATACACCTGGTCGCGGCCAGACGGGTCCATTCGTTCCAGGATAGACTTCCTGTTTGTGTCCCGTGCATTCACAGTCAGATCCACCGACGTCAAGCCGGTGTTCTTCTCTGACCACTGCCTCCTACTGGCGGACTGCCACTTGGAGAAGGACCTGAGGGTGGGCAGGGGGGCATGGAAGCTAAATGTGCAACTGCTGACTCCAGAGAACATTGAGGAGCTCAAGAGGGATTACAAAGGTTGGAGAACCGTGAAACCCCTCTTTGAGTCCCTGACACACTGGTGGGAAGCGATCAAGGGAAGCATCAAGAGGTTTTTCATCCTCAAAGGCACCCAGAAAGCTAGAAAGGAACAGAGGGAAATGTCCCGACTCCAGAAAAACATGCAGAATCTGCTCCGGCTGCAGTCGATGGGGGTCGATGTCAAGGAGGAGCTCCAAGAGGTGAAGAGCCAGCAAGCCTCGCACTTTGCCTCGGAGGCCTCCAAGATCATCTTCCGTTCCAGAGTCCGCTCCGTGGAGCAGGATGAGACGTGCTCACGTTTCTTCTTCCAAAAGGTACACAGAGAGAGCTCTGTGATCAGCAGCCTGAAGGAAGAAGACGGCTCAGTAAAGTCATCACGGTCCGACATTCTGAGGATCAGCAAATCCTTTTATGCCGGATTGTATGACGTGAAGCCCACGGACAGCACGGCCTCCCAGTCCTTCCTGTCCTCTATCACGGAGGTCTTAGACGACAGTACGCGGGAGAGCCTGGACAAACCGCTAACTCCTAATGAACTGACTAAGGCCCTTGAGTCCTTCGAGAAGAGTAAAACTCCCGGAAGCGATGGCTTGCCGGCGGAGTTGTATTCGGCTCTGTGGGACTTGATCGGCCCAGACCTGCTAGGAGTGTACGAGAGTATGCTCCTGGCCGGTAGTATGTCAGAATCCATGAGGAAAGGCATCATCACCCTCATCTACAAGCACAAGGGGGAAAGGGAGGAAATTAGAAATTGGCAACCCATTTCACTGTTGAATGTGGACTATAAGATTCTGTCCAAGGTCATCGCCAATCGGGTCAAATCCGCTCTGGAATTGGTGATTCACCCTGACCAGACCTGCTCTGTGCCAGGCAGGAAGATCTCTGACAGCCTGGCGCTGCTCAGGGATACGATTGCCTATGTACAGGACAGGGGTGTGGATACCTGCCTCATCAGCTTGGATCAGGAGAAGGCCTTTGACAGAATATCGCACACCTACATGGGGGATGTGCTCTCCAAAATGGGCTTTGGGGAGGGAATTCGAAATTGGATCCAACTGCTCTACACTAACATCAGTAGCGCAGTCTCAATCAATGGGTGGGAAACAGATAGCTTTCCGATTAAATCTGGAGTCAGGCAGGGCTGTCCTCTCTCGCCTGTCCTTTTCGTGTGTTGCATAGAACCCTTTGCCGAGTCCATCAGGAAGGATCCGGGCATAAGAGGAGTGACGATCCCAGGCAGTGGAGGCACTCAGGTAAAAGCCTCCCTGTACATGGACGACGTCGCCGTCTTCTGCTCGGATCTGCTGTCGGTGCGCAGACTGATGCACATCTGCGACCAGTTCGAACTGGCCTCGGGAGCCAAGGTAAATCGTGGGAAGAGCGAGGCCATGTTCTTTGGGAACTGGGCTGACCGATCCTTTGTCCCCTTCACTGTCAGGGCTGACGGCCTGAAGGTGCTGGGGATATGGTTCGGAGGGACCAGGGCATGCGTTAGAAACTGGAAGGAGCGAGTGGCTATGGTGAAAAGGAAACTGGGCATGTGGGAGCGACGCTCCCTCTCCATTGCGGGTAAGAACCTGGTCATCAGGTGTGAGGCACTCTCGCTGTTGCTGTACGTGGCGCAGGTCTGGCCCATTCCGGACTCCTGCGCGATGGCGATCACTCGAGCCATCTTCCGCTTTATCTGGAGGTCGAAAATGGATCGTGTCCGCAGGGACGCGATGTACAAGCCTCTAGGTAAAGGGGGAAAAAACGTGCCCAACATCGCCCTCATACTGATGGCCACCTTTGTGTGTGGCTGCATCAAGCGGTGCGTAGACCCTCAGTACGCAAACACCAAGTGTCACTACGTGCTGAGGTTCTACCTGTCCCCGGTGTTGCGAAGGATGGGTCTGGCCACGCTGCCGTGGAACGCTCCAAGTAGTTGGACCGTGCCGTACCACCTGTCCCTGGTGGAAAAATTCATGCAGAAAAACACCTTTGACCACAAGTCCATCAGGCAGTGGTCAGCACGTAACGTCCTAGAGGCCCTGAGGGAAAAGGAGAGGGTGGACCCTGTGGGATGGTTCCCCGAGCAGACTGTCAAAGTCATTTGGCAGAATGCCTCATCGCCAGAACTTTCCAACAAGCACCAAGACGTAGCTTGGCTGGTGGTGAGAAAGGCCCTCCCCGTCAGATCCTTCCTACACGCCAGGAGTCTCACCCCCTCTGCACGTTGCCCTCGAGGTGGCTGTGGTGGGGAAGAGACCGTTGTTCACCTCCTTGTGGATTGTGCCTTTGCAAAGAAAGTCTGGAGAGAGATGCAGTGGTTGCTGTCGAGGTTCATCCCGAGCAGTTCTGTGACACAGGACTCTGTGCTCTACGGGCTGTTCCCAGGGACACACACCGAGACAAACATCAACTGCAGCTGGAGGATCATCAACTCGGTGAAAGACGCGCTTTGGTCTGCCCGAAACTTGTTGGTCTTCCAGCACAAAGAGTTGTCCCCGACCGATTGTTGCGGACTGGCACAATCCAAAGTCCAGGACTACGTGCTGAGGGACGCACTAAAGCTTGGGGCAGCTGCCGCAAAGGCGCAATGGGGAAGGGTCGCTGTCTAAGACCTTTCTGCCACAGCGCACCGAGAGACTGGGAACTGTTTAGAGCCCCTCGGGCTGTACAGCTCAAAATGAAAGGCTGTAAATGATTGTAATATTGTTTGTACTGATGCACCTGGTGATACATTTTGTAAAAGTTTAACCTGGATTGTACCCTTGTAATGGTGTTTTTGAAATGGTTTGGAATGTGATTGAAGATATTTTATGAATAAAGTATATTTTTACAAAAAAAAAAATAAAAGAGCTATCCGGTCCAGTCCAATCCATACTATGTTCTGAGAAAATTCAATGTGTGATGTCACAGGGAAACAGGCAGCTGATTGGTTGGTGAGTATTTTTCCCAATTATCTTTCAAAACTCAGGCAGTTTTAGTAATTATAAGGTTTTATTAGTAGAAGTAAGGTTTATGAATAGTTGTGAAGCTTATTAGACTGGTTGGTAAATATTTTCTATTTACCTTATCCAGAGAATTTCAATCGGGATAAGCAGAACATTTATTGAAATAAAAAGAATATAAGCATAGGCAGGACTAGAGACATTAATTACAATTTAATTGGTAAAATAATTAATTAATGAAATGCTATGAAAATTGCAGGGTGGGTGATGTGTGGCAGCTGCAGAATGTGGGTCCTCGCTGAGACCTGTGTGATCCAAGGCAAACACATCACCAGTAAGTGTCTGCGGCTGGAGGAACTTAAGCTGAGAATCATCGAGCTGAAGTCTGAGCTGCGGGCATTGTGACACATCAGTGAGGGGGAATGTTATCTGGATACTTTGTTCCAGGAGGCGGGTACATCCTTTAGGAGAGGGTCATCTGATTTGGCCTATGGTCAGGGACAGAATGATGTGACTGCAAGTGAAGCAGATATGATGATCGAGAGGGTAGAAGTGGAAGAGCCTCAGCTCTTCCAATTGTCTATCAGGTTTGAGGTTCTTGCAGCCTGTATGGACGAAAGCGGGGGCTGTAGGGTGGAGGAGCAAACTGACCATGGCACCATGGTATAGGAGGCCGTTCAAGCAGTGGTAGTTAATAGGAATGTAGCGGTAGCAGGGGACAGTATGGGTCAAAATCCTGGAACTCCCTCCCTAATAGCACTGTGGGTGTACCTACACCACATGGACTGCAGCAGTTCAAGAAGGCAGCTCACCACCACCTTCCCAAGGGCAATGAGGGATGGGCAATAAATGCTGGCCTAGCCAGCAATGCCCACATCCCATAATTAATTTTTAAAAAGTATAGCCAGGGGATAAACATGGTTCTCTGCAGCCAAGAGCAAGAGTCCAGAAGGCTGTGTTGCCTGCCCGGTGCCAGGATTCAGGACATCTGCTCTGGACTGGAGAGAAACTTGTAGTAGAAGGGGGAGGATATGGTTGTCATGGTCTCATGGTCCATGTAAGTACCAGTAAGTACCAGTAGGACTAGGAAAATGGTTCTGCTTAGAGAATATGAGCAGTTAGGGGCTAAATTAAAAAGCAGAACAACAAAGGTAATAATCGCTGGATTATTAACTGAACCACAAGCAAATTCACAGTATCATAGTATCTTTACAGTGCAGAAGGAGGCCATTCAGCCCATCGAGTCTGCACTGGCTCTCTGAAAGAGCATTCCACCTAGTCCCACTCCCCTGCCTTATCCCCGTAACCTTGCACATTCTCTCTTTTCAGGTAGCAATCCAATTCCCTTCTGAATACCTCGATCGAACCTGCCTCCACCACCCTTTCAGGAAATTTGTTCCAAACTCCAACCACATTTTAATTGGAAAAAATTCTACCTCACATCACAATTACTCCTTTTGCCAATTGTTTTGAACATGTGCCCTCTAGCTCTTGATGTTCCTTTGAGTGGGAACAGTTTCTCACTATTTGCCCTGTCCATACCCCTCAGGATCTTGAATACCTCCATCAAGTCTCCTCTCAACCTTCTTTTCTCCAAGGAAAACAGTCCCAACCTCTCCAGTCTAACCTCATAGCTATAGTTCTTCATCCCAGGAATTATTCCTGTGAGCCTCCTCTGTACGCACTCCAATGCCTTTACATCTTTCCTCAAGTATGGCACCCAGAACTGGATGCAGTACTCCAGATGAGGCCTAACTACTGTCTTATACAAGTTCAACATAACCTCCTTACTCTTGTACTCAATGCCCTATTGATAAATTCTAGGATACTATATTTTTTATTAACTGCTCCCTCAACATGCCCTGCCATCTTCAATGTACCTATGTATGTATACACTGAGGTCCTCTATTCCTGCACCTCCTTTAGATGATCTCTCTCTATTTTATGCTGTCTCACCATAACTTTCCTGTCAAAACGAATCACCTCACACTTCTCCGCATTGAACTTCATCTGCCACTTGTCTGCCCAATCCACCTTTTGGGTCCTTTTGAAGTCAAGACTATCCTCACCACAATTGACAACACTTCCAAACTTCGTATCATCTGCAAATTTTGAAATCATACCCTGCACACCACAGTCTAGGTCATTTATATATACCAGGAAGAGAAAGGGTCCCAACACTGACCCTTGAGGAACTCCACTACAAACCTTCTTCCAATCTGAAAAACAACCATTTATCACTATTCTCTGTTTGCTGTCACTGAGCTAATTTCTTATCCAAGTGCCTACTTTCCCTTTTATTCCATGACCTGGAATTTTGCTCACAAGTCTGTTGTGTGTCACTGTATCAAGTGCCTTTGCAAAATTGGCGTAGGGTAAATAAGATTAGAGAGATGAATGCGGGTTCAAAGACTGTTGTGGGAAAATGTGTTTTGACTCATGTGGCACGACCACCGTGTTAAATGGGATAGATTTTGAACAGATCTAGGAACTCAAGACTGGGCACCCATGAGGTGCTGTGGGCCATCAGCAGCAGCAGAATTGTACTTGAACAAAATCTGTAACCTCATGGCCCAGCATATCACCCACTCTACCATTACCATGAAGCCAAGGGATGAACCCTGGTTCAGTGAAGAGTGTAGGAGGGCATGCCAGGAGCAGCACCAGGCATACTTAAAATTGAGTTGTCAACCTCGTGAAGCTATAACACAGGACTACTTGTATGCCAAACACCATAAGCAGCAAGGAATACACAGAGCTAACCAACAGATCAGATCTAGGCTCTGCAGCCCTGCCACATCCAGGTGGTGGACAATTGAACAACTCACTGGAGAAGGAGGCTCCAAAAATATCCCCTTCCTCCATGATCGGGGAGCCCAGCACATCAGTAGAAAAGATAAGGCTGAAGCATTTGCTACAATCTTTAGCCAGATGTGCTGAGTGGATGATCCATCTGGCCTCCCTTGGAGGTCCCCAGCATCACAGATACCAGTCTTCAGCCAATTTGATTCACTCCACATGATATCAAGAAATGGTTGAAGGCACTGGATGCTGCAAAGGATATGGGCCCTGACAATATTCCGGCAATAATACTGAAGACTTGTGCTTCAGAACTTGCCGTGCCCCTAGCCAAGCTGTTCCAGTACAGCTACAACACTGGCATCTACCCGGCTATGTGGAAAATTGCCCAGGGATATTGTGTAACCAAAAAGACGGCTAATTACCGCCCCATCAGTCCACTCTCGATCATCAGTAAATAATGGAAGGGGGCATCAACAGTGCTATCAAGCGGCACTTGCTTAGTAATAACCTGTACACTGATGCCCAGTTTGGGTTCCGCCAGGGCCATTCAGCTCCTGACCTCATTTCAGCCTTGGTTCAAACATGGACAAAAGAGCTGAACTTCCGAGGTGAGGCAACAGCAACTACCCTTGACATCAGGGCCGCATTTGACCGAGTGTGGCATCAAGGAGCCCTAGCAAAACTGGAGTCAATGGAAATCAGGGGGAAAACTCTCCATTGGTTGGAGTCATTCCTAGCACAAAGGATGGTTGTGGTTGTTGGAGGTCAGTCATCTCAGCTCCAGGTCATCACTGCAGGAGTTCCTCAGAATAATGTCCTCGGCCCAACTATCTTCAGCTGCTTTATCAGTGACCTTCCATCATAAGGTCAGAAGTGGGGATGTTCGCTGACGATTGCACAATGTTCAGCACCATTGGCGGTTCCTCAGATACTGAAGGAGTCCATGTACAAATGCAGCAAAACCTGGACAATATTCAGGCTTGGGCTGACAGTGGTGAGTAAAATTTGTGCCACACAAGTGCCAGGCAATGACCATCTCCAACAAGAGAGAACCTAACCATCTCCTCAATGTTTAATGCCATTACCATCATTAAATCCCCCACTATCAACATCCTGAGGGTTACTATTGACAAAAGCTGAACTGGACTAGCCATAAAAATACTGTGGCTACAAGTGCAGGTCAGAGGCTAGGAATCCTGCAGCAGGTAACTTACCTCCTGACTCCCCAAAGCCTGTCCACCATCTACAAGGCACAAGTCAGGAATGTGATGGAACAATCCCCACTTGCCTGGATGAGTGCAGCTCCCATAACACTCAAGAAGCTTGACACCGTCCAGGACAAAGCAGCCTGCTTGATTGGCACCACATCCAAAAACATTCACTCCGTCCACCACTGACGCACAGAAGCAGCAGTGTGTACCATCTACAAGATGCACTGCAAGAATTCACCAAGGCTCCTTAGACAGCACCTTTCAAACACATGACCACGACCATCCAGAAGGACAAGGGCAGCAGATAGATGGGAACATCTATATACCCCTCCAAATCACTCACCATCCTGACTTGGAAATATATCGTCATTCCTTCACCGTCGCTGGGTCAAAATCCTCGAACTCCCTTCCTAACAGCACTGTGGGTGTACGTACACCACACGGATTGCAGCAGTTCAAGAAGGCAGCTCACCACCACCTTCTCAAGGGCAACTAGGGATGGGCAATAAATGCTGGCCCAGCCAGCGAAGCCCACATCCCATGAATGAATTAAAAAGAAACAGTACTGGGGAAAGTTGGAGCTGTACCGTTGGGAGGGTCTTCACCTGAATCGTGCTGGGACCAGTGTTCTGGCGAGTCATATAACTAGGGTGGTGGAGCAGGCTTTAAACTAATTAATGTGGGCGAGGGGTCAAGTGAAGGAAGATGCGATAAATTAAAAGGAGAGGACAAGGCAGGCGAGCAAGATGGCAATAAGGGATTTGGTAATCTGAGTATGGCAGGCACAGACAGAGCATACAAACTTAAGAGTACACCACCAGTTAAGGCTAGAGGTTGCGAAAATAATACGACAGAATTAAAGGCACTCTATCTCAACGCACACAGCATTCGCAACAAGTTAGATTAATTGATGCCACAAATGGACGTAAACAGGTATGACCTAATTGCCATTATGGAGATATGGCTGCAGGTTGACCAATGCTGGGAGCTGATTGTTTAAGGGTATTTGACATTTAAGAAGGAAAAAAGGAAATGGAGATGAGCTAGCACTATAAATAAAGAAAGGGAGCAGTGAGAGAGGATCTTAGATCAGAAGATCAAGATGTAGAATCAGTTTGGATGGAGCTAAGAAACAGCAAAGGGTAACAAACATTGTTAGGAGTTGTTTATAGGCCATCAAACAGTAATGGTAATGTATGACACAGTATAAATCAGGAAATTAGAGGTGCATGTAACAATACAATAAACTGCAATTTACAAAAAGACTAGGTAAACATAATTGGCACTAATGTTATGGAGGACGAATTCCTGGAATGTACACAAAATGGTTTTCTAAAACAGAATTTTGAGGAACTGACTAGAGAACAGGCTATTTTAGATCTAGTATTGTGCAATGAGATAGGGCTAATTAATAATCTCATTGTAAAGGAGCATTTAGGGAAGAGTGTTCATAATATGATAGAATTTTAAGTTTGAGAGTGATGTAGTTTAATCTTAAACTACGGTCTTAAACCTAAACAAAGGAAACTACGAAGGTATGAGGGGAAAATTGGCTGTGCTAGATTGGGAAACTATATTATGGTAGACAGGAAATGGCTAGCATTTAAAGAATTAATAAGCAGTTTACAACAAATTTATATTCCTTTGAGTCACAAAAACACAACAGGAAAGCTGATCCAACCATGGCTAACAAGAGAAGTTAAAGATTGGACTGAATAATACACTCCCAAATCAGGAGTGTTCCTCGCCTGTGCCGTCGCATTATCGAGCGTGATGACATCGGGTTGCATTCCTGACATCATTACACCAATTTTGAATAATATGGCAGACAGGCGGGGTTTAAAATCAGGAGGCCGCCCGCTTTATTCAAAATTTATTTACGTAGGTATTTAAGGTCATTAACGACCCAACTGACTGGAATAATACGTTGTGTCTGCAATAATACACTTGCAGAGTCTGTTTGACGCCATGTTGAGTTCCTGCTTTTTTTAATGAGGCAGCTTGTTAGGATGGGTCTAAAACGGTCAGTCAAGGAGGAGGAGAGTGAGAGGAAGAAGGGTAATCGGGAGCTCCAGGCTGCACTGGTGGTGCATGAAGGGGCAAGAGCTGTGCCAAACCCAAAGGGTGATGTAGCCGTCATACAACCTCAGCGGTGGCATAGAAGGACTTATGTATACAGGCAGAGACTGAGCAATCTGCAGATATCAGAGACACAATGTCAGAGATGGCTCAGACTATCAAGAGCCACAGTAACGACTCCTCCATTCTTTGAAACTCACATTTGCCAGACCTATTCAGCAGCCATGAAGCCCTGGATGGATGGCTTACAGTGACAAGGGGTACCATTGAAGAAGTGGCTAATGCCACCTGTCAAGGTGCCCAAAACAGAAGCAGAGAGGAGTCATAATGGCAGCCATGGAAGTTTCGGGGCCATTGTCGAGCAGACCATCGGCCTCTTGAAAATGAGGTTCAGATGCCTTGACAGATCAGGAGGGCTATTGCAGTAACTCCCTCACATGTGTCCCTCATGGCCATGGTGTGCCGTGCCCTCCATAACCTCGCTATCCAAAGAGTAGATGCCCTGGAGTATGAGGACGCATCAGATAGGGGCCATTCATCAGAGGTTGAAGGCGAGGATAAGGTGAGGCATCATGGTGATCTTCAGGTCGAAGGCCCTGGTCGTGATCGCATGGATGGCTGTGACACCAAGGATGCCTTAATAGGGCAGAGGTTTCAATAATTTGAAAAGACCTGGCCTCAGAGATATGTGCACACCATGTGTTTAAACCTTTTTCCATGTGCAACGTGCAACTCATGTCACCGTCATGTCAATACATTATCCTTTCCAAACGTTAACACATGAAGCATCCTGTCCTGCATCAAAAGTATAAAGCTTTCATCTATCTCCCAAGACAAGTCCCACAGCCACAACATGGCATAAAAACATCAGCATGAGGGACTATGAGGTCTGGGTTTATTTACAAACTTACAATGATTAGTAACGTTCACAGGCATAAGCTTTTCACCCATGTGCCCCTCTTGGTGACTACTGTGGAGTTTTTTTGATGTGTTTATGCATGCTCCAGTGCAGTGCTTCCCCTCTCAATTGCTGCTGCACCGTAGAGAGGCTGCTGATCTGCCACCTTTCTTGACCTGGATGACTTCAGCGGGCATCTTGTGCAGCTGTGGCCTTGAGTGGCCTGCCACATTAGAACACTCTGCTGAGAGCAACCAGAATTCCATTGTTATGATCTTCACCAAAATTAGCACATCTGCAGAACCTCCTCAACTTGTTCTGGATAGTGTAGATCCATCTATGTCTTTGCTTATTCCCAACTTCTGGATCTAGTCTCTGTCTTCTTCAGCCTGCCTGTACTACACCACTGGAATTATTTATTAATAAATTATTAATGATCTTGGATGGCTCTGTCTCCTCATGTATATTTCAACCTGCTTCAGCCTCCCTAGAGGTTTTGCTTCTCAATTTCAGTTTTAGTTTTAGTTTCCTTAGAAACTGGGAGGGTTAGTATCCTTTCTTGGTTCCCTATTTTGGTTTTCCTTTTCAGTTAGGATCCATCTCAAAAATACAAGCTTTGAAATCACATATTCCATCACAACATCAATATTTAAAAGTTTTGCGCCTTTTAATAAATATTTCACTTTTCTGGTCTTTCTCCCTAAATGAATAATCCCATTCTAGGTCTATAGTATATTCCATCTGTCATCTTGTTGCCCACTCATGTCTTTGCAGCCTGACTGCTTATATTCCCACATGACTTTGTGTCTTCAGCAAAGTTAGATACATTACTTTTGGTGTCTTTGTCTATGTCATTAATATAGCTTGTAGATAGCTGCGTCTCCATCACAGAGTGCCTTGCAGGACTCCACTAGATACAGTCTGCCAACTTGAAAATGCTCTGTTTATTCCTACTGTCTGCTTCCTGTCTGTTAACCAATCCTTTATCCATGCTAATGTATTACCCTCAACTCCTTGAGCCCTTACCTTGCTTACTAACCTTTTGTGTGGCATCCTATTGAATTCTTTTTGAACATCCAAATACACTACAGCTATTAACTCCCGTTTATTTACCCTAGTAACGACCAGGGTGAGGAGGAATGAGCTGGCTCTCCCTTTTTTCCACCCCTTCAGTTGGTCCACCCCCAAAGGTTTGTTAAAAATTCTTTCCCCTTGTGGATATCTTTTCCAGTCCAAACGCATTTACTTTTTAACAAGGAGCCAACAATACCATGTTTTCTTCAGTCAAAGAAAAAGTTTATCGACACTAAAACCTGAGGGAAAAATTATAAAAGATGCAACACATATTCAAACATATCAGAAATTAAAGTTAAGAGTCCAAATAAAAGTTAAAAGAATTTACAAATAAGTCCTTGGTTTGTCCGTGAGGTGTAGATGGCGGTGCGTTGCTGCCGTTAGGTGATTTCATTAGAACTGTGGAGCTGACTTTGGCAGTTTCGCAGTTTGTTGGAGACACTTGTTGGCTTGGTTCAGTTTTGCACTCTGCTGAAGATTGTTTCCAGAAAGAGAGATGACCTGCTTGACTCTGGCAGCTTTTCACGCCGTGTTGTCCCAAACCTGCTGTATTACTTATTCATTCCTGGGAAAGATGCTGTTTCCATGGCCGCTGGCTCCGATTCACCCGCCACACCGTCACATTGCCGCTTCATCACGCCAGGCGCCAGATTTAAAGTACAGTCATGCGCACACCTCTCAGTGCTTCCAGCCCAGGCCTGCTGCAAATAAGACATGGCCCTGAAAAGCAAGAAGACTGCATTCCCGAGGCTTAGTGATGCCTTTTGGACACTTTGGAGGCCCACCATGATGTCCTCTATGCCCACTCTGGCCGCAGGAAGGGTAGCAACATTACCACTCTGGCTACCAAGCCCTACCAAGGGAATGGCAGTAGTGACCAGCGCTGCACAGAAGAGGTTGGCCATCCAATACAGATAGATGATGAATGATCTCATGCACCGACAGGGTAAGGCAACCATCTCATCACTCGAAACTCACACATTCAAGCCCATCACTCATTCATTGGCATCTCACTCACTGCCAGCTCAAGGGACATCACCACTCACTCTTTCACACACACCCTCACATCTCCATCTGGCCTCATTTACTCTGGAGACTGCCTCCTCAGCCCTCATCATCTTGAGGCCACTTGCACAGATCAACTTGTGCCCCCACACATCTTGAGTAAAGCCCTCACCCTGCAGCCTCTTCCCTTACCTGAGGCCACTTCTCCTCCTTGCCCAAGCAAGCCCTAGCCCTGCAGCCATACAAAGCCACTCTGCCTTATCGCTGGTGTTGTAGGTAAACACCCGCCTGTGAGTCCCCCTAAATGTACTGTGGTGCTGTCTGCGAAGCCTGGCACTGATGACTGCGAGTATTGCCTGAAGCAAGTTGTGCAAACAAACCTTGAAGTCCCGAATGTAGTACAGCTCACCAGGTGCACTTCACTTATGTGGAGTTGTGAAACATGTCAGCATGCAACATGGGCAGATGATCCAGCATGGGGGGGTTGAGCCTGGTGGGCTAACCTTATAATGATATGCAAATGTATTACAATGAGGTTCCCAACATCCAATGGCAGGAAACGTGGCCTGCCTTCGACGGGCTGAGCAGACGATCGCAAACTGGTTTCATTATGTCGTGAAACCGATTTTTGGCCTTCTTGCCATATTGTCCACTCATGCCACCGAGCATGCCCGACACCAGCGAGCACAGTTGATTCCACCCCATTTGTTCTCTTTCTGATCATACAAAAATTTTCAAAGTGCATTGTTATGACTTCCTTAATAAAAGATTTCAGCATTTCCCTGATGACTTGTGTCACACTAACTGGCCTGTAGTTTCCTGTTTTCTTTCTGCCTCCATTCTTGAATATCAGTGTTACATTTGCTAATTTCTAATGCACTGGGACTGTTCTAAAACCTAGGGAATTTTGGAAAATCATAACCAGTGCATCCACTATCCCTGCAGCTATCTCTTTTAAAACTCTGAGAGATAGGCCATCAGGTCCTGGAGATTTGTGGCTTTTAGTCGAATAGGTTTCTCTTAATACTTTTTCTCTGCAGATATTAATTGCCTTAAGTTCCTCACTCTTATCAACTTCTTGGTTACCCTATATTTCTGGTATGTAATTTGCATCTACTATTGTGAAACAGACACAAAATATTGGTTTAACATCTCTGCCATTTTCTGATTCCCCATGATAATTTCTCCTGTTTCTGCATCTAAGGGATCCACATTTACCTTAGCTACTCTCCTCATTTTTAATTAGTTTTAAAAGTTTTTACAATCTGTTTTTATACTTCTGCCTAGTTTACTCTCATATTATATTTTTCCCTTATTGATTACCTTGCCTATTCAAAGTGGCTCCTGTGGGAACTGAAGACTTGATTTTAAAAAGTTCTTTGGCTCTTTTAGAGTGGAACAACTTGAGCCAGGCAGCTGCTGCTATTGCCCCCTTATAGGTACTTTCCACCAGCCTCACCTATGCAAATAATCCTGTCCCCAGGATTTGGGATGAGATTGCCAATCTTGAATAAGGATGGTGGAAATTCCATTCTACCACACTTAGACCAGCCATGAGGGACTCCAGGAACTTCCAAACCATAGGGCCCAATCTTACTTCAGTGCAGGTGGATAGGTTTTGAATGGGTTAAAATCAGCTTGTTTCACCTCTGCAACGCAATGTATTAATCGTTTTCTTATTTATTTCATCTGTGTCAGGGTGCATTTGTAGGTTTCTTTGTTGGATTGGCCCTTTCCGTGTGGGTAGGGATTGCTGCTCAAATCTATCCACCTACTGATAAATTTACACGGTTACTTGAAACATCAACATCGGGCTGTCTGCAGTTAAATTCCACCACCTCAACCCCTATGAATGTAACATCACTGCCAACCATCATGACATCTGCAAGGCAGGAAGAACGGTAAGTCATTAAATGAACATTGAACTGTGTTGTTGCAATTTCACCTGTAATTTTGCAGTAGCCCATGTGTTTGATATCTACCTAACTCAGGATAGTTTATCCCACTGACATTGCAAAATTGATATCAGTGCTTCATAACTGGGAGCTATGCAGCAATTTAACCGATAAAATTTCACAAATCTCAACCATTTGTTCAATAAGCAGTGCATATTCACCACAGCAATACTAGGGGCTGAATTTGCCCCCCTCCCCGAAGTTGAAGGGCAGGCGCCCTTCCGATCAGCGACCCCGATTGGGGGCGCGGCTCCATTTTATGTGAGCGGGCCAATTAAGGCCCGTCCAGCGTGACATCCGCACGGAAACGCTGTGCGCTCCCTGTGTGGGTGGGGTGGGTGGGGGGTGGAATCCCAAAATCAAGAGTGCACTCTTTCGCGCATGCGCACAAAAGCTCACTCATCTCCCTGAGGCTAAATGCAGCCTCAGGGAGATCGGCTCTAAATGTAAAAAAGCTCAAAATAGAAAAATAACATTTTCCTAACATGTCCCCCTCATGTGACACTGTCACATGAGTTGGGACATGTCCATCATTTTTACAAAAACTTTATTAAAATTTTTAAAAACCTACATGAAACCCCTTCCCGCCGGTTGATGAAGTTTCACGCTTTTTCTCATTCGCGTCAGGGCTCCTGGCCTGCCCGCCAACCCTAATGACTTAATTGACTGGCCGTTGACAGGTCGACGGGCACGCAGCTGATTTTGCTGTGCCCCTGCCTACCTGAAAATTTAAATGGGGCGGGGTGACGTCGGGAGTTCCGCCCGATGTCACCGGGGGTCATTTTACACGTTGGCGAGCAGGCCCCGCCTCCTCTCACCGACGCGTAAAATCCTGCCCCGGGGTTTAAAGAATTAAATTATGAACGCAGATTCCAGAAAGTTGGTTTGCATTTCCTTGAGTTCAGAGGTTGAGGGGTGATTTAAACAAGGTCTTTAAAATTACAAAGGGATTGATAGGATAGATACAGATAAATGCTTTTGGGCAATCAAGAACATAATATTAAAATTAGAACAGAACCCTGTGGGAGTGAGATCAGGAAGCATTTTTTGACACAAATTGGCAGTGAAAATCTGGAAAACTCTTCCCTAAAAGGTTGTGGATACTGGGTCAAATGAAATGTTAAAGACCAAAATTGATAGCTTTTTGTTATATAAGAATATGAGAAATAGGAGCAGGAGGAGTCCATACAGACTCAGCTTCAACTCCACTTTCCCAACTGTTCCTTATATTCTTTGAGATCAAGAGTTCTGGAGTTGAGGTAAAGTTCAGCCAGATTGAGGGGCTGAATGGCTTTCCCCTGTCCTGATGTTCAATTGGGTAGAAATGGAATTTTAAAAATACACTAAATTATTAGGAGACACTTGCCTGGTTACTGATATTTTGCCTCTCCTTGGCTACAGTCTGATATTAAGCCAGTCCGTTTGTAACTTTGGTGCCACATTTGATCCTGAGGTGAGATTCCAACCTTATAATTGTGCCATCATTAAGACAGCCTATTTTCACCTCTGTAAAATTGTCCAACATCACCCCATTTGAACTCATCAACAGCTGAAACATTTACTCATGCTTTTGTTACTTCTAGTCTCACCTATTTCAATGCATTCCTAGCTTGTCTCCCAAATTCTATCTTCTGTAAACTTGAAGTCATCTAAAACTCTGCAACCTGTGTCTTAACATGCAGCAAGTCCTATTCTCCTATCACTCCTGTGGTCGCTGATCTACATTGGCTCCCAGTCAAGCAAAGTCTTGATTTTAAATTCTCATGCTTGTTTACCGATTCTTCTATGAACTTTCCTATTTCTGTATTCTCCTCCAGCTTCACAAGCCTTCAAGATATCTGCATTTTTCTAATTTTGAACTCTTGCGCATCCCCGATTTTAATTGCTCCATCATCGGCGGCTGTGCCTTTGTTGCCTAGGCCCCAAGCTCTGAAATACCCTCCCTACACCTCTCTGCTTCTCTACCAAACTTTCCTCCTTTAAGACATTCCTTAAAATCTACCTCCTTTTAGTTATCTAACCTTATAACACCTACTTTGTTTTATAATACTCATGCGAAGTGCCATGGGATGTTTCATTATGTTAAAGGCATTTTATAAATATAAGCTGTTGTTGTGAACAGATCTCGTCAGTTTTTAGACCAATTCAGATCAGATTTCAAAACGTTTTGTCCAAATGAAGTATTTTTGTCACTGTTAAATCGTTTCTCTTTTCTATTGATAACTACAGTGTGTATTCAATTAATACAAAAGCAAAATACCACGGATGCTGGAAATCTTAAATTAAAATATTAGAACTGATGAAAGGTCACAGATCTGACATTTTAACTCTCTTTTCATCTCTCCAATGTTGCTTCCAGCATTTTCTATTACATTTCGTTAATGCTGGCTCTGGTACCTGTTTCTGAAAGATACAGGATTACACGTTTCAGTTCACAGCTGAAGACAATAATATACAATTGGGTTTTGGTTTGTATTAAAAAAGGGAAAATTAACACTGATTGAATATAGTATTAATGGTATCAATTTGTTGACAATTCAGTAATAACTTCAAATCCTGCTTTAAAATTGAATTACGAGAAGTACGATGGTCATGGTTTTAACTTTACACACCCAATGGAAATTGAGTGGGTACGCAATTAAAATTGGCTGGGTAATTTGCTTGCCAATGTCATGCTTGATTCTCATTGTTATTAATTTTAACCTGCACTTCTGAATATGTGACAAAGGCACCGGCTGAAGCCATAGAGGATCGTCTGTAAATATGCAAATCAGAGTTTGCTGATATAATCTATTTTAACCAATAGCCTGAATGGTAAAGCCTTTGTGGATTTCCCACTAGGTGAAGTCAGGAGGAAGATGTACAACGTTCAAACCAAAATCCATTAGTTTAATTAAAAATTAGTGCTAAGATTATACCTAAAGTAACCTTGCATGCGATGCTATTTATTCTCTAGTTCAGATTAATGTTTTTTTATATATATTTCAGGCCCAGCATTGCAAAAAATTTCTACTCCTTATCATATCTCTACTACAACCCAGTTGCTTGTCTAAGCACAGTTTTAGTTGGATTAATAGTCAGTTTGTTCACTGGTAAGTAAAATTAAAACGTAAATTGTGACAAGTCAGGACACCAGTCTCTGGCTTCATGGCATCAGCATAAAGTAACTTCACAACAACTTGCATTTTGTGTAGAAACTTTTAATGTAGCAAAATGAGCAGACAGTTGACAGATGCATTTTAACATGAATACATGTGAAGAAACAGATCTGAGCCTGCATTGTTGGGGCTGGCTGGCTCACAGACAACAGCAAGGGCATTAGCAGAATGGTATGATTGGAAGTATGAACCTAAATTCCTCTCTCAGGATGGCAGCATTCCTGTTCCCACCCCTGCCACTTCACCTCGCAGAAGTCTGAGCTTCCACTGCAGTACCCAGAGCTTTGATGGAAGCTACTTGTGTTGCAATGTAAGCTGTGACATTGGCCACCAGACTCTGCATCACAGTGGGTTCCACAGGTGTGGTGACATAGATGACCACCTGTCGGGAAGGATGGGCTCCAAGCTCTGCACAAATCACTGTGCCATGTTGATACTGGGATTCCGCCATCCTCTAACATTGAATGCATGCTTATTGACAGGCACGCATTTGGTTATGTACATACAGTAGCCTGGCCCATTGAAGTTCTCATCTGAGTCCTCTGTGGAATAACTAGGCTGCTACCTTTCCCTCTGGCAAGCTGGCACCTGTGCTATCCTTTCCCTCTCCCATGCCTTCTGCACATTTTAGTTACTGTCTTACCACATGCAAATCTCTCCTCTAATCTAGCCTCTAAAATATAAGCACAGTCAGTATCAAGTGGCAAGTGGTTGCGACTGTAGGATTGAATGATGGTATCTGGTCATCTTCGCATTCTTCTTCCTCTATCTCCACTGACCGGGCAGGTTTTAGTTCTTGGGTATGAAATGAAATGAAAAAGAGATAAGGGTTGGATTGAGGTGTGGGAAGGGGAGAAAGGAAATAGGGAATGCTTACACCTTCTGTAACTTTTCAGCCAGGAGCGATTGATGGATGAGGAAGAAGTGGAATGAGAGAAGGAGCATTAAGTATGGTGATACCCTGTTCATTGATTGCTTCAATGTTGTCAGTGACCACGGTATCAGTGATGCTGCTTCTCATGATGGTCAGTGTTGTCTCCTCATGGGGATTAAGGTAAGCAGGTGTGCTTGTCATCCTCTGGTTCATTGCTGTACCCTGTTGTTCTGTGTCATCTTCTTCTGCAAGAAAGAGGGAAGTATGTCAGTGAGTGTCCTGCTTTATGCTTAGATGATCTTGGTTGAATAGCTGCCAGTGTGTGCGAGCTAAGTTGTGAATGCTAGGCTTGAAACAGTGCTAAGCATATGAAGTTGCGATAAGTAATATGAATGGTAGGATTGAGTCCAGATTGATAGAGATTATTGGGTGTTGAGTGCGAGGGTGCAGTGGACGAGGCAAGTGGTGGAATGGTAGGATATGACATTTGAAGATGAACTAATTTACCTGGACAACGTATATTAAGATAATTGAATTTCTTCCTGCACTGCAACCAAGTCCTAGGAGCAACACTCCTGTTCCTCCCACTGCCTCGTGAGTTTATGTCTCCTCCTTGCCACCTCTTCCAAAGCCTACAGTACAGTGTTAGAAAACCACGGTACATGCTCTCTGGCATGGTCAGTGATTCTTCATGCTTTCACAGGAGAGATTCACATTTGAAATGACTCCCAATACTTCCTGTAGCCAGAATGCACCTCCCCTTTAAGATAGACATGTTGCCTTTAAATAGCACTACTCACTGCAATATCAGCTGCCTTGCATGCAGCCAATGAACAGCATGGGTAGCACGGTTACACACAGCAATCATATAAAACAGCAGTGAGCAGAAATGAACCTTGTTGCCTGTAACACGGTGAACAGGAGCAGGTTAATTACTAACGGTGATCTGCACATTTGTTGCTGATCCTTGCCAATTTAACCTCCAGAATTCCCAGAAATGTAGCCTCGATATTTACAGGAAGGGGAGGAGCATACAATTAAAAGTGAAATTGCTGAAGAACCAACAAGAGAGGGGACACGAAGGTCCTGCGATTTTAATGGCTGGAAGACATTAACATCTGTAACTCAATCTCCTGCCTGGCATTTGGCCAAATGAACACTTGCCCAGCTACTGTGCAGAACATCAGCAGCCAGAGGCCACAGCCCAGGACTGTTGGGGATGGTCCCTGGCAATCGAGACTGAGGAGGGTACACTGGCGATCGGGGCTGAATAGGGGAAACCATGTGAGAGCTTGATTTAAATTTGTTAATTAAGAATCCTTGCTCTCCACAGTGGGACACTGGGATGCCTCAATATTTTCTGCAGTAAAAAGGTTGATGGGTGCATGTGTATTGGACCTGGGGGTTGCTGTCTGTGTATTTAACTTCTTAAACCTCCTGATTCTTTCCTGCCTATTGCGGCAGACTTAATACCGAGGCTTATGAGTGTAGGTAAATAAACTCACATAAAAGCCAAGAGCATTTTGGGTTTTATAAGTAAGGGCACAGTATGAGTAAAGAATTAATGATAAATTTGCACAAAACATTGGTTAGATCAATTATAAAAAGGCTTTTATTTTAGGGAATCTTATTTTGGATACCATATTAAAGCCATAGAGCACCTTTGGAATCCTGGGGCAACAAAAATAGAGGTGTTCCAGGGCTTTGCCCCTTTCCCTGTGCTTTGCCCTTTGGATTTCAGTGTTTCCCAAATGTATTTCAGTGGAAATAGGACCCATTATCGCATCTGTACATCCTCCTTTGCCTTCATTTGTTTCTGACGGTAACCATTCTGCAAACTGCAAAACAGATGGTGCCTGTTATTGCAAGAACTGGTTGTATCATACATTATCAATTTATGTATTAAAAATGGACGTGGCCTCGCAATTCTAAAGGTAATATGTCTACAGGCGGCACTGGCTGCACTACATATAATGTACCTGTGGGTGCACCTACACCACACGGACTACAGTGGTTCAAGAAGGCGGCTCTTCACCACCTTTTCAAAGGCAATTATGGATAGACATTAAATGCTGGCCTAGCCAGCAATGCCCACATCCTGTGAAAGAAAGGTATATGATCGTGAATGATTATTGTCCCTTATATTTGAATTCTCCATGCTGTAGTTTTTATTCATCACAAGGTGACAAAGCTACACTGTATTTACTGAATCATAGCAGACACCTTTATAAAGAATAAGGGCTGGATTTAGTGGAGCCCACTAGAGCGGGCACAATGGTAGGGTGAGGGTGGGGGGCAGGAGAATCAGGCAGGTGTACCTGCATCGGATTCCCCACATCGGGATAACTGTCCCCAATTAAGTTGGGGGTGGGAAGGGCCCAATGTGGGATTCCTGCCCGTTAGCTGCAGGAATGAAATTAAGCTCATTAAAGAGCCACTTAAAGCCAATTATCCCTAAGCCCACCAGAAGTGGTGACCCAGGGATTCACCCAAAATCCCATGGCACTGCCTTGCCTCCTAAAGTCCGCCCAGCAAATCCTGTTGGGTTTGCCTGCGGGCTCATGGAAGGGAGCGGGGGTTGGAGGGCAGGGATTAGAAGTGGGTCCCTCGTTCACAGGTAGTTTGTGCCTGATCGAGGGACCTGGCATTGGGAGGTTGGGTGGGTGGCACCTGGAAGCCAACCTCCTGTCTTTTTCTCCAACCCTCTGTTCCCCACTCAGTGGCAACCCTCTCCCTGCCCTCACTCAATCCTGAAGGCTGGGCTTCAGTGTATTACCAACAGCAGCCACTGCTTTCAGTGGCACTGCCTGCAATGGAGAGCTGCTGGCCTCTGATTGGCCAGCATCTCTTTGGGGTGGCATTTCTGCCCTCCAAGATCCTTAATTGCGTGGGAGGCCCAGCGCCAGTCAGAAGTACCTGGCGGGCACTTAATTGCATCAGGCCTCCCCTTGGAAGCAACATAGCGTTCCCACCAGTTCTCCAACCAGCAGGGAATGGGGTGGGAATCCTCATCGCTGGAACAATATACAATCCTAAGTAAACTGAATTGATTTCCAGGCCAAGAAAAAACTCCAAGAAACACATACTGCCAGCAAAAAAAAAGCAGTTGTGTGATTGTGAGGCTGACTATACTGTTATTCTTTTTAATCGTTCACGAGATGTGTGTGCTGCTGGCAAGGCCAGCATTTATTGCCCATCCCTAATTGCCCTTGAGAAGGTGGTAGTGAGCTATCTTTTTGATTCACTGCAGTCCATGTGGTGTAGGTACACTCACAGTACTGTTAGGGAGGAACAAAGGAAAAGTTTCTGAATTAAAAAGACAGAGCTGCAGAGAGCAGACTTGGAACAAAGTGGGCTTGTGAGAAGCCAGAAGATCTGAGGAAACAGTTGAAGGTCGGTGACTCCTTACTATGGGCTTTTTGAGCAGTGGTGTTCTGCTTGACATGGCTGAATATCTGGGAATCTGCTTGAAAGGTGTCGCTTGAATGCATATAGAGATCCAAGGGAAAGGAACATCGGAAAGAGAGAGTGAAATCCTAGAGGTGGATCCTTTTTGAAGACGTTTGAGAGAAAGTGTCATTTGGGAGAGAATTCCAAAGTGAGTTTTTCGAACATGGAGATTGGAAGCCCTCGTGAGAAAGTCAAGGTTTCAGTGAGACCACTTGGCTCACGGTGCGATGAGCATATGGGGGGGTTGATGAGAAATCCATAGAAACTTGGGCCGGAGTTTCCCAGTTCTGTTGGCGTCGGACATCACGGCGGGTTTGGGGAGGGGGAACAATATGGCAAGAAAGCCAAAAATCAGTTTCACGTCGGCATGAAAGCACAGCGGGATCATCCGGTGGTATCCAGTAATGGGATGCAAAGTAAGGCCGGACTGGAATCGTTTCCCCCTTGCCACCCCAGAACGTGTCTGGACTAGTGTGACATGCAGAAGTTGGGACTCACCATTAGGGCCTTGCTCAGATCGTGTACATCTGAGGAGCAGAAGGTGCTGGAGTGTTACAGCTACTGGACCCCGGAGGAATATGTGCATTGCATGCTGGGTGGATTCTCAAGGACATGTCTCTGCTGCGAAGCAGCTGACAGAAGATCTCCACTGATGTCTCAAGTCTGCTTTGGAACATCATGGTCTTAGCCATTGTCTGCTACGGATGATCTTCGGGGTGGGGGGAGAGGAAGGTCCAGCTGTGAGTGGGAGAGGAAGGTCTAGGTGTGACTGGGAGAGGAAGATGTACCAGGAGGGGGTGAGGTTGGGAGGACAGGGAAGACTGTGTTGGAGGGGAGGAGGCTGGGCGGGGGGAATGAAGGTGTCGTGGGGGCTGAGGTTGGAAGGGGGAGGGAAGGAAGGTATCAGGGTGGGTGAGGTTGGGTGAGGGAAGGAGGAGAAGGGAGTACAGCGGGAGGAAGGTATAACGGGGAGAATGCAGTAAGTGGGGGAGGTAGGTGTAAGCGGGGACAAAGGTGTAAGGGAAGTAGTTCAGAGAGGGGAAGGAGTTTGGAGAGGGAAAGGATTTCAGAGCGGGGAAGGAGTCTGGGGAGAGGAAGCTGTCTGGGGGGAGGAGGGAGCTCAGAGAGGGGAGGAATCTGTCTTGGGGGAAACATTCGGAGAGGAGAAGGTGTCCAGGGAGAAGAATGTGTCTGGATGGAGGAGGGACTAAAGGTGGAAGTGGAAGTAAGGGGCGGGGATGTTTAGGTGAATGTGCAAGGGAGGGGTCTGTGGAGTCAATGACTGCCTCCTGAGGAGCGAACTGAGGGTGGGCATGGTAGGAGGGGATAGTAAGTATGAGAGGGGCAAACGGAGCCGTAAGGGTGGGAGGGTGAGGTGCGTCGGTAGCGGTAGAAAGGAAGGCGAGGGTGGTTGGTGGGGTCTCGGAGGCAGACATGGACCCTGGAGGTGGGTAGGAGGAGGTGGGGAGGGTCAATGTGGGTGGGATTCTCAGGAAGGTAGGAAATGTGCATGTTCACCTGGACATCCTGGAAAGAAAAGGGTTTGGGTTGGTAGGTGACAGTGGGGAGGTGGAAGGTGATGCTGGGGGGTCGACAATGAGGAGTTTGATGTCAGGCATTCCTTCACCAGTCTGCGACTCCTCCCCTTTGTTGTGTGCCAACTTGTCCTGCATGAAACCTTTTCAACCTTTTTGCCTAATGCAATATAGCTCTTTTACTTGTTTAATAAATGTTTTATTCTTTTATTAAAAGTTCATCAGCAGACTCCTGTGACTCTGTTCAGTAGCTGCCCTTCATATTACTAAACAAAAAAATAAAAGTGAGGATCTATCAAGCTAAGTTCCACCCTGGGATCTGAATTGTCCAGTAGTGAAATCAGCTGGGCTTGTAACACTCCAACCAGTGAAGAGTTTTCCCTTAATTCCAATTGACTCCAATTTTGCTCAGGCTCCTTGATGCCACACGTGGTCAAATGCTATCTTGATGTCAAGGGCAATCACTCTCACCTCATCTCTGAGTGCTAGGAATGTTGTGCATTGAGCACCATGAGAGATTGGTGGTGTAATGAGTAGGGGACATGTGAAGATGCATTTACTGACCTTGCCCACCTGTGTGAATTCATTAAACTTCTTGTGCCAGTGTTGTCAGATCCTCAGATACAGATGCTGGGAATTGACCTCCCTCCAGCCTCACGAACCTGGTCTCTGCAATCTGAGTGTGAGCCCCCTGCGTTCTGTGTGGTGAACAGTAGGGTCAGCATTTTCTCAGCTTCAGGTGCGTTACTAGTTGCACTATCTCCTGCTCCCTACCTCTCAGATGGCTGCAGATTGACTTGTGTTTGTGAGGTTCATTGATCTCTTAGGAACCTGTAACCCAATACAATAATGGCTTGCTATGGAAACTTCCCTTCCCAAAGCCCATCTCTAGGGCAACTTGAATCACATGGCCCTTGCATCCAGTGCTAGAAATGCCAACTAGGTTCAATGAAGAGTGCAAGGGAGCATGGCAGGAGCAGCTAAAAATGAGGTGTCAACCTGGTGAAGCTTCAAAAAAAGAGTACTTGTATGCCAAAACAGCAGAAGCAGCATGTGATGGACAGAGCTAAGTGATCCCACAAGCAACGCATCTGATCAAAGCTATGCAGTCCTGCCGCATCCAGTTGTGAGTAGTGGTGGACAATTAAACAACTAACTGGAGGAGGAGGTTCCACAAATATCGCCATCCTCAATGATGAGGGAGCCCAGTACATCAGTGCTGAAGACAAAGCTAAAGCTTTTACAACCACCTTCAGCCAAAAACCCTGAGTGGATGATCCATCTCAGCCTCCTCTTGAGGACCCAGCACCATAGATTGGTCTTCAGCCAATTCGATTCACTCCATGTGATATCAAGAAAGGGCTGAAGGCACTGGATATTGCAAAGGCCCTAACAACAAACAAGGAGTGAGACAGAGTATGAGACTTCGTAAACACAGCGGGGCTGAAAGGAGCGAGAGAGAGAGAGAGAGCCCAAGAGACTTTTTGGAGACACAGTGGACCTAGATGTGAAGCCTGAGCAGTCTGTGGGTTCAGAGTCTGCATTCGGAAAGAAAAATCTAGGTGTGACAACACAGGGAAGCAGGCATTTGATTGACTGGTGAATATTTCCCACTTACCTAAACTAGGGGATAAACAGGTGAGTCTTATTTTTCTTTTTTTTAAGTAAGGTTTATTACTGCTAGTAAGTTGTATTCAGTATTACTAGGGTTTATCAGCATTAGTAAGGCTTACTAGTATTAAAAAGGTTTATTAATAGTAGTAAGCTTTATTTGTATTGGTAAAGTTTTATTAGCAGTAGTTAGGTTTATTAATGATAGTAAGGTATATTAACAGTAGCAAAGTTATTAACTAACTTCCCGTGACCTGGATGTTATGACGTGGCAGGTGATGTGTGCTAGGTGGACCAAATCCACAAGGGAAACTTGGTTGCGCTACCATAACGGTTTTGCAACTTGTATTTATTTCAAGATGTGTGCACTGAATTTAGAAGGCAGGATTTTCCCCTCGGCGATTTGGGGGCGGGGCCCGCTCGCCGAGGGGAAAATGACGAGGGATGACGTCGGGAGGAATCCCCAACGTCATCCCGGTCCCTTTAAATTTTTAGGAAGGCGGGCGGACAGCGAAATCACATGAGGGGGACATGTTAATAATTTCAATATTTATCTATTTTTAGACTTTACTTACCTGTCACAAATCTCCCTGAGACAGGACTTTGTCTCAGGAGGCAGTGCGCTCTTTTGACAGATGGGGAATCCCTCCCCCACCCGCACAGGTAGCGCGTAATTGGCCCGCCCACTCAAAATGGCGGCGGGCCCCGTTTCAGTGGTGGGGGTCGGCTGTCCACCTGCCGCTGAGCCGGTGGGGCCCACACGCCATCTGAGGGCAAAATTCTGACTAATGAGTCCGTCAAGAACTTTAGAGATTTTAAAAATTAAATTAAAATATTTATTTACAAAATAAAAGATTTCAAGCACACACATAAGAATACAATTACTACTCTAACAAATCCTAAAATTCCTAATTGATCTGACTCCCAGTTACAACCTCCCCACCATTTAAGGCAAAAGCCCAAGATAGATTTTAGATTTAAAAACTGAACCAGCAAGTTAACGCAATATCCACTTGACGGTGGAATTCCAAATGGCTTCCCCCCCTTCAGTTACGTTACATAGCAGACTTATGCACAAATGGCTTGAGGCTTCTTGAAGGCTGTTTCACACACTTCTGGTTAGATCTTACATGGCCCTCTCCTCACATAGCCTTTCCTTCTCCTTTATATATGTTTCTCTCTTTTTAATATGTAAATTCTATTGTTCCATATGTTTTGAAACTGTCCTTCTTCATAATATAAAAACTTTTATGTTGCCTATATTGTCAGTAAACTTTGGAAAAATTAAAATAAAGCTCACTCCTTAGCCTTGCTTATCTGGCTAGTTGTAAACAGACTAATATGGTTTTGAAATCCAAACAATCCCTTCATTTATCTAAAAATGCAAATTCCCTTACATGCTAAGCCAGCATCAATGTTTACTCATTAGCATTTCAAGCAAATTTCTACACCTAGCTTCTTTTGATGATTTCAAGCTTGCAATCTACTTGACTCCAAATGTAACTAAATCACACAGATGGAACCACCTATACTTACGCCCATAAACCTGCTTCACCAAAAACCAGAAAAATATGTAAATTATTATACTTTCATCACATGGATAACCATTTCTACAGGAAGTGCCATCAGTTACAGCAGAACTTGAGCAGCAGCTGGCGTCTCTGCGGTGCATTCATGAGGTTGAGAGCTTTGTAAGTAACCTGATTAAAGATATGGTAACCCCGCAGCATAACAGTTTGCAGGGAGAGAGAGAATGAGTGACCATAAGACATTCAAGTAGAAAGAGGCAGGTAGTGCAAGAGTCCCCTGAATGCATCCCACTCTCCAACCAGTATTCAGTTCTGAATATTGATGAGAGCGAAGGTTCATCCGGGGAGTGCAGCCGGAACCAAGTCAATGGCACCAGCTGTACACGGGGTACAAGGAAGACTGGAAGAGCAATTGTGTTAGGTGATTCAATAGTTAGTGGAATAGACAGGCGTTCTTGCGACTGCAGAGTGAATCCAGGAATGGTATGTTGCCTCGATAGTGCTAGGGTCAAAGATGTCACTGAATGGCTGCAGAGCACCCTGAGAGGGGAAGGTGAACAGCCAGCAGTTGTGATCCACATTGGTATGAATGACATGGGTCTGCATTTTAATCCTTGAGGTGGGTAGTGTGAGTTGGGAAAATTCCTGGCTCAGCTGACCCACCTTGGGAGAATGTGCCTATAAAGGCAGGATCTTCATTGCTTGGGGTTGGGTGCAAGCTGGAGTTGGTCCAGCTGACTCAGGAAAAAGCCACAAGAGCTGCCAGGTCTGGAAGCGGGCTGTGCAAAAGGCCCACCTCGGCGCAGTAGGACTTTGCCCCAGTTAAAACAAACTACAAAGGCCTTCCAGTTCTCACCCCTCATACCCCCTCACTTCCCTCACACTCCCCATGCCCTATCCATACCACCTTATGCCCCCTATCCAACCCTCATGGCGCCTCTTGCCCCCTATGCTAAGCTCTGCCGTTCCAGCCACCCCCCCCCCTCCCCCCTCACCCCCCCATGGCCCCTCAAGCCCCTTGTGTCTATCTAAAGCACTTCTATGCCCATTGACCCACTATATGCTGTACAGAATCAATGAACCCTAATTTTTGTTTTAGTGCATAGTAGGATGTGTCAAGACGTCAAAGCTAGTAATTTCTGGATTACTCCCTGTACCACGCACAAGTGAGTATAGAAATAGAAGGTTAAAGCAGATGAATGTGTGGCTGGAAAGTGGTGGAGGAGGGAGGACTTTAGATTCCTGGCACGTTGGGACCGGTTCTGGAGCTGATGGGACCTATATGGGCCGGACAGGTTGTACCTAAATAGAGCTGGGACTGAGTTCCTTTATGGATGTTTTGCTAATGCTATTGGGAAGGTTTTGAACTAACTTAGGAGGGGTGTGGGAACCAGGAAATAATATCATGGAGGAATACTATGATGCACAGAAGACTGGGATAGATATATAGCACTAGAATCGTAAGTTAAAAGGTGAGGTCAGAGGAAGGGAGAATGTAATAAAGTCTGAATCAGGGTTACTATGCATGTATGGGTATGCATGGAGTGTGGTAAATAAAATTGGTGAGTTATATGCGCAGATTGCTAGGTGGAAATATGATGTTATGACTGTAGTAGAGTCCTGGCTCAAAGAAGGGCAGAACTGGATGTTAAATATTCCTGGATACACGATATTCAGGAAAGATAGGAAAGGAAGAAAAGGGGGAGGGGTGGCGATATTGATTAAGGAGAGTATTGCAGTGCTGGAGAAAGAGGACGTTTCAGAAGGGCCAGGGACAGAATCTATTTGGCTAGGGCTAAGGAACAAAAAAGGTGCGACTACTTTGCTCGATGCAATCTATGGGTAACCAACTAGTGGGAAGGATGTAGAGGAACACATTTGCAAGGAAATTATAGAGAGGTGCAAGAATTATAGATAGTTATAATGAGGCACTTTGTCCGAATATAGACCGGGATAGTAATGATGTAAAGGGCAGAGATGGGCAAGAGTTCCTAGAGTGTATTCAGGAAAATTTCCAATATTAGTATGTTTCCAGTCCAAGGAGAAAATGGGCACTGCTAGACCTGATTCTTGGGAACGAGGTAGGCCAAGTGGATCAAGTGTCAGCAGGAGAACATTTAGGAGACAGTGACCATTGTATCATGAGATTCATGCTGGCTATGGAAAGGGACAAAGAACAATCCAGAGTAATAATAATTAACTGGGGGGAAGCCAACTTCAATGATGTAAGAATGGATCAGGCTGAATAAATTGGAGTCAAAGGTTGGCAGGAAAAACGGTAGCTGAACAATGGGCTATCTTCAAAGAAGAGGTAGTTCAGGTACAGTCACGGTATATTCCCTTGAAAGGGAAATGTGGGGCAAACAAGGCCAGAGCCCCCATTACTGGGGAAAGGACAGGGAGTAGAATTTGCTAAATTGCTCTTGCAGAGAGCCGGCATGAATTTGACAGTCTAAATAATCTCCTTTGGTGTAATCATTCCATGGTTCTATTGCAGCAGAATTTATCTGATTATGTTTTCTTCCTTACTACCCCACCTACCCAATCACATTGAATATACATACATGCCAAGCACAGATGATGCTGGCCTCGTCTTATCTCCATCTTCAGTGGTCAGCTGGGCTAATGAACTTACTGACTGCAATTAAGTACCAAAATATTGTTCACTTTCCTAATTTGAGAAATGTAACTGTGGCCTATCAAAGCTAAGAAATTAAATATAGTCTACCAAGGTCCAATGTTATGAACTAATTAAAGAGATTGTAATTTGTTCAAATAAATAAGAACCCTATTGCACCCATGGCTGTGCTGTTTGGTACATTAAGGGAGATAATTAGCCATAGTTCACAAGGGAACTATAGGCATCTCTCTGTTAGAGGGAAACAAGTAGTTGTATAACTTGAGGGGTACTACTCTGCATCAAGACAAAGTGGCAGGCCTCCATTAACTATCAACAGCTGGTATGGGGATTGAACCCACACCATTGCTATTATTTTGCATCATAGTGTAAACCATCTAGCCTACTGAGCTAACCAACCCCTAGTATATTAACATTAGTGAGTTTCAAACCTCAAGGTTCTTACTTTGTTTTTCTCGGGAACAGAATACTGGCTAGTTTGGAAACGTATATTATCAATTGTAGTAATCCTGGATCTATCAGGCCCCAACTTTTAATTCTTTCAAGATGGTTTCCTCAAATACCGTCCAAAGACATAATTTCTTACAGAAACCCTGGCAGGTGAAAAGAGGTGAGAAGGGACAGATCTAACTGGTGTGCATTTACATCACTGCTTATAGACCAAGTGGAGCAGGAATGTTTCCCAGCCCCTCAAGCTAACCTATTTAAAGTCTTCACGATTGGACCCTGTGATGTCCAACTTCCCCCCACTCCATCCTGCGATCTCCTACTGCCCACCCCTGCAAATTCTGGCTCCCCCCTACACTTCTGTGATCTCTGACTCCCCCCACACCGTGACAACCTCCACTAACCCCACTGGCCGTGATCCCTGACAATCCATTGCAACCTTCCTTTTCCCGCCAGCCAGCCTCTCCCCGCTTCCCACCGCTATTTACTTTGCATACACTGTCCAGCATTTTTCTATCAACAAGGCAGCCAGCTGGGGCCAGTGTTTATTGGTGGAACAGATGTCATGTTTGTATCACTGAGTTTGTGTGGTTGGTAAAGATTAACCCTTGGTGCAAAGCTTAGATTTCAATTTTCATTTTCTGGAAATATTAGAATGATACCCTTGTGGCATTCCCTTATTAACTCTGATGTCTTTGATACAGGTGGAACTGAAAATCTGGACCCTACTCTAATTGCTCCTATAGTGCACACTGTTCACAACTTCATCTTTAAGAATGAACAAGCCTGCCCAATACCAGAAACAGTAAGATAATTATATCTCACTCATAATTGTACTGAAAGTGGTATCACCTCAGCTCATTTTATTAATTAGCTGACACTAATAAGAAGCTGAGCACTTCTGATTTATTGACCTTTAGCTGAGAGTTTGTGCAGATGTTCTCTATCCAAATGGTAAGAGACTATTTATTCACGTTTTTCATGCATGTACCTATTAGCAAGGAGGTCTTGTGATGCACTGGGTAGCGTCTCTGCCTCTGAGTCAAAAGCTTGTGGTCTGAGTCCCACTCTAGGACTTGATGGCCAAGGAAGGTGTGTTCATAATGCGGCCAAACAGTTTGAGTATCAACCTGCAAATTCTTCCAACACATGCCAATGGCGGGTGGTAAGAATGGGGGAGATTCTTGGTTAACCATGTGATAGGAAGAACATTGGAACTTCTACCATCACAATCAAAAGCTCCAGACCACAATATGTATGTAAAAGAGTTTGTTGCCACAGCAACCCAGTCTCTGAGTGAACTGCAACACATCACCACCATCTATTAACAGCACTTTCCAACAGCAAACACTCTATAGCGAATAGGAGCAGGCTGATTTTGCCCGTCCCAACCATGAGGTGCTGAGGCTAATTATAATCCCCCGGATGCTGTGCTGGTTGAGATACACTACAGCACAAACCATGTTTTGCAACTTATATACCATTTTAGATGGTTAATTTACCAACTGAACCATCAGGTGGAGGCTTGTAATTGTATCTATTCCCATGGAACTGGGAGTTAAAGGACATAATGTTGATTCTTCATTCAGCCCTTTTCATATATAACTGGAGCCAGGTCAGTTGACCATACCATAGTTAAACCCTGGGGTAAGCCCACTCTCTAAGATGTCCAAAGTGGGACCATGACAGGGATGTGGGGCTATGGCTATCCAGGATGTCTCATCACACCCCAGGGCCACAGATACTTTGGAGCAGTTTAGTTATTCATGCCAACATGGAAAACAGACCAATAGCTTCAAAAGGGCTCACAGCTCATAAATGCAAGCCATAGACTACAACTTAGAGCAAAAGGGCAATTGAATATAATTATAATTCAATTTAAGCTGCAAATATAGCCATTAACTTTATTGAATAAATAAAGAAAATTGAAGGACACAAAAATATAGTTTCCAGCAGTGGTGAATTTAGAAATTACTATAATGGAAGCTGACTGCTGAGGAATGAAATTTATTTTCCTTGGTATTTTTTGTAGTTCTCAGAATGCATTTGGGGTGCTACCTCCTGCTGAAGTGACTGGGAAGTCTGCTAGAAGTCTGGACTGGGCTGTGGGATTCAGTACAACATTTTTGGTGCTCCCAGCAATTTCCTGGGTGAGGGAGATGCTGGTTAAAAATAAACAAAAAATTGTCATCCCTTTTCTTTGAGAATTAGGGCTCAGATTAGTAGGCCCCACATCTAACATTATCAATCAAATACACTTTGTGCAGAAGATCTGTACTGACCCCATGCTGGGTTCTGACTAAGGATTGAGCACAAGACGACTACTCCTTTCACCCCTCTTTATGTTGATGGGCTTGTAGGGATAATTGGAAATTCTGACCCAGAAGACATAATGATAAATGATGACACAGGATTGGATCAGCATTAATTTTTTTTGTTGTGCTTGGGCAATGTTTTTCAGTACGCAGACCCTTTAATTTTTTTTTTTGCATGGCAACTTAAAGAAGACAATTGGTGCGCGACTTGCATGGGAAATTTTGGGTATGCAGCTGCAAAGTTAGAGGGAACATGTATCTCATTCCCAGCCGAGTTTTTGATAAACTCATACCAAAATTCCAATGAGTTTCCAGAATGCCCGCAGACTTTCTGCTATTAAAGTCTTAAAACATGTTGACCAGGCAATTATTGATCCAATTGGTTGATTCTGATCACGTCCAACCCCAGTTGGAAAAAAACTGATTTTTCATATGAAACAATTAAGCCCAATTATGGCCGCATGCCATAGTGAAGGAGGAAAAGGAGAAGGACTGTTCAGGTGTGTAAAAGTGATGTTAGGAATGAGAACGCTGAAAGCAAAGTTTTTTAAGGTGGAACCCATCGAGATCTTGAAATGGAATATTCATATCTCTTGTGTGTACCCAACCCCCAACCACTCTAATCAACTAAAACAATCAAATAAGGTTTCCTTGAGTCAAAGAATGAGCAAATTTATTAACCCCTGAATCCGAGGAAAATAATAAAAATGCTACGTCAAGCATTCATCCCTCATGCAGTCATTAGGGTCCACACACACAGATACACACACACACACGGTTTCAGAAATATGGGGAGTTAGAGTTTAATAAAAAAAACAGGGTAAAAGAATATACAGTTAAGCGTCCTTAGATTGTCCTTGAGGCATGAATTTTAAAGGTTGCGACTGATTTAGGTTAGCTGGTTTCTTGGATGCTGTCAGATGTAGAAGATGTTGCAATTAGTACGAGATCTTTGTTCCTGGGTAAGTTTCTAGTAGAATTGGCTTCTTGAGCCAGACAACAAGCTTATTCCAAAAGGGAGAGAGGGAGCCCTTAGCTTGTTTCCTCTGCTGAACACTTTCTAGATACTGCCTGTGTCACTTGCAATCTCCCTTTAGTGGCTGGCAGCCTTGTCTTGAAACACTTCACCCATTGTGTATTTCCGAGAGGTTTTGGGTGGATCTGCCTGTGGCAGCCATTGTTTCAATACCCAGTGCTTTGCATGTTTAATTTCTCTTCCTTAGACAGTTATAAGTTTCGGTGGAGGTCTCGATTATAGGAAATGTCTCTCTCTTCACATATTCCTGAAGGTGATTTGTTAGTTTCTCACCTTCACCTTGGAATGTGGCCTTGCATTTTTAAGCAGTTTGCTCTGAGTCAGTTTAAATTGCAGAAGTTCCAGTCAGTTGAAAGTTGAAAAATCATATTTTAAAAACTAAAGGGACATAGCCTTGTAACAGCTATTGCTGCTCTCACCCAGATGGGGAACACTATACCTTCTTGTAACACCTTAGTACTGACCCATCCCCAGCTTTCCTCATTCCAGTCGTTCTTTGCCGGCTGGATAGCAAAGGCTCTTTTGTACCAGGCACACTGGGGCATTCACACTCGATCCTCAACCCTTTACCCTCTCTGATTGTTACTTGTGGGATTTCCAAGATACAATCGCAACAATGCTCTTAAGGATTTGATTGAGTGGGGTGACCTTTTGACAGCTTTTTCAATATAATTTTAAGAGTCCTATTGCCCCTTTCCACTACTCCTAAAGACTGAGGGTGCTGGAGATATGCAACTTGTGCTTAATCCCCATGATTTATTGTAATTTAGTTAATTTTTTAATAATAAAATGTGACCCCTGATCACTATCTACTTGTAATGGCAGTCCTCACCTATAGATAGCCTTACCCAATATCCTTATCTTTTCGCAGGAGTGCTGCTAAATCTGCAGTTTAATATATCATCATAAATCATGAACTTAAAAGATTCTCCCACTGTCCCTTCCCCCTAGCTGTCTTGTGGACATCTTTTACTAAGTATTATTACCCCCAAACCATTAATTGTCGCAATCCAAACTTTTACCCCTTCTACTTTAATTTTACTCATTTTGACCAATACCAGTGTGTTTAATTCTATCCTGATTGTTTTAAAGTCAGTCTCTCTATGGAGTATGTGTCAGCACCTTGATTATGTAAAAATGTTGTCTCATTCTACTGGCCACATTGACCATTTTATGTCATGTTGTTTGCCAAGTCATTACCCAGGTCTGGGACAAGCTCGTCAATGCATTTCACCATACATTTTTGCATGTCGGTTGCTCTACATGTAACAACTCACATCTGCACACTCACACGGGTATCCCAATATCATGCTTCACGTTCTTGACTTTCAGATGATCTTATCAAAGAATCAAAGGGGGAGTCTGTCTCAAGATCTTTGCTCATCTCTCCCTGTATGGTCCTGATGCTTCAGGTAGTGGCCAAACTATCAAATTCAGTTCTTTTAAAAAGTTCATAGATAAGGACACAAACATCTCCAAGAGAAAGTTATCAACTTATTACTCTCATCTATACCTTCCTAACTTTCACTAGTATGTGCATCAATACTAGATTGATATATGTATTCAATTGAATGACATCCAAGGTGAGTTATTCCAATTCCCTTTTGGTAGTGGGCCTTTTTTCCTAACTCTACCTTTTATTCTAAGTGGGCCATCTCAATATTTACCATTCTATCTCAATCAGTAGACCTGGAGAGACTTTACCATCCAGTACAAAGTTCCCATAATATCTTAAACAGGAATGAAACATTCCCATTTGATTCCAGGTATTAACACATTACGTTTGTTTGTTCTTCATCCTTTATTTTAGATGACATTTTATTTTCTCAAAAATAACTCACTGAATTGTACCTGACTTTCTTTTTCATTGCTAAATTATCCCAAATTCAATAGTGGTGTTGTTGGGCTGACAGGCTTTGTTAGTGTTCAATTTATTTTTCCCCAAAATAAACATTATTTTCTTTTTGAATACCCAGAAACCACCTGGACTGTTTTTCCATTAACTTTTTGAATATCAGGGATGAGAAATTTCTGTTGTTTGGTAGAATTTTGACTTTTGGTTCATGGAATTCTGCCCTTTTAATTTTTTCTTCTGGCCTCCACCTGGCTCAGGGGATGTGTCACTCAATTCCTCTCTTTTTAACCTGCCGCTAATTCTGACCTGGCTTTGACTCTACAGGGGTGATAAATTTCCACCATTTGGCGGATTTCTGACATTGGAATTTCAGAAATCTGCCATTTTAAATGTATGTTCTGACCTTCGGGGCTGGTACCGGGCTTTAAAAAAAATCCCAACTCTCTCAGTCACAGATTTACAGATAATGTCCCAGACACCACCATTACCATCTCTGGGTATATCCTATCCCACCGGCAGGACAGACCCAGCAGAGGTGGCGACACAGTGGTATACAGTTGGGAGGGAGTTTCCCTGGGAGTCCTCAACGTCGACTCCAGACTCCATGAAGTCTCCTGGCATCAGGTCAAACATGGGCAAGGAAACCTCCTGCTGATTACCACGTACTGCCCTCCCTCAGTTGATGAATCAGTGCTCCTCCATGTTGAACACCACTTGGAGGAAGCACTGAGGGTGGCAAGGGCACAGAATGTATTTTGGTGGGGGACTTCAATGTCCATCGTCAAGAGTGGCTCGGTAGCACCACTACTGACCGAGCTGGCCGAGTCCTAAATGACAAAGCTGCTAGACTGGGTCTGCAGCAGGTGGTGAGGGAACCATCAAGAGGGAAAAACATACTTGACCCCACCCTCACCAACTTGCCTGCCGCAGATGCATCTGTCCATGACAGTATCGGTAGGAGTGACCAGCACATAGTCTATGTGGAGACGAAGTCCCGTCTTCACACTGGGGATACCCTCCATCATGTTGAGTGTCACTACCACCATGCTAAATGGGATAGATTTCGAACAGATCTTGCAACTCAAGACTGGGCAACCATGAGATGCTGTGGGCCATCAGCAGCAGCAGAATTGTACTCAAACACAATCTGTAACCTCATGGCCCAGCATATCCCCACTCTACCATTACCATCAAGCCAGGGAATCAACCCTAGTTCAATGAAGATTGCAGTAGGAACAGCACCACGCATACCTAAAAATAAGGTATCAACTTGGTGAAGCTACAACACAGGACTGCTTGCATGCCAAACAGCATAAGCAGCAAGTGATAGACAGAGCTAAGCGATCCCACAACCAACGAATCAGATCTAAACTCTGCAGAACTGCCACATCCCATCATGAATGGTGGTGGACAATTAAACAACTCACTGGAGGAGGAAGCTTCACAAACATCCCCATCCTTAATGATGGAGGAGCCCAGCACATCAGTGCAAAAGATAAGGCTGAAGCATTTGCTACAATCTTCAGCCAGAAGTACCGAGTGGATGACCCATCTCAGCCTCCTGTGGAGGTCCCCAACATCACAGATACCAGTCTTTAGCCAATTTGATTCACTTCACGTGATATCAAGAAATGGCTGAAGGCATTGGATACTGCAACAGCCATGGGCCCTGACAATATTCCGGCAATAGTACTGAAGACTTCTGCTCCAGAACTTGCTTTTCCCCTAGCCAAGCTGTTTCATTACAGCTACAACACTGACATCTACCTGGCAGTGTGGAAATTTGCCCAGGGATGTCCTGTACACAAAAAGCAGGAAAAATCCAACCCGACCAATTACCACTCCATCAGTCTACTCTCGACCATCAGTAAAGTAATGGAAGGGGTCATCAAGAGTGCTATTAAGAGGCACTTGCTTAGCAATATTCTGCTTGCTGATGCCCAGTTTGGGTTCTGCCAGGGCCATTCAGTTCCTGACCTCATTTCAGCCTTGGTTCAAACATGGACAAAAGAGCTGAACTGCTGACGCGAGAGCAACTATTCTTGTCATCAGGGCCACATTTGACCAAGTGTGGCATCAAGGAGCCCTAGTAAAACTGGAGCCAATGGAAATCAAGGGGAAAATTCTCCACTGGTCGGAGTCATACCTAGTACAAAGGATGGTTGTGGTTGTTGGAGGTCAGTCATCTCAACTCCAGGTCATCACTGCAGGAGTTCCTCAGAATAGTGTCCTCGGCCCAAACATCTTCAGCTGCTTTATCAATGACCTTCCTTCCATTATAAGGTCAGAAGTGGGGATGTTCACTGATGATTGCACAATGTTCAACACCATCGGCGGCTCCTCAGATACTGAAGGAGTCCTCGACCAAATGCAGCAAGACCTGGACAATATCCAGACTTGGGCTGACAGGTGGAAAGTAACATTTATGCCACACAAGAGCCAGATAATGACCATCTCCAACAAGAGAGAATCTAACCATCTCTTTTTGATGTTCAATGCCATTACCATCATTGAATCCCCCACTATCAACATCCTGGGGGTTACCATTGACAAAATCTGAACTGGACTAGGCATATAAATACTGTGGCTACAAAAGCAGGTCAGAGACGAGGAGTCCTGCAGCGGGTAACTCACCTCCTGACTCCCCAAAGCCTGTCCACCATCTACAAGGCACAAATCAGGATTGTGATTGAATACTTGCCACTTGCCTGGATGAGTGCAGCTCCCATAACACTCAAGAAGCTTGACACCATCGAGGACAAAGCAGCCCGCTTGATTGGCACCACATCCACAAACATTCGCTCCCTTCACCACCGACGCACAGTAGCAGCAGTGTGTACCATCTATAAGATGCACTACAGGAATTCACCAAGGCTACTTAGACAGCACCTTCCAAACACACGACCACTACCATCAAGAAGGACAAAGGCAGCAGATAGATGGGAACACCACACCTGGAAGTTCCCCTCCAAGTCACTCACCATCCTGACTTGGAAATATATCGTCATTTCTTCACTGCTGCTGGGTCAAAATCCTGGAACTCTCTCCCTAACAGCACTGTGGGTGTACATACACCACATGGACTGCAGCAGTTCAAGAAGGCAGCTCACCACCACCTTCTCAAAGGCAACTGGGATATCAACTGGGATTCAAACAATATAAGGGACACTGAGGGAGAAAAATTCATGCAGTGTGTCCAGGGAAATGTTTTCAACCAATTAGCGACAAAACCAACGAGAGGAGGTGCAATTCTAGACCTAGTCTTGGGGAACGAAGAAGGGCAAGTGGGTGAAGTGACAGTTGGCGACCATATCGAGGACAATGATCGCAATTCAGTTAGATTTAGCATTACCATGGAAAAGGACAGAGATAAGGCAGGAGTAAAAGTCTTGAACTGGGGGAAGGCAAATTTTGCAGAAATGAGAAGGGACTTGGCTGAGGTGGACTGGACAGCACTGCTGGAGGATAAAACAGTGGAAAACCAGTGGGAAGCACTAAAAAGCGAGATTCTAATTGTACAAAGTAGACATGTCCCCTACAAAAATAAGAGTGGTACTACCAAATCTAGACCCCCCTGGTTGTCTAGAGGAATACAGGGGAAGATCAAACAGAAAAAGAAAGTGTACAATAGGCACAAAGAACTAAGCACTGCAGATAGCCTAGACGAATATAGGAAGTGCAGGGACGAAGTAAAAAAGGAAATAAGGAAATCAAAGAGACGGCATGAAAAAAGATTAGCAAGTAAAGTTAAGGATATTCCAAAGATGTTTTACTAATACATTAATGATAACAGGTTAGTTAAGGAAAAAGTGGGACCTATCAAAGATGAAGATGGAAACTTGTGTGTAGATGCAGAGGCTGTGGGAAGGGTTTTGAATGAATATTTTGTCTCTGTGTTTACAAAGGAAAGGGAGGATGTAGATATAGTAGTCCAGGAGGAACACTGCGAGATATTGGACGGGATAGTCATAAAGAGAGAGGAATTACTCGAAGGGTTGAAATCCTTGAAAGTTGATAAGTCACCAGGGCCAGATGGATTGTTTCCGAGGCTGCTGAAGGAAGTCAGGGAGGAGATAGCAGATGCTCTGAGGATGATTTTCCAATCTTCACTAGATACAGGGGAGGTACCGGAGGACTGGAGAAATGCAAACGTAGTTCCATTGTTTAAAAAGGGATCAAAGGAAATGCCAAACAATTATAGGCCAGTTAGTCTTACATCGGTGGTGAGCAAATTAGTTGAATCAATCCTGAGAGATGGGATTATGGATGTGGAAAGGCGTGGACTAGTCAGGGATGGTCAGCATGGATTTATTAAAGGAAGGTCTTGCCTCACAAATTCGATTGAATTCTTTGAGGAAGTGACAAGAAGGGTTGATGAAGGTAGTGCAGTGGATGTTGTGTACATGGATTTTAGCAAGGCATTTGACAAGGTCCCACATAGCAGATTGGTCGGGAAAGTAAAAGTCCATGGGATTCAGGGTAATGTGGCAAACTGGATAAAAGGTTGGCTTTGTAACAGGAGACAAAAGGTAATGGTCGATGGATGCCCTTGCGAATGGAAAGTTGTCTCAAATGGTGTTCCATAGGGCTCGGAGTTGGGACCATTGCTGTTTGTGTTATATATTAACGATTTGGACATGAACGTGGGGGGCACGATTGGGAAATTTGCAGATGACACAAAGATTGGCTGAGTAGTGGATAGTGTAGAGGATAGCCATAATCTCCAAAACGATATAGATGGGTTGGTGGAGTGGGCGGTAAAGTGGCAGATGGATTTTAACATAGAGAAGTGTGAGGTCATACATTTAGGGAGGTCAAACAGTTACAGGGATTACAAAATAAATGGGAATATACTAAGAGGGGTAGATGAAGTGAGAGATCTTGGCGTACAAGTACACAGGTCCCTGAAGGCACCAGTTCAAGTAGACAAGGTTGTAAAGAAAGCATATGGAACGCTCTCCTTCATTGGCAGAGGTATAGAATATAAAAGTAAGGATATAATGTTGGAATTGTATAAAACACTGGTAAGGCCACAACTGGAGTATTGTGTGCAGTTCTGGTCACCACATTACAGGAAGGATGTAATAGCACTGGAGAGACTGCAGAGGAGGTTTACAAGAATGTTGCCAGGGTTAGAAAAGTGTAGCTACGAGGAGAGATTGGATAGGTTGGGGTTATTTTCCTTAGAACAAAGAAGGCTGAGAGGTAACTTGATTGAGGTGTACAAAATTATGAGGGGAATAGATAGAGTGGACAGTATAAAATTGTTTCCCTTGATGGAGAATTCTAGAACCAGGGGACATAGATTCAAGATAAGTGGCAGAAGGTATAGGGGGGACATGAAGAAGAACTTATTTACGCAGAGGGTAGTGGGTGTCTGGAATTCGCTGCTCAAATTGGTGGTAGAGGCAGAAACTCTAAACTCTTTTAAAAAGTACCTGGATCTGCACCTAACGTGCTGTAAACTGCAGGGCTATGGGCCGGGTGCAGGAAGGTGGGATTAGAAAGGGCACCTGGGTGTCCTCAGGCTGGCATGGACAAGATGGGCCAAATGGCCTCCTTCTGTGCTGTAACTTTTCTATGGTTCTAACTAGGAATGGACAATAAATGCTGGCCCAGCAAGTGAAGCCCACATTCCTTGAATGACTAAAAAAATGTCAGTGAAAGCGGGACCAGTCTGAGTTGTGATTGGAGGAGCAGCGAGCATGGGAGATTTTTTTCCTTCTCCAAAGATTCTGTATCTGAGAGCAGCAAAATGAGAGAGCAGAAATTAAAGGACAGAATCTATGATTGGAAGAGCAGCTTCGTCTCTCCTGCGCTCGCTTCTTCTTCAGTCACAACTCTGGGCAGTCCCTAGAGACTTTCAGCTTGTCCTATCCTGCTGCCAGGCCGCTATTGGTGATGGCTGAAGTGAGGACTTCACCGTTCTGTTCTTGGTCCACTTGCATCTTGGAAATCTTATCCCTGTTGTGCAGCTCCAGCAGCGCCTGGTATCAGCTCTCCTGCTTGCTCTTGCAGTTGACGGCTATGGCAAAATACTTGTCCTGGTGTAGAGGTCCAACAGGTACTTGTTTTCTTGCCAATGTTGAAGTAACTCTGCAGGTGGATCAAGCATTTTGCGAGTGCCCGCATTGTGCCTCCATTTGAACGGTCATTTTGAACAATAAGTTATTGAGTAAGTTATCAGAGAAGTTGGTCACTATTCCCATGAACATTTAGATTTCAGCTTCCTCTCTGTTCTGTTAATATTGGTAGGAAACTTGGTTTACATGTGAGACTAAAGTAAAACTGAAGGCATTATTCACATAAGCTGTGTTTAAACTGCTTTTACAGTCTGCTGATACCACCGGCCGTAGAGGATCTGCATGTTAGAAGTTGGCAGCACTAGCACAATATAAAAGTAGCGTCAAAATCCGAATCTATAAACATGCTCTACATAGTTTTAAATGAAGTTTAATAGCTTCTTTCATCAATATTCCCTGTGCCTTGCCCATTGCATTGCATGTCAATGATTCCCTTTATTGTGTGAATTTGCTTCATAGAACCATTCTGTAAATTGCAGTCCTTAATTGCAAATGAAACACGCTCTGCCTTTTTGTTACTAAAATAACCTCATATTTCTGTGTGTATGTTTATGCACATGTGTATGTTTGTTGCTAATGTAAGGTTAATAACATCTATCAAGTCGAATATTCATCTTGCACCTTCTTACAGCACTAGGATATAATTTTGCTTTGTCAACAAAAAATTTTTAGATGAGAAAAAACATCTTTGTTAAAACCTTTTCCACTCCCTATACTTACTGCTATTTGATAGGCAAATACGCATTCCTAAAATCAAGTGAATTCTTTGAGGACATGAGTTTAATTTGTAGGGGAGGGAGTTGAACTTAAGGAGTGGTTACTGCATGCTACAAGAGCACTGTTTATCTGATTGCATAGTATCTTCTCCGTAGTTGTCTCCTTTTAACTTTTCCTCCTTCTCTGCCTTCCTCCCTGCCAACTTTCATAATTTCTAAATGTGGATTAAACTGTTTTTTCAGTAAATGAGATTATGCTTAAATATCACATATAGTTGCTGAAATCTCAGTGCAAACATAGGTGCCTACCCTTCCAATGATTTTAAACTTAAAGACCAAGGGTGGGATTTTCCGGTCCCGCCAGTGGCAGCTGTCATGGCTGGCGGGTTGGGCATCCCGTGTTGGGAACCGCATTTGCGTGCATGTGAACACCATGAATACATATTAAAAAACCCAGCATGCTGGAATCGCGTGGCAAACTGCACTTCACTCGTGACCTCATGGTATGTGTGCACAGCGCTTGCCTATCTTTCACTGCGCTGTAGATCTGCTGCTCCAACCCCGTGCCAAGGCTGCTCAACAAGACCATTGTAGAGGCAAGGGGGTGTCAGAGCCAAGGCTTCTCATGCGAGACTAGTGGGAAGGCAGGGGGGTGGTTGGGGTGGTTGGAGGGCAAAGGTTTGGGTTGTGGAGGAGGAAGCAGGACAGAGGCAAGGGAAGGGACTGGAAGGCAAAGGCTTGACTGGGTGGGGGAGGGCAGTGGTGAGACAAGACAGAGGGGAGGGAAAGGGCTGGAAGTTAAAGACTTGACTGGGAGGGATGGAGGGGTGTGGCTATGGACCCTGGGAGAAAGGATGCACACAGGCACATGACTGTGTATGGAGGGGGATTGTAGCGGGGGGGAGGCGAAGATTAGTTAGGGCCAGAAAGCTTAGACTATACTGGACAATAGCGCAAGCGGTAGTCAGGGCCAGAAAGCATAAACAGTCCTGGGTAATAACGCAAGAGGTAGTTGGGGCCAGAAAGCAGTGACAGTCCTGTGAATCAATGCCACTATTTGGAGGGCTGTGCTTGACAGATCTGTCCTGGTCTCAGTTAGGGAGGGGTAGGGCCTATCACTCATTTGTCAGTCGGCCCAGCATGGTGCGCTGGGCATGGTTATTCCCTCACACACGTCAGTTCTGGGGGTTGGTGCCTTGATACTGGGTTGCAGATGGCAGTCACAGTCAGGGGAGGCATCTCCAGCCTGTGGATGGGAACAGGTAATGTGGTGGGGGGGACACTAGATGGTCTCATGTTGGGGGTGGTCTCGGTAAGTGACAGTACAATGCGCACCAAGATAGGGAGGGGTCAGGTCTACATGGGGCACCGGGACATCAACATCAAATGGTCCTGGGGGTGGACAGGGATATCAACAGCTATCACAATGGGATCAAGGATTAGAGGGAGAATAAAGAGAGTAATTGGAGGGAGATTGGAAGAGCACTAGTGATAGGGGATTCGTTAGTTAGAGGAATAGACAGGCATTTCTGTGGCCGTAGACATGACTTCAGTATGGTATGTTGCCTCCCTTGTGCCAGGGTCAATGATGTCACGGAGCAGCTGCATGGCATTCTTCTGGGGAGGGTGATCAGCCAGAGGTCGTGGTCCACGTTGGTACCAATGACTTAGGTAGGAAAAGGGATGAGGTCCTGAAAGCAGCTTTCAGGGAGTTAGGAAGGAGATTGAAAAGCAGGCCCTCTAAAGCAGTAATCTCAGGACTACTCCTAGTCCCATGTGATAGTGAGCATAGAAATGGGAGAATTGAGTGATTGAAAACGTGGCTGGAAAGCTGGTGTAGGAGAGAGGGCGTCAGATTTCTAGGCATTGGGACCGGTTTTGGTGAAGGTGGGACCTGTACAAGCCGGATGGTGTGCACCTGAACAGCATTGGGATGAATATCCTTCAGGAAGATTTGTTAGTGCTATTCATGGTGGGGTTTAAACTAGATTGGCAGGGGATCCTGAGGACAAATTCCAAGCAGGGAACAGGAGATGGAAAATTAGCGACTGACTCTGAGAGACAGAAGAAGCACAGGTTAAACAGTGTACAGCACAGGAATTTGGCAATGTTAAAAGGTACATATGTAAATGCAAGGTGTAAAGCAAATAATTGTTTGAGGTGAGAGTCACTGCCTTTGATATCAAGGCAGCATTGAATGAGTGTGGCATCAAGGAGCCCCAGCAAAACTGGAGTCAATGGCAATCAGTGGGAAAACTCTCCACTGGTTGGAGTCATGCCTAGCACAAAGGAAGATGATTGTAGTTGTTGAAGATCAACCATCTCAGTTCCAGGACATCACTGCAGGAGTTCCTCAGGGCCCAACCATCTTCAGCTAATTCGTCAATGACCTTCCTCCCATCATAAGGTCAGAAACGGGGAGGTTTGCTGCAGAAACTCACCAAGGTTCCTTAGGCAGCACCTTCCAAATCCATGGCCTCTACCACCTAGAAGGACAAGGCCAGCAGACACATGGGAACACCACCACCTGCAAGTTCCTCTCCAAGCCACTCACCATCTTGCCTTGGAACTATATCACTGTTTCTTCACTGTCACTGGGTCAAAATCCTGGATCTCTGTCCCTAACAGCACTGTGGGTGTACTTACACTTCATGGACTGCAGCGGTTCAAGAAGGCAGCTCATCACTACCTTCTCAAGGGCAATTAAGGATGAACGATAAATGCTGGCTTAGCCAACGACGCCCACATCCCATGAATGAATTTTAAAAAACTATTAAGAAAATACTCCAGTTTATCTTTCTTGGGTCCAAAGCGGGTGACCTTTGCACTTGCCCACCATGAACTCCATTTACTGCTCACTTAATTTTTCCAAGTCCCTTTGCAACTTTATGGTCTCATCTGCACACTTACTGTCCCCCTTAAATTGTGTCACCCGCACATTTGGATATACAACTCTGCTCCTTCATCCAAGTCATTAACTAGTATGGTGAAAAATTGAAGCCTAGAGCAGGTCATCTAGGAACAACACATATCACACCTGCTGATTACTATATGTACCTTTTATCCCTACTTTCTGCCTGCAATCTCTCAAGCAATTTATAGACCATGTCGAGGCTGCATCCAATTCCAAATGCTCTATATTTTGCTAATAATCCCTTCTGTAGAACCTTATTAAATGTTCTAAGAATTGTTTCCTTCCGAAAAATTGGCCTACAGCTTTTTCCAATAGGAAACCATGAGGCTACCTTTAAATCTGAGGCCACTACAAGAATTGCACCTGTAGGTTTCCATTCTGCCCCTTTGAGAGACCTCCCCACCTTGCCAAATCCTTTTCTTTTCAGGTCACTTCCCACAGAGTGAGTGAACAGCCTGAATCCTTTTAAAGATTTTCACTGTTAGCATTCACTCCTTCCCTCTTCAATTTCCTAGGGAGCACATAAAGTAGGAAAAAATTCCTGTTTAAAAAGTCCTTCTTCTCATTGAACCATTGCATATTGCCCCTCACAGATTTAGATTTAGCCCTATCTCTTGCCTGGCCAGCAGATTAAGGAGAGAAACTTAGAAAGAGGGGAGGAGAACGAGTTGCAATCATTCGAGGTAATGGTACTTATGCAATGGTTATCCTCAATGCTTAAGGTGCTCCAAAGGATAAGGAGATCCTAAACCCCTGCATCTGAGGTGGAGCCTTTCCACCCAACACTTGCAAAAGCCCAGCGTGTCAGCTTTTCTGGGCTTTCTTTGCCATACTCTCTGGATTGATACCAAGAGAGTTTTAGTGGAACCGCCAGCATCCCAAGATTTTGGCTATGTTGGAGAATCTTATAATGTGTAAATATGTTTATACTGTATTACATTCATGTAATGAATGAGGTATGTTATCTAATCATGTGCTTTGTTAGGAAATTGAAGGACATTAGCTAGAATTAATCAAGTTTAATTATCCCATTTTCTTTTCATTTTATAGAATAACAAGTTGCAAATTCCATTAGTGGAGCTCAAGAAAAGACCTGAAAGCCATGACAGTACAATGCAAGTTTTGAACCCTACTAAATAAACTTGGATGTAAGATACTGAATTTGTGGGAAATTAGCTTTTTGATGTAGCATCGCTGGAATCCTACAAATTGAGTGAATGAAGCAATCAGATTCGAGAAAGTCAATGGCTATTACCTTTATGTTAATTGCTATGTTAACAAATTCTGTTTAGCCTGCTATGTAAACAAGTTCTGTTTAGCCTGTCCCATTACTGAAGCATTTGTATCTTTAATCTACATTTGTTGAACACAACTTTTGTGATAATGGTAGTAATAACAAGTGGTTCAGGAGGTTAGTTGTAATGATGGATCAGAACTTCAATGGAGGGACGCATTTCTTTTACCTCTGAATTTTCCCCTGACTGCCCTTTTTATAATACAATACTGAATGCTAAAACTCTTAAGCTTCATTATCAGGCGATTAAAGAATTCTGCTATTTGTAATTGTCATTGTTGAAGTCATTGGGCAAAGGGATAAACATTTCTGCTTTTGAAAAAGAAATCAGATGCACAGGAGTACATTCAGCCCATTGACCTAGAACTTGGATTGGGCCCAAATTATTACCACTGCGGTCAGCATGTAATATCTTTGCTACCTGCTGATTAGAATGACTTGTGCATGCAGCAAAGTCTACCCCTGCTATTTATTAGCTAGTTGCGTGTTTAATTGGAAGGGACAATATAACGAGACACTACTTAAAGGCAGCCAACAACTCTAAAGAGAAGTCGTCAGGTTGAAAACCTACAAGTTCTGGAAGAAATGACTGAAAAAAGGAGTGAGCAATTACCAGTGTTTTCTGATGTTGCACTTGGAAGCCTTGGTAGTCAGTGGAGAGGAGCTTCCTCTGTGATATCTGCACTTCTCTAATTCTGGCCTCTTGTGCATTCCCAATTATAATTGTACAGTCTGAATGGGTTGCACCTAAATAGAGCCAGGACTGGGTTCCTTGCTAGTGCTATTGAGCAGTGTCTAAACTAACTTGGCAGGGTTGTAGCAACTAGGGTGTAGAACTAATATCAGAGAGGAACACCAAGATGCTCAGAATACTAGGAGAAATAGATCAAATGAGGATAGGGAATAGTAAGTTAATTGGTGGGGTCAGAGTAATGGAGAAAGTAATAAAGTCTAAATCAGGATTACTGTGCATGTATGTGAATGCGCGGTGTGTGGTAAATAAAATTGGGGAGTTACAGGCACAGATTTTTATGTGTAAATACAATGTTGTGGCTAGAACAGAGACCAGGATCAAAGAAGGGCAGGACTGGGAGTGAAATATTCCTGGATATAAGGTTTGCAGGAAAAATAGGAAAGGAAGAAAAGGGGGAGGGATGGCGATATTGAATGAGAGCATTACAGTGCTGGAGAAAGAGGATGTCCCAGAAGGGTCAAGGGCAGAATCTATTTGGCTAGGGCTAAGGAACAAAAAAGGTACAATTACATTACTTGGTGCAGTCTATAGGCCACCAACTAGTGGGAAGGATGTGGAGGAATAAATTTGCAAGGAAAATACAGAGGTGCAAAAATTATAGAGTAATTATACTGGGGGACTTTAATTATCTGAATAAAAACGGGATAGTAGTAATGGAAAGGGCAGAGAGGGGCAAGAGTTCCTAGGGTGTGTTTAGTAACATTTTCTTCAGTAGTATGTTTCCAGTCCAAGAAGAAAGGAGGCACTGCTAGACCTGGTTCTTGTGACTGAGGTGGCCCAAGTGAATCAAATGTCAGTAGGAGAACATTTAGGGAACATAGGAAATAGGTGCAGGAGTTGGCCATTGAGCCCCTTGAGCCTGCTCTGCCATTAAAATGGATCATGGCTAATCTTCTATCTCAATGCCATTTTTCTGCACTAATGCATGTACCTTAATACCTTCAATAGCTAGAAATCTATTGATCTCTGACTTGAATATAGTCAGTGACTGACTCTCCACAGCCCTCTGAGGTAGAGAATTCCATCCTATGAGTGAAGAAATTCCTCTTCATCTCAGTCTTAAATGTCCTACCTCTATTCTAAGACTGTGTCCCCTGGTTCTACACCCCCAACCATGGCAAACATCCTTCCTGCATCTACCCTGTCGAGCCCTGTAAGAATTTTGTACACTTCAATGAGATCACCTCTCATTCTTCTAAACTCTAGAGAATATAGGCCCAGTCTCCTCAATCTGTTCTCTTAGGACAACCCTGTCATCCCAGTAATCAGTCTGGTGAATCTTCGTTGCAGTCCCTCTATGGCAAGTGTATTCTTCCTTAGGTAAGGAGACCCCAAAACTGTACACAACACTCCAGATCTAGTCTCACCAAGGCTCTATACAATTGCTTTTCAAGACTTCTTTATTCCTGTATGCAAATCCTCTTACAATAAAGGCCAACATACCATTTGCCTTCCTAATTGCTTGCTGCAGCTGCATCTTAGCTTTCAGTGATTTATGAACAAGGACACCCAGGTCCCTTTGGAATTTGGGACAGTGATCATTATATCATAAGGTTTAGGTTGACTATGGAAAATGACAAAGTCCAGTGGAAGAATAATTAACTGGGGAAAATCCAACTTCAATGGGGTAAGAACGGATCTGCACTGAATAAATTGGAGTCAAAGGTTAGCAGGAAAAATGGTAGCTGAACAATAGGCTACCTTCAAAGAAGACATACTTCGGAAAGTCAAGCTAGATTCCAACGAAAGGGAAAACAATGCGAGAACTCCGTGGAAGACAAAAGAGATAGAAATTAAGATAAAGAAGAAAAAGTGTGCATATGACAGATGGCGGCTAGAAAATACAATTAGGAACCAAACAGAGTTTAGAAGGTTCAGGGAGAGGTGAAAAAGCAAATAAGAAAAGCAAAGAAGGAGTATGAAAAGAGACTGGCAGCCAACACATAAAGGAATCCCAAAGTTTGCAAGAAAGTGGAGGAAAACATGCTCAGACAAATGGGGCAGCATTTCCCCTACCAAAGTGCTGCCTCAGGGAGATCGGTTGAGCTTTTAAAAATTTATTCAAGGTAAGAAAAAATTTTCCTGACATGTCCTCTCATGTGACACTGTCACATGAGCTGGGACATGTCCAATACTTCAATTTAAAATTTTCCTAAACATTTTAAATCCCTCATGAAATCTCACCCCGCCCGTGGATGAGGTTTCATGCTTTTTCGGAAGGCTGCCTGGGCTCTTTGCCTGCCCACCAACCTTAAGGTTTTAATTACTTTTTTAATGGCTTTAATAGGCCATTGACAGGTTGGCAGGTGCGCAGCCGATTTAGCTGCGCACCCTTCGAACTGAAAATCTAAATGGTGCGGAGGTGACGTCGGGACGCACGCCCGACATCACGCCACGTCATTTTAGGTTTCGTCGAGCGGGCCCCGCCCTTTCTCTCCGACCGGAAAATGCTGCCCATGCAATTGCATCTATTCACGCAAATATTTTCCCAATCGAAATGAATTAAACAATTTTTCCCAAGTCTTGATCTATTTGTAAACTTGCACAAATTTTATACTTAGGAATTGAAAATCTATTAAAACAGCAGAAATCATTAGTAACAAGTTTAAAAAAACATTCTCATCAGGGGAGGCTACATTTTAAATGAAACTCCAAACTTCTTAGCATTTTTAAAGTTGTTTTCAACCCAAGATATTTCAGTACAACCGAGATGATTGGACAAGCAGAATCATCTCAAATGTCTCAAAATTCCACTTCACATCACGAAACTGCCAATTTTTCTTTGTGGAAGCTCAGGTACAGAATTTCACTGTAGCCATAATGAAGTTAGGTTTCCACAATTTAACAGGCTAGCCTCCTTCAATAATTTCAAACCAACGCTTTATTAACTAAACATGGAACTGATAAAGTAGCATGTGCTTACGAGAAAAGATAAATTACGTCATTTTTCCTGTTTTTTTCCTTTAGGTGCTTTCACTAATGACTGTAACTAAAGAAAAAGTTTTCATGCTGAAACAAAGCTTTAACATTTTTAAACCAAGTGAACCTTCTCTGGAAAAACTCAGCAGGTCTGGCAGCATCGGTGGAGAAGAATTCAGTTAACGTTTCGAGTCTTCATGACCCTTCGGCAGAACTGAGTATAGTTAGGAGATTCTGTTTTTGTTTTGGATTTCCAGCATCCGCAGTAGCTTTTAGCTTTTTGTTTGAACCTTCTCTGGACTGCCTCCCAATGACATACCTGGGCAATTTTCTACATTGCCAGGTAGATGTCAGTGTTGTAGCTGTACTGAAACAGCTTGGCTAGGGGTGCGGCTAGTTCTGGAGCACAATTGTTCAGTACTATTGCCGGAATGTTGTCTGGGCCCATAGCCTTCGTAGTATCCATGGGCTTCAGCTGTTTCTTGATACCACGTGGAGTGAATCGAATTTGCTAAAGACTGACATCTGTGATGCAGGGGACCTCCAGAGGAGGCCGAGATGGATCATCCACTCGACACTTCTGGCTGAAGATGGCTGCGAATGCTTCAGCCTTGCCTTTTGCACTGATGTGCTGGGCTCCCCCATCATTGAGGATGTGGATATTTGTGGAGCATCCTCCTCCAGTCAGTTGTTTAATTGTCCACCATCATTCATGACTGGATGTGGTAGGAGTGCAGAGCTTAGATCTGACTTGTTGGTTGTGGGATTGCTTAGCTTTGTATATCGCATGCTGCTTCCACTGTTTGGTATGCAAGTATTCCTGTGTTGTAGCTTTACTGGGTTGACGCCTCATTTTTAGGTATGGCTGGTGCTGCATTTGGCATGCCCTCCTGCATTCTTCATTGAACCAGGGTTGACCCCCCAGCTTGATGGTAATGCTAGAGTGGGAGATATGCTGGGCCATGAGGTAACAGATTGTGGTTGTCTACAATTCTGCTGCTGCTGATGGCCCACAATGCCTCATGGATGCCCAGTTTTCAATTGCTAAATCTGTTCAAAGTCTAGCCTATTTAGCATTTAGTGTGGTAGTACCATACAACACTTTGGAGGGTATCCCCAATGTGAAGATGGAACTTCCTCTCCACAAGGACTGTGCAGTGGTCAGTCTTATCAATACTGTCATGGACAGATGCATCTGCGGCAGGTAGGTTGGTCAGGACGAGGTCAAGTAGGTTTTTCCCTCTTGTTGGTTCCCTCAGCACTTGCTGAAGACTCACTCTAGCAGCTATGTCCCTAAGGACCTGACCAGCTCGGCCAGTAGTGGTGCTACCGAGCCATTATTGGTCTTGGACCCAGAGTACATTCTGTGCCCTTGCCACCCTCAGTGCTTCCTCCAAATGTTGTTCAACATGCAGGAGCACTGATTCATCAGCTGAGGGGGGATGGTAGGTGGTAACCAGCAGGAGGTTTCCTTGTCTATGAGATGCCATGAGACTTCATGGGGTCCAGAGTCAATGTTGAGGACTCCCAGGGCAACTCCCTCCTGACTATACACCTCTGCAGCCTCAGCAGTGCCACTCAGTGGTAGTTGCTGTTAAGGCTGCAGGAAGATGGAAAGGGCACTTCCTTGTTGGGGCACTCTTGAAGGAAGGTAAGAACTTGTTTTTCAAATCTGCTCTGAACAGGCAGGCAGCACCCAGTGATTGGAGGGGTGAACACACCAGCATTGGTGGTGACAGCCATTGCCACTAGGGGGCCATCTGTAGGCCATGGAGCAGCCAGAAAGGAAGGCTCCCTCCTCCCCAAGAAGCTGATAGGATGCCATCATCAATATAGCTGTCAGTATCACCCCACACAACAAGGGTTGCCCTGACACTGGTAAAATACCGGCGGGTTGGGGGGAGGGTGGGGAATATGATTGTTAATTAGCCACTTAATTGAATTAATTGGCTATCCTCCTCTGGTCCGAGAGTAACCCTGCTGTTGATTTTCCCATGCATGGGAGTATCCTATGGCAGCAGGAAGATGTTGGGCTTCCTCCCTGACACCTTCCCTTTTGATTTAAAAGCTCACTCGCCTCCAGCCCATCTCATAGCTGGTAAGACCCAGCACAAAGTCCCTCATACTTTAATTTCAATCCTTCTGTTAGGTACCAGAATATTCACTCCATATGGTTTCATTAGTCAGTCAGTTTCCCTATGGAGCACGTGTCATTGCTTTTATTAAAAGTTTTCTCACACGCCTGAATTGCATTAACCATTTCATGTTGTGCTGTTGACTGAGCATGTCTGATGTAGTAGGTGCTAGGTCTGGATTCTAGCAAGGAGGAGCCTCAGGCGTATTGTGGTATCTATTTAAAAACTAGTTTATTCGCACTATTTACAGTATGTACATAATTAGTTATCAGGAAGGTGCATTGGGTCTCGGGGCTTCCCATCTGCACCCTACAGTTACCAGTACATAACTGTCTGACATCAGTGCCATATCCCCATGCACTTCATAGATTCACATATCCATTCTGTTAAACCTTTATACTACATCTGAGACTTGTTTTTCACTGCACCTTCATCCTATATTTCTGCATACTAGTTGCTTCATAAGCAACATATCACATTAGTGCACATCCCAAAATCACAGCACACTTTAGGTAAGGAAACATGCCATTCCTGGGCTTTAAGTTATCTTATCAAAAGATTGGAGGTCTTTACTCCTCTCCCCCTGCCTGGACCCAATGTTTGGTATTGGCCAAGTTATTAAATGCATAGGGTGGAATCTTCTGCACTTAGTCCCAGCGACAGAACCATGGGTGGATCAGGAACCCAATTTAATAATTGGTGGACTTAGTTAAGTCTCTCTCCTAGAGCCATGATATTAGCATCACACCTCTGGGTTGCCACCCAGTCGGGGAGGGTGAGTGGGAAGATGCATTCTGTCAAAGGAAAGGATTTCTAATTAAGGGATCATAGCAAGGGTTACAAGGCTTTACCAGCACTTTAATTTTGAGCTGCAGCACCACAGGAATGGAAAGAAGACCTGGAAAGGCCTTGAGTCTCTCACTCTTGCCTGGAGATACTCCTGTGGGATCTGTGGGGCTGCAGTGAAGTGCACTCTCCCATGGTTGAGAGGAAGAAGACCAAACTCTGCACCAAAGCAGGCATGGATGGAAGTGCCCGAGGAAGTCAGCAGCAGAAGTATGGTCCCTAAAACCTGGAGATAGTGCACCAAAAGGATCCAGAACCTAAGGAGGCTATGACAGGTGAATGACATAATGCTTTCAGTTGCTGAGCCACACACTCTGCCTTGTCTCACATTCTCCTACACAGCACTCCTCAGGACAACATACTTTGCAGCTTCACTCTCTCCAGGCATCTCATATCCCCATCTGAGTAGTCAACATTCATTCATCCTATTGCCCTCTCACACCCATGGCTCATAGTCCCTTCCACAAATATTGTCCTTTCCATTGCTCCATACAAGCTATTACACCTCTCTGCTTTCTCTCCTTGCAGAAGAGAATACACAATTTAGTGAAAAGCAGAGATCCGAGGTTGGGGGATGAAGGGTGGAGAAGGAATGGGAGGCAGTGGCCCTCTAGTGACAGACACCTTATTGGCCACTGACAATGCATTCCCAACTGATCCACAGGGTGGCGGTCTTGTTCAAGGAGGCCGAAAATATCAGCAATGACCTGTCAGGAGAGCCTGAGGCACTGGTGTTCAGACATGTCGAGGAAGTTCTGTGCCTGTTTACGGGCGTTGTCGAATTTCACCCTCAGAAGTTTTAATAAGAATAGATCCAACTTGGTTTCTCAAATGCATCTCAAAAGCTCTTTTAGCATATAGCCTCTCCGAGATGTGAAATAAAATGTAACACAAATTACATTAAATCCTTTCAGCTAGCAACTTCTTCTGGATCGATATTTCATGTAATTGGTCCAGAGATTATTCGCTTTCCCCTCCAGTTGTCCTTAAAAAATAAAAGAGTAACACAAAATGACTGATAGCAAATTGGCAGGCCCATGTTGCACTCTACCCAAATTTCTTTACCATTGACTTCAAAGGAAAGTCTGGGCTGGGGAAACTCAAGGATTCTTTGCAGGCTTGTGAGAATAACTCTTACTTTTCCCAGACAACAAGGATTCCACAGAAAAGTGATTTAAAAAAAAAACCATGACCTCTTCTGGTTACTTCTCAATTCCTGCCATGATTTGGCTTTTGGAGTTGGGCCTCACCAATCCAGAAGTTAAAAATGCCATCACGGCACCAGGGAGATGGTGAAGTTGCTTTGTACTCATAGATGAGAGTTCCTCTTGACAGTTCCAATGAGTTTATGCACATTTTATGGACATTCATGACCACTTTTAACAATCCCAAAGGGCACGTTACCTGTCCCAAATGGCACCTTATCTCTCCCAAAGGGCACCTGAGCTTCCCCAAAGGTGTCTTGAGACCATTTCCGAAAGGGTACCCTACCTTTCCAAAAGGGTACCCCAACTCTCCAAAGGACTCCACAAAGTTTAAACCAGGTCCTAACTGTTGTGTTTCACATACCTAGGTCACCCAAAAACAGACACGGGTTGAGTCAGCTGTTGGTTTATATGGGCAGCTGCCTTCACAAAATGCACATGCGCAAATCCTGAGCCGGCCCCATTCCCTTGTCCACGAAAATAGTAGATTTGCCGTGTTTAGGGGGGGCACTTCAGGATTTTGGTTTCCTCTGCCATGTTTGGGTGACATAGAACCTCTCCTTCGTTGCGAAAATCCAGACCTTGGTCTCCATAGTTAAGAAAGGCATACTTGTCCTAAAGGGAGTTTAATGAAGGTTCACCAGATTGATTCCTGGAATGAGAAGTTGTCCTATGGGGAAGGAGAGATTGAGTAGACTGGACTTAATTCTTCACAAAGAAATGATCATAAGTCAAAGCATTGGATGGAGTAGAGGCATCAATTACCTTGGAACCATTTAAGAAATAATTAACAGCGTGTTGAGAGACTGAAACGCGATCTAATGTAAATTCTTAAGGGGTTCGACAGGGTAGGTGCTGAGAAAATTATTCCCCTGCTTGGGGAATCTAGAGTAAAGGGTCACTGTCTCAGACTAAATATTAGCTGTATAGAACTTAGATGAAGAGAAATGTCTTCACTCAAAGGGCTGTGAATCTTTCAAATTTAGTACCCAAATAGCTGTGCTTGCTCAGTTGTTAAGTATGTTCAAGACAAAGGTCAATAGATTTTTGGATAATAAAGGAATTAAGGGGTATGGGGATAATGTGGGGAGATTGAATTGAGATAGAAGAATAGCCATGATTTTGTTGAATGGCAAAGCAGACTCAAGGTCAAAAGGTCTATTCCTGCAACTATTTCTTAGGTTATTATGTTTTCTGCTCCATTTCCATTTAATGTTGCAGCCCAAGCGGAACTGCAACTATAAACCCCAAGACTGGGTACAAGTGGTGCACCCAGAAGCCTTTCAGAGTTACACAGCACCTTTCCAACTTTTCACAACTTCTTCAACAACCCAGTACTTCAACTAACTCTGCAACAGTAAGGAGATAGTTAAATGCAACTAATATGCAATTTAGATGGTGATGACTTTAAGTAGCAAAGGCTGGGGAGTCTCCTGCTGTTGAATGCTGTTCAGCCATGTATGTTTAAGAGAGGGTGCTAACTAGAATGGCGAGGTTGAAAGCAATAGGTAATGTGTCAAATCAGTGTTAGATGCTGACTGATGTCACAATCTCCCTACTCTGCATACGTCCAGCTTACACATGTAACTCCTGCACTAACGCCCATAGCAAAATGGGGTTTGGTGTGAACTACGCTACATTAGAGGTAGGCATTTTTCACATCAACTGGCACCAAAAACACTGAAACTACCAGCGCTACAAATGAAATTAATACAATGAGAGAGAAAGTATTAAGAGGTTTAGTATCTTTGAAAGTGGATAAATCCACAGATCCAGATGAAATGTATCCTCGACTGTTATGGGAATCAAGAGAAGAAATAGCAGAGGCTCTGACCATCATTTTCCAATCCTCTCTGGCTACATGTGTGGTGCCAGAGGACTGGAGGACAGGTATCATTGTACCAATGTTAAAAAATTAGAAAGGGTTAGACCAAGTAATTACAAGCCAGTCAGCTTAACCTGGATGGTGGGAAAAGTATTGGAAAAACTTCTGAGAGCCCCAATATATTATGAACTTTCAGTCAATACTTTTAGAAACAGAACACAAACAAGCTATTAAAAGGCTGCTGCAAATCATGTGACATTTGGCCTTCGAGCTACAGACAGTATCACGTCTCAAGCGGAAACCTAATTCAATACGGACATTCACAGCCTTCCGGGGAATTCACGTATTTCTTTGTTTAAGGATGGGCTAACACAAAAGAACATTCCAGAGTGACGTGATTCAATGTCCCTTCCTGAAACCAATCAAAAGGGTATTATAAGATGGAATGGGACATTCAAGAACAAAGACTACCTCAAACCCTCAGAGGTATTAAGCCACAACATGGAATACTGGAATTAACACAAACACCACCCCTTACTTGGAAAGGACTTTGAAAGTCACAAGATGAGACAGCTATGATTTCTGTCCGTTTGTTAAAAATCAGCACAAGCTGTTTATAGGTAACTCCACCAGAGAACCATTAAACCAACAGTTCAGTGGTCAGACCATGAATTAGTTGCAAATCAACAAGCAGCCAAAGTATTTAACAGCAATACCTTGAAAGCAGGAGATCCCATCAGGGAGAAGGATCCCCAACCTGTTCCAACTTCAAGTTCACCTGAGAACCAACCTCCTAGAAATTCAACTACAAGAAACCTCACAGCCTGCTGAGAATCATTCACCTAACAAGACCCACACTTTAAACTTAAAGCATCAAAACTATGCAAGAAACTACAGGCCTACCATGAGGGAGACCGGAAATCGTAAATCAGAGACTGAGATCATTATAACCTGTAACATTATATTATCTTTATCTGTATCTAATCTTTGCATGTGTGAGACTATGTGTGAGAACGTGTGGGTGAGATGTCATGTTTAATTCAGGGTAAGTGCATGAGAATAAAGAATCTTTATTTTTAAACTCACAAAAGCCTGCTGCTAGAAATGGCTTATTTAATTGGGCCCCACACTCTGAGGGTAAGGATACATACACCCCTTTCATCATAAAACATACTGATCATGGGCAGGATGGGAACACATACATTCTGGTCGTGATACTTCTGAGGCACATGGACTAATCAAAGACAGTGAGCACGGATTTGTTAAAGGTGGGGCATGTCTGACTAACATGATTGAAGTTTTTAAGGAAGTAAAAAGGAGGGTCAATGAGAGTAGTGCATTTGATGTTGTCTATATGGATTTAAGCAAGGCTTTGGATAAGGTCCCATGTAGCAAACTGGTCATGAAATTAAAAGCCCATGGCATCCAAGGCAAAGTAGCAAGATGGATCAGAAATTGGCAGGTGGCACGCAAAAGTAGAAAGTACAGGACAATGGAGCTTTGAAATAAAATTTTAAGATTCATAAACATTTAAAACAGAGTGAAACACCCAGCAGACATCAGGTCAACATGAGTGAGTGTTTTATGCCAAGTGGCTATGTTATATTTAATTCTGTCACCAAATAGCTGGGAGACCCCTATCTCTCTATCTCCAATGGTCAGGGATGCCGAGACCTGGATGATCTCCATTGTCACTTCCTCGGCAGGTGTCCAGATGGAGATGACTGGAGAGCCACTTTTGGTTCTCTCTGCGGTATTGTGCTTTCTCCTGAGCTGAGACCTATGAGTGTGAGCTGTGGAATGTTTTGAGAGGATCGAAGTACAACACAAAAATAACAACTTTTATGGTGCCTTTCACATAATAAAACATGACAAAGGACTTCACAAGGATGCTAGAAATCAAGATTTCGCATCCAGACACCTGAGGTGATGTTTCAGCACATGGTCAAAGCTTAGTCAAAGAGGTAGGTTTTAAGGAGATTCTTAAAGGAGAAAAGAGAGGTAGAAAGAGATAGAGAGGTTTAGGGAGCAGATTCCAGAGCTTAGGGCCTCTGCAGCTGCAGGGATAACCACTAGAGGTGGAGAAATTAAAATCGGAGACATTCAAGAGGCCAGAATTAGATGAGCCCAGATATCTCAGAGGGTTGTGTGGCTGGAGGAGATAACAGAGAGAGGAAGGGGCAAGGCCAGGGAAAGATTTAAGAGAATTTTTAAATCAAGGTGCTGCTTAACTAGGAGCCAACATAGGTCAGCGAGGACAGTGGTGATGGGTCAACAGGGTTTAGTACAAGTAAAACACAACTAGTAGACTTTTGGATGACAACTTTAGGGTAGAACATGGGGGTCTGCCAGGAATGCGTTGGAATATCAAACATAGATGTGTCACGAAACTAACATTTTTTTCATTGGGCAGGATTTTCCCCCGTCGGCGGGGGGAAGTTAAAGTGCGGGCGCACAAATGGCGTGCCTCCGATCAATGCCCCCGATTGGGGGTGCGTTGCCATTTTACGTGGGCGGGCCAATTAAGGCCCACCCAGCGTACATCTGCACGGAAGTGCTATGCGCTCCCTGTGCGGGTGGGGGGGGCGGGAATCCTGAAACCTGAGAGTGCGCTCTTTCGCGCATGCACATGAAAGAGCGCACTCATCTCCCTGAGGCAAAGCGCTGCCTCAGGGAGTTCAGCTCTACAATAAAAAATATTAAAAATAGAAAAAAAAACTCTGACATGTCCCATCATGTGACATTGTCACATGATTTGGGACATGTCCATAACTTTTAAAAAAACTTTAATTAAATTTTTAAAAACTTACATGAAACCTCATCCCACCCGTGGATAGGTTTTGTGCTTTTTCTGAAGCCCGCCAACCTTAAGGTTGGATGGGCAGGTCCATTAATTACTTCAATGATTCTGTCAATGGCCTCAATTGGCCATTGACTAGTCGGCAGGTGCACAGCTGATTTTGCTGTGCCCCAACCTACCTGAACATTTAAATGGGGCGCGGTGACATCGGGAGTTCCGCCCGACATCACCGCGCATCATTTTACGTGTCGGCGAGCAGGCCCCGCCCCCCCTGCTTGCCGATGGGAAAATCCTGCCCATTATATTGTTGTGGTTTATTGTAAAGTAGGTTTAGGGTGTGAGTGTAGATGGTTAAGCCTGTGTGATTTAATTGAATTTGAGTCAGATAGACTGCAAGCTTAAAATTATCAAAAGAAGTTCGAGGTAAAAGGCATTTGAAATGCTAATGAGTAAACACGGATGCGGGCTTAGCATGTAGGGTGTGAAGAAAATTTGCATTTTTAGATACATGAAGGGGTTGTTTAGGTTTCAAAGGGATGATAGGATGTTTACAACTAACAAGATAAGCAAGGCCAAGCAGTGTGTTTATTTTTCCCAAAGGTACTGACCATATTAGCAACATGAAACATTTTTATATTATGGGAAAAGTAAAACAATAGAATTTACAGATTAAAGAGAGAAGCATTTTTTTTATCATTCATTCATGGGATGTGGGCATCACTGGCTAGGCCAACATTTATTGCCCATCCCAAATTGCCCTTGTTCAGAGGGCATTTAAGAGTCAACCATATTGCCATGGGGCTGGAGTCACATGTAGGTCAGACCAGGTGAGGATGGCAGATTTCCTTCTCTAAAGGACATTAGTGAACCAGATGGGTTTTTACAACAATCATTTCATAATCATCATTAGACTTTTAATTCCAGATTTTTATTGATTTCAAATTCTACCACCTGCCATGGCAGGGCTCAAACCCAGGTCCCCAGAGTATTACCCTTGGTCTCTGGATTACTAGTCCAGTGACAATACCACTGCAACATCGCCTCCCCTATATAAACATATATAAAAAGAATGGAAGGCTATGTTGTGGGGCCATATAAGATCTAAGAGGACTGTGTAAAATAGCTTTGACAAAGCCTCCAACCACTTTAGCAGAAGTCTACTGTGTCTAGTAACCAAAGATGCTGGAAAGCCTTTGAAATTCCACTGTCGAGTGGGTGCTGTGGTAAACTTGCTGGCTTACTATATAAATTTAAAATCTATTTTGGACTGTTGCCTTAAAGGGGGTGTATAGTTGGGAGTGAGGTTAAATAGGAATTTTGGGATTTGTTATAGTATTAAGTAACTGTAATCTTGTGTATGTGCTTGAAATTTTTTTAAATAAATGTTTTAATTTAATTTTCAAAATTTCTAAAGGTGTTAGTGGACTTATTACTTCTTAATTCAGTGCACAAATCTTCTTGTAATAAATACAAATTGCAAAACAGTTTTGGTAACATGGCCAAATTTCCCTTGTGGATTTGGTCAACCTGGCACACATCACCTGCCATGTCATAACAAAACTGGGGGCTCTTTGTGGGATTTTTGAAATACATTAATTGGTTTGGAGTTGGTGAAACTTAAGGCTACGAGTATGAGAAGCACGCTGAACTCAGAAGTTGTTGTTGTGGGATTTTAAAGTGGTGAGACTGCAAAAATGGCTATTCGTAGCTAAGACTTTTCTGGGAGCAGACGACATAGCTCTGATTGGTTTACAAAAAATATATGTTAAGTTAACAGAATTGGTGGATAAATTGTGGTTGAGGTTAGCTGTAAGGGCAAATAAAGCAGACATAATTGAAGTAATAGCGCAGCATTTGCAATTGGAAGGGATACCTGAACCTAGTGAGTCACAGCTGGAGGTAGTGAGACTTCAATTGCAAATGAAGAAGATTGAACATGAACAAGCAATGGAAATGAAAAAAAAAACTGGAATTAGAGGCAGAGGAAAAGGAAAAGGAAAGAGAAAGGGTATTTTAGAGGGAGCAAGCAGAAGGCAAGAGAGAGAAAGAAAACAGGAAAGGGAATTGACACTGGAGAAATTACCAAGGGAGGAAAAAAGAGGAGAGAGAGATAGAGAATATCAGCTTAAGCTTGAAGTTAAAAAAGAGATCTCAGAGGCTGAGGGAGAGTCTGAGGATGAAATTACCACTTCCAATCTAAAGCCCAGTGGGGAGATGTTTAAATTTGTGCAAGCTCTTTTGAAGTTTGAAGAAAGAGATGTTGGAGCATTCTTTATTTCATTTAAGAAGATAGATAAGCAGATGAAATGGCCACAAGAAATCTGGACATTGCTTTTACAGTCTAGGTTGGTAGGTAGAGCTCATGAGGTTTATGCTATACTTTTAGAAGTATCGGTGGGTTTTGATGCAGTAAAAAGGCTATTTTGAGTACATATGAGGTGGTTCCTGAGGTGTTCGGCAGAAATTTAGGATTATAAGGAAACTGCCTGGTCAAACTTATATTGAGTTTGATTGAGTAAAACAAAGTATTTTTGATCAGTGGACATGGACATTAAAGGTAGAGACAACATATGCAGCTCTTAGAGAAGTAATTATTTTGGAAGAATGTAAAGATTCAATTCCTTTGGTAGTTAGAACTCATGTGGAGGAAAATAGGGTTAAAATGGTAAGGCAAGTAGCAGAGATAGCTGATGATTATGAGTTAGTTCATGGATCTAAACCATTTTCTCGTCACCCTTTTAAATCCGAGAAGGATAGAAAGTGGAAAGGTGAAAGGAAGGTAGGTAGTCAGGGAAGAGAAGAAGTAGTTGGAAATTCTCAGGAAGTTTTTTCTCAGAATAAAAAGGAAGGTGCTGAGGGTAGAAGTGACATTTGGAAACTGAGGTTTATTCATTGTAATAAGTTTGCCACACAAAGTCAATGTGTTGGAGGTTACAGGGAAACTATGCGCTATGCGCTTCTTGTCAGGCAGGCCGCTGGGAGGGCCTTAATTGGCTTTCCCACTCAAAATGGCGGCGGGCCCCGTTTCGGTGGTGGGGGTTGGCTGTCCTCCCGTCGCCGAGCCGGTGGGGCCCGCCCGACATCTGAGGGCAAAATTCTGCCCATTATGTAAGGAATGTGCTAATGGTGACACTAAGGGTAGAAAGCAGGACAAACAAGTGGCAGATGGCCCTAGTGGGGATGGGGTGAGGGGAAAGGATTGAAATGGGCTAAAAGGTGGAGATAAAACGATAGATCGAAATAAATTTAAAAATAGGGGGGGAAAGAAAAATATATTTAAAAAATATAAATTATTGGGAAAAGGGGGATCGGAAAGGGGGTGGGGATGAAAGAAAGAGTTCATGATCTGAAGTTGTTGAACTCAATGTTAAGTCCAGAAGGTTGTAAAGTGCCTAGTCGGAAGATGAGGTGCTGTTCCTCCAGTTTGCCTTGAGCTTCACTGAATTCGTTGAATCTTATGTTCTCATGCTACCACATGGTGGTGATCACTTATTGCGGCTCCAAATAACATGATTCAAGTTGCACGATGCTGTTAATTGAGCGCACAGTTGTCCCCGGGAAAGGGGATAGAACTAAAGTTCTCAAGTAGACAATTCATGGAAAATATCAGGAATTTAATGCAGAGAAGTGTGAAATACGAAGAACAATGAGAGACAATATAAAATAAAATGATCACATTCTAAAGGGGGTGCAGGAGCAGACCTTGGGCATAGGACACTTGGAGATGAAAAGGAGATTTGGTTTATGTCAGTCTGGGTTGAATCTGAATGCAGAATTCCCTCTTGTTCTCAGCTGTACAGTCATTGAGCTAAATACAGTACATGCCCAGATAACCACTTGCCAATCAATCTTCCCCCTTCAGGTACCATGCTGTAAGAGGGCATTGGCAACCATGGACTTCCATTGGATTGGTGCATGATTATGCTTGGCAAAGTATTGTAGTGGTTTGCCATTGCCTTCTGCAGTATGGCTGACAAGGAAACACTCCTGCTCTTACTGCCTGTCATCAGGCATATTGGAAGGATTTACAAGCTGATAACCTGTTTGGCAATATCACACCTTCTGTGGCCATCAAGTCTTGAAGTGGGACTTGAACTCAGAGCTTCTGGACCAGAGGTTGGATACTACTACAGCACCACAAGACCTCCCTGAATCCTGGGGTATATGTGCACAAATTGTTGAAAGTGGCAGGGAAGGTTGGGAATGTAGTCAAAAACGCACATGGGATCCTGGGTTTTATAAATACAGGCATGGGGTACAAAAGCAAGGAAGTTACGATGAACCTTTGTAAAACACTGGTTTGGTCTCGAGCGGAGTATACTGTCCACTTTAGGAAGGCTATAAAGGCTTCAGAGAGGGTGCAGAAAAGATTCACAAGGATACTTCCAGGGATGAGGGATTTGAGTTATTTGGATATAATGGAGAAGTTGGATTTGTTACCCTTAGAGAAGAAAGATTTGAGAGTAGATTTGATAGAAGTCCTCAGTATAATGAGCGAGTCTAGACAGAATTCTACAAAGGAAGAAATGGTTCCCATTGACAGAAGAGTCAAGAACCAGAGGATACTGATTTAAGGTGATTAGCAACAGAGCCAATGATGACATGAAAAAAAACCTTTTTATGCAGCGAGTTGTTAATATCTTGAGTGAATTGCCTGAAAGTGCAGTGGAGGCGGATCCTATTCGGCTTTCAAAGGGAATAGAATAAACACCTGAAGAGACAGAATTTGCGGGGCTATAGGGAAAGGGCAGGAGAGTTAGAATAGCTGAGTTGCATCCCTGCATAGATATGATGGGCCAAATGGTATACTTCTGTGCTATAACCATTCTATGATTCTATAATTCTAGTGCTGTTCAATTTACAAAAATTTAATAGGCCAAAAATATGATCACCAATCATTCCTTTGCAGGTGTGTTTTTTTTTGTGGTTATTTACAAAATGGCTTGAATATTTACCAAGCATTTGAATTGAATTGGTGGGTTTGCGGGGGTGGTGATGGTGGGGGGAGGGGGAGGGGGAGGGTGGGCCGGATTGGAGTTAATAATAGGAAACCCAAAAATATAGATTTCTCTAAATCGTCTAAATTCCAGAGAATACAACCCTAGATTGTGTATTGTATATTTTTATTCATTTATGGGATGTGGGTGTCAGTGGCTAGACCAGCATTTATTACCCATCCCTAATTGCCCTTGAGAAGGTGGTGAACCATCTTCTTGAACTGCTGCAGTCCTTGTGGTGTAGGTACACCACACTGCTGTTAGGAAGGGAGTTCCAGGATTTTGACTCAGTCAGTGAAGTAATGGTGATAAACTGTATTTCTAAGTCAAGGTAGTGTGTGATTTGGAGGGAAGTTGGGAATGGTGATGTTTCCATGTGCCTGCTGCATTTGGTGTTAGAAGTCATGGGTTTGTGAGCTGCTGTCAAAGAAGCTTTGGTGAGTTGATGTCTTGTCTCTTGTACAGGATACACACTGCAGCCGTGGTGTGCCAGTGGTGGGGAGAGTGAATATTTAAAGTGGTGGATGGGCTCTTCTGCCCTGTGTGGTGTCAAGCTTCTTAAGAACGTAAGAAATATGTTAATTGATGAAGCACTTAAAGATGGTTAGGCCTAGGACTCTGCCCTGAAGAACTCCTGCAGCGATGGAGAAGTCCAGATATAATTCTAGAGTCCCTCCAAGACCAATATATTCTTCCTAAGGTGTAGTTCCCAGAACTGAACACAGCACTCCAGCTAAGATAAAAGCAAAAAACTGCGATGCTGAAAATCTGAAATACAAACCGAAAATGCTGGAAAAACTCAGCAGGTCTGGCAGCATCTGTGGAGAAAGAAACAGTTAATGTTTCGGGCCCATGTGACTCTTCTTCAGACCTTTAGACTTATTTTTCAGTACTCCAGCTGTTGTCTAACCAGGGCTATGTATTGTTGGCACATAACTTCTATCCTCTTGTATTCTAGTTCTCTTGATATAAAGGCCAATATTCCGTTAGCCTTTTTGATTTTCTTTTTGTACCTGCCATAATATTTTAATGATCTATTCAGATGGACCTCTAACACCTCTAAGTCTCTTTAAATTTCCACTGCTTTTAGCTTTCCATCATTTAAGAAGTACACTGATCTATCCTCTTTAGGTACAAAGTGAATTGGCTCTCACTTGCCTATATTCAAATGTATTTGCTGCACTTAATCTATTAGCATTTCTCTGTGATTTTTATCTTTATAGCTACACTATTTATGATGCCATCTTTCTTTGTGTCATCAACAAATTTAGATATGGGGCTCTCTATCCTGACATCTAAGTCTGTTATAAATATAGTGAATAGAAAAGGCCCCAACACAAATCCCTGTTGAACCCCCACTAATCAGATGCCAATTAGAGTACCTGCCTATTATTCCTACACTCTGTCCCCTGCCACTCAGCCAATTTCCTAACCAAGTCAATAATTTGCCCTCAATTCCATAGGTTTCAACTTTAACTAGTAGTCTCTAATGGACGACTTTATTGAAACCTTTTTGAAGTCCATATTAATAACATTCCCCTGTGTACTACTTTGGAAACTTAATCAAATATTCAATCGCTTTCATCAGGCATGACCAACCTTTTACATATCATTCTGGCCCTCTCTGATCAGCTGAAAATTTTCAAAAGGTTAAGTCACTCTAGCCGTAATCACAGAGGCTAGTAATTTTGTGACAACAGATATTAGGCTAACTGGTCTATAGTTCCCTGGTTTCCTTCTCTCACCTTTCATACATAGAAGAGTAACATGCAAAATTTTCCAATCTAAAGAAACCATTCCAGAATTGAGAGAACTTGGAAGATCATAGTTAGGGCAATTGTTGTCACGTACTTCCTTTAAAACAATGGGATGGAAACCATCTGGTCCTGTGGCTTTGTCATTCTTTAGTGCCATTATTTTCTTCATTACTGTTGTTTTGCTTACGTTAATTTTGATGAGTTCCTTTCCCAGATTCAATATTAATTTCCTTGGGATGTTCAGCATTTTTCCTCAATTGTAAATACTGATATGAAATTCCTTCATTGTGGTTGGGTCAAAATATTGGATCACCCTTCCTAACAGCACTGTGGGTGTACCTACATTGACTCCAGTTTTACTAGGCGTCCTTGATGCCACACTCAGTCAAAGGCTGCATTGATGTCAAGAGCAGTCACTCTCACCTCTGGAGTTCAGCTCTTTTGTCCACGTTTGAACCAAGGGTGTAATGAGGTCAGGAACTGAGTGGACCTGGCAGAACCCAAACTGAGTGTCAGAGAGCAGGTTATTGCTAAGCAAGTGCCACTTGATAGCACTGTTGATGACCCTTTCCATCACTTTACTGATGATAGAGAGTATAGACTTATGGGATGGTAATTGGCCAGGTTGGATTTGTGCCTTTTTTGTAGAATATTGGTCTCCTTATGTAAGGAAGGATGTAAATGCATTAGAAGCGGTTCAGAGAATGTTTACTAGGCTAATACCTGGAATGGGCGTGTTGTCTTATGTGGAAATGTTGGACGGGCTAGGCTGTACACTGGAGTTTAGAAGAGTAAGAGGCTACTTGATTGAAACATATAAGATCCTGAAGGATCTTGACAGGATGGATGTGGAGAGGATGTTTCCTCTTGTGGGAGAATCTAGAACTAGGGGTTACTGTTTAAAAATAAGGGGTCGCCCATTTAAAACGGAGTTGAGGAGAATTTTTTTCTGAGGGAAATGAGTCTTTGGAATTCTCTTCCTCAAAAGGCAGAGTAGATAGACACTTGATAATCTTTCACCCCCTTGTTTATTGGGGGTAGGCGGGAGGTTACAATTAGGCCAGTCATGATCTTTTTGAATGACAGAGCAGGCTTGAGGTGTTGATTGGCCTGCTCCTACTCCTAATTCATATGTATGTAAGAGTGTTACTTGTTAAAAAACCATGGATGACTAAAAAAAAACAGTAAAGGACAATACAAAACTAAAAGAAAAGTATAAAAAACACAAACATAATAGCACAATGGGGAGAAAACTCTCTGGTTGCAGTCATACCTAACACAAAGAAAGATGGTTGTGGTTGGTGGAGGTCAATCGTCTCAGCTCCAGGACATCACTGCAGGAGTTCCTCAGGGTAGTGTCCTAGGTCCAACCATCTTCAACTGCTTCATCAATGACCATCATAAGGTCAGAAGTGGGGATGTTCGCTGATGATTGCACAATGTTCAGTGCCATTCACAACTCCTCAGATAATGAAGCAGTCCATGTCCAAATGCAGCAAGACCTGGACAATATCCAGGATTGGGCTGACAAGTGGCAAGTAGCATTTGTGCCACACAAGTGCCAGGCAATGACCATCTCCAACAAGAGAGAATCTAACCATCGGCCCTTGACATTCAATGCCATTACCATCACTGAATCCTCCACTATCAACATCCTGGGGATTACCATTGACCATGAAACTGAACTGGACTAGCCATATAAATACTGTGGCTACAAGAGCAGGTCAGAGGCTAGGAATCCTGTGGCGAGTAACTCACCTCCTGACTCCCGAAAGCCTGTCCACCATCTACAAAGCACAAGTCAGGAGTGTGATGGAATATTCTCCACTTGCCTGGATGAGTGCAGCTCCAACAACACTCAAGAAGCTCAACACCATCCAGGGCAAAGCAGCCTGCAATTGGCACCCCATCCACAAGCATTCATTCCCTCCACTACCGATACACAGTGGCAGCAGTGTCTACAAGATGCACTACAGGAATTCACCAAGGCTGCTTAGAATGTACCCTCCAAACCCACGACCACCAACATCTAGAAGGACAAGGGCAGCAGATAGATGAGAACACCACCACCTGGAAGTTCCCCTCCAAGTCACACACCATTCTGACTTGGAAATATTGTCGCTCCTTCATTGTCGCTGGGTCAAAATCCTGGAACTCCCTCCCTAACAGCACAGTGGGTGTACCTATACAACAGTGACTGCAGCGGTTCAAGAAGGCAGCTCAACACCACCTTTTCAAGAGCAATTAGGGATGGGCAATAGTAGCTGGCCTAGCCAGCGACAGCCATATCCCATGAATGAATAAAAGAAGCACAGTACTCCAGATGTGGTCTCACCAGTGTCCTGTACTACTGAAACTTAGCCTCTCTACTCCTGAATTCAATTCCCTCTGTAATAAACGATAACATTCCATTAGCTTTCCTAATTATTTGCTGTACCTGCATACTAACCTTTTGCGATTATTGCACGAGGACATCCAGATCCCCTGAATCTCGGAGCTCTGCAATCTCTCACCATTTAGATAATATGCTTCTTTTTTATTCTTCCTGCCAAAATTGACAATTTCACATTTGCCCAAGTTATACTCCATTTGCGATATTTGCCCACTTACTTAACCTATCGTTATCCCTTTGTAGCCTCCTTATGTCCTCTTCACAGCTTACTTTCCTACCTATCTTTGTATCATCAGCAAATTTAACAACCATACCATCTTCCCTTCATCCAAGCCATTTATAAAAATTGTAAATAATTGAGGCCCCAGAACTGATCCCTGTGGCACACCGCTCATTACATCATGCCAACCAGAAGAAGACCCATTTATACCTACCCTGTTTCCTGTTGGTTAGCCAGCCAATCTTCTATCCATGCCAATATTTTACCCCCTACACCATGACCTTTTATTTTCCGCATTAACCTTTGATGTGCCACCTTATCAAATGCCTTCTGGAAATCTACATACAGTACATCCACCGGTTCCCTTTTATCCACAGCACATGCAACTCTTTCTCGTTGGTTAAACATGATTTCTCTTTCACAAAACCATGTTGACTCGACCTCATTGCCTTGAATTTTTCTAGTGCCCTGCCTTTAACAATAGCTTCTAATATTTTCCCTAGATGTTAAGCTAACTGGCCTGTAGCTGCCTGCTTTCTGTCTCACTCCTTTATTCAAAAAGGAAGGTACATTTGCTATTTTCCAATTTAACGGAACCTTCCCAGAATCTAGGGAATTTTGGAAAATTAAAACCAAGGCATCAACTATTTCACTAGCCACTTCTTTTAAGACCCTAGGATGAAGTCCATCAGAGCCTGGGGACTTGTCAGCCCGCAGCTCCAACAATTTACTAAGTACCGCTTCCCTGGTGAATGCAATTTTCCTAAATTTCTCCCTCCCTTTCTACTCCTGATTTACAGCTAATTCTGGGATATTACTTGTATTCTCTATAGTAAAGACTGCTGCAAAATACTTGTTCAATTCATCTGCCAACTCCTTATTTCCCATTATTAATTCTCCAGATTCACTTTCTATAGAACCAACACTCACTTTGTTAACTCTTCTTATTTAAATATCTATGGAAACTCTTACTATTGTCTTTATATTTCTAGCTAGCTTTCTCTTGTACTCTAACTTTTCTCTCCTTACTAATCTTATTGTCATTCTTTGCTGTCCAATCTTCTGATCTGCCACCTACCTTTGTGTGCATATATACTTTTTCTTTAAGTTTGATATTGTCTTTAACTATTTTAGTTAACTATGGATGGTGGGTTCTCCCCTTGGAATTTTTCTTTCTCGTTGGAATATATCTATTCTGTGTCTTCTGAAATATCCCCTTAAATACCTGCCACTGCATCTCTATTGACCTATCCCTTAACCTAAATATCCAGTTCACTTTAGCTAGCTGTGCTTTCATGCCCTCATAATTGCTTTTATTTAAGTTTAAAATACTGGTTTTGGACCCATTCTTCTCTCCCTTAAACTGAATGTTAAGTTCAGTTGTATTATGATTATGACCTAGGGTTATCTTCACTATGAGGTTATCAATTAATCCTATCTTGGTGCACAATATCAGGTTTATTAAAGTCTGCTCTCTGGTTGGCTCCAGAACATACTGTTCTAAGAAACTATCCCAAAAACATTCAATGAACTCCTCATCTTGGCTACCTTTGCCCATCTGGTTTTTTCAGTCAATATGCAGATTAAAATCCCCCATGATTATTGCCATACCTTTCTGACAAGCTCCCATTATCTCTTCCTTTATACTTTGTCCTACTGTGTAGTTACAGTTAGGGGGCCTGTACACCACTCCCACAAGTGATTTCGCGCCTTTATCATTTCTCATCTCAACCCAAACCGCTTCTACATCCTGGTTTCCTGAATTTAGCTCACCCCTCTCTAATGTGTTAATACCATCATTATTTAACAGAGCCACCCCTCCACCTTTTCTGAGCTTCCTGTCCTTCCTAAATGTCACATACCCTTCAATATTCAGGTCCCAATCTATGTCATCCTGTAGCCGTGTCTCTGTAATGGCTATCAGATTGTACTCATGTATTCATATTTACACTGTTAGTTCACCTGTTTTGTTTTGAATGCTACGTGCATTCAGATACAGAGCATTTAGTTTTGTCCTTTTATTATTTTTGTAACAACTAACCTTATCCGCTGATTTACTCTTAGATTTGTACTCTCTATCTCTTCCTGTCACGGTCTTTTTTATCATTTTCCATATTAGTATCGTTCTCTCTTGCCTTCTCTACTCTTTGGTTTACCACATCTTCCCAAATTTGATCCCTTGCCCCCACATTATAGTTTAAAACCCTATCTCCTTTCTTTAGTTATGCAGCTCACTAGAATGCCAGACCCAGCACATTTCAGATGTAGACTGTCCCAGTGGTACAGTCCCCATTTTCCACAGTACTGATGCCAGTGCCCATAAACCAGAACCCACTTCTCCCACATCAGTCTCTGAGCCAGGCATTCACTCCTCTAATCTAGTTTGCCCTATGCCAAATTGCACGTTGTTGAGGTAATGATCTAGAGATTATTACCTTTGAGGTTCTGATTCTTAACTTGGTGCCTTGTTCCTCATACTGACTATGCAGAACCTCCTTCTTCATCCTGCCTATGTCGTTGGTACCTACATGACCCATGATAACTGAATCGTCCCCTCCCACTGCAAGTTCCTCTCCAGCCCTGAGCAAATATACCAAACCCTGACACCGGGCAGGCAACACAGCCTTCTGGACTCTCACTCTTTGCTGCAGAAAACAGTGTCAATCCCCCTCACTATACTGTCCCCTACTACTACTGCATTCCTTATTGCTCCCCCATGTGAATGGCCATGGTCAGTCAGCTCATCCATCCTGCAACCCCCATGTTCATCCAGACAAACTGAAAGAACCTCAACCCTGTTGGACAATTGCAGAGGCTGACACTCCTGCCTTCTGGGCCCCCTTATCTGTCCCAACTGCAGTCACACCCTCCGGTACCTGACCACCGACCAAATTAGAAGATCCTATCCTATTGGGTGTGACTGCCTTCTGGTACAAAGCGTCCAGGTAACATTCCCCTTCCCTTATGTGTCTGTGTCTGCAGCTCAGCCTCCAGTTCAATGACTCTAACCCAAAGCTCCTCGAGCTGCAAACATTTGCTGCAGACTTGTTTGCCCTAGCTCACACTGGCACCCAGGAACTTCCATATACTGCAGCCATGACACACCACCTGTCCTGCCATCCTTATGTGTTTTAATTAACTACTTAATTATTTTATTCAATTATTTATTTTCTTTCATGTATTTTATTAACATTGCCACAAATTCTTGTACTATTTTAACTTTAGGAATGGAATAGACCCTACCCATTTACCAGATACTCATCAAATGGCTAAATTCTTCCCCTGTAGTAGAGCAAGAACCAATTCCTACAGGATGAAAAGCTAGAAAAAGCAAAGGAGCACTTTCTTTGCCCCCTTACCTAATTCCCTCAACTTACCAAACCTCCAACACTCCAGTGCTAGGTCGCGCTCAGATGTCTGAATTAATATGTTCTGAAACTAAAGGTTCTAGCTGAGCCCAGATACAGAAAAAAATGGTTCAAACTAGTTTCCTTAATTAACTATCTACAGCTGCTCCTCAATTGATAGCTCTATCTCTCTGCTTGGGTCCCCCGATGAGATTTAAAATTTAAACGGTATTTTCAGTTAAATGTTAAAAGCAAACAATATTATATTTTAGAAAGCTATTTAAGATTCCCTCAACTCTCCAAACTCTACCACTCCAGTGCTAGGTTGCCCTGAGACGTCTGAATTTATGTTCTGAAACTAAAAGGTACAGAAAAAAAAACGCTTTATATCCTTAGGCTTAGAGATATAAACTTGTTCTGCACCACATTAAATTATATTTTGCACATACCCCATTAACAGGTTTGCCTAGTTTACTATTCGCATTGTGGACATCCTTGGCTAAATCTAGAATCTTTATAGTTATTTTGTGATTTTCCCTCTCAAGCACTATGTTGAACTTAATCATATTAGAGAAAAGTACTGTGGGTGCAGGAAATCTGAACTAAAAATAGCAAATCCCATAGTTTCTGAATATAATATGCATCCAAATATAATGCATACCTGATTTTCCAAACTTGTTCCAACATCATTCTGACTTGGAAATATATCACCATTCCTTCACTGACTCTGGGTTAAAATGCAAGAAGTTCCTCCCTAAAGTGCTGTGAGTGTATTTAGATCACATGGACTGCAGCAATAGAAGAAGGGTGCACACCACCAGCTTCTCGAGGACAATTCGGGATGGGCAATGAATGCTGGCATTGTCTGTAGTATCCATATTCCAAAATCATATGTTTAAAAAAAAGCCTGAGCAAGAATACACTTGTCTTAGTGTGGGTGTAATGAAGATGCATTAGCTTGATTCCTGTGAGACGGTTGTCCTATGTGGAGAAATCGACTAGAAAGGAGTTTAGAAGAATGAAAAGTGATCTCATCGAACCTTATATGATTTGGAGAGAGGGCTTGACAGGGTGGATGCTAAGAATTTGTTTCCTCTGCCTGGAGAGTCTCATTATGGGGCGTAGCCTCAAGTTAAGGGGACAGTCATTTTGGACTGAGATGAGAAGAAATCTCATCTGCAAACTTGGATCTACAATTGGCTGCCTAATTGAATTACTGACAGTAGACATTCCCTGACAAGAACTGAACTAGTTTTGCAACTCAAGTTGTATTACCTGTTGTGTTTTTGTGGAAGACCTCTGTTTAATTATTAAAATGGCAAAAAAAAGGTACGAAAACATTGTGAACAGAGTTTCAAATGTTTGGAGAGGGTAATGACCTTAAAATTGTGGAAAATTAAGGGTGATGATTATATGTGTGGATTCAGCATTGAATATTTGAATGCATTGCATTATTTGATTATCTGAACAATGAAGAAGAAATCACCTTTTGCCTTACGTCATATTTATCGCTTTATTATTAAGACAATGATCATATTTATAAATAACTAGTTTATTGTGATCCAATTTTTGTTGCAGGAAAGGAACATTTTAGCCGTGGACCTTGAGCTATCTGGTCATTGAATCTTTGTGCTTTTGAGCTTTTATCCTTGTTAAAGAAGCTGCCATGGCAGAGAATCGCACCTTTGATGTCTGGGATTATGTTGTTTTTGCCTCTTTGCTGTTAACATCTACTACAATTGGAAATTTTTGTGCCCTTAAACGTGGCGGGACTGGGCAAAAAAAAAAAGCAGAAGATTTCTTGGTAGGAAACCGGTAAGCAGAATTTAAAAAATTACAGGTGGTTAATAAACATTTAGAATTGAACATTTCCAAAAACTATATATATAAATGTGCAAGTTTGTGTAACTTAAAAATAACTGCATCGTTTTGTTTCATTTGAAACAGACGAATCTCTGCCTATCCAATTGCTTTTTCGTTGGCTGCCAGTTTAGTTTCGTGTCTGCGATAGCATGTAGGTATTTTTGGTTTTCTGTACAAAAATCCAGTAGTTGTAAAGGAGCAAAATATTCACCTAGTATTGTGATTTGATATTTAACATTGCAAATGGAAATAAAATCTGTATGTGTTTGTTAAGTATATTGATGGTGCGAATCAAATACAGCTTAACAATAACAGAATTTTGGGCATAAGTAAGTTTCGTAAATACATCAGCCCAGATTCTCTGATCCCAACTGCAGTGAATATCTGAGCGCTCGCCGCTACTGAGAGTCGCAATGGCATCGGATCCGTAGGAGCTGGTCAGCCTGAGACCTGTAAACACAGCAAACACTGCAGCACAACAGCAACCCTGACACAACTCACCCACCCTAGACACAGTTCACACACCCCCCGCCCTCCCCCACACCCCTCTTTCCAACTCATCTGAGGGTGTTGTAGTCCAGCCGCGGTCGGAACAAGAGTCCCTATCATCGTGGATGGGGGTTGAGCTGTTCTGGGTTGTAGGAGTAGGGGTTGGGTTTTTGTAGGATGTAAGTAGGAGGGTGGTGAGCTGTCGTGGGTTGTAGGAGGGTGGTGAGCATGGCCGGGGGAATGGGGGGAGTGGGGGTGGTGCGGAGCTGTAAGTATGGCTGGGATCCAGGTTGCGGGTGCGTGAGCATTGACTGCAGGTTGGGGGTGCGGAGGTGTGAGCATGGCTGGGAGTGTGGGTGCATGGTGAGTATGGCCAGGATTGAGGGCGAGCGGGTGCGGAGGGGTGATGAGCGGGTGGGGTGTGTGGGGCATGATGAGCATGGTCAAGGTATGGGTGGGGAGGGGGTGCGGACATGATGAACATTTGCACTGCATTTCCTGTTGCTTTGAATGCACTATAATGGTGTCAGGATAAGTCACATTGAAAACTGGAGAACTTCCCTCATTGCACATTCTTCAGATGTTGTGCCTAATGTGCATGAATGGTGATTAACTGAGTTGAAATTTTAATGTTAATAGTTAACGGAGAAATGTATGGGCCGGACTTTTCATAGGGCAGCATAGAAACATAGAAAATAGAAGCAGGAGAAGGTCATACAGCCCTTTGAGCCTGTTCCGCTGTTCAATATAATCATGACTGATCCTCGATCTCAACCCTATACTCCCGCGCTCTCCCCATACCCCTTGATGCCTTTAGAGTCTAGAAATCTGTCTATTCCCTTCTTATATATATTCAGGGACTTGGCCTCCACAGCCTCTGTGGTACAGAATTCCACAGGTTCACCACCCTCTCAGTGAAGAAGTTTCTCCTCATCTCAGTCCTAAATGGCTTACCCCACATCCTGAGACTGTGACCGTTTGTTCTACACACTACCACCCACCCCCCAGCCAGAGGAAACATCACCCCTGCATCCAGACTGTCCAGCCCTGTCAGAATTTTATACATTTCAATGAGATCCCCCTTCATTCTTCTAAACTCCAGTGATTACAGGGCTAGTCCGCCCAATCTCTCCTCATATGACAATCCTGCCATCCCAGGAATCAGTCTGATGAACCTTCGCTGCACTCCCTCCAAGGCAAGTATATCTTTCCCTAGGTAAGGAGACCAAAACTGCACACATTATTCCAGGTGTGGTCTCACCAAGGCCCTGTACAGCTGCAGTATTACATCCTTGCTCCTGTACTCAGGTCCTCTCGCAATGAAAGCCAACATATCATTTGCATTCTTAACTGCTTGCTGCACCTGCATGCTTGCTTTCAGTGATTGGTATACAAGGACACATTTGTACCTTTGTACATCAATATTTCCCAATCTATCACCATTTAAATAATACTCTGCCATTCTGTTTTTCCCACCACACTCAGAGGACTGCTGGAGGTTAGGCCCCTGCTGAGTCTGAGTCTGATGACAAGTCTCTGGAATCAAGATTCACAGAAATGTTGGAGCTCCAAAGACAGGCAAGGGAACAGCAGGCAGAGTTGTTAGGGGTCATCACTAGATTAGAACGAAGGGTGGAAGAGTCCGTCCATGTTCTGTCTGATGTCAGGTTTCTGACATGTGAGCACATCGAGGTCACCATTGGAAAAGTGGCGTCCTCCACTGAGACCCTGGTCCAGCAGTATCTGCTGGATATGCACTCAGACCTGCACATCATCGATGTAGCCATGAATGGGATCCATCAATGCCTAGGTGAGAGGGGGCAGAGAATCTTGGCTTCCATCCAGGTGCCCCATCTCCTCAAGGAGTTAGGGAGGGGCCCTAGGGCACCCACAGGGAGGGGCAGTGCCAGACAGACACCCCGGGGGCTTCCACACAGGGCACTTCAAAGGTGTCCAGCTGCTCCAATTCCCCTTTGCCTGTGACATCACCCAATCCAGCTGGTCAGGCTGAGGAGGGTGCACCTGCCGCTGAGCGGGTGACCCTTATCAGACTGGGGTCCTCCAGGCCTCAAGCCTCCAGAGGACATCCGCCAAGGTCACCTCAGACAACAGGGCATAGCAGGCTGCCTCCACCTCTGCTGCAGATGTCAGGCATGCGCCTAGGCATAGCAGTAGGATTAGAAAAATTAAGAAGTACTGAGAGCACAATGGTGGCACAGGTGTCCTCTCACAGTATATACTTTGCACATGAGTAAATATATTTTGCTTTTCTGCCTCACAGTCTTAGCTAGTGAATGACTCCTCCACATGATGCAATGTTCCAAGGTCATCCAAGTGTAACAGATGCACCTCCTTCTCAAGTATCTCCCATTGTGTCCCTCAGCTCTATGGTGTCTCGCTCAATCTCAGCTCTGTCATTCGCTTTTATGTCCATAGAAATGACATGAACAAAGCCAGTTGCTATGCAAACATGGCGGTTGGACTACATATGTAGTAATTATGGTATAATAGTTCCCACTTTTCACTTGCATGACGCAGAGCAATGGACCTAGTTAGCACTGGTGAATCTTGACATTTCTGCTAGACTGCCACAGCTGTGTGATGTTACAGATGTATGCCTAGCCTCATGATGCCAGCCTATTACAAGTGAGGATGCTGGTTTGCATCTGAAGGTCTGGCTAGCCTGACTTGACATAATCCCTGTGCTAGCTTTCATTAAGGGCAATTGACATGACATGATTATCTGATCGTGACAATGCTATCAGTGTCAGGCTTCCACATACATATCTCAGTCTGCTCGAATGAAAATGTGGAGATCTGTAGTGGGATGAAAGCGAAGCTCCGATACGTTTGGTGCGTGGTCTTTAGTATACATGAAGTTACTAAGTAATCTTTAAATGTGCTATGGAGACTGACTGAGCCACGTCACTCCCAGATGCCATGGCAATGATGGACGCGAACTTGGGAAGCTCCTGACAAAGGCAGGATCATCCCAAAGAAGGTAGGGTCATGAGTGTTTGTCAATAATCAGATGATGGTGCTGCTGAAGCTCTCTGTGCACACAAAGTTAGCCTGACTCACAGGCTTGCATCCATGATTGAGCGTGTCAGATCACAGCATCCTGAAGAGCGATCTCACCCTTGGAACTCAGTATCAGGATGAGGCCTGAACATTATTCATGCATGAGAGATGGCATTTGGAGAAATGACGCTGTCTGAATTTAGATCTGTCCTCAGATGGTTAAGTGATAACCAGTGATTGATGATTGTCCTCCTTGAGATGCCTTGCAACGTCTCAGGTATACTGCCATGAGTGCATTGAAGTTTGCAGTGCTGTTCCTGCCTCTTGAAAGCTGCCATAGGCAGTGAAATGTTGGTGTGATGATTGAAAGGACTGCACCCTGTCTATTTGCTTCAGTGTGGAGTTCTTACCCTATAACAGAACAGTCACATGCTCCATAGACTGCCTAGGATGAGGCCATCATTAAGAAAGATTGTGACTACTCATTCTGAGTTTGGTGCCCTTCATTGAGATGTTGAGGATTACAAAGAAGATGTTCATGTCTACCTTACATCAAAGGGATATGTGAAATGGGCTTGTATGAGCTAGTCTTCTACATTGCCCTGGAACCTTGTCACTATAAGGGTCTTACAGGCACGTCTGTCATGTCTGGCCCATGCAATGGCCCCTCCTGTGGGGCATTATCATCCTTGCCCACTTCGATGTCATCCCTTTTGGCGTCGTCCTCAAGGGAGGAGACATGCAGCTCCTCCATCTCGCTATGTGGCAACTCATGCCCCTTTTGGAGTGCCAGACTGTGTATTGCACAGCAAACCACACTCATACAGGACACCCACTGGAGGGTGCTCTGCCTGACTGGTCTAGACAACTGAATGCATCTTCAACATGCCAATGGTCTGCTCAGTCAAGGAGCATGTTGCTGAATGAGCTGCATTGTACCTCACCTCTGAAACACTCTGTGGCTGCCAAACGGGCATCATTAGCCTCGTCCTTTGTGGGTAGCCTTTACTACTGATGACCCAACCCTGAATCTGCTGAGGGCCTTCGAAGATCTGTGGTACCTGTGAGTGACTCAAGATGTAAGAGTAGTGCAAGCTCCCAAGCTCACACAAACCTGCATAATCTGCTTTCGTTGATCACAGATCAGCTGCATGTTGAGAGAGTGTGCCTCACTGTAAAGGGCATCGGTGAGCTCTCATATGCATCACTGAGTGGAGAATTGCGACATTCCACAGAAGCCCCCAGTGGAGCCCTGGAATGAACCGCTTGCAAAAAAAGTTGAGTGCTGTGGTACCTTCCGAGCAACTAGCAATGGATGGGACTATGGAAACTTCAATGCGCTCACATGTCAGAGCCACAACAGCAGGCAGAATGTGGACAGACTCCTCTGGCCTTCATTCCTGTCTGCGGACGGCCTGTGATAACTCTGCCTGATGTTCCCTCGCCTGTCTCTGCATCTCCGAAAGGTACGTTAGGGCCAAGTACAGAGGCTTGTCCTCTGAATCAGACTCAGCAGAGCCTGGTCTCCAGCAGTCCTCGAATGTCAGAGACTTTGGCTGTTACTGCCTCCACCAGCTGTGGACCCATGTCTGTGAAGTGATCACCAGATTGTGAATCTGAGTCTGCTCTATAACTAGGACTCAACGAGGTGCATGTACCTGCGCTGGTGGAGGGTGCAAGTGAATGCAGTGACAGTGCTTCCCCTGAGGATACTAAGCTTTCCTGCTCAGAGGTGGGCGGGGAGCTGGGACTGTGACATCTTGCTGATGATGTCCTCCCCCTTTTCTTGCTGGTACCTGGAATAGAGAAAGGAGTTAGAGATTGACTAAGCAGACTTATACATTAAAAATCACTTGGAGTCAATGCCCACATATTGTAGATAGCTACTGGATGCATCCTTACTGGGTTGTTGGCGGAGGTCAGTCTTGCCTTCCACGCAGGCACAGTCTCTCTCCTCTCCTTTGCTCCTGGAACCTTTGCTCCAACAGTTGCAGCACGGAAACATCACCACCCTCTCAGTACTTCTGGGCTTCTCTTGAACCCACTTTGCTTCAAGTCTGCACCCCACAGCTTTCCCTTTAACTCAGAGCCTATTTCTCTCCTCCTTTCAACTTCACTGAACAGGGTCTGTTTCTGATCTCTGTCTTTGTTTCTTGCCTGGGACTGTCTTCTGGGACCTTTCTGTCCCACCGTTTGGTTTGGGACCTTCTCCCTGTCCTGCTCCCATATCCTGCTCCCTGGGACACCATCAGCACAATGGCACTCCAGTTAACATCACCTGAGCTGCTGTTTCATGCCATTTCACTTCTTTGCCTCTTTTTCTTCTGGGTAGGGTGAAGAACGTAAAAAAAAACTAACTGTGCATGTGAGCGGGACCAGTTCCTGGCCCAAAGACGTGACAATGGATGAACTGAGCATTTGCAGCCATTCCCCGGCCAGCGCCTACACAGAAGGCCCAAGGGACATAAAAGAAACCCAAAGTGCCGATTTAAAAATCAAGGTAACTATTTGTGTTTCATCAACTTCTCTTAGATATTTCTGTCCGGAGCTCCTGTCCTGCAATGAGCCAATAGCTGTTCAGATGCCATTTTAATATGGCGCCCAGACCATCGACCCCATGAGGTAACAGCAGGGTGGGCAACTTCTTGCCCCGCCCCGTCACAAGATTCGCCGAGCTCCTTGCAGATGCATGATTAATGAGCTCAACGGCAGGAAGATCACATGTGTTCAACCATCCCACTGCACAGTGGGAATTGCTCCAACTTCCCTGCCTTTTTACTCCATCCCTCTCGCAATGAAGGCCGACATTCCATTAGCCTTCCTAACTACTTGCTGTATTGAGTGCTAAGCTTTTGTGATTCATGTACAAGGACACTCAGATCCTTCTGTGCCTCAGCAGTTTGCAGTCTCTCCCCGTTTAAATAATATTCTGCTTTTGTATTCTTCCTGCCAAAGTGGACAATCTCACTTTCCCATATTTTCCCATATTTTCCACAGCTCAGCCCCAGCTTTTTAATTCTGAGCTGAAGTCCTCAAGATGCAGACACTTACTGCAGATTTGCTTACTGTGGATCACACAAAGTATCCACCAATACCCACATTCTACAGCTGCAACACATCACCTGCCCTGCCATCATGATTTATTAAACTAATTAGGTTTCAAGTTTAGAATATCACTCAACAATCATCTGTAGTTATATTAAGTAGTTTAACTATTTGAACTATAAATTTCATACAATACTTATATCTCCCCAGTACCAGTTTAAACTACTGCCCCGATTCAGAAAGGGAAAAAAAAACCCTTAAAACTCACAAACTAATCACCTGCTCACCTAATTAATGTCTCTGGGCTTCAGTACTCAGGTCTGTATATTTGATCTATTTAAATTAAATTAAAAACTTACCAGAAAACTCACGCCACATGACTCTTTTTCCCATGACCTCATTTCACCTCTGGGCTAATCCTGCACTGATCTAGCCTCTCAAGTCCCGCTCTTTTTTAAAAAAAATCAACCAATCACTTATCTGATTCCAAGCGACAGCACTCTTTTTTTATCGATCCCGGTAGCTCCATCCTTTATACTCACTGTGTTCCCGCTACTGATCCAACTCTTTATGTTGCCATTGCTGTCACTGTGTTCCCCCTACTAGTCTCACTCTTTATACCACCATCTCTCCTTTGAAGGTACTGCTCATCCAAATTGAGTAGGCCATACATAATGAAATTGAAAGGACATTGGCATATAGTACAAATTTACTAGAATGAATCAGGGTTTAAAGGCATAAACTTGCCTTGTATTCCCTTCAGTTTAGAAGGTTCAGGGATGATTGCATTGAAGCAATTAAAATGATTAAGGCTTTCAATAGGTTGGATACAAAGTATTTCCTCCGGTTGGGGGAATTTGAAGCAGGAGATACAGGACGGTATTTTATGCTCTTCTCTGTGGAGACTTTGATAGTATTAACCCAGCGGCGGGTGGGCCTGTCGCAAAGCAGGGAGCACCATGAGCAGACATGAGCAAGTTGCTTGCGGCCTCCCGGGAGAGGATCCCTCATTCAAAGGCACTCGGTTCTTGTTTGATAGACCCCGCATCAGAGAGGAGGGGACTGCTGAGAGCCACTCTCCAAGCCCTTGTTGCAGAACTCCCCAACATGCCCCCCCCCACCGCAACCCCTACCCCGCAGAACCCGTATCCCGCAGAACCCCTCCCACAATCACTCGCATGAGCCCAGGGACCCAACAAAGATCTGGGCCTCAGTTGGGTGCCTTTCCTGCAGCAAGCCACCACTGCCCCAGTAGCGCTGCTGGTCAAAAGAGCTACCAGCCTCTGACTGGCTGACAATTCAGATGGGTGGGACTTTATGCTCTGGGGTCCTCTTCCTGTGGAAGCCTGCTGGTGACCTCTCAACTGCCTGATTGGCTCATAGTATCAGCAGAACCTTCCCAGCAGGAGGTAACACATGTCCCTCACCAGCACCCTCTAGCCGGCTGCCGGGACACCCACCACCTCCATAAAACTCCCCCCATAAACTCCTAATTTGAGCTAGGCTATTTAGGAGTAAAATTAAAAAACACTTGGCTCACGCAAAGGCTAGTAGAATTTCCAGAAGCCTTTGAATTCTGGATCAAGTGAAATTTTCTGGATCAATTGAAATTTTCAAGACTTGTCTATAGATTTTTGTCAGGTAAGGACGTCAAGGAATATGGGTCAAAGTATTGTGAAAATGAGGTTGAGGTAACTATCAGTCATGATCAGCCATGGATGGCAGGACAGGGTCAAGGGGCTGAATTGCCTGCCCCTGTTCCTATGTTCCTAAACTAGGGTTTGAAAAGCTGCTATTTATTCACTAGAACAAAATTAATACTTTTGTTTTCTTTTTATATTTCAGGCCCAGCATAGCAGAGAATTTCTATTCCATATCATTTTACTACTACAGCCCGATTGCTTGCCTGAGTACAATTCTAGTAGGACTGATAGTCAGTATGCTGACTTGTAAGTAAAATTTAAAATATGAATTGTGGCAAGTCAGATACCAGTCTTAGGCTACATTTACACTCAACGTGGACAGAGTGGTAAAAAATAATATTTAATTATTAGTTGATTGCCCATCACAATACACACCAAGTTGGAGAATATGATCTCTCTTACTTCAGTCTGCTGTCTTCATGTTGATTTTTCTCTGTCACTCCTTTTTAGTTGTTTCTTTCTGCTTCACTGTCTCTTAATGGTTTGCTTTCCTTTTCCTCCTTCTACGCTTGGCAGGGAGAAGAGTTACCATCAGCTGCAGGCTGCATTTTCTGGTGGGGAAAATGTGGCTTTTGTGGCTGCCATCCCATCCCATTCCTTCCACCTAATCGATCGTGGTTAATCTGTCCTTCCTATCACATTCCCTATTCTTTCACCTTCCTACTTCCCCTCCTGCAACCTCTTCAGTCCTGTCACTACTCCTACCTTTTCAGATTACTTGTGTTTTTATGCATTCATGGGATATGGGCATCACTGGCAAGGCCAGCATTTAATACACATTCCTAATTGTCCTAGAGAAGGTGTTGGAGAGTCACCTAATTCTTGAACTGCTGCAGTCCCTGTGCTGTAAGTTCACCGGGTGATGTTGGATGGGGAGTTCCAAGATTTTGACCCAGCAATGATGGAAGAACAATGTTATATTTCCAAGACAAGATAGTGTGTGACTTGGAGGAGAACTTGCAGGTGCTGACATACCTATAGACGGACTCGAAACGTTAACTGTATTCCTCTCCGCAGATGCTGTCAGACCTGCTGAGTTTTTCCAGGTATTTTTGTTTTTGTTTCTGACATACCTATATGTGTGCCATGCTTGTTGTTCTAGGTGGAAGAGGTGACAAGTTTGGAAAGTGCTGTTGAAGAATCCTTGGAGAGTTGCTACAGTACCTCTTGTAGTTGGCATACACTGCAGTCATATGTGTGGTTGATGGAGTGAGTCAGTGTTTGGTAATAAGATGGGTTGCCAGTCAAGTGGGCTGCTTCATTCTGGATGAAGTCAAGTTTCTTAAACTTTGTTGGAGCTGCACTCATCTAGGCCATTGGCGATCTTCCCTGAGGGGCTGCTGCTGGGAGGCCGCCTCCATATAGCTGGACATAGCTGACAAGTACATATATTGGCCCCTAATTGGACATTTACATATATGAATCCTTGGGTGGGCAGCCACGCTGTATCCTGTTTTGCTGATCAAATGCCTCCTCAGGGAGTTCCCCTCTATTTTACCAGCCCCTCGACCTCACCCCTGCCTTTCACCCTGATTCCTAGCAGCCAGTAAAATCCTGCCAATACTTTAGTTTTGCTCTTCCCCAAAAGTGAGAGTCCATCAATATAAGAAGTCAAATAGAGAATAAAGTAAACTTCTTTACCGAGAGAATGGTGACAATGTGAAATTTACTGCACCACAGAGAGTCATTGAAGTGAATAGTATAAATGCATTTAAGTGTAGAGTTGTTGTAATCTGATGTGTAATATGCCTTTAAGACAAATGTTGTAATGTAAGATCACATGATTTTAATACCCAATAGCAGAGTAGGGCGGGCTACCTCTGTAGTCAGTAGTCTTGAGTTAGGGTCTGAAGTGTAAGGACAGAGTTTTGAGGTGTAAGCATACAAGTGTAGCTGCTAAGTTGCTTTTGTAAATAAACAGAATGTGTTTCTTCTAAGAACGGTCCACAGATCTTCTTTGTCTTGGTACCAACTCGGTCACCCCAAAACAAGCGTGCAACCCGGATCCTTTAGCCCCAACAAACCAGGGCCCTGGACTCACTTCAAATTGCTGGAAGAAGTCAACCTTGCCAAGTGCATGCCACTTATATGCGGTAATAAATGTGAATGTCCTCTTTTCTGACTGGAGGGGGAAGTTAATTCTGGCAAGCTGGCCCTTTAATGAGCATGCATGACACGCTAACGCATGTAGAAGAGCTTCCTGCCATTGTTCGTCAGGAAACTCAACCCGCCTCTAAAGTCCTAAGAGCCTAATTGCAAAAGTTCATCCTGCTGTTGGGAAATCGATTTTTAGCCTCATGCCAAATTAAGTTTCCCCATCCACCAAGCTTCCCGCTGCAGGCTAGACTGGAAGATTCCGGCCTATCTCCTTGATTAAGTTTCTGGTAATTTGGTCTAATATCTCCTTATGTGGCCCTTAGATTTTTAATGCTCCTTTGAAGCTCCTTGGAACATTTTTAAAAGGCGCTATGTAAAATAAGTTGTTGTTGTCCTAGAGTGGAGCGAGTGATGGATGTCCTTGTACTTGTCAGTCTGATGTAGAAAAAAACTGAATAATGGCTCAACATGGGAGAGAACGTGCTCCAACGTTCTCAGAAGTTGTACTGGAGGCCTTGATGGAGGAGGTGAAAAGTAGGAGAGAAGTGCTGTATGCACAAAGGGTCACGAGACCCTTCAGACAAATACTCAAAAGGCAATACTCAGGACTATATAGGAGTAAAGCCCCGAAGACCTGGATGCAGTGCCACAAAAGGTTCAGTGACCTCACAGGAGTGGTCAAAGTCAGGCTCAGACACTGCTCAATACACTACACCCCCATCACTCACCTACCAGGAATCTCTATCAATCAGAAGTCTTACCTAGTGGTCATGGCTGCACCTCACCCTCACATGCTTAGCCCTGTTTCAAACCTCACATCTACGTCTCATAACTAACATATGCTACCTGCTATTCAACCAAAACAGCCATATCACCCAAAGAGATTTCACCACATTCACCGACACACTTCTATTTCTCTTGGAAGATAACGTGACAGACAATTGGAGGCAGCAGGAGCTAACTGGCAGGGAACGAGCATGCCAAAATGTCCTTAATGTCATGGAGGATATGGTGCTCACCATCATTGGTGTGTCCGTTGCTGAGGCTGTGGCTAATGGCGGGCCTGAACCTGAAGCCGTGGAAGATAATGCTATCCTCAAACCTAATACTCTTTCCCATATCCCTTTTTTCCCCCATTCCACCATCGCTTCTGATTTACAAGCTGCTGATGGTGCAAGCGTGCACCCCAAGAGCATTAAAGACCTCCTTTACACAACAGTAGACTGCAAACTTGAGATGGTGCAATATCTCAGTTCAGCCTAGAAGTGAGCCTAACACATATAAGTTCATTGTCACATCATCTTCTTAACCGCTGGCAATACAGTACTCATTGTGCACCGATGTTGCAAGTGGCAGATGTAAGTAAAGACGTCTTTACTGAAGCACATATATACCTCACACACAGTTCATCATTGAGGATCAGGTTGGAGATTTGTTCCCTGGAAAACCTGGTGGATATAGCCTCCAGATGATAAGCTCCCCAATGCTGCTCTCTGATTGTGGTCAGGTAGAAAATCAGTCAGCAACCATGCTGAGCTACCTGGTAGACCAGGCCTGGCATTTTGGTTTGCAATCCCACAACAATTACAACTTTTTTTTTTATATAGCATGTTTAGTCTACTAAAATGTCCCAAGGCGCTTTACAGAGTCATTACTAAACAAAGTATGACACTGAGTAACGCAAGAAAATATAGGGTCAGATGACCAAAAACTTAGTCAAAGAGGTCACTTTAAGGAGTGTCTTATGGAAGAAAAACGAGGCAGAGAGGTTTATGGAGGGTATTCCAAAGCTCCGTGGCTAAGCAACTGAAGGCACTGGCCACCGCTGATGGAATAATTAAGATCAGGGGTGATCAAGAGGCCAGAATTCAATGAGTGCAGATATTTCAGAGGAGATTACTGAGAAGGGGAAGGCAAGATCAAAGAGGGATTTGAAAACAAGAATGAGAATTTTAAAATCAAGGTTTTGCTTGACTGGAAGCCAATGCAGGTCAGTGAGCACCAGTTGATCATGTGGTTGCTCATAAAATCTTGGACTTTTAACTTGATTCTACCTCTGATCGCTTCTTTTCAGATTTTACCTCAGCAGAAGGAGTAGCTATGTCTGTGAGAAATGGTTTGCAAATCTGGGATTATGTTGTGTTTGCCGCAATGTTGGTTTTATCTACTGCAATTGGGCTTTATTTCGCTTTTAGACCTGGAAAGACAAAGGGAGGAACTACAGAAGAGTTCCTAATAGGAAGCAGGTATGTATGAAGTTGTCATGCACTGCAAAATACAGATTGTGTCAAATCCTATAGGGGTTATGAAAAGATATGACTTTAATAACTAGATTTTTGGGCATGAGAAACAATTTAGACAATTGAGAAACAAGTTTGTAAAGAAAAATTCCAATGTTTAATATCAGACCAGTGCTTAGTGGGGGTTGCATCATTGTTGTTCAGGTGTTCTGAAATAGAGAAAGAAAAAGTTGGGTGATTTTCTGCAGAGTGCCTTGTGTAGATGTTTGAGGAGGACACCCTTAGGCTTACCTCCAGAGACATGTAGTCTGACAATTGGCATATTCATACATGTAACCCAAAGATGAGATAGCAAAGGAATGCCAGCACCTATGCAACAGGACCCAATAAGAGTCACCATTGTCAGGCGATGAGATAAGGGGAGCAAGGGAGTGATTTTAGCGAGAAAATGTGACTGTACTTTTTTTTTGCTTCAGACAAATTTCTGCATATCCAATTGCACTTTCATTGGCTTCCAGTTTCTTGTCTGCTATCACTGGTAAGTGAATTTTGTTCACTTTGCAGAAACAGTAAAATAATCAATGAAATATTTAATATAGAGTTTGACCTTTCTATGTTCTCCTGGTCAAGTGTTGTTAAATTGGCAAATAATATTACAAACTGCAGCAGTTTACGCATTGGACCCCTTTAGTTGTACAAAAATTGTGAACTGACACCTATACATCTATCAGAAGAAACTTAAATTTAAGAATTGTATCCAGCAGAAAATTGCTCTTGACTACTTAAAAATGATAGTGCATAAATAATTCACTATGGTCAAACTCTAGCAGATGGATGAACAATTAACAGTTTAGCATTTCACAAGTGTTGTTGGAACATGGATTACAAATTTCTTTCATTTATATTCAATAAGCAGAAAATCTCGATCTATACCTTGGAAAACAGTTTACATTAACAAAAGAAAAGAAGGGAATGAAGTTCTTCATATTGACAATTTAATTTTAAAAAAAAATTTGATGGAAGTACAAAATTTGGGGGTGGCGGTGGTTAAAAGGAGAATTTTGCCCTAAATGACTATAGTATACCTGAATATAGTCTTTATGGTTGGAGTTCATATTATAAAACAGGATATTTGAAACAGCCATCTAATTGACTCTGCTAGAATCAGTAGCCTAGCTTTTTTATACAGTGAGCCATAACCTCCGACTAGTGCTGACCCACAGGAATTAGAAGAAATAAATGCCTCCTTACCCGGTCTCGAAAATTACATTGCCATTTCCATTCACCAGAGCTGCTTGGGGCCTGCATTGAAAGACTCCTCGCAGGCTCCAGCAAAGTGTAGCTCCAGTGTATTCAAGGAGGCCATGTCCCCCTTTTTTACGGCACTTGCTGCCGTAAAGCAGGTAAATTTAAAGGGCCAAGGAAATTGACAGACCAGGAAGCAGGTAAGTGTCCAAGGTAAGTGCATAGGATTTGTGGGGTAGGGGTGTCTCGGGCGGTCCGAGATCCGAGGGGGTGGGTCGGTCGGAGGTCCAGGGCGTTGGGAGAGGTCAGCTGGAGGTTGGGCGGGTCAGTCTGAGGTCTGGGGGTGGTGGGGGAGGGGGTCAGTTGGAGGTCCAAGGGGAAGGCAGTCAGAGGTCCGGGGAGGTTGGGGGGGTGGTGTTGGTTGGAGGTCTGGTGGGGGGGTGGAGGGGGTCAGTCAGGGGTCGGGGGGGGGAGCGGTGAGGGGTATCAGAGGTCGGAGGGGTGGGGGGCGTCGTTGGTCTGGGGGGTGCCACTTCCGTTCGCACCATCCTGAGCAGGGACTATATCACCTTTCCCACACTGTTGCTGGGTCAAAGTTTTGGAACTCCCTCCTCAACAACACTCTGAGTGTACCTACACCACATGGAAAGCAGTGGTAAGAAGGCAGCTCACCACCACCTTTTCAAAGGGATGGGCAATAAATGGAAGTGCTGATCACAACCCCTGAATAGAAAAAAAAGTCTCAGTGTTAACACTGATGGTGTAGCTACTCTAGGGCATCGTATGACATCAGACCTCTTTGGTCCTACATGACCATCCAAGTGTACATAACATTAATGAATAACTACACAATTGTGCTTCTTTTCTAATTTCCATGACTAACTGAGCATGAACAAAATGCATATTCTAAATGTGTTTAAGGCATCCGATATTGTTTCCTCACATTATAATTCTACTGAATGTCTAAACTTGCTTTCTCTTGAGTGCTTCCCTTGGTGCAATCTGAGCGACAGTATTGCAAAAAGTGACTGACTTCATGGAGGTTGTATCTGGATAACCTTGTGTCACTTCCTGCATGATATTTGTTCCAAGCAGCAAACTTGTGATGGTGCGGACTGCTCAGAGTTTCGCCAAAATGTTACAAGCACAGTCAATGAGTGCAATAATCCAGTAAAACAATCTCTTCACCCTAAAAGGTTGTTGTAACAAGGTTAAGATGTTCAAATCTGTCAATAGTTACATTTCAGAAACTTCACCTCCCTGAAACTACTAGAATCCTCCTTTAATCCCACCTCCTTGATGTACCTTAACGTTACTGCCACTAATTTTTCCTTCTTTGTGTGTTATCCATTTTTTCTTCACATCTCTGTTATGCACTTTTGAATGTTTTTCTGCATAAAAGGTGGTATGTAAATGCAATCGGTTGTTGCCTGCTTGTGTTTAGATATTTATTTGTGCCTGTGTGATCATGCTCATATTATATGAGTCTATGTTAGCTTGCAACAATTTTTTTGGAAGTTTGTTAAAAGCTTTGTTAGATGTACTGTATTGCCTATAGAAATAGATCATTCATTAGACATTTCTAATTGTTGTTACAGTGATTGGAGCTCCTGTAGAAGTCTATCTGTATGGGATAATGGTTCTGATGTACAACGTCGCCTGCTTACTTACAGTGGCATTCACTTGTCTGATCTACATCCCCCTCTTCTACAGATTAAACATAATTAGCACATACGAGGTAATTTATTTTTCAGTTCCCCTCTCCTTTTTCTCTGTTGTCTTTTATTTTCTTTCATTAACAATCATTTTTTCAGTTCTGCTTTTTGGACAGCAGCATTGATCTGCATTTGTTTTGATCAGCCTTTGCCATCAGCATAATTTACACTGAATAAAATTACTGATGTATTTCATTTATATATTATATATATATTTGCTAGAATAATAGGCTAATGTAAATAGCACCAATTCATTTTCCTAGTGATGTTTCCTCCCCTTATGTTCTAAGGCTTTTGATTATCATTCAATCTTTTCATATAGCAGGTGGCATAACAATGAAGAATTTTTGGAAACAATTGTAACAAGAACAGATTTAGACTATAAGACCATAAGTAGGAGCAGAAATAGGCCATTCGGCCCATTGAGTTTGCTCCACCATTCAATGAGATCATGGCTGATCTGATAATCCTCAACTCTGCTTTCCTGCCTTTTCCCCATAACCCTGGATTCCCTCGTTGATTAAAAACCTGTCTATCTCTGCCTTGAATATACTTAATGACCCAGCCTCTACAGCCCTCTGTGACAAAGAATTCCACAGATTAACTACCCTCTGAGAGAAGAAATTCCTCCTCATCTCTGTTTTAATGGGCACCCCCTTACTCTGAGATTATGCCCTCTGATCCTAGACTCTCCCACAAGGGGAAACAACCTCTCAGCATCTACCCTGTCAAGCCCCCTAAGAATCTTATATGTTTCAATAAGGTCACCTCTCATTTTCTAAACTCCAATGAGTACAGGCCCAATCTACTCAACCTCTCCCCATAAGAAAATCCCCCCATACCCAGATCAACCTAGTGAACCTTCTCTGGACTGCCTCCAATGCCACTATATCTTTCCTTAGATAAGGGCACCAAAACTGTTCACAGTATTCTAGGTGTGGTCTAACTAGCACCTTGTATAGTTTTAGCAAGACTTCCCTATTTTTATACTCCATTCCCTTTGAAATAAAGGCCAACATTCCATTTGCCTTCCCTATTACCTGCTGAACTTGTATGTTAGCTTTTTGTGATTCATGCACGAGGACCCCCAAATCCCTCTGTGCTGCAGCTTTCTGCAGTCTTTCTGTATTTAAATAATATTCAGCTCCTCTATTCTTCCTGCCAAAGTGCATAACCTCACATTTTCCCACATTGGGCAGAATTTTGCCGTTGGCGAGCAAGGGGCGGGGCCCACTCACCGACACGTAAAATGACGCGGGATGACGTCGGGTGGAACCCCTGACGTCATCCCGGTCCATTTAAATTTTCAGGAAGGCGGGGGCACAGCAAAATCAGCTGCAGGCCTGCTGACCTGTCAATGGCCAATTGTCACATTGTCACATGAGGGGAACATGTTAGGGAATTTTTTTTCTCTATTTTTAATATTTTTCAATGTGGAAGCGATCTCCCTGAGGCAGCACTTAGCCTCAGGGAGATGTGCACTCTTTTGTGCTCGCTTTTGGGGAATCTCACCCCCCCCCCCCACCCCACCTGCCCGCACATATCTTAATTGGCCCGCCCACGTAAAATGGCAGCGGGGCCCACTTCTCCGGCGGGGTCATCTCCTCGCCCGCCGGAGATTGGGTCAAGCCTGCCCACCCGACAGGCAGAAACTTCTGCCCATTATATTCCATCTGACAAGTTTTTGCCCACTCACTTAACCTGTCCATATCCCTCTGTAGACTCTTTGTGTCACCCTCACCACTTGCCTTCCCACCTATTTTTGTGTCATCCGCAAACTTGGCGATAATACATTCACTTCCCTCATCCAAGTTATTAATGTATATTATAAATAATTGTGGCCCCAGCACTGATCCCTGTGGCACTCTACTAGTTACAGATTGCCATCCTGAAAATGCCTCCCTTAACCCAACTCTCTGTCTTCTATTAGTTAGCCAATCCTCTGTCCATGCTAATATACTACCCCCAACACCATGGGCTATTATCTTATTAAGTAGCCTTACATGTGGTACCTTATCGAACGCCTTTTGGAAATCCAAATATATTACATCTACTGGTTCCCCTTTATCTATCCTGCTAGTTACCTCCTCAAAGAATGCTAATAAATTTGTCAGGCATGATTTACCCTTCATGAAGCCATGCTGACTCTGCTTGATTAAATTATGTAACTCTAAGCACTCTGCTATTACATCCTTTATAATAGGCTCTAACATTTTCCCAATAACAGATGTTAAGCTAACTGGCTTATAGTTGCCTGTTTTTTGTCTCCCTCCCTTTTTGAATAAGGGTGTTACATTGACAGATTTCCAATCCTTCGGGACTTTTCCAGAATCTAAGGATTCTTGGAAGATTACTAAAAGTGCATCCACTATCTCTGTAGCTACTTCCTTTAATATCCTAGGATGCAACCCATCAGGTCCAGCAGACTTATCGGCCTTTAGCCCCATTAGTTTCCCTAGTACTTTTACTCTAGTGATAGTTATTGTATTTATTTCCTCCCCCTCTTTTGCCCCTTGATTATTTAGTATTGGAATGCTATTAGTGTCTTCTGCTGTGAAGACTGAAGCAAAGTATTTATTCAATTCCTCTGCCATTTCTTGGTTCCCCATTATTATTTCCCCAGCCTCATTCTCTAAGGAGCCTATGTTCACTATGGTCTCTCTCTTCCTTTTTACATATTTAAAGACGCTCTTACTGTCTGTTTTTATATAACTTGCTAGTTTACCCTCAAAGTTTATTTTCTCCCTCTTTATTATTTTTTGGCCATCTTTTGTTGGTTTTTAAAACTTTCCCAATCCTCTGGTTTACCACTAATCTTTGCCACATTGTATGTCTTTTCTTTTAATTTGTTACTATCCTTAACTTCCTTGGTTAGCCATGGTTGGTTTATTTCTCAAGATTTTAACCCAGTGATTGCATGGAACATTGCAGGACTTGAAGAAATTATTTCAGGATGCCAGTGAGCATGTCATAAATTGTGTATACTCCAATGCACACACCTAACTTGACTTTGCATTTGAACTTAAGTACTTAACAAAACTTAAGAGATCTAAGTAGCAACAATATCATTGCTGTCCATTGGTCAGAATAATTTAATCAGCTGGAGAGTTGGAGATTGTAATGAGTGCAGTATCAAGGATATGCAGGATCAAACAGAGCTATAATTTTCCTTCATTGGATATATGTAGGATTTGTGGAGGACTTAAGTTGCACTCAGTGACAAAAATTGCTGCATTTCTTTGAAGATTTCTACTGAATGTGCCTTAGTAGGTAATGGAACCTGGTTTGATGGATCCAGATGTTGTTGTTGCTAGAAGAAAACAAACATCCATTTTTGAGGACATGATTTGCAGATTAGTTAATCACTATTTCTTGATTTATTGGTTTTTCAAGTCAGCGGACATAGAAGTCCACAATAAATCATTTAAAAAGCTTCACTCTGTCCTTCATACCCTGAAAGACAAGAAACCATCTCATAATGAACCAGGAATTTGCAGCATACCATGCAATTGCGGACTCATCTACATTGGGGAAAAAGGCTGCAGCTACACAGCAGACTCGATGAGTATTAAACCTGCTTCAAAGAGTGACTGGGACAAGTCAGCTATCATCAAACATGCTCAATTTAATAACCACCACATCCAATGGTCCAACTCCTTGACCTTCCTTCCATCATAAGGTCAGAAATGAGGATGTTCACTTATGATTGCACAATACTCAGCACCATTTGTGACTCCTCAGATACTGAAGCAGTCCATGTCCAAATGCAACAAGACCTGGACAAAATTCAGGCTTGGGCTGACAAGTGGCAAGTAACATTCGTGCCACACAAGTGCCAACAAGAGAGAATCTAACCATCTACCCTTAACATTCAATGGCATTACCATCGCTAAATCCCTCACTATCAACATCCTGAGGGTTACCATTGACCAGAAACTGAACTGAACCAGCCCCATATAAATACTATGGCTACAAGAACAGGTCAGAGGCTGGGAATTTTGCGGCGAGTAACTCACTTCCTGACTTCCAAAGCCTGTCCACCATCTACAAGGCACAATTCAGGACTATAATGGAACACTCTCCACTTACCTGGATGAGTTCATCTTCAACAACAGTCAAGAAGCTTAGGTCTACACTTGAACCTTGCTGGGACCAGTGAAAGAATGAAAAAAACAACAGTACTGACAACTGTGTAGTTTATATACAAGGAGCAGAATTTTGCCCTTGGTGGGTGGGTGGGCCCCACCGGCTAGGCGGTGGACGGGCAGCTGAACTCCGCCGCCAAAACGGGGCCTGCCGCCATTTTGAGTGGGCAGGCCAATTAAGGCCCGCCCAGCGGCCTGCCCGACAGGAAGCGCTATGCGCTTCCTGTGCGAGGGGTGGGGGAGGGGAGGGATTCCCCATCTGTCAAAGTGCGCTCTCTCGTGCATGCGCACAAAAGAGCACACTGCTCCCTGAGACTAAGTGCTGTCTCAGGGAGATCACTGACAGGTAAAAAATCTCCAAAAATAGAAAAATATTACAATTACTAACATGTCCCCCTCATGTGACAATGTCACACGAGATGGGACATGTTAATAAGCAACACATAAACTTTATGAAACTTTTAAAAATCGGACATGAAACCTCATCCCGCCAGTGGATGAAGTTTCATGTATTATCAGGAGACTGCTAGGGTTCCTGGCCTGCCCGCCAGCCTTAAGCTTGGACGGGCAGGTCTTTAACAATCTTAATTAGCCTGTTAATTGGCCATTGACAGGTCGGTGGGCAGACAGCTGATTTCGCTGTCCGCCCGCCTTCCTGAAAATTTAAAGGGACCAGGGTGACATCGGGGGTTCCTCCCGACATCATCCCGCGTCATTTTCCCGTCGGCGAGCGGGCCCCGACCCCACATCGCCGACGGGAAAATCCTGGCAAGCACTTTTTGGGGTTAGTTGAAACTTGACCCATTGTAGTTCTAAATTTGTTAACCAATTCTGAATGGCTTTCAAAAATTTCAGCTAACAGCAGAAAATGAAACAGAACAAGAAATACAGTGTAAAGGAAACCTGCAATTTGAACCCTCCATCCTAAATGATCCTAAATAAACACATCAAAAATATGTTGCAAGAAAGGCAACACTGGAGAAATGAATAGTTCCCACAAATTGGTTAGTGGGAAAAATATTCCCTGTGTGTTTCTGAAGGACATAAGATCACTATTAAATCATCAAAACTAAAATACTCCTGGACTTGTCAAACCTTCAGCTATTTATGCAATGTAATTATTCTGAAACTTCACCTATTTCTTCTCCCAGAATGATTTCTCGGATGAGACTGAGCAACAATCTAACATCAAACTTTATTGTACTTTTGCTTTCATTACTGTTCCAAGTTGTCTACATTGGAGACTGCAGGTTTGCAGGGCAGGATGTACTTACTGACCTTGGATTGTAATGTTTGTTCATTTTAATTTGCAATTTTCTACCCATCTGTGAACCAACCATTCAGCTAAGTTTCTGGCTACCTTATCATGATATTTGGTGTCTGACGGTTAAAAAGGTCTTCAATTGATAGCACAAATTCACGTGACACCGAACTCAGATTGGAAATGTGGCCAAGGGCCAAGTTCCTGTACAGCTTTTGTGAAATTGCTTTTGGGTTGAACGACAAACCAATGAGTAAAATTAAAAATGTTGTAATTTTTTTCATTTTGTTCCAACAGTATATTGGCAGAAGATTTGGTATAGCAGTGAAGTATCAAATTGTTTTTTGTTTCTTGTTATATATGGTAAGCTCTGAAATAGATTTTTAAAATACCTGTGCTTCTAATGCATCATTCATCAAATATGCTCATTCTATTTGTTTGGGTTGACAGAATTACTATTGGCAAAAGTTACTGAAAAAGTAGTGTGTCTACCACCTGAGCTTCTAATACCTAGCCTACCCCTGCAGCCACCTCACTCATACCACATCCTAGTCTTCTAGAGCACTACATGTCTAATGCTGATATCCCCACACCTTCCACCCAAAGCCCCCAGTAACTTAGTCCCAGACCTCTCAGGCCTCACAATTCAGGCACAGGGAATATGATGTGAGTTTTCACAGTCATTATAATTCCCCTTAAATACACCCCACCTCTCCCAGTGCTTCCAAGCCTCGCGCTCCGGACCTGCATCATCTGCAGTAAATGCTTGCAGCTCAAGGAACTCGAGCTCAGAGTCATTGAGCTGGAGGCTGAACTGCAGACTCTGCGGCACATCAGGGAGGGGGAAAGTTACCTGGATGCTTTGTAACAAGAGGCAGTCACACCACTTAACCCAGAATATTACACTCATCAGGCAGGTGCGCGCCCGACCGAAACGAGCATAAAATGACCCGCAATGACATCAGGCAAGCGTCTCTATGTCATCACGTATTTTTGGTCGACAGGCGCACACAGGAGTCTGCAGCGCGGCCGTCACCAATTAAAAGGCCTATTAGGGTCATTAAAGTCCCAATTAAATGTTATTTTTCACTGCCTGTCCAACCTTACAGTGGACATGAAAAGGCCAAGTGGCCTTTGCACTTTTTAGGAAATCCACGGACAGGATGAGGTTTCCAACAGCAATTAACAATAAAATAAAAATTTTAACATTTCATTAAGAACATGTCTCTGCTCATGTCACATGAGGGGACATGTTTTTTACCATTTTATAATTCTTTATTTTTCATTTTTTATATCTTTTCCTGCGCACATTTACGTGCTCATCTTCCACACCCCACCCCATCCCCCCACACAGGCAGTGCTGAGTGCTTCCAAGCGCATTTCACGCTGGGCCGACCTTAATTGGCCCGCTGGCATGAAACCATGTTCTGACCCCAATCGTGGGTGGCGGTCGGCTTCCTGACAGCCCCTGCCCATCCCCGCCGAGCCCGCCCGGTGAGGGCAAAATTCTGCCCTTAGGATAGGTAAGGTCTTCTGATTTGGTCAATGGTCAAGTACAGGAGGGTGTGACTGCGAGTGAGGCAGGTAAGGGGACCCAGAGGGAAGGAGTGTCAGCCTCTGCAATTGTCCAATAGGTTTGAGGTTCTCTCAGCTTGTTGGATTAGAGCGGAGGCTGCAGGGTGGATGAGAAACTGACCATGGCCCTGTGGTACAGGAAGCCATTCAAGTGGGGGAGGCAAAAAGAAACATACTTGTAGTAGGGGACAGTATAGTGAGGGGGATTGACACTGTTCTCTCTAGCAAAGAGCAAGAGTCCATTCAGCTGTGTTGCCTGCTAGGTGCCAGGGTTCATGACATCTGCTCAGGGCTGGAGAGGAGCTTGCAGTGGGAGTGGGGAGGATCCGGTTATCGTGGTCCATGTAGGTACCAACGACATAGGCAGAGCGAAGAAAGAGGTTCTGCACGGAGAGTATGAGGAACTAGGCACTAAATTAAAAAGCAGAAACTAAAAGATTATAATCTCTGGATTACCACCTGAGCTCCGTGCAAATTGGCATAGGGTACATAAAATTAGAGAGATGAATATGTGGCTCAAAGACTTGTGTGGGGGAAGTGGGTTCTAGTTTGTGGGGAACTGGCACCAGTACTGGGGAAAGTGGGGGCTGTACTGATGGGACAATCTCCACCTAACCATGCAGGGGCCAATGTTCTTTCGAAACATATAACTAGGGAAGTAGAGAGGGCTTTAAACTAAGTATTGGGCAAGGGATCAAACGTGGAAAGATGTGGTATATCAAAGAGTTGAGACAGGTTAAGAGAGGAAAATAGTAATATCAGAAATGAGGGTCAGAGAATGGCAGGACTGGACAGAGAGAAAAAACCTAAGAATGCACCAACAATCAAGACTAGATGTTACAAAGATTTTTTAAAAGGCAAAACTGAAGGCTCTGTACCTGAATGCACATAGCATTCTTAACAAAGTAAACAAATTGATAGCGCACATTAAAGTAAATAAATATGACCTGATAGCCATTACGGAGACATGGTTGCAGGATGACAAAGATTGGGTCCTGAATATTGAGGGGTATATGAAATTCAAGAAGAGTAGGAAGCTAGCTAGAGGTGGAGGGGTAGCACTATTAATCAAGGATGGTATTGGTGCAATAATTTGAGATGACCTTGGTTCAGGAGATCAGGATGTAAATTGGTTGCTTCTGATAAAGGGATGGCAATAATCATGGGTGACTTTCATCTATATTTCATCTGGATGAGGAATTTATCGAAAGCTTTCGAGGTAGTTTCTTAGAACAACATGTTCTGGAACCAACTAGAGAACAGGTTATATTAGACTTAGTGTTGTGTAATTTGAGAGGATTAATTAATGAAGGCATCCCCAGGTAGCAGCAACTGCATTATGATTGAATTTTACATCCAGTTTGAAAGGAAGAGTGGGTCTAAGACTAGTATTTTAAAATGAAATAAGGACAGCTATGTGGGCATGAAAGCTGAGTTGGGATACTAGGCTAAGGGATAGGTCAATAGAGAAGCAGTGGCAGACATTTAAGAGGATATTTCAAAATAATCAGAATAAGTATATTCGTACTAGAAAGAAAAATTCTAAAGGGAGGACCCACCATCTGTGGTTAACTAAAGAAATTAAAGAAAGCATCAAACTTAAGGAAAAAGCATATAACTGCGCAAAGGTGAATGGCAGGTCAGATGATTGGGCAGAGTATAAAAAACAGCAGAGAATGACTAAAAGGTTAGTCAGGAGAAAGAAATTAGAGAATGAGAGGAAGCTAGCTAGAAATGTAAAAACAGATGGCAAGAGTTTCTACAGGTATTTAAAAAGGAAAAGAGTAAGTAAACTGAGTGTTGGTCCTCTAGAGAGTAAGATAGAGTTAATATAGTTAATAAGGAAATGGCAGATGAAATGAACAAATATTTTGCTTCTGTCTTCACGATAGAGGATACAAAAAACATCCCAGTAATAGCTGTAAATCAGGAGGTGGAAGGGAGAAAGAAACTTGGTAGAATTACAATCACTTGGGAAGTGGTACTGAGCAAACTGATGGAGCTGAGGGCTGACAAGTCTCTGGGCCCAGGTGGACTTCATCCTAGGGTCTTAAAAGAGGTGGCTAATGAGGTAGTAGATGCATTGGTATTAATTTTCCAAAATTTCCTAGATTCCATCAGACTAAAAACTAGAAACTATAACCCCTCTATTCAAGAAGGGACGGAGGCAGAAAATAGGAAACTATAGGCCAGTTAGCTTGACATCTGTCATGGGGAAAGTGTTGGAGTCGATCATTAAAGAGGTTATAGCTGGGCACTTAGAAAAACTGAAGGTTATCAGCAAGATTGTGAAAGGGAAATCATGCTTAACCAATTTATTAGAGTTCTTTGAAGGACTAACATGTGCTGTAGATAGGGGGAGCCTGTAGACATATTGTATTTGGATTTCCAGAAGGCATTTGATAAGGTGCCACATCAAAGGTTTTTGCTGAAAATAAAAGCTCATGGTGTAGGGAGTAACATATTAGCATGGATAGAAGATTGGCTGGCTGGCAGAAAACAGAGAGTATGCATAAATGGGTCTTTGTCTGATTGGCAGGATGTGACGAGTGGAGTTCCACAGGGGTCTGTGTTGGGGCCTCAACATTTTACAATTTACATCAATGACTTAGATGGGGGGGGTGGGGGCGAAGGCATGATAGCTAAATTTGCAGACAACACAAAGATAAGTAGGAAAGTATGTTGTAGAGAAGACTTAGGAGTTTGCAGATGGATATAGATAGGTTGAATGAGTGGGCAAAGATCGGGCAGATGTGGGAAAATATGAAGTTGTTCACTTTGACAGGAAGAATAAAAAAGCAAAGTATTACTTAAATGGAGAACGGCTGCAGAATTCGGAGGCGCAGAGAAATCTAGGTGTCCTAGTGCACGAATTACAAAAAGTTAGTTTGCAAGTAGAGCAAGTAATTAAGGAGGCTAATGGAATGCTATCCCCTCTTTATTCAGAGAGGAATTGAACCTAAAAGTAAGGATGTTATGCTTCAGTTACACAGAGCATTAATGAGACCACATCTCGAAAATTATGTGCCATTTTGGTCTCCTTATTTAAGGAAGGATGTAAATGCGTCGGAGGCGGTTTAGAGGAGGTTTACTAGATTGATACCTGGAATGAACGGGTTGTCTTATGAGGAAAGGTTGGACAGACTGGGCTTGTTTCCACTGGAGTTCAGAAGGGTGAGGTGTGGCTTGATTGAAATATATAAGATCCTGAATGGCCTTGACAAGGTGTAGGTGGAAAGGATATTTCCTCTTGCGGGTGAGTCCAGACTAGGGGTCACCGTTTCAAAATTAGGGGTCACCCTTTTAGGACAGAGATGAGGAGAAATATTTCCTCTCAGAGGGTTGTGTGACTTCGGAACTCTGCCTCAGAAGCAGTGGAGGCAGGGTCACTGAATATTTCTAAAGCAGAGGTAGATAGATTCTTGTTAGGCAAGGGAATCAAAGGCTATAGGGGATAGATGGGAATGTGGAATTCGAAACATAAACAATCATCCATGATTGTGTTGAATGGTGGGGCAGGCTCGAGGGGCAGAATGGCCTACTTCTGCTCCTATTTTGTATGTTTGTATGTTGATTCAGAAGCCTTAGAGCAGGAATGCCACGGGTTCCCCATCTTCTCCAGGTTCCCCTGCAAGTTACACAGGTACATTGATGATACCCAGCTCTACCTCTCCACTGCTTCTGTGCTGTCAAACTGCTGACATCCTGACTTATTGCTGCTCCGTGTTTTTCTGAGTAAAATACCTAATATACCATCACTAAGAGAGTATTTCAATAGGGGAGGCTGTGGCATAGTGATATTTTTACTGAACTAGTATTACAGAGACCCAGGGTAATGCTCTGGGGACCAGGGTTCGAACCCCATCATGGCAGATGGTGAAATATGAATTCAATAAAAGTGATGACCATTCATGATGACCGATAGAAACCATTGTCGATTGTTATAAAAACCCACTAATCAATAGGGAAGGAAATCTGCTGTCCTTATCTTTTAGGGATGGGCAATAAATGCTGGCCTAGTCAGCAACACCCACATCCCATGAATGAATTTTTTAAAAAATAGTCGAGTATGGATGGTTGATGAGGGTTTCAGTGACAGATGGGCTGAGGTCGAAGTGGAAGAAGGATGTAAGCTACCTTTGTGATGGAAAATTGATGAGGTTATAGTGGAATGGAATGGAATGTGTAGTTTGGCCTAAAACAACAGCTAGGGAAGGGGATGGTGTCATTTTGTATGGATTTTGTGGCAGGGGCAGATGACGATGGCTTCTATTTTCCTATTGTTTAGCTAAAGGAAATTTCAGCTAAACCAGAACTGGATGTCAACCTGACAGCATAGAACTAATGGTGGAGTCAAGAAAGATAATGGAGAGCTGGGTGTCATCAAAGTGCATGGGAAAGCTCACATCCAGGGCAATTTAAGTTAACCTGTGGGTCTTCTTTCTCTTGACAGCTATATTTTACTGAGCATAGAGTGCGTATGTATCCCTTGCCCAATAAATCTTCAAAACTTCATCAGGGTCCTATGTACGTCACAGGGCACCAATTTGCATACGTTGTTGACTTAACCCTAACCCACCTGATTCAGGCAGACACATTCCTGTCTAATGGTGTCAGTGTATGGTTTTGCTCTGGGATTGCTGCTGTTCACTGTGTTCGTCAATGATTTGGATACAGGATTAGAAGGAATGGCGTCCAGATTTTCAGACAATACTAAAATATAAACTTTGGTGCAGAAATTCAGCTGCACCTGAATACCAGGGTATTTTTTTTTCATTCATTCATGGGATGTGGGCTTCGCTGGCTAGGCCAGCATTTATTGTCTAACCCTAGTTGCCCTTGAGAAGGTGGTGATGAGCTATGTTCTTTAACTGCTGCCATCCATGTGGTGTAGGTACACCCACAGTGCTGTTAGGGAGTTCCAGCATTTTGACCCAGCGACAGTGAAGGAACGGTGATATATTTCCAAGTCAGGATGGTGAGTGGCTTGGAGGAGAACTTCCAAGTTCTTGTTAGGCAAGGGAATCAAAGGCTATCGGGGATAGATGGGAATGTGGAATTCGAAACATAAACAATCATCCATGATTATGTTGAATGGTTCCCATCTATCTGCTGCCCTTGGCCTTCTAGATGGTGGTGGTCGTGGGTTTGGAAGTTACTGTCTAAGGAGCCTTGGTGAATTCCTGAGTGCATCTTGTATATGGTACACACTGCTGCTACTGTGCGTCGGTAGTGGAGGGGGTGAATGTTTGTGGATGTGGTGCCAATCAAGTGGGCTGCTTTGTCCTGGATGGTGTCCAGCTTCTTGAGTGTTGTGGGAGCTGCACTCATCCAGGCAAGTGGGGAGTATTCCATCACACTCCTGACTTGTGCTTTGCAGATGGTGGACAGGCTTTGAGGAGTCAGGAAGTGAGTTACTCATCACAGGGTTCCTAGCTTCTGACCTGCTCTTGTAGCCACAGTATTTATATGGCTAGTCCAGTTCAGTTTCTGGTCAATGGTAACCCCCAGGATGTTGATAGTGGGGAATTCAGTGATGGTAATGCCATTGTGCACTTGAATGGTGAAGCCTGAGGCAGCCCAGATACTGGCTTCGGACCTCAGTATAATGGGACCAGCACACTGATGAGAGCCCGCTGATGAAGAGGTGACCAAGGTCAGATTACAGCTAGCGTTGCAGCGGCTCTTAAGCAAATGGTCGAATCCAGGATCAGGGACAGGTGTTGGGTTGGAGAATCAGGAAATTCTTGGTTGGGCCTGGGTTTGGGTCCAAAAATCAGGGGCCAGAGATCGTGGATTCTGAAATTGTGGAGCAGAGGGATTGCACAGAACAGCAGTTTTTTTAATGTGGTGTGAATAATATCTAATTGGGATGAAACTGATCTAAAGTAATACATGATCTGACTGGTTTGTCCAATTGCGGCAAATTGTACAGAATAGGCATAAAATTAGGTCAATATTTTCAATATAAAGTAATATTGTATTTATAGCCTGGCTCTGACTATATTGAGAGGTAACTGTTTACAGCAGATATTGCATTGTTACGAGAATTTTGAGTTTAAGATTCCTTGTGAGTTTTCTTTTCCACTCATTTTTAATATGTTGTTTGGTTGTCTTTCAGTTCATTTATCTTGGTATTGCCACGTATACACCTGCATTAGCACTCAGTGAAGGTGAGTTGAGCAATTTTTCATGCTTGTCACCAGTTATAGTTCAACATTACTAGAATGAGGAATTCTTCTTATTCTCACTCAACCTCAGCACATGCTTTGCTACACTGTAAACAGCAATTGTGTCTTTCTTGGAGTCAAGATAACTCTCCAGGGCAGTGCCTCAGCACTCCTCGGGCTGTGCTGAAGAATAAAGTGCTGAAGTGCTGTGATACCCTAAAAGCCCCTTTCAACAGTGGCCCTCTGCAGGACAAGGGGAGGTGTGTTAGTGAGAGTCTTGAAAGGTGTTTGTAGAATATGGCTTTCGTGATTGAATAGCCAATGTTATGTCCGTGTGAGATGTACCTTGTGGGTAAATGAAATTTGTAATAGGGCTGCACATGTAAGGATGAATATAAAAGTATTTGGTGAAGCATTGTGCAGTGAGTGCAGCAAAGTGCAGAGTGGTGGTAAGGAGATTTTTGTAAGTGCTGTAATGGATGAGGCAGTGAATGGTGCAACTGTGATGAGAGTGTAATTCAAGTGTATTTTTTTTTAGAGAACTCTAGTCAAAATTTGAGTATTACTGAAAAAAGGGACATTTTTTGCCAAAGCTGCTATTATGCAGTAACAACACACATTTTATTTGTCACTAACAGGGTGCTGCCATGAAGCCAAAAAGACATTCTGCCTATTACACAAATGAGTAGTGTGGTATATGAATTTCAGTGCCAGTGTGATAGGTATGTAGGCTGTAGTCCCAAAGACTGGTGAATCATATCAAACAGCATATCCCTTCTGCTGTTCACAACAGGCAAGGGACAGACTGTACTCAACCAGCCTGTGCTGGCAAAACTCAAAACAGTGTCCAACATTAGATGTGATTCCATGATTGGACAACATTTGCTAAATAATCCTCAGTATGCTAAGAATTACGCTGACAACCAATTGTCAGTTAGGCTTGCAGTGTGGCACATTTACCTGTACAGGAAGCTACATATATTAATACACAGGGCCCTGTTCTTTGCAGACAGAAGGAACATGTGCACACATGGTATCTGTTTTAACTAAACAGAATAAGTGACAGCCATTCACTGGTTCATTCCCCAGGGCAATGCCTTGATCAATCAGAGTAAGCTGCCTGGTTTAAATCTCAAACAATGCTTGTCAGTTAACTGTCAGTAACCATCAACTGATGCATTCTCCATGGCAACACTCTACCAATCAAATTCCACTTGCCAACCAATCAGCACACTCTTCTCATACAGGATAAATTTGTTGTTTCCCTCACGTTAATAATCTTGTTGTCCTGATGAGTGCAAGATGAAAATCTTCAACAAAAAAGGTCTGTTTTTTCAGCAATACTTAAGTTCTGTACTACCAAATGATTATCTACTCAAATCATTGAACTTTTTGATGTATTGCATCAATGTTCTTGGAGCAATGCTCTCGGCATTGGCATCAGGAACAATCTCCTCTCACTCCTTCTCATCGGATGCCTAAAAGGCTTCCAGTCCTCTTCAGGAGAAAGGATGCTTCAGCTGCCCATTGCCTGCATTAAGGCCTCTGAAAGGGCATCGGAAAATCCTGGTACCCGCTCTACACCTTCCTCAGCCATATTCTTCACAGTTATTTTCACTAGAGGTCGGACCTGACATCATGAAACATCCATGATCCTTTTCTCCTATGTTAGTTCATTTATTAAGAATGATGGTTGCATGATATTCTGTGGATTACACACTTTATCTATTCAGTTGTGTTACCACCTCAAATTAGCTTTCAGGTAAAGTAACCTACTACATATAAATGTAACCTTTCTCAATAATTATCTGTTTCAGTTACCGGGATCAACTTGTGGGTTTCCATCATAACCACAGGGGCCGTGTGTACACTGTATTCAACACTAGTAAGAAATTTCAATTTGGTGTTTAAAAAAATTAATTAGTAGTTGATATTTGATATTCAGTGGATAGCATGCATGCATCATTATCATTCATATTCAGTGACGTTACCACCTCAGAAATTAGCTACTTGTAATTCTAACCTTTCTCAATAAATGTCTGTTTCAGTTACTGTTTCAGACGCGATGGACCGAATGGTCGCCTCGTGTGCTGTGCTATTTTGTGATCCTATGCATAGGGTTGAAAGTGATTATTTATAATTGGCAGTCCTGCTCCACTCATGTTTTTAACAACTGCTAAAGAGGAGCAGGAATACCTCTCCTGCTTCGATACCACTACCGCCAGCCACTGCCAGTCATGCCCACTGTTCTCCCCTCTTCTTATAGGCACTTCACAGAATTGTTACAGTGCAGAAGGAGGTTGTTTGGCCAATCGTGTCTGCATCGGCTCTCTGAGCATTTTAACTTAGTGCCAATCTCCTGCCTTTTCCCCGTAACCCTGCACATTGTTTCTATTTAGATAATCATCCAATGCCCTCTTGGATGCTTCAGTTGAACCTGCCTCCACCACACTCCCAGGCAGTGCATTCCAAACCCTAACTACTCGCTGTGTGACAAAGTTTTGTTCTCATCTTGCATTTGCTTCTTTTGCAAAACACTTTAAAACTGTGCCCGCTGGTTCTCGATCCATTTCCGAGCAGGAATATTTTCCCCCTATCTACCCCGTCCAGACCACTCATGATTTTGAAAACTTCTATCAAGTCTCCTCTTAGCCTTCTCCTCGCCAAGGAAAACAGTCCCAACTTCTCCAATCTTTCCTCATAACTGAAGTGTCTCATCCCTGGAACCATTCTCATAACCTCTTCTGCACTATCTCCAATACATTCACATCCTTCCTATAGTGTGGCATCCAGAACTGCACACAATACTCCAGCTGACCTAAAGGCTGCTGTTGGCAAAGCAAGTGATCCAAAATTTGTTTTTCAAAATGGGAGAGGTGCTTGTAGTGGTATATTAGTGCCTACGGCTTGCCAAACTTATTGAAATAAGATATGAACAGAGTTTTAAAAAAGAGATCATGGAAAAATAAGTTATTATAACCACATCGAGCTGTGAATCAATTAAAGTCAACATTTCCCTGCACCTGTGTAAATAAATTCACTCACATTATCCTTTTATGAGAGTCTGGGTCCTCAGTCAAACATTCATAATGAGGCTTGGCTGAGAGTCCAGACTCCCATAAGTGGGTTAGCTTTATTGACAAAGGTGCAGAAAGTGAAAGCACTTCTTCAAACTAATCTGCATCTCTCCAACGAGAGATGAATTCTGGTTTTAACAGGTAGTTGAACTGTCTCCAAATGTGTTTCTAAGAAGAAAAAAAGTGTAGCAACAAAATAGTAGGTCAGAGAGAGGGATTCCTGGTTCTCTGATTTGTCTCTGGAGGCATTAGATTAGGAGATGCAAAGGAGAAATAACATCATGTTTCCGCAGGACACTAGGAGACCCTCAAGGCACACTTTGAGAAGGAAATGTGAGCATGTAGCCATGAAGGTCAATTGAGGGAGTGTGGCCCAAGGGACCTGACTGCAATGCTGAAAGAAGTTTGATAACCTCACATGAGTAGTCAAGGTCAATGGATGCATTTTCAAATGCCATGTATTGTAGGGCTCCCCCCATATGGTCCAGGCAGAGAAACTGCTGTTTTAACGCATCAACGATTTACTCTGTAATGTTCCTAGTCACAGCATAGCTCTTGTTGTATGTACATAGTCCACACCTGGTCGGGTGGCGGAAGGGAATCACAAGCTAAGCATAAAGAGGGTAGCCCTTGTCACCAAACAAGCACCCTCTAACTCTGCATGATGGCTTGAATATGGCAGGAATGGCTGACTGGCATAGGATAAAACCATTGTGACTGCTTCTGGAATAGTGGGCATTCACCATCATGATGGCCTGTGCATTATCACTCACCAACTGCAGGGTAAGTGAGTGGTTCCCTTTGTGTTTTCTGAGGTGTGGTGCCCGCAGGGCCACACGGGCGGAGTTTATGGTTCCTTGCACTTTGGGAATCCCAATACCCTGACAAAGCCTCACTTCTCCCGCTTTTTTCTGGTTGAAAGAGAAGACAGTGAAGTCCCCTCCCCTCGAATTGAGGGCCTCTGTGGTCTCCTTGGTGTAGTGATGCACAGCGAGCCAAAAGATGTTGGCAATGTTGCTGGCTTCGTTCTAGAAGGATCCTGAGACATAGAAATTGAGGGCCACAGTGATTTTGACTGCCACTGGGAACCCTGCCCTGACCCTGCTGTGCAGTCACAATCCAGTTAGAAGGGGTGGCACAGTTCAGTGGTCACCTCCTTTGTGACTTGTAACTGTCTCAGACACTGTTCCTCGCTGAGCTGCAGAAGGGGAGGAGTTTTCAGAATACATAGATGGGTGCAGCCTTCAGTTGAGAGAGCCCTTTTCCCTCTGTGCACTGTTTCCCCTTTCTACTGCCTGTGCTCCATCTCCCTGTTATGTTGCAGCCCAAGAGAATCTCCAACTAAAGCCCTCACGAATGATAGCTGACTTTCTGTTCAGAGGCCTGCGAACTCCACTGAATTCCTTGGAACAGTCCAACACCACTTTTTGCTGACTTCAGCCAATTTTGAGAACTGCTCCAATGACACAGTAACACTGCAGCAGTGAGAGAAAGTCAAAAGCACCTCACTTGAAAGCCCCAGATGCTTTTAAACGGCGCTGATGGGGGACCCTCATGCTAAGCATGTTTAAGACAGGGCATTAGTGGAACCTGCAAGGCCCAAAAAGGCAGCACAGGTGCCAAATCAGTGTTATGTGCTGGCTGAAATCACAATCAGCCCACTCTCCATGCTTCCGGCTCACATACAGCATGCCCATGCTATTGCCCTTCCAAGCAGGGTATGCCAGGTAGGCCGTGCCAGAAGTGACTGAAAGTGGATCAGCTGCCATTTTCAGCACTCCCCGATCTTCGGCAGCACCGACACAAGTGGCACTGCCCAGCCCAGTTTTGTGGTCGCTGTCTCTTGCCTTTTGTTTGTCTTTATCTTTTTCTCCCTCGGGCCCTATATTTTACTGCATATGGGATCTATTTGTATGGACATGATGCATTTTCATGCCTGTTATAGTTTTTCTGCTACATATTAATAAACGTGTTAGTGACAGCATCTTTCCCCAAAAGCAGTTCGTTTTCTCAAAGTAGCATTATTCCTATTATTGCCAGGTTGTTATTTATCTAAACATGGACAACGCATCAATCCTGTTCCAAAGCACTCAGTGCTCTGTTTAATATATTATTCCTTGCTTGGAGGTTATATAAGAGATTAAGAAGTGTTTAATTATCATTTGTCGTTTTTATAGGGTGGCATTAAAGCTGTTGTATGGACAGATGTGTTACAAATCTGTGTAATGCTAGCTGGCCTCCTTGCTTTGCTCATTCAAGGATTAATTCAGGTTGGAGGGTTCGAAAAGGTCTGGAGAATCGCAAAGCATGGTGGGCGTCTCAATTTTTTTGAGTGAGTATGCTAATGGTTCTACTATCTTACCCCCTGGCAAGGTGAACGAACCTATTCCCTCAAATGTACTGTTGGCTAAGAATCTCAACTGAAAGAAACTTCCAATCATTAAAGAAACATTGTCTGCTTGGTCAGCTCTCGACTGGGTCCTGAAATAAGAGGTCTTCCTTCTAGGAGTCTCTAAACTAACAAAGTTATCTTAGGGTAGAACATACATAGAGGGAAATTATAGCAGACTAAACTGTTGTTAAGTTTCCCAAAACCGGCTCTTAGAATTCTAACTTAGAATCCTAGGATAGTGTTATATTATATGCGGGCTCATGAGGATATTGATGTGAGACTACAACTCTTGTATACTTATTTAATACATTTTTATTATTAAAACCAATTATTGATTACAGTTTATAAATGAGGATAGCACAGATTGTAACTAAAGCTACTCATAACATGCTTAAGATGTTTGAGAAGGTTTAAGATAACATACAAAATTTGAATCTACCATGATAAACAGTTTGAATTAACAAACAAATGTTGATTAACAATAATTATACTTACAATCCAATATTATTTCTAAAGATTTTGAAGTGACTTTGTCTCAAAAAGGGAGTCTGGAAAGGCTCAGGACTCTATCTGGGTCTGCAAAGATGTCTGACTAAAGGTGAATTCAATCTGGGAGCGGCTGTCAGGCAGGTGGAGAGAGTATCTGGAAGTAGCAGATGTGGAACCAATAGCAGAGGGCTATGAGGAACCAGGAATGTTACTGATTTGGGGGTCACTAAGCAAGAATTCAGTGAAGCCCAAGCTTGAGCTAGGAAATCCACAATCATTAGGCATTGAGGGAGAGTTAGAGGGTTCGCCTACTAGGATGCTAGTGGAAGGACCCCAAGAAATCTCATAATGCAGTGAAGAGAGGGAACACAGAGGAGAATCAATGAGAATTCCTGAAAGCTGTGGCACACTTTGGTTTGTTCCCAGGAGAAGTGAAGGAACCCTCAAGATCCTGTAACATGTAGAGGAATCTTTGGGTGCAAATGAAGGTAGAATTGGGAGTGTCCTGTTGAGATTTTCAGATTTAAATTGGTGTTTACAAAATATAGTGTTAAGTTAGTAGTATTTGGTTTGTTTAACTCTTGTACAGTAAACGTTTTTGTTTGAAATGTGGAATCTTGTGACATAATTTTTTCAGTTAATAACTGAGTTTGAATTTCTTTTTAAAACTTACTAGTCTCTATCCAGATCGTAACATACTCCTCAGAAATTACCCAAGGCACTTTAAATACAACAAATTGCATGATTTGTTACACAAGCAAACCCAGCAAAGTTTTTGGAGATGATTCTCTTAACGTTTTGCCACCTGCTAGCAAAGTCTCACAAAAAGTGTGAAAAGTTTCACATGGGAGGCAGGCAAGGATGAAAGGGTAGTGCAAAGGCTGGATACGGGAGACAGGCAATGGTGGAGCAGAGGCTGGACACAGGAGGCAGGCTAAGGGTGCAAGGGATGGAGGCTGTCCAAGGAAGGAAGACAGACTGTCCGGAGCAGGAGGGAGCCGGCAAGGGATTGCAAGGGTGCAGGGATGGGGGAATGAGCCTTGCTTGTTAGGTCTGGGGGTCCTGTGGTTGGGTGGGGGAGAAGGATTCCAGGCAGGGATGGTGATAGAGAGCCTTAGAGTCTTAGAGGGTGCGGTCAGTACTGTCTAAGTGGAATCCTGGGGTTTGAACTGAGGGTACGGAGCAGTAGGGGGAACAGTCACATTGAGAGGGGAGAGTGGGATGCGGTAGGGTGGCAGCTCCAGAGTAATAGTCAGGTCGCTGAAGGATCCATGGAGGGTTCATGGAAACAGACGAAACATGGAGGTCGGATAATGGGAGGGTTCAGGGTCAGAGTGGACATGGGAATGATAACGGGTGTAGGCTCAGGGGGGAGAGAAGGCATGTGGAAGGTAATGGTTATAGGGGCAAGGCTAAGGAGGAGGTTCAAAGGTGACAGAGGGGAGAGGAATGGTTATATTGGGTGGATGAGGGGTGATGTCGGAACATGGTGGGTGACAAGGGTAGGGTAGAAGGTGGTGGAGCAAGTCTGGAATGTGACATGCACCATTTTTGTATTCTCTGCTATACAACACTGTTGGTTTGAAACTGCAATCCCTCAAAGTGGGAGGAGGGTCTTTTTGGGTGGGTAGAGCTCAAGGTAAGCACAATTGGCCAACTAAAGGAACACCCTAAAAATCATGAGGCTACTGGATGAAAACCATGCTCAGTTACATGTGAACATATGAACAAGGAGCAGGAGTAGGCCATTCAGCCCCTCGAGCTTGCCCTGCCATTTGATAAGATTATTGCTGATCTGATAGCAACACCAAATCCTCATCCCACCTACCCCCGTTAACCTATCACCCCCTTGCTTACCAAGAATCTATCCACCTCTGCCTTAAAAATATTCAAAGACTCTGCTTCAACCGCCTTTTCAGGAAGAGAGTTCCAAGCACAGTACCCCCTGAGAGAAAAAATTTCACCTCATCTCCATTATAAATGGGCAACCCTTATTTTTAAGCATTGACGCCTAGTTCTAGATTCTCCCACAAGAGGAAACATCCTCTTCATTTCCACCCTGTCAAGATCCCTCTGGATCTTACATGTTTCAATCAAGTTGTCTCTTACACATCTAAACTCCAGTGAATACAAGCCTAGTCTGTCCAACCTTTCCTCATAAGACAGCCCACCCATTCCAGGTATTAGTCTGGTAAACCGTCTCTGAACTTCTCCCAATGCATTTACACCCTTCCTTAAGTAAGGTGACCAATACTGTACACAGTACTCCAGATGTGGTCTCGCTAGTGCTCTGCTGCCAGAGAGCATAACCTCCCCACTTTTATATTCAATTACCCCTGCCATAAATGATAACATTCTCTCTGTGGTGAATCCCACACAGCAGCAGGTTTGCTCCCTGACTCATGGGTCTCATAACATTGAGGTCCCAGCAAGGTCTGGGGCTGCCATTCATTTTGTGCGATTTACCATCTGCTGCTGTCAGGGGCAGGGATGAAGGGAGGGAGGAAGGTAGAGCCTCCAAGGGGCACAGCTGGTCGACGGCAGCAAGCCCCCAACTCCAAACCTCCGTCCTCCCAGATGAATGGCTGACCAGGGCTCAAATGGCTAGTCTTTCAATGAAGCCAAGGTAATGGTCTCTCTATAGAGTCTTGGGTGTAATGGTGGCAAGCTGAATAGTGTCTGAGGGAGGGTTCTCCCACATGGTTGTCATCATCCCAGTCAAAGAGCAATGTCTTCATGCACCTCATGTGTGAATGGGACAAACTCCCATCTGTGGTCCTCTAGGATGTCCTTCACCTGGAAGGGGTGGAGTGGGGATGCCATGTCTAGACAGAAGCCAAGTACAGGGTTTAGCACTGGCTTGGTGGCTGTGAGATGGAGGTAAGTCTGAAAAGATAATGCTCACTAGATTGATTACTGCAATTGGTTCACAGATCCACTGAGGCCTAGATGTTGGAGGATCCAGGCAATCCTGCCTTTCCACTGGCTCTCATCCAGATGAGGAGGAGGAGGGACTGGTGCAGGTTGGCACAGGGCCAAGAGGAGCAACAGCCTGAGCAGCAAGAAGGTCAGGCCAGGGTCTCGTGTGCCTGTGATCATTGGCCTGACCACGTGTATATCGTAGGCAGCTATCTACAGATGAACAAAAGGCAATGCTGGAGAGGCCTTAGAATGTCCAGAATATGTTTGCTCACATCTGCCAGCTTCTCCACGAGGACCTGCGGTTGCAAGGACTTGGAGGAAATACCATGCCAGTGGCATTAAATGTCACCACCCCCTTAAACTTCATTGCCAGTGCCTCCTCCCAGGACTCCACTGTTGACCTGTGTGGCATCTCCCAGTCAGCTACACACGTGTGTATGCGGGAGATGACAGATGCCCTGTTCAGGAGAGTACACCAATTTGTCCAATTTCGCCTGGATCCCAAAAGCCAGGATGAAAGAGCATTGCATTTTGTAGCAATCATAGGTTTCCTGCAAGTGCTATTGACTGCACACATGTGGCCTTAAGAGCTCTCTGGCAACAGCCAGTCACGTTCATCAAAAGGAAAGATTTCCACTCTTTGCATGTACAGCTAATGTGTGATCACAGAAGACAAATCCTACATATTTGTGCTCGGTTCCCAGGGCTCTCACACAATGCCCACATTCTGACCCACTTTCAGGTGCCACAAGTTTTCGAAGGACCTCATTGATTACAGGGCTGGCTCCTTGGGGGCAAGGGATAACCCCTAGAAGACCTAGCTGATGACACCAGTTCACCATCCGCAGAGCGCTGCTGAGGAGAGCTACAATGCCTCTACAAGGTCCACAATTGAGTAGATGATAGGCCTCCGAGCAAATGAGGTTCAGATGTTTCAACCACTCAAGTGAGGCTTTCTGATACTCACCACAGAGTGTGTCCCAGATCATCATTGTTGCTGCGCCATGCACAACTTCGTGCAATAAAAGGGGAATGTCTTGGCTGAGGGAGACATGGCGGACCGAGAGTTCTTCTCCAACGATGAAAATAGTGAAGGGGATGGTAATGATGAGGGCCAGTATGTTGCAAAGGCACATGCAGAGGCCATAGCCAGGATACAACACTGCAGGGTGGACCATGACAATCTGATAGCTAAAGATTCCAGGCAGAGTTACCAGCAGTAAGTTACCAAGATACTCCTTTACTATTTGACTTTCTATCCTCTGCTGGATGTCAGGTCCCAGCTCCTATTTTGTAACAGACATTATACTTTGCTCTAATGTATCTGATTTATGACAGCTGAATTAAACTGACTACTTAACGGCTATACTGTTGGTGGTTTGATCCTTTGCATGTGCCAAACTATGCTGATATACAGAGCCCTAATGCTAAATGCGCGCATTAGAACCTGCACAGCATTCCGTTCTCCTGCGACCTCAGGCACCTGTAAGTGGACATGAGATTATTGTAATGCCTTTACAAAGTCCATGTGCATGGAAACTTGGAAGCAACATGAAATCTAAACTCAGCAAGGACGCACTCATGACTCCCTCCCACCTGTTCCCATGACCTTGTGCCGAGCTCTTTCAGATATCTGGGTCCACAGGGAGGAGCAGCATGAGAACACCATTTGGCCCATCGAGATCATTCCTCCATGCATATTGATCAGAGAAGATCGCATCCCTGCTCCCCAAGTTGCCACTCACCCATAATAAACCCATATCCCTTGACATCTTAATCATGCTGAAAAGTTTTGAGGTTACTTTGGAGTCCACTCAGTGTGGCTCACCTGCACTATGGGTTGCTGAGTAGCAACCACTCCAGACCCTCCAATTGCAGAGACTCCTACCAGCCTCAGTCCTAGATGGCCTGACTACTAGTGTGAGCCTGTGATCTGTCACTGTGGACACCCCAGCCACGGTAAACATCTTTCTTCCATGGACCCTGCAGAGCCCTGTTAGAGCCGCTGTTGATTCACATGGATAGCCTCACAGTCCTCGGCACAGGCCATCACACAGGCCTATTCTACTCTCTATCACCTCATGGACAAGACCCCAGTCCTGACATGAGGCCCAATGTACTTTGGTCACAAACCTTTTATGCGAGGTCTACTGCCCCCCTTGAAAAGGAGATGAGTAGGCCAAACAATTCTCCATGTGAGCTCTCACAAAGGTTTCAGTCAGCTGCATGCACACCTCTTTAATCCTAAACTCAATCCCTTGTGCAGTCAAGGCTAACTTGCCCATTGCCTCCTTGCTTGCAGCCGTCACCTACATGTTAGCTCAATAAAGGAACATAGGAACAGGAGTAGGCCATTAGGCTCATCAAGCCTGCTCTGCCAAAATGACAAATCACCAAGCACAGCTAGTCACAATTGGACGTGTCCACCACGGCCTTTTCCAAACATGTAGAGCACTTTTTCAACCCTGAAACTGCATCTGCGGTGTTCCAGGCCACCCACATAGCAGGTTCAACTCCCCTTGAGTACTCTGCATCAACCCACATCTCACATCAGGGCAACACCAGCAGGAGATGCGATGACCTCACTGAACACTCTGTGCAGACATCATTTTCAGAATTCAGAATATGGTGAGTTGCAAGTGATGGCTTGCATGATGCGTGGCTAGGCCTCACAATCCCAAATGATGGCCAGTGCTTAATCATGTACATGTGGGATTATTAAGAAGTTACTATGTTGATAATGTGAGAGAACTGAATCTATAGGAGTTTATTATCAGACTTTGATGGAGGGCTAAATTCCACACCTTTAAATGCTCGCGACCATTGAAGCAACTAGCAGCAAGATGGAATCCAAGATGCTTCCAAACTGTGCAAGTGAAAATATATTTACGAGTGCCAAAACTGTATACAATGGTTGTACACCCATGCCTCTTATGTGCCTTCAAAACTTCTTCATCGTTCTTTTTCTAATACTACGTCTAGGTATAGCCCTGACACCCACAGCTGAGATGGAGGCGGCCTGCTGACAGCACAGATGACTGTGATGACTTTGGTTGGCGTCCTCTGGTGGCCTGAGGCCTGGAGAGCCCCGGCCTGCTAAGGGGCCCCTGCACTGTACAACCTCCTCGGCCTGACCTTCTGAAGGTAATGGGGTCACTGGCAGAGGGGAGGTGGCGCAGTAGGGCACCCTTGGAGTGTCCTGGGATGAAGTCTGGCTGACGCTCCTCCTCTTTGTGTGTATCCAAACACACCTCCCTGACTTCCTGAGGAGAAGAGGTGCCTGGAGGGAGGTCAAGGTGCCCCATCCCTCTCTTGTCTAGCCACTGCTGCACGGCACCCATGGCAGAGTACTCCATGGGTAGAGTGCAGACCCGAGTGCACATCCAGCAGCCACTGTATGTTCTGCTGGACCTGGGTCTCCAAGGCGGCCATCACACCTTCCATGGAAGCAGCCAAGCGCTTGCGTGCTGGAGCCACAACAGCAGACAGGACTTGGCAGTCTCCTACAGCCTTTGGTCTAGGCTTCACATGGCCTCTCTGCCTAATGTTCCCCTGCCTGTATCTGCATCTCCATTAGGTCTCATTGTAAAAACCAGAGGATCGCCATCTGCATGGGGGCTGACCAGGGGCCTGATCTCCAGCAGCCCTCTGAGTGTCAGAGACCTTGTCTGTCACTTCCTCCATCAGCTGTGGACCCGTGTCAGTGGTGTGTTCACAAGATTGTGACTCCCGAGCCTACTCTAGAACCTGGACCCACCAAAGTGAAGTCTCTGCACTGAAGGCTGATGATGCCTTCTGGAGCATCATCCTCATGGGTGGGGTTGGGGCTGGTTGAATAGCTGGTCTCTCTTGTAGGCCTCCCCTTCTTTCTGGTACCTGGAATGGAAAAAAGAAAGATTCAATGAATGCCTATGCAGGTTCCTTAACTAAGGCAATGTGCTACTCTGTGAGCACAGCTGACAACTGCAGACTGGAGGCGTCCTCACTGGCTCACTGGGGGAGTCTTATCTCCCCCTCAACACAGGCACAGTCCTGCTCTTTCCCAGCTAGCTTGGCAGCCTACTCCTGGAAAGGGGTGAGGACTTGAATGTCTGGAATGCCACCTCCAGTTTTGGCCCACTCTCTCTTATTGTGGGTAGTTTTGTCCTGCAGACAGACAGAAGGATTGCGTGTCATCCCAATGGTTGCATGAGCAGTTTAGGAGCATGCATGCTTATGGCAGCTCCTGAGCCCTCCCCAATAAGTGATTAACAAGCAGGATGTCATGCAACTGATAGAAGATTGAGAGCATGAAGTGGCTGGCACACATTCAATGCATATGTCCCATCTCCTGCTGTGTCCTGCAACCCAAACTCCTGTCTGACATCACTGTGCACTTGCACACTTACACTGGCTGATGCTCTTATGAGTGTCACTTTGCAGTGAGTAGACAGTGCCACTTACCCTGGTGGAGCACAACGGATCATTAATCTTCTTCCTACCTTGTTGGACAGTTCTTTGGTGAGCCCCACGGGTGCTAACCTCTGCTGCGATCTCCGCTCAGGCCACTGTAGTCCTGGGTGGAGATCCTATCTAGAAGGGCATCCTGCTGCCATCCCTGGGAAACAGCAACTCCTGCCTTTCCTGGACAGCCCGGAGGAGAACCTCCAGAGAGGCTTCACTGAACCATGGAGTCACACGTTGTCTGGTCTGTGACATCCTGGTCTCAGCAGAATCCAAAGCTCCTGGCTTGCAGTGTGTGAATGGCTGTTCGGGTGCCCTTTGAATATGGTGCCTAGATCTTTGACTCCATGAAATAATGACAGGGACAGCGACTTACTGTCTGCCCCCGTCACGAGATTCGCCCAGCAGATGCATATGTAATGAGCTGACTGAGCTAGATCGCACATGTTCAACCATCCTGCACCCCCGCCAAACCACCCCCCCAAGCAGAAATCACTCCTACTTCCACATGTACCACCGAACTTGAACTTCAGAATGGAAAGTTCCAGCCCTCGTGTTATAACTTATCTTACATTTAAAAGTTTCAATCCCCAAACTAAAAGTTAGACTCCTAAGACAAATGGATCATAAAATTAGATATTTGTAACAAGTAAAAAACATGCGAAGAGCTGCTCCTTGGCATGCATCAGCTTTTCACTCCCCACTGATGATTTTCTGATATAAATATAGTCTTATTTTTGGAGATCTATGCAAAGTAGAAATACAAATGCTGCATAAAAATATTTTTTTCTTTCAGCTTTGATCCTGACCCAAGGAGAAGGCATACATTTTGGACCACAATATTAGGAGGTACATTTGTATGGATTGCAGTATACAGTTGTAACCAAGCGCAGGTGCAAAGATACTTGGCTTGCAAGAGTGAAAAAGAGGCAAAAAAGTAAGTTAAACTGATAATTAAAGGTTAAATTTGGGTTCAAAATCAGGAACCAACACCTGATATTCTCCACCCAAAGCCAATGTCTGATACACTTTAAGAGATTTCAAAATGGTACGACGGCTAATAAATACAAACATTTATCTATGTGGAAATGAGTTAATTAAGGGATGGAGCTGAAGTCATAGACTGAGACCAATCCTAATCTCAAAGTCTTTTTCTGTTCACATGCTAAAATTTGAATGAACTTTGCAATTTTAAATAAAGGCAAAAAGGTGCTGGGAAAACTCAGCAGGTCAGGCAGCCTCTGTGGGGGAGAAACAGAGTTTGTTTCAGGTCAAATGACCTTTCTTTAGAAATCTGGAGCAAAATTCTCCGGTTGGCGAGCTGGGGGCAGGGTCCACTCACCGAAACGGGGTGATGTCGGGCGGGCGTCCTGACGTCACCACGCATCATTTAGATTTTCAGTTCAGCGGGCTGTACACCCGTCGAACTGTCAAAGGCCTATTACAGCATTTAAATAATAATTAATTCAATTAGCTGAGCTGCCCATCCAACCTTAAGGTTGGGGGGGCAGGCGAAGAGCCCAGGCAGCCTTCACATTTTTTATGAAACCCCATCCACGGGCGGGATGAGGTTTCATGAAGTGTTTTAAAAATCAATATAAATATTTTAAAAATAATTCTTTCACATGCCCCAGCTCACCAGAGTCACATGAGGGGACGTGTTTTAAAAGTTTTTATTTCCCTTGATTTAAATTTACACATGTCAAACCGATCTTCCTGAGGCACCTCCATGCCTCAGGGAAATCTCAACACTCTTGCGTGAAAGAGCGCAGGGAACGACTCAGGGAATCCCTCCCCCCACCCCCCCGCTCGCATAGGGAGTGCTCAGTGCTTCCAGGCGAGTGTCACGCTGGGCGGGCCTTAATTGGCCTACCCACATAAAATGGCAGCGTGTCCCCGGTCGGGGGCGCCAATCGGGTTTGCACCCGCCCCCGCACGGGTTTCCCCAAACGGGGTGGGGGGGGGGAGAAATTCAGCCCCTGATGTCCGGATGGAAGGTCACACAACCTGAAATGTTAACTCTGTTTCCCTCCACAGATGCTGCCTGACTTGTTGAGTTTTTTAGCACTTTTTGTTTTTATTTCACATTTCCAGCATCCACAGTAGTTTGCTTTTACAATTTTAAAATTAGCAATAGAAATGTTAGCCATTTTCCATTATTTGCAGCATTACAATGTCTCACTAGGATGTACTACAAATTGTATCCTTCTCCTTTGTTCTCACTATTCCAGTATCTCGTTGAGATGTCCTTCAATGCTACAAAAGCTACAAAGAGGAATAGTAACATTTATCTGATATCATCACTGGATATGGTAGTTTGGTAGTTATGTTTCTGGAGACATGAGTTGCAATGGCAGTTTATGAAGTTTTAAAAAGACAATTATATTTGAGATTTAATGTTTGTATCAGTAATGGTGATAGGAAGCTATTGGATTGTCGCAAATACTAACTGATTCACTAATATCCTTGAGGGAAGGAAACCTGTCAGCCTTACCTGGTCTGACCTGTATGTGACTCCAGATACAAAGCAATGTGGTTGATCTTAACTTACCTCTAAAGCGGCCTAGCAAGCCACTCAGCTGAATCACACCACTACAAAGAAGTATCATAAGAATGAAAAAATAGACAGACCTTCACACAGACTGCACAGATTCAAGAAGGTGGTTCACCACCACCCACCCAAGGGCAACAAAGGAGAGGTGAAAAATGCTGACCTTACCAGTGGCACCTACATTCTGTGAATGAATAAATTCAAAAGAATAACCAGGGTAATAATTTGTACGGGATTACATGAAAACTTTGCCTATTGTAAATCGAGTCCTTTAAAAATGAAATTTAAGATATTTCACAATGTGTAGAAAGGATGCCGGTTAGCTTAGATGGCTAGGGTGTGATTTTGAATAGTGCCAACAAGTGCAGGGTTCAACCCCTGCTCTGGCTGAGGTAGACTTGGAACCTGTCTCCTCACCCTGCTGCATAGTAAAATCACAACATTAGCCATGGTTTAGGCAACCCTCAAATAATCAAGGGTGCTACCTAGAGAAGAATGTGTAGAAAATTAAAGGGAACCCAAAGTGAAGTCTTTAAAGAGGATACAATATACAAAGTATACTTTAGCCTGTTTTCTTTATTTCATTTTGAAAACATCTTTCCCTTTACCCAATCTGGTATCAAGTTTTCAAGCCATTCATTCCTCATGAATGCCTGGAACTCATTTTTGGAACCCTCCCTGTTTTTCTAGTCTAATTATAAAGTACCGACAAAGGCTTTTTTATTCTTTCTCTTGCTTGGTACAAGTTTATTGTATATCAATAATGTGATCATGCATTGCCCTCTGGTTAACACCAAGCTTCCTGTAACCAGTGAGTACTGCAGGACATTGTTTATCTCATCAACAATGAGAACGAAATAATCATATAATACTACATGCATTTGTAGTTCATTAGGCCACTTGTTTTGCTGACCCAGTACCACTGCACTTACCCACGCAAAATAGAACTTCTAAACAAGCTCATAATCTGCTTTGATAATTATCTTTTCACATCCTGAGTGGTGACCTCATTTATAAATTAACAATTTCGAGCATAACAAAGTTTCTTCTTCATTTACATTTACAATTGTAGATTTGTTTCTGATAATCCTGCCCTGTAGTTCCACTTGAAGAACTGTATATTGAGCGTATGGATTGGATCAAACGTAACCTTATAAAATACCTCAGTCATATATTGTATATTTAATGACCCACATTAATAAATTATGAATGAAATTCCTACTGGCTAAAGGTTCACACAATTAGGAAAAATGACCTGCCTGGGAGCAATACATCAGGTAATGCAACTCCATTGTTTTCATTCTTATTGTGTGATGCAGTTTTGTGCGCTGACCAATAGTTCTTTCTTATTAACAGGGCTATATGGCTGAACTGGGTTGGTATGCTTGTACTGACACTTGCAGCTTATATGTGTGGCTTGATCATGTATGCCATTTATGAAACCTGCGATCCATTGGAGGCAAAAAGAATCAGCAATGCTAACCAGGCAAGTAAATACATGTTTTTTTAGACCACGACTTTGCGGAGCTGGCTAGCATTGCAGTTTATCATGCTGCCCTTTCATTCTAGCTTCTAGCTTTAAGTCTAGCTCTGTCCAACAGGACAGTGGTTCTCAAATGATTTTGGTTAGAGGAGCCTTTTTCAACTGGATTAGTAATCATGGATCCCCATCCAAATTATTATATGATAGTCATGGAAGTGCTACATATAAAGAGTGTTTTAATAATGTTTCTAAGAAAGCTGGGAAAATACCAAGAAAGCTGAATCTGGGATCAGAGCTCAGAAAACAGGTATTTACTTTTGGATATCAGTGAAATGGCTGTACCTGCTTCTCACCGCAGAGGTTGTCTGTCCTTGATGTCACCCTTAAATGATTCTACATAAAAGCTAACATTCATGTTTCTCAGGGAAAAGTAGATAGAATTGCAGAATGTGGTTCCCCCAAAATACCCATAAAATCCCATGTAATTGAAAAGAAATTTGATTTATTCAGTGTGGCAAAGCAAAAGGCCTACAGATTACTAGGGGACTAGCTGAAAGATAGATACATAGAGTTCTGATGAGATGGTCTGAGATGAGCTTCACAGCTTAATGTGTCTCCTTGAGTGACAGTGCACCAATGCAAGAAACGTTGACCTTCCTCAGGCTGAATTCCAGCTCCTTTTCTTCGAGGTTTTAAACACCGGTTCCCAGCTTTACTTCACCTGCATTCCACAGGTACAATTTTCACCAAAAAGGCACACTTTTCCAGGTCCCTCTCAACTTTGATCCTAGAGTCAGCCTTCTTGGTCTTTTTCCAGCTGCCACACTCCTTTTCCATCTTCCTCTTTTCAACCTGGTCACCTGTACCCATTTTCATGCCACCCCAGGTCACATGGGCCTGCATCAACATACATACCCATGAATTACAGCCACTGTGGGCTCCAACTTCCAGAGTGCATCAGGCAAAGCATGGCTGCACAGAATAAATGGTAGGTGGGTCCTCAGTGTGCTGTAAGGAGTGGGGGGGGGGCCACAACCAAAGGCTGAGGCAATGGCCAGCTCCAACCAACAAGTGAGCCTGTTAGAAATGGCACCCTGCGCAAAAGTGCAGAAAATGGCTGCACTGGCGGTGGCCCACACTCGCATCTCCGCCTCGGTCTGGAACTGACCTCAGTCCCGGCCATTGGACTCGCCCACAACTGTAAACACCACAAACAACGGAGCTCATCACACATGCTATTTTTGATTGTTGTATTGTGAAAAGCTGGCGTTGTGAAATATCAGTTTCATTTTAAATTGCATTCACAACAATGGCTCGACTCTTTTATTTAGTGAATAGTTGAACTACACAGACCAGGATAGTCCCAGGTTCAATCCCCACTATGTTTGATGACTAATCTCAGCCAGGATTTTTCATTTGTGCTCAGTGTCCCTGGATTATGAAGAGGAAAATCCCTTAGGGATCCCCCTCTCTAATTAGCACCAAGAGAAACCTGCTGAAACTGCATTTGTGTGGGCATCAAGAGGGATTGTGTTTGGCTCAGTGCGAATGACTCCACGATTAAATATACATTAAGGCTTGCATATAAATAATGGTCACTTAGATAATGCATCAGAATCAAACCAGTGCTTGTGAACTCAGACCTGAGCTGTGGCAGTGCCTTTAGAAGAAGCTGAAAATATCTTTCTGATAAGTTGGCTTGCACATTTTCTCATCAATACATTCCAGTTCTCCGAACTTACTTCCTAGTTTTCACTGCCTTGTCACACACCTTCCTGGCTTCAAACACCGTATCAAACCTTTTCTTTTGCCTTCACACATCCTCCCTCTCAGTGCCCAGTGTTTTGTCCTCAATGTAAAGTGCTTTGAGCCATCTTCCTGTGTGTAAGGGGTAGAAATACAAATCATTATCATATCTTGTGCCATCACATTGAAAGGAATAAGAGAATTTTATTTGAATCCTTGAACTGAGTGGCTTTTAAATCTAAACCTATATCACCAACTGTGAGTTTCTTTTATCTTTGAGTAATGGTGAAGCTATTGCTTAAGCTCATGAAGAATCAGTAAAATGGATGGGATCATACCTTAGATTTTTCTATTTTTGTGGTACTTTCACCTCTGAGATAGAAAGATTCAAGCCCCACTCTCACTCCAGCATTGAAGTGTGTAATCTAGGTGTAATACTCGGGACAATTTTTTTTTATATGTTGCCTTCTGGATGTAAGGCTGTATTTTATTGCTAAGTAATTGTATTACAATTGAATTTCTTGCTGGTTACTTCAGAAGGAATTAATGAGGGACTATAATTATCTATAGTTCAGTCAGACAAATGTAGACCCATGGAGGTTTATGCGAATGTAGCAGCTTTCATGACCATTTTCTTTCTAACACCAGCCAATGGATTTCCAGATTTATTAAGGGGTTTGCCATTTCTTCCCAGCAGCATTGGCGATCACCCCTAACATAAACTGACTGAAATCTATATCAAAATACAGGTTAAATTTTAAAATATATATATATATACTTAAAAAATTAATATTCTTGAGGGGTTTGCCAGCATTGTAATTTGGTACATTACACTCCAATCCCAGGACTGTGGATTTTAATACAATCCTGATTGGTAAAATGAAACCGTCTATTATGCTAGCTAAGAGGACCATTTGTCAAATGAAAAGGTGTCAGCAGAATCAACCCAGCACCTAGTGGGTTCAAATTTCAAGCCATAAAAAAAAACTAATCCAACTTCATCTTATTAAAAACAAAAAACTACTGCGGATGCTGGAAATCCAAAACAAAAACAGAATTACCTGGAAAAACTCAGCAGGTCTGGCAGCATCGGCGGAGAAGAAAAGAGTTGACGTTTCGAGTCCTCATGACCCTCTGCTGAAGGGTCATGAGGACTCGAAACGTCAACTCTTTTCTTCTCCGCCGATGCTGCCAGACCTGCTGAGTTTTTCCAGGTAATTCTGTTTTTGTTTTCATCTTATTAAAACCGCCGCTCTCTTCCTAGTTCTTGTATACATTGTTATTCTGAGCAACTTCTGTCTTTAGAGTAGAGATCTTTGTTAACAGGTCAAACAGACAATCTAAAGTAAACCAATTTTGTTTGAGATAATTGATTTTTTTAAGCATTTTTTTCAACTGGGGTCAAGTTCTTTTAATTCTGCTACAAAATAATTCATTGATATTTGTTATAATGATACTATGCATCAGTGAGAGGATTTGATCCTTTTATTTGAGGTTAAGATTGCTGATTTGAAAAATATTCATATTCTGTCAGATAAGAAGTTGGCGTTGCAGTGTGCTTGAATTAAATATAGAAAAAATGTAAATGAGAAGACTATGTGGAGAGCTGAGAAAAATATTGCTTAAATATCCTTTTAAAGGATATTTAAGCAATATTTTTCTCAAGGGCAACTAGGGATGGGCAATAAATGCTGGCCTAGCCAGTGAAGCTCACATCCCATGAATGAATTTTTTAAAAGTGATCATATTTGATGTATTTATTTTTGTTGATCCACTTTATCAACACTGACAAATACCAGGAAATATTTAACTTGGTACTGCAGATGTCTAGAATTGTTTCCTTATCAATTCTTTTTATTTTATAATTTTTCTGTAGATGACACCATTACTAGTTTTGGAAATCTTAGCTCACATACCTGGAGTTCCGGGACTTTTTATTGCTAGTGCATTTAGTGGCACTCTGAGGTATGTAATATGTTGCTCTCAATATTAGAATTCACAGAATGTTAGACAAAATAACATTTCAATAAAATACAAGTTTTTACAGAAAGTACTAATTGTGATATAGATACTATGAAAAATGTGAGGATATATATGTTTGGAGAAGGGAAAGAGAAATAGTGGATTATTTATGTTGTACTCTAAGTGATGAGCTGCTGAATTGTACATGGTGATTTCTGAATAGGAAATAAGTCAGTCCATTGCAACTGGAAATTTCCAATATTAGGTGCTTAGGAGTAAATGCACTGTCTCCCAGTGGCTCCAGGGAATGGCGTGGGCACTGGTGGTCCTCTAAGGAATTCAAGGAAATGTAAAAGGAGTCAGAGAAATTCTAGAAAATATTATTAAGAATAAGTAAAGATCAATCAGCCCTTCTAACTGACCTACCATGTTATGATCCATGTACAAGATGTGTTCAAAAGTATTGTTGTCTTCATTCTGTCCTTACATCCTACTTTTTAACAGGACAAAATAATCCACTTAATTTATTTCCTGAATTCCTCAGGCTAATCTGAAATCACTTTGCTAATTTCTATTCTGTTGCACAAGTTAACTGTTGTAATTGTGAAAAGGACACAGTAAAATTCTACTGTTGAAAGTCTTAAATTTTTAAAAACGTGTTAAATCTTTCTGGAAGATTACCTCCCAAGGAGGAGAGGCCAAAAAGGAATATTTATTTACAAAGTAGATAAAAAAAAGGTAACTGAATTTTAAGAACTCACCCCCTGACAAATAAATCTCACTAGCCAATATTGACATGAATATTTGCATTCTACATTCATATGGCATCTGATGTAATAACTCTTGCTTAATTTTTCTTATCCACAGCACAATCTCTTCAGGCATCAATGCCATAGCTGCAGTCTTTGTGGAAGATATTATAAAACCAAACTGGAAATCATGGGGACATTTTTCTGATGGCAAGAAGACATTGATCACAAAGTTTCTAGGTAATCTTTCAACTTCTGAAGCTCCAGATAGAGTTTAAAGTACAGGAAGAGTAATGATATTATTTGCCATGGTATTTTTGCGTCTGCAGCTTGGTTTCGTTATACAGAGTGTAACTAAGTTGGGTAGTTTATATAAATCATGAACAGGACTGATGTAAGGAGTTGTGTATGAAGAACAACCAAACTGTAACAGTTGATCTAGGCATGTTTCAAAGCAGACATATTTCAGCGCCGCTAGTGACTTGTTAACATCAGCAGTCTTGTGTGTAGATAGGTACAGGCAGACATGTATCCCAAAACTATATACAGCCTTTCCATTATGATTTGGAGGAACTAATTTGGAAGGAAGCTGTTGTATTTTTTCTAATAATACTCTAATTCCTGACATAAGTCTGCTATTTGTGCAGTGCTTATGTAAAGTCAGTAGGAAGGAGGGGGTTGAGAATACCACCATTCAGAGTTGGAGTGTTGTTTCAGGATTTTCCAGCCCTGCTGTGGTGGGACCCACCCCTGGGATCCAGCGGGCCGGCCAAAAGTCCAGTGACTTCCAGCAGGTCCGGACGATCCCACCAGCAGGCGGGGCTGGAAAATCCCACCCTGTATGGTTCAGAATGTCTTGCCTGATGTGCGATGAAATGAGGCTTTGCTCCTCCTGTTCCCTTTACCTAGTTGGTATTCTTATGTCAGCCCAAATTAAGTTTTTATGGCAGGCTCATCACTGTTTTGAGCAGCTGTGGGGTCAACTCCCCCAAGTGGGCAAGAAAAAGAAAATCACTCTGGAACCGGCTGCAGTGTAGCCTGGTTGACAACCACCCCAAAGTACAGCCAGAAATGCTTTTTAAGATAAAAGGCACCCCATCTCTAATGCTCTCAATCATTCTGTAATCATTGTTCTAGATGTAAATTAAACAGAATGTGTTGGAAATACTCACTAGGTTAGGCAGCATCTGTGGAGAGAGCAACCGAGACAATGGGCTGGGTTTTCACTCCCAAGGTGGGCAGTGCAAGTCGGGAAATTTCCCAGCTCACCATGGCCATCTTGGGAGAAAGTGCCCCATCAGACCTGATTTTCGCCTGGTGGGAGTGGGCAGGTGCAGGATAGAGCCAACCCATGCCCACTGCTACTCCCTAGCCCCTTATAGCCCCATGCCAACAATGCCAACTCATGCCAACCCATGCCCCTCCATGCACCTTTGCCCTTGCTCCCTCCATGCCAACTCACAGTACCCACCATGGGCAGACCTCAAAAGCCATGTTGAGATGAAATAAAATAAAGGTCTAAACACCTACTACAGCCTTTACCATAGTAAAACAAACACTCATATTCATAAAAGCCCATTCAAAACCTTGAAATCCCCTCAAGTACTTAATCCTGATAAAAACAAACAAACTTGTGTTCATAACCCCATATCAAAGACGGCTAATCCTTGAGTTTATCCAGTGAGCCTTAGCAACCAGGATTACTCCAGATTTGTGCCCTGTACTGTTCCACGTGTGCTGAATGCAGGAACAAATTGATGAGGAGAAATGAAAAAGTAAAGTATCCTAAATATCCACAAACAGTGCTTTTCTGCTGATTTTCTTCTTATTATTTTTAGCTATGACCTTTGGGATTTCCATAATGGTTTTTGCAGGGTTAACTTCTCTCTTAGAAGAAAATGTAATGCAGGTAAACACATGATAAAGTTGAATTATACTAATGGATGTAGTTTAATTTATAAAATTATATTCAACAGCAATATTATTATCCCTGTTGATGTAACACAGTTTTATTTTATCTTCCTCATCAGCTAGTCCGAAGTGTTGATGGGATATTTCTAGGACCCATACTGGGTGTATTCACTTTAGCCGCTTTGTTGCCAAAGAGCAATGCCAAGGTAAGACCTTAAACTGACAAAATCATGCTTAAAAACTTGTTTTAAATACCTTACATTTCAGTACATCAAATTTATGCTTGTAAGAAAATCTATTGGCTTAACATTACATTCATGATGATTCTAGAAATAATAATTCAAGACAGAATTAATAATCACTTGGGCAAATACGGGTTAATTAAGGAAGGCCAGCATGGATTTGTTAAGGGAAAATCGTGTTTAACTAACTTGCTGGAGTTTTTTTAAAGTGGCAACAAAAAGATTTTATGAGGGCAGTGCTGTTGATGTGGAGTACATAGACTTCCAAAAAGGCATTTGATACAGTACCGCACAACAGACTTGTGAACCAAGTTATATCTCATGGAATAAAAGGGACATCAGCCACGTGGTTACAGAGTTGGCTGAGTGACAGGAAACAGAGAATATTGGCTAATGGATGTTTTACAGACTGGAGGAAGGTTTGTTGTAGCGTTTCCCAGGGGTCAGTGTTGGGACCCTTGCTCTTCCTGATATATATTAATAGTCTAGACCTTGGTATACGGGGCACAACTTCAGAATTTGCAGGTGATATAAAACTTGGAAGCATTGTGAACTGTGAGAAGGATAGTGTGGAACTTCAAAAGGACAGAGACAAGTTGGTGGAACGGTCAGACAAGTGGCAGATGAAATTCAATGCTGAGAATTGTGAAGTGATTAATTTTGGTAGGAAGAACATGGAGATATAAAAAGTAGGTACAATTCTAAAGGGGGAGGAGGAGCAGAGGAACCTGGGTGTATATGTGCATAAGTCATTGAAGGTGGCAGAACAGGTTGAGAGCAGTTAATAAAGTATAGAATATCCTAGGCTTTGTCGTTAGGGGCTTAGAGTACAAGAGCAAGGAGGTTACGTTACATTTATATAAAGCACTGGTTCGGCCTCAACTGGAATATTGCATCCAGTTCTGGGTGCCACACTTTAGGAAAGCTGTGAAGACATTAGAGAGAGTGCAGAAAAGATTCATGAGAATGGTCCCAGGAATAAGGAACTTCAGTTACATAGATTGGGGAAGTTGGGACTGTTTTCCTTGGAGAAGTTAGTTGAGACGAGATTTAGTAGAAGTATTCAAAATCATGAAGGGTCTGGATAGGGTATGTAAGGAGAAACTGTCCCCACTGGTGAAAGAATCGAGAACATGAGGGCACAGATTTATGTTAATTGGCAAAAGAAGCAATGGAGACATGAGGAGAAACATTTCATATAGCGAGTGGTTAAGATCTGTAATGCGCTTCATGACAGTATGTGGAGGTGGGTACAGCTGGAGCCTAATGATTTAGTGGTCTGCCTCATGGCTTGCAGGGAGCAGAGAAGAAGAAGAGTGAAGTGGAAGTGCCTGGCTCAGCAAAGGGAGGAGCACCTCCCTCAAGATGAGGGGGCGGCAGGGCCTTCTGTGCACACTGCTGAAGATCCACAGAGACCCGTCACTCGTAGGTGCTTCGCTATACCCAGGGTCTATAGCTGGCGCCTGTCATTCCTGCGGATGACTGAGAACCAGTGCCGCCGAAGACTGCACATGTCTAGGGAACTGGTCGGTCACATATGCCCATCTGCTGCAGGATTTGGCACCACGGAGACATGGAAGGCACCCACTGCCAGTGGTTGTGTAAGTGAGCCCGGCACTTAATTTTTATGCCAGTGGCTCCTTCCAGGGCTCCACAGGTGACCTATATGGGATCTCACAAGCCTCCACGCACAAGTGTATCCAGGAGGTCACGGATGCCGTCTTCACAAAGGCACAGAATTTCGTGCATTTCAACTGGGATCAGGAAAGCCAGAAAACAAGAGCGCTGGGATTTGCGCAGATCTCGGGTTTTCCACAGGTACAGGGTGCCATCAACTACACTCACGTAAGTGCTTAGATCTCCGTGGCAACAAGTAATCAACGATGTCAACCGCAAGGGCTTCCACTCGCTGAATGTTCAGCTGGTGTGCGACCACCACAAATACATCCAACAGGTCTGCGCATGATTCCCAGGGATGAGGCCATCGCACTGGCCGGACAAGACAGGCACACTCAGGAGGTCCTCATAGCCACAAGATTTGTGGAAGATAATAACAAGATGAAGTGAGAACAGTCCTGACATCCTGCCCTTGCATCTGTGAACGTTTGACTCCTGTGTGGCTGATGGCAGCGCACATACCCTCAGTGCTCAGGCTCATGACATGGAGACTCAGTGGAGGCCCTAATAGTTGCTAGATCCCAGGAGGATGATGAAGACATGTAGTGAGGACACTCCATAGATCTTCACATTGCCTCTGTGAGTGTCTGACTCCCATCTGGCTGAGGGAAGCTTGCTTGCGCTCTGTGATCAGGGTCATATCATGGTGATGCAGCTGTGAAATTTTAAATGCACCTGATTTTTTGTCAGCCTTCAGCACCTGACCCCTCCAGGAGCACAGCATCACTGGTCATAGGTGCTGAAGAGATGGGACCCAGCCCCACCTCCAAGGTGCTGAGAGCACACAGAGAGAATGATGGACTCTGTGAAGCCTGACCACGACATTCTGGCAGCAATGACAAACACCAACGAGGTGCAGACATCACTAATGTGTCCAGTGAATGTGAAGGTAGATTCATCACTTTGGTCTGAAGGTTACACACTGCACAGGGAACAGACACCTTATGCAGGAACCCAAGGTTTCACATCTGAGTGACACGAGCATTGCTCATCATAACAAGGAGCCATAGGCAGGGAGACATTCTTGGGAGTTTGTTTACAATAGTGAACATAATGTACAAGTGATTAACACCCATGCCCAGGCTGTGCAACTACATCTTCTTAACTTGGAGGTGTCAGCTGTGGCTCAGTTCATAGCACCCTCGCCTTTGAATCAGAAGGTTGTGGGTTCATGTCCCACTCCCGGAAACCAAGAACTGTGAATGTACTCGAAAGAGTTACAATCTGTGACTGTTGATAACTCAAAAGAGTTACATCTTCTTAACTTGGAGGTGTCAGCTGTGGCTCAGTTCATAGCACCCTCGCCTTTGAATCAGAAGGTTGTGGATTCATGTCCCACTCCCGGAAACCAAGAACTGTGAATGTACTCGAAAGAGTTACAGCTTCTTAACTTGGAGGTGTCAGTTGTGGCTCAGTTCATAGCACCCTCGCCTTTGAATCAGAAGGTTGTGGGTTCATGTCCCACTCCCGGAAACCAAGAACTGTGATTGTACTCGAAAGAGTTACAATCTGTGACTGTTGATAACTCAAAAGAGTTACATCTTCTTAACTTGGAGGTGTCAGCTGTGGCTCAGTTCATAGCACCCTCGCCTTTGAATCAGAAGGTTTTGGGTTCATGTCCCACTCTCGGAAACCGAGAACTGTGAATGTACTCGAAAGAGTTACATCTTCTTAACTTGGAGGTGTCAGCTGTGGCTCAGTTCATAGCACCCTCGCCTTTGAATCAGAAGGTTGTGGGTTCATGTCCCACTCCCGGAAACCAAAGAACTGTGAATGTACTCGAAAGAGTTACATGCGATCTGTTGATAACTTGAAAGAGTTACATCTTCTTAACTTGGAGGTGTCAGCTGTGGCTCAGTTCATAGCACCCTCGCCTTTGAATCAGAAGGTTGTGGGTTCATGTCCCACTCCCGGAAACCAAGAACTGTGAATGTACTCGAAAGAGTTACATCTTCTTAACTTGGAGGTGTCAGCTGTGGCTCAGTTCATAGCACCCTCGCCTTTGAATCAGAAGGTTGTGGGTTCATGTCCCACTCCCAGAAACCAAGAACTGTGAATGTACTCGAAAGAGTTACATCTTCTTAACTTGGAGGTGTCAGCTGTGGCTCAGTTCATAGCACCCTCGCCTTTGAATCAGAAGGTTGTGGGTTCATGTCCCACTCCCGGAAACCAAGAACTGTGAATGTACTCGAAAGAGTTACAATCTGTGACTGTTGATAACTCAAAAGAGTTACATCTTCTTAACCTTCTTCACCCTGCCAGTATGTCTTGGTGCTCCCCCAGCATCCACAGTGGAGGTGGTGGCAGCCTGCTGACTGCTACATCCTGTCTTTGATGACCTTGACGGGCATCCTCTGGATGGCCCCGGCCTGCTTTGGGTGTCCTGTTGTGGGCCAGCTGTACCCTCCTCGGCCTGTGGAGCTGGAGCTGTGGGAGTCACAGGAAGAGGGGATTTGGAACGGCTGGAGTCACCTGGGGTGTCGAGCTACTGGTCCTCCTCCCTATGGGTGCCCAATGGACCCTGGTTGACTCCTTGAGGAGAAGGGAAAGCTGGAGTGAGATCGAGCTGCCCCCCCCCCCACCACTCTTGCATTGACACTGTTGGAGGCCAACTATGGCGTCAGCCATGGAGTTCAGCCCGCACAGCAATGCAGGACCGATGTCCCGGACCAAGGTCTCCATGGTGGCTGCCATCCTATCAGTGTTAACCTCAGTGTTGGCATGCCGGCGCCATCACCTGAGACTGAAGGCAGATGGATTCCTCCATCGTCCCTTGCAATCTGAGGAGTGCACCAGACATCCCTTCCTGATGTTCCTGTGATTGTTTTTGCAGCTGCACCAAATGATTGAGGACCAAGTCCAGAGGCTCATCACCTGACTCGGACTCAGTAGATTCCTTGCTTACAGCAGTCCTCCGAGTGCTGGCGACCTTGGATGTCCCTCCTGCCTCCGTCTGCTGCGGAACAGATTAAGTGGCATGCTCACCAGATTGTGATCCTGAGGCTAATCTATATCTAGGTCCCACCAAGGTGTGTGTCACTGCGCTGGTGAAGCGTGTGGGTGAGCGCTGTGACGGGTCTACAATGGTGCTGCCCTCAGGGTCCTCATCCGAGGTCCTCTTGGCGTCGGGGTTAGGGTCAAGGTTGCCTGAGGGCGACGTGTCAGATGTGCCTAGGAGAGAAAGTGGAGATTATTAGTGCTTGGCAGCCATGTTGAACACTTGAACAGTGGGCTGGAGTAGTGTTGAGAGAGGGATCATGTGATGCAGGATGCTGTTAACAACATCGTAATGCATTTGAATTCTCAAGACAGAAAAGCAACACCCCAATTCATAAAATGAAAGGGGCCAGTGAAGTTCGCATAATGAAGCAGCACAGGTCTCTTGCACTCCCAACAAAGGGCTGTTACAAAACATGAAATGAATGTAAATTTGGGACACAGAAGCTGCTTTCCATTTTCCATTCTCTGTGCCCTGCCGTGGACTTACTCTATAATGCACAGGAGTGGAATTTCAGTTTCTTCACCTATCTAAATCAAGTGGTGTAATTAATGGTTTCATGGTTTCTTCTCAATAGCTATTGCTCCTATTTCCTCTAAAAATGTCCATGACTCCATGCCACTTATTTTGTATAGGAATCTGTTCCACTTACCACTATCCTGTGGAGGAAATAAGTTTTCTCCAATCTAACTTTGCTTGGAGCTTGTGAATTTTTAATTTGATACTGTATGTTCTAATCTTGCACTTGTTGCCCAAGTTAAATAAATTGCTAATTGCAGCCATACCTGTTACTTTCTCACATAACAAGCGACTGCATTTAAAAAGTGATTAATTGCCAATGAAGGATTGGAATGTCCTGAGGATGTGAAAGATGCAAAATAAATCCAAATACATTCTTTCTTTCGTTTGTTCATTCTTTCATTGTTTTAAGGCTGGCAGCATGTTCCCCTCTGCTTTCTTTTCTCAAACGAAAATAGATTTACATGCATGAACTTTTCTTCATAATTTTATCACCTTATGCCTCAAATCATCCTAAATTAAGCATCCTTTGATCCTTTTTAATCTTTATGTAAAGGTACAGTGATGATCACTGCATGGGTTCACTATTGACCTACACAATGTTAGCTTGACTTGTCGAATTTGTGTTGGATAATTGATTTTATTTCTTCCAGAGCTACTCCCGTGTCACACTTGTTTACTAATGGTTATTTCACACTGACCGGATTCTTTCAATGTATGATCAGTAATGAATCCCAAATGACCATGAAAATGATTCTGGTCTCTGGTTACGCACACCCCACCTACCATCTGCTCAACATGCTCTCCAGTTGAAAATAGCCAAATCAATCTCATTTCCTGCCTACATAGCTTTATGTCATCAAACTGAAATTTAGAATTAATATTCTAACTATATTATTGTATTTAATTAATTGATGTTAAAATTACTACTTTTAACACCTGAATGTAGAATGTACGTTTGCCTTTAACCTGCCTGTCTGTGTATCAGAGCCATATGAGTTAGTGAAACCTTGTCAAGTAGAAGGAACCTGACACAAAAAGGTGATTTTAACTTTAAGCACACAGCAAATGATACATGGTATGAGGAGTGCATCTTCCAGCCACCCATTGTTAACGCCATGAAGTCCAAGATATTATGAGACGCTAGCTTCATTTGCCAGCAGCTCGAGCTGCAGCTACCTCAATGCTTCTTGCTACTATGGGGAGATGGAAAATCACTGGCTCAGCAGAGCTGGTGAGTGGCGGAGTGAGTTATAGGAGGGAGGGGAATCTTTTACCCAATAAACCTTTCCTGCTAACTCTCTCTACCCCTCTCTTCCAAGCATTTATCCTTGATTGAGTATGGTTTCACTGGTGTGGGTCACACCCTCTAGCTGTGTGGCCATCCCTGTGTGGAACTTGACAATGACTGCTGCTATTAAGGTAATCATGAGAGGAAAGACACATTACAGGCAAGTCTGATCCTGTTATTCCTGAAATGCATGTGTTAACTATCAACACGGATAGTGTTCAGAAGCAAGAATCCTGACTGATTTTCCCCTCCCTGACCCAGGAACACTGAGGCCAATTGTAGCGCACCTGCTGCTACCTTGGCTTTTGAAGAAATCTTGAAATAAAATCTCTCAACAATTAATTTGTTAGCAGCTTTTGTTGCAATTGTAAAGATTTCAAACTAGAAATTCCAAGTACTTCTTCTATTTTCCACAACATAACTTTATTGCAAGATTAGGAGACCTGGAGGGAGAAAGTAAATGTCGTGATATTTCTCCAGGGTTTCTGTCAAAGTTATGGCAGGAGATTGGTAGAAGACCTGAGAAACTTCCAGCTGTTTATGTCAGCATATCTATTACCAGTGTACAAGTAAAACAATGTTAGCTGAAGCTGACCACTGCAACCAAAGAAGGTAAGGGTAATTGGTTTGTTCGTAATTCTATATAATGTCCTGAAGATAACCTTTCTTCATTTCATTAATCCCAGGGAGCGTTTGTGGGTATGTTGATTAGTTCTATTCTTAATATGCTTTTGGGAATTGGTTCTCAAATATACCCACCCGCTGCTGAATTTACAAGGAAGCTCCAGACATCAACAGCAGGCTGTCATCTATTTAATATCACCATACCAAGCTCCACAAATGTAACATCTTTACTCACAACCATGGAAACATCTCCAGCACCAGATGAAATGTAAGTCAGTTTGCTTATTAAAACCATGTACATTAATACCATAAGATGCAACATGGTTCTGCAGTTTGTAAAGACAACTAAACAGCAAGATCAATATTGTGAATAATAAATTGCAGCCTCAGGAGTGGGAACTCACTGAAAAATCACATCTGTGTTGTTTTCTTTTGGGAGTTCTTCCAGGAGACATATAAAATTCTTCGAGGCCCTAACAGGGTAAATGCTGAGAAACTGACTAAGGTGTCTAGAACTAGGGGTTATTAGCTTAGGATAAGGGGTTGGTCATTTAACTGAGATGAGGAGAAATATCTTCACCGTGGGGATGAAAATCTTTGGAATTCTTTATCTGAGAGGGCTCTTCCTGCTCACTCAATGAATTTCTTCAGGACTGAGAGTGATAGATTTTTAGCTGCTTACGGAATCGAGGAGGTGATACTTTTCAGATAATACTCACATTCAGCATGAGCTGGACAGCAGTCAAACTTAGGCTAATAAGTGACAAGTAACTTTGAGCCACACAAATTCCAAACAATGACCATCACGAACAAAAGAGAACCTAGCCATTTCCCCTAGACATTCAATGGTATTACCATCATTGAATCCCTCACCATCGGCATCCTTGGGGTTACCATTGACCAGAAACGTAACTGGACCAGCCATATAAATACTGCGGCTACAAGAGCAGGTCAGAGGCTGGAAATTCTGCAGCAAGGAGCTCTCCTTCTGACTCCTCAATGTGTGTCAACCATCGAAGCATAAGTTAGGAGTGTGCTGGGAGTACTCTCAACTTGCCTGGATGAATGAAGCTCCAAAAATACTCAAAAAGCTCAGCACCATCCAGGACAACACTTGATTGGACAGTGCTTGATTGGCACCCCATCCACCACCTTAAAGATTCACTCCCTCCACCACCGATGCACAGTAGCAGCAGCATGTACCATCCAGAAGATGCACTGCAGCAACTCATCAAGGCTCCTTCAACAGCACCTTCCAAACCTGAAACCCTTACCACCTAGAAGGACAAGGGCAGCAGACTCATAGGAACACCGCCATCTACAAGTTCCTCTCCAAGTCACACACCATCCTGACTTGGAACAATTTTGATGTTCCTTCACTGTCACTGGGTCAAAATCCTGGAACTCCCCACTAACAGCACTGTGGGTGTACCTACACCGCGACCTGCAGCGGTTCAAGAAGGCGGCACACCATCATCGGCCTAAGGCAATTACAGATGGATAGTAAATTCTTGTATTGTCAGTAATTCTCACATCCCATGAACAAATAAAGTCTCACTCAGTTCCCCAAATAATGGCTCTGACTTTATAGGGGAAGGGCTCATATGGCATACACATGCCTCAAAATTGGTGGCACACCTGCAAAATCCAGTAACTTGGAGGCCTGGCTGACCTTAACAGCAGGGCTTCATTAGCATAATTTTCACCGGAGTCCTGCCCGATTTGGCCACGTTAACTACCCTCATAGTGGGTGAGAGCACAGTTTGCAGCAGAAGACTGGGGACCACAGGATCGGTCCCTGCCATTCAGCTAAAGTCAAAAGTGGGGAAGATCACTGATGATTGCACAGTGTTCACTACCATTCATAATTCCTTAGATAATACTTGCATGCAGCATAAGCTGGACAGCATTCAGGCTTAGGCTGATAAGTGACAACTTTGAGCCACACAAATACTAAACGACGACCATCTCCAACAAGAGAGAATTTAAGCATTTCCCCTTGACATTCAACAATATTAGTACCCCACCATCAGCATCCTTGGGATTAGTATTGACCAGAAACTTAACTGGACCAGCCAAATAAATACTGTGGCTACCAGAGCAGGTCATTCAGCTAAGCAATAAGGTGGAGCGGAGAGATTGCAGTCGAATGCTATTAGGTGGGCAGGTGGAAGGGATAAGGGTGGCCCAAGCCTTACTTGTGAAGCCCAGAAAAATACCCTTCCCTCTCATATCCCAGAAAAACACCTTAAAAAATCTTAAACTTATTTGGATGGGCCTCTTCTGGTCCACAATCCATCTCCTGGCAGTTTAAGCCTGAAAGTAAAATCATCACTGTTCTTTTAGCTCAGGCATTGATGCAAAATAATACTTCAGGTCCTCATAATGTGTATGGGCCCAGATCTGCATATTTAAAGAGGCCCCTGACAGCTAGCAGTCGGTGTGCTGCTCGCATGCTTACAAGAGCTGTCAACACTGGGACACTGTGGGAAGCGAGCAGCATTGGAGTGGCTAAATCATTCCACTTACCTGCCCGTTCCCCAGCCTGGTTTTCACCAAGCAGGGAGGAGTAAATTCTTAGAACTTTGAATTTATAATAACTGAATAAACTGAATGTTCAATATAGAATGTCTATTATGAGTAACTTTTTAAAATCTACTTTAGGGTCAGCATATTGAAAAATATCTTCTCCTTGTCCTATGGATATTACACCCCAGTTGGTTGCCTGACTTCAATATTAATAGGTTTGCTAGTCAGTATGGTTACTGGTAAGTAAAGTAAAATGATAATATCATTTGAAGCTGGGGTCTTAGCTTTGTTGGTTGGTCTAAGTCTCAGTCAATGCATCTGTGGTACCACCTAATTATTCACTTCTTTCTTCTACTTTGTACATCACATTTACATAATCTTAATGCATGGCTCACAGTTTTGGCAGTACATTCTCTAAGAGGCAGGTAAGGAGCCATCTAATGCAGTGAGAGATTGTGAGATAGTTTATCCTGCAGACCTATAATAAGTGCAATTCAATCTGATGTGTTGCTTGGTTTGATTTAAATGAGGGTGCTACATTGGCATTGCTTTCCTGCCAGTTTAATGTGAATTTTAAAAAAAATATCAGTTGTCTAAAAAGTTAAAACATATATTATTTTTTAAAATTGTGGTAAATAGCCTTTATCACTTGCAATGCAAAATGGTACCTTTCTTCAAAACACAAATAAAATTACATGGCATGAAATACTTGGAGGTTTATATTTCTTCCTGCACAAATCAAGCAATTTTTATACTATGATAAAAGTTTTCAACTTCCTTTGTTGAATGATTACATTTTTGTGGCATGGTTCTATAAAATGTTATTAGAGCTGATAAACATCTTGGGAATAACATTTTATCCAAAAATTAGAAACTTCAAACTTGTCTTTGTTGCAGTTAGTTGAATATGGTACCATCATTAATAACCCTATTCTCTTTAACACAGGAGGAGCTAAAGATGTAGATCCAGCTCTCATTGCTCCTATATTTCATACCATTCATAAGTTCATCTTCAAAAAGGAACCAGCTGCGCCATTGCCTGAATCAGTAAGATTTCTCCTCTTCTTCTTCTTAGGCAGACCATCGGGATCGAGGATGACTTGCTTCCACTCTGGTTTTTGATGGGTTTTAAAATGGCTGATAAATCCAATGCACAATCTGCTGATTCTGCTACATGTGGGGCAGGTGGTGCTTGGAGGCTCAGGTAGATGAGTTTTTGGGAGGCTTGTGTGCTCTCCCGAAGCCTCGAATTCACCTCTGTGTATTCCTGATGAAGTCTCTCAATGTGTTCAGTGCCTTCCCAAATGAACCTTCTCCATTTGTCTTAGTCAAAAGCTAGGAAATCATATGAGTTGGTGAGTTGTTTGACCTCTTCAAGGATGCCTTTTGGACATCCCTAAAGTATTTCTGCTGACCTCCTGGGAGCCTCCTACTATGGCCAAGTTCTGAGTAGTTGCTTCAGGAGTCTGATGTCAGGCATACAAAAAACATGTCCTGTTCAGTGAATAATAGCGTCTCCATGCTGGGCATGTTGGCTTGGGAGAGGAAGCTGCTATTGGAGCACCTTTCTTGCCACTGGATTTGGAGGGTCTTGCAAAGCTGGTGGTACTTCTCCAGTGCTTTGAGGTGCCTGCTGTAGGCTGTCCAAGTCTCCGAAGCATAAAGGGGCGCAGGGATTCCCGATGCCCAGTGACCATGACCCTAGGTCTCTGGTTTGAGATCCTGGTCCTCAAATACTCTTTTCCTCAGTCAACTGAAGGTTGAGTTGGCACTTTGTAGGCTATGATGAATTTCATCGACTATGTCTGCCTTCGTTGGGAGGAGGCTTCCAAGATATGGAAAATGAGTAAGATGACTATATTTCATCGGAGCACCAATGGATCATTAGATTTGAATGTGATAGCTTGGCCATTTAAACATATCAACAGGATCAAAATGCCTAACTTTATAGCAGCCACTTATAAATGCATCATCTGTGGGCACCAATCCTGCCACAATTCAGCCAGCAAGAGTTCATTCTTTCAGTAAATGGCCAAACTATCATATTCAAATCTAATGATCCATTGGAGGTCCGTTGAAGTGGTCTTCCAGGCTGCTTATTTCCAGCTCTTCAATCAAGGAGGTGTCTTCTTGGCTAGAGGTGAGGACGTGGATGAAGCTGAGGGACTAGATGGCAGAGGGTGTCCGTCGCTTGGCAGAGCTCCAAGTGGCAGCAGAGTCAAAAGCATGAGAGAGACCACTTACAGTTGCGTTGAGAGAGGGATGATGTGGTGCAGGATCCTCACGTGGGTGTTCATCGCCGACCTCACCATTGCTGCAGGCACGGTCCACACCCTCACCAGTCAGCGCAATGACACGCTCCTCAAAGTGAGTGAGGGGCCTAATGTGGGTCCCAGTCTGGGACCTCTCCCTGCTGCTGTGAGCCAGCTTCTCCTGCATGAAAACAGATGTAGAGAGTGTGAGCAGGACACATGGCATTGCGTGGAATGTTTGTGTGGTGACCGGAGCCACGGATGGGATGAGGACGCGAGCTCCAGATGATATGAGCCTGATGGAGATGTGAGGGTGTGTGTGAGAGTTGGTGGTGTTGCCCCTTGAGGTGTGAGATCCCTGTGGATGTGTGATGGGTTTGTAAGTGTGTGAGTTGAGAGTGATGAGGTAGTTGACTTACCCTGGCGGAACGGCTGAGGGCGTTCATCCTCTTCCTACACTGGACAGCTGACCTGTGTGCTCTGGTAGCGCCGACTGCTGCTGCCACCTCCTCTCAAGCCAGATTGGTGACTCTGGTGGACCTCCTGTGGCCAAAGCAGGGGTAGAGGACATCACAGCGGCCTTCCACTGCACCCAGCAGGCACCCCAGAGAGGCGTCACTAAATTTGGGGGCTGCTGTCTTCTTTTCTTTCGGGGCCATCGGTCACCTAGAGCAATCCTGGTCTGTAGACATGAAGTAGGCTGCACTCTGGTGCTCCTTAAATATGGCACCCGGAGTAAGGAAGCGCTGTGGTCACGGTATTGCAGGCAAATCTGAGCCCACCCACAGCGATCAGGAGTGTTTCCCGTGAATGCATCATTAATGAGGCAGGACGTGCTGGGAATGAAACGATACTGCATGAAAACCCGCCATTGCAGTCGGCGGGTAAAACAACTTTCTTTTGTGCCTGCCACTGCACTCAATGCAAATCTGGGACAATTCCACCCTTTGTCTTTTTCCTGCTTAATTTTATTTGCTTATCTAAAGGTTAGTTATTCAGCACTCCAAACTTCCTTCTGTAAATGTGACAATTTTTCTGGTTCCCAGATTAAAATTATTGTAAATATAGGGAAAAGACTGAGTAATGCTCATTGTAACTCTCTTTCCAAAGGGCATAAAGCTATTAGAAACCACTCCTGAAAAATTCTTCAATACTGGTCACTATCCATCCAATTTGCAGGTAAGCATACAATTTGCTTGTGCTAGCTAAAAATTTCTGTAATTCTGTTTACAGTTGTAATCAGAAAAGAAATGGTTGTGAAAAATGTTTTCATGGATATCTAAAATTAATTTATGGTGTAATTCCATCATTGAGGAATCTCAGTGCAACTTCACCATGCAAAAAGGTTGCACCTCTGACCCTGGAGAACTTTTCAGGGTGAGGTTAGTCGCATTTTTGAGCAGGTTTCCTGGCATTTGCCAGGGAATCTCCTGGAGTGGGGCAGAGTTTGTAGGCAGCAGATCTTAGATGCCTGCCACAGTGTAGCATGGCCGTCAGCCTCTCTGCCTGCCAGAAAACATTCAATGTTGTTTTATGAAATGTCTTTTAATATGCATTATAGTAATCAACAGTGACTCTTTAAATTTTGATCGCACCTTCACTGCCCATAGGAATGCTGGACATGAGAAACAAGTAGACTAGCCTTGCCTTCAATGTTATAATGCAAACAGCGACCACATTTTTATCATTTGCATAGCATCATAATATATCCCCCACTTCCCCTCACTTCCAATCAGAAGTCCAAAACGAAGCAAGGAACTGGCAGTGGCTCTTGAATAATTTATACTCAAGCACTTAGTGTCTAGGAAATGCAAGTACACTGTTGATAGGTATCTGTAAATAAAGAAGAATGAGACGTTGATTATTAATTTGAAATATTCAGATGGTATGAATTGATTAATCAAGCTTGGGATACATCTCAAGTAGATTTCACATTTTCAAAATGGTTAATTTTAATCTCTGTGTAATTCATTGGTGAGGTTACATTTGGAATGCTATGTGCAGTTTAAATATATTTCACCAATATTTTGAAGATAGTTTACAAATAATACAGGTGATTCTTGTGCCTTCAAATGTTGACATACTAAGGCAAATATATTTCAATGAAGTTCCTTTATTGACTATGTTAATGGAGCCACTACCCTTTTTGAAATAAGTGGTTAAATTCCCCTGTTAAAACAGCAAAGACAGAAAATTCATAAGAATTATTTAATATTTAAAGAGCTGATGCTTTAAGTATTGGGCTGAAGAAAGTTTTGAGGATAGGTTGACATAACTGAAGTGGATCTGATTGAAGAAAAGAAAATTGTGAGACAATATGGTCTGACCTTCAAAAGGCTGAGAGCTCTATGGACAGTTTATATTATTCACTTGTGATCACAAGACTAGAGAGTTCTAGTGCTACACCAGCAAGTGTCAAGCAACACTGTAGATTACAATGAATTGAATCTCCATAGAGTGTTAAAGATGTAGAATTGTCTTGTCAAGAGCAATGTTTTTCTCTGTTCATTAAATCCTTTCAAAAGCTGGACAAGTATTTGGTTATGAAATAAATTGACGGTTACCAGAATAGAGATTACATAGGATTTACAGCACAGAAGCAGGCCATTTGACCCAACCAGTCCGTGCCGACATTTATGCTCCACTCGAGCCTCCTCCCATCTTTCCTCATCTAAATCCATCATTGTAACATTCTATTCCCTTCTCCCTGATATACTTGCCTAGCTTCCCCTTAAAGGCGTCAAAACTATTCGCTTCAACCACTCCCTGTAGTACCGAGCTCCACATTCTCATCATTCTTTGGGTAAAGAAGTGTCTTCTCAATTCCCTATTGGGATTTTTCAGTTACCATCTTATATTGATAGCACCTAGTTATGCTCTTTCCCACAAGTGGAAACGTCCTTTCTTTATCCGTGGGTAGACCTATCTACAACCCCTTTCATTTCCTTGACAATTCTGGCCATCACTCGTTGAAAGTCTAGGTCAGACTTTAAAAGCTCAACATCTGATAAGCTGTTGGTGCAAATCCACACAATATAACTCCCATCTGGAAATGGAATAAAACTATTTCCTAACAGGAGTGATCTTCAATCATACTACTTCAGTCCATATTTATATAACAAACATACAGGTCAAGAAATTATTGCACAGTATTACAGTACAAAGGAAGAATACTCCTTTATATCATTAATTTGGTAGTTGTTTTAAAGGATAACAAATGGTAAAGTCTTATTTAAAATAGCAAATGAATGTTGTTTTCATATGTGAAGTGTTTGTATGCTGATATCGTAAATTATAATTTCTAACCCATAGTGACTTCCACTGAGAATGAAGTATTAATCACTTTAATACTACCAAACTAAATCCAAGGCTGAAATCTGAGTGTGAATATTGTGGCATTAGTATTACATTTCTATTTTATTCACTTTAAGTTGATCTTGTTTTCCTGTTTGTAAAAGAAAATGAAATCTGTGATGAGCTTAACCTGCCACAGTATTTCATTAATGTTTAATATTATTTCATATTGCTCATATGAAAAACCTATTAATGCATTGTTTAGAGGAATTACATTTTTAACAATGTTCATTTATCTTGATTTATACAGAATGAAAATCTTCTTACTCCAGCTCCTGGTAACTGAATACATATTGAAACAAAATCTGGAACTGGTAATGGTGGTTAAAGATTGCAGTTACATAAAATCAATTAAGGACCAAGATGTCGAATTTGCTTAGAAAGACTTCTTGTCAGAATAATGATAGTTATCTATAAATTGAATTAAAAATTGAGTGTGAAACTCTCATTAAATTTGTAGAAAATGAATGGTGATTTTAGACTCACAATGATGTAATACTTACTTTGTATTGGTCAATAACTCACTCAAAATACTACTGCAATGTTCTGCACAGAAGACCAAAATATCTTTTTGTAACAATTTCTGAGTTTTTTCAGCATGTCAGACTCTCATTCCTGAATTGCAAACAATGATTATAATTTTGCATTGTCCATGTTAGACATAAATAAACATACTAGACATAAACTGAAACAAATGATTTTTCATATAGGAGTATGATATCGTGGAGCTACAAACAAAATAATGAGAATACAAGAGCAACAAGGGTTTAATTTCAACAGATGTAGATTATACATCCTTTTCATTTTTTGTTGTACCAGTATGACTAAAAATCAATTTTCTCTTATACGATTTATGTCTGCCATGTAATATAACCTGCACTAACTCTGTGTTTGAAAACAACCAACTTCAAATTACCTCAACTTGCAATAATGACATAACAGTGAAATAATAACAAGGAGGCCAGCGTCACTTAGTGTCCTTACTGATAATGAGAGCTGAAATATATCTGAAATATATCATCACATGAAAGCAATAGGTAAGGCTATAGGCATGTCCTGTAGGACATAGGCTCCTAAATAACCTCACTTTTGCCACTTGGGTTCTTCTTTCGCAGTCCTCAAAATGGTTAGCTGGAATTGGCAAAATCAATATTAAAGTGGTTAAAACAGGAATGACTTAAAAACAGGAACCTAATGAAGGAATGAGAGCATAAGGAACACTGGAGTCTGGCATTGTATTTTGATGCAATCTGAACCTTTTAGTGAGTTTGACGCTTTACAAGAACTTACAGGTATCCACAAATTAGTATGTAATTAAGTTGATCGAAAAGGTTTCAAGAGATTTACGCAAGGTAATTTCTGGCACATTATGTAATTAACAAGGGTTTGATTGAAATAAACTCTTATTGATTCCTATGATTGTTGCAATCAAAGAGAGTGTAACAATACATTACATTCAAGACAGATTTTAACCTTTACTGAACAAGGTGAGATTTAAGATGATGAAATAAAAATTCTACGGAATTTGTACAGTAAATGCCAAAATTGATGCATTGAAGTTTTAAAAAATACAGATGTAGCAAGCCTACAATTATAATAGTCATAAGATTAATGTCCCTTGACAGGTAATAATTTCAGACGCGCTTACTTCACAGGCTGAAACTAGTGAATATTTCTGTTCCTTACAAATACAGAACCAATGTGGTAAAAAAATAGATTTTAATTGTTCTCACCAAATGTAATTTGCATCACAGCACAAGCTGTAAAAACAACTTATGACCCTCACAAATAATGTAAGATTGGCTGCCAATTGAGACACAAATTATGGCACTTATCGTATATTGTTAATCACCAAATTGACTCTGTTTTGAGCGTGATGTCTTTCTATTTCTCTAATTTAATGCACCTGGGCTACTGTATGTTAATCTTTATTCCTGGTTGTCCATGGCTCATTAGTGAAAAATTGGAAATAGACTTCTCCAAGTGCTAAGAGAGAGGAGATGAGAAGAGAGCAAAGAGTTGGATAAACATTTTAGTACAAGGCGCAGCTGTTCCATCTATCAACTAGTATGAGTATGATAAATGACAACTTTAAACTTAAAGGTGGCCTCCCACTGGGAAATTGAAATGTCTATCCCAATTTGAATATTTCATTTTCAGTCTGGTACCAACTTGTGTTTTGGCTTAAACAAATGTTTGAATTTGCTGTTAAATGTTTGGTCATTTATGTGACTTTGTACAAAATAAATAAATGTAATCTTGCAAATGAATAATACTGCAAGCATAAAAGCAAAATGCTGTGGATGCTGGAATTCTGAACTAAAAACAGAAAATGCTGGAAAAACTCAGCAGGTCTGACAGCATCTGTGGAGAGAGAAACAGAGTTAACGTTTCAAGTCCGTGTGACTTCTTCAGTGCTAAAGAGAAATAGAAAGTGATGAAATTTATACTGTTTAAGGGGAGTGGAGCAGGTAAAGCAGGATAGAAGATTAGCGATAGGTGGGGGCTAAGAAGAGATTGACAAAGATGTCATGGACACAAGATAAAGGGAGCGTTAATGGTAGTGGTTAGGGCTGAAGAAGGAGCTGATGGTGGCGTAAAGGTAAGAAAACAGAATGTGTGAACAGCAGAACAAGGGTCAGCACTCTGTGAAAGAACAACATAAAACAAGTGACAGACGGACTCGAAACATAACTACATTTCTCTCTCCACAGATGCTGTCAGACCTGCTGAGTTTTTCCAGCATTTTCTGTTTTTAATATTGTAAGCATGCCTGTGTCTTATTACTTTTTAGATGAAAAATGATTTGTGCATGCAATTTAGAAAAAGAGTAATTGGGAGGAATTTTCCCTTCCTACATCTGTCCAGAATTGAGTCAGGAATGGATAAAGTGAGGCCTGTCGGGCCAGAATTTCAATCTTCCCCCTCCATTTGCAACCCATGCCATCCTCCCCTAGTCAGGAAACCTGTTAGGCCGTGACCCCACATGCACATCCTGTGACATTGGGGTCACTATTATAAAGGCCGAGGAGAAATTTGAAATTCATCCTTATGATTCTTTTGTCATGGTGGCAGGGATTTGGAAGCCTCTGGGAATGGCACCTGGTAAGTCAGTGCATGAACCTTGGGAGAAGCCTGCTGAGGATTTGGGAACCTTTTGACAGGTAACTTTAAAAGTTCTGGCCCAGGCTTGTCCAACATACAGCCCGCGGGCCACAATCTGGCCCACCCGCAGAGCCAGTGTTCAAAATACCAGTGGGTGCAAGTGAAATATTCAGCAAGGAGCTGCTCTTCCAATCACAGGCCTTTTCTCTCCCACATTTGCTGCTGATAGGCTCACTAGGCCCGGCACTGCTGGGACTGATGGAGCTTCTGGCCAGTCAGATTGGCTGCCAGCACCAGGGGACAGTACTTCCTCCACAATGAGGAGCAGAAGTCCCACTCGACCCTTGCTAGTCTGCCCCACAGCGCTTTATGGCTGCGGGGCAGGTTGGCGAGGAGCATGTCGGCTCCATGCCGATGTGGTTTCCGGGGTGGGGCATGCCATTCCGAGCCCCCCCACCTGCCCGTATTATTCAGCCGCATGTGTGTCTGTGTGTGTCTGTGTGTGTGTGTGTGTGTGTCTGTGTGTGTGTGTGTCTGTGTGTGTGTCTGTGTGTGTGTGTGTGTCTGTGTGTGTGTGTGTCTGTGTGTGTGTGTGTGTGTGTGTCTGTGTGTGTGTGTGTGTGTGTGTGTGTGCCTGTGTGTGTGTGTGTGTGTGTGTGTGTGTGTGTGTGTGTGTGTGTCTGTGTGTGTGTGTGTGTGTGTGTGTCTGTGTGTGTGTGTGTGTGTCTGTGTGTGTGTGTGTGTGTGTGTGTCTGTGTGTGTGTGTGTGTGTGTGCCTGTGTGTGTGTGTGCCTGTGTGTGTGTGTGTGTGTGTGTGTGTGTCTGTGTGTGTGTGTCTGTGTGTGTGTGTGTGTGTGTGTGTCTGTGTGTGTGTGTGTGTGTCTGTGTGTGTGTGTGCCTGTGTGTGAGATCTGGCTCACTCTAAGTCTCAGGGTTCTCCCTTACCCTCACACCAACAGTTACACCTGTTCCCAAAGTGGGTGAGGGTGAGTGAGCACGCTGAGACTTGGGCCGGGATTTTCTTTGCCCATTGGCATTAGGCATGTTTGGTGGTGTAAGCGGACAATAGGGTGAGAAGGCCAAAAATTGGTTTCACGATGTCATGAAACCAGTTTGCGATCATCCGCTCAGCCCATTGAGGGCGCGCCATGTTCCCTGCCATCAGACATCGGGAACCCCATTGTAATACATCAGCATATTATTAAAAGGCCAGCCCGTTGGACTCATTCCACCCTCCCACCAACCCCCACCACTGGATCGTCCGTCCACGTAAGTGGGAAAACACACCCATGTGTTTCACAACACCATATAAAAGGCATGCCCTTGGCGGGCTGCACTTTGCTCAGGACTTCAAGGTTTGTTTGCCTACCTTGCTTCAGTCAGCACTCACGGTAACCAGCACCAGGCTTCACAGACAGCACCACATCGCTTTTAGTGGGGGCTCATGGGCAGGTCTGTACCTATTAGATCAGCCATATGTGAGTGGCTTTTCAATGGCTGCAGGGCTGGGACTTGCATGGAGAAGGGGGAGAAATGGCCTTAGGCAAGGGAAGAGGCTGCAAGACGAGGACTGTACTGGGGAAGGAGGGTAACCCGGGGTGTGTGTGGGGGCACACATTGATCTGTGCAAGTAGCCTCAAGATGGTGAGTGTTGAGGAGGCAGTATCCAGAGGACATGAGGCTAAATGAGGGTATGTGTGAGATAATGGGTGGTGATGTCCCTTGAGCTGGCAGTGAGTGAGATGCCAGTGCATGTCTGATTGGTTTGAGTGTGTGAGTTTAGAGTGATGAGATGGTTGCCTTACCCTGGCTGCACGGATGAGATCATTCATCCTCTATCTGTATTGAAGGCCAACCTTTTCTGCGCAGCATTGGCACTGATCATCACTGCCATTGCCTACCAAGCTGGAATAGTAATGCAACTGCCCATCCTGCAGCCAGAGCGGAGGTAGAGGACATCACAGCGGGCCTCCATGGCATCCAAAAGGCGCTTGGGGGCTGCAGTCTTCTTGCCTTTCGGGGCTCTGTCTTGTTTGCAGCAGTCCTGGGTTGGATGCACTGAGTGCTGCTGTACTTTAAATGTGGCGCCCGACATGATGAAGCGGCGAGGTGACAGCATGGCCGGAAAATTGGAGCCCACCTGCCATGGAAACAGCGTGTATCCTGGGAATGCATAATTAATGTGGTGAGTTTGGGACAATACGGCGTGAAAAGCTGCTATTGTGGCCAATGGGTAAAGTGTCATTTTTCCCGCCCACAACCGCACTTGGTGCAAATCTGGGACAATTCCACCCTTAGTGTGAGTTAGACACACACCCTCTCACCCTCAAATGGTCATCTTTATTCATTACAATTATCAGTTTATTGCTTTGACATTTTTTTTTGCTCAGCTAGTAGTTTCTTCATATCTCAACTGTTTTTTTCAAATTCATGTTTAATGTTGTGCCAAACCTTATCTTTCTGAAATTTACTCATCAGCCCCTTGAGTAAGAAAAAATTTGAGATGTAGACTCTCAAGTGAAAAGGTTGGACAAGATTGGTCTAGCCAATGCCCGCTCATATTCCCTTCATGCCCCCTCATATCCCAAATGCTCCACCCATGCCGCCCTCAAATTCCCTCCATACCCCCAACTCCCCCACCCCCATACCTCTTCCCTACACCGTCCATTACCCCCATACCCCTTCCATGCATCCTTGATACCCAGTGTTCCAATAATCACCATGTACAGAATCAATGAGCTATTTGGCAAGTCTTTGAAATGCTCAAGAAGCTAAAACAATAAGCAAAGAGAACTCTTTTTGAAAAAATTACTCATTTTACAATCTCTTGAAGGTATCAATCAATCACAGCCTTTCATAGTATCAACTTAAATTAAAGCTTTAATCCTCTTATCACCTCTTCATCTTATCCAAATAAACAAGCAGACAAAGAAACATGACATCAAAGAAAGAATGGTGTATTACACCTCATAAAGTTGTCAATAAAACAAAGCTAGCACCCCCTTTCAAAACATGTAAACAGACCCCTGCTGAGCTGAACCCATTATCCATTCTTGGAGCTGAGTCAAGCATTCATAATGAGACCATCTGGTAAAGCAGATGTCTGGTCATCTGTTCAAACTGCTTCTGTTGATGCAGTTCTCAGATGGCCTCATTATGTGCTTGGCTAAGCTCCAAAAATGGCCAATGGACTTGGCTTAGCAAGAGTCTATTTACACATCTGGGGCAGAATTTTATGCTGATCGGGCGGACATGGGTCCGACCCAAGCGGATGCGAAATTGCACGATATTTCGGTCGGCAGGCACGCCAATGATTAAGAGGCCAATTGAGGTTATTAAAGAGGAAATTGTCTCCAATTTTTCGTGGTCCGTCCAACCTTACAGTTGGCAGACGGGCGAATCAGCCAGGCGGACTTTGTATTTTTCATGAAACCTTACCCAAGGGCGGGATGAAGTTTCCATTATTAAATGAAAGAAAAAGAAAAATCTATGGACAGCATTTTTATCATGTATATTTTCAGGTGACTGATTGTGATGCTTGGACATTTTTTTCCTGATTTTAAAAACTTTATTTAATGCTTTTCAGGTCTTCAGCTCCCTGAGGCAGCAGCTCTCTGCCTTCAGGGGGCTTTCTGTCAGTGTTTGCTCGCGCCCACACTGACGCCAGCGCCTGCGCTCCTCCCACCCCTACCCCGGCAGTGAGCTTCTCAGCGCGCACTTCATTCTGGCTGGCCGTTAGTCGATCGTGGTCGGCGATCGGTTCCCCGGCTGATCCCAGGCCCACCGATTGTGCCCGCCTGCCAACCTAAAAGTTCTGTGCCTCGAATACTGTGCACAGTTTAATCTCTCCATTTAAAAAAAGATATAATTGGATTAGAAGCAGTTCAGAGAAGGTTCACTCGGTTCATTCCTGGGAGGAAGGGCTTATTCCTATGAAGAAAGGTTGGGCCTACACCCATTGGAACTTAGAAGAATGAGAGGTGATCTTATTGAATCATATAAGATCCTCAGAGGACTTGATAGGTGGATACCGAGAGGATGTTTCCACTTGTGGGGGAGGTTAGAACTTTTTATTGAATTATTCTTTCATGGGATGTGGGCGTCATTGGCTCAGCCAGCATTTATTGCCCATCCCCAACCTTGTTCAGAGGGCATTTAAGAGTCAACCACATTGCTGTGGGTCTGGAGTCACATGTAGGCCAGACCAGGTAAGGAAGGCAGATTTCCTCCCTACTGGGCATTAATGAACCAGATGGGTTTTTATGACAATCAGCAATGGTTTCACGGTCATCATTAGACTTTTTTAAAATTCCAGATATTTTATTGAACCCAGGTGCCCTGCATATTACCCCTGGCTTTCTGGTCTAGTGACAATACCACTATGCCAAAAGCACAGCTTAAAAATAAAAGGTCCCTCTTTTAAGATAGAGGTGAAGAGAATTGTTTTCTCTCAGCAGGTCACTAGTATGTGGACTTCTCTTCCCAGGCAGCACTGGAGGCTGGGTCATTGAACTCATTCACGGCAAAGTTCGTAGATTTTTGATTTAAAAAGGGAGCCAAGGGTTATGGGGAGCAGGCAGGGTTTTGTTTGGCAGCTACGTGAGGTTTTAATAAGTTATTATTTCTTTGATGTGGTTTCCAAGTTCTTTCTTGTTTATTTGGACAACATTAAGAGGTGTTTTGCTTGTTAAATATACCTCCACAGTTGTTCAGTACCAGCAACAAGTTTCATGCTAAATAGGTAAAACAAAATATTTTTAAAATATTTGTGCTAAATTGTATGACTAATTTTTATACAGAAAAAGTATTAATTGGGAAGAAGTTTTCCTGTGGTGAGTGGGCTGGGCAGGGAGCAGGCGGGGCGGGCGCAGAGCTGGTTGCCACCCGCGATGGGCTGCGCGTCGCCATTTTACGCTTAATAGGCTGTTGGCAGTTCGGTGGGCACCTTATTTTCTCGAGGTGTCTAGTGAGACCGTGTGCCCACCAAACGAAATATCGGAATGACCCGCGATGACATCGAGACGCACACCCGACATCGTCGCGCGTCATCTTACACAACGGCATGTCAGGCCCGCCCGCACACGCCAACAGCAATATCCTGCCCATTGTGTTTTTAATGGACCCCCCAGGATATTTATAACACAGGAGAGAGGCTTCAGAATTAAAGAGTTTGAGAATCTCTGCTGCACAACTCATAAAGGAGTATAAAACATTCAGGTGATATAACATTAATTTGTTGCATCTTTTAATGGCTTCTGTAATTTTTCCTCACATCCATGATCCCCTCCATAGTCAAAATAATTAGCTATCAGACATCTTCATAAATATTCTTAATTCTGATCCTTCGTTGCCCTACCAAGATGACCTAGAAAATCTGGCTAATGTCTATGGTTTAGCAGACACAGTTGAACTATATATTTTGCAACCGCTATTCCGGACTCCAACATCTCTCAATGCGGATAACCAATTTCGCTGGTGTTCGTCTTTTTCCATAGATTTCTGACCGCACCAAGTCAGTTTTTTTCTATTTGAAGTCCCTTTGTTTCCTACAGAACTAATTTTTCCTCCAACAATAAAGTGAGCTTAATCTTTCTTGCATTGAACGTGGTATAACTGCAAAAAAAGTCACTAGACACCTCGAGAAAATAAGCACCAAGGCTACCTCTAAATTGCACATTTTCAATAATAATAATAATAACTAATATTTTTTTAAAACCGCACCTGGAATACTGTGCACAGTTTAGGTCCCCTTATTTGAGGAAAGATGTAATTGCATTGGAGGCGGTTCAGAGGAGGTTCACTAGATTGATTCCAGAGATGCGGGGCTTGTCTTATGAGGAGAGATTGAGCAGTTTAGGCCTATACTCGCTAGAGTTTAGAAGGATGAAAGGAGATCTAATTGAAGTATATAAGATGCTAAAGGGGATAGACAAAGTAGACGTGGAGCAGATGTTTCCCCTTGTGGGGCATTCTAGAACGAGAGGCCCTAGTTTTAGGCTAAGGGGTGGTAGATTTAAATCAGAGATGAGGAGGAATTATTTTTCTCAAAGGGTCATGAATCTGTGGAATTCACTACCTCAGAGTGCAGTGGATGCCGGGGCGCTGAATAAATTTAAGGAGGAGATAACAGATTTTTAATTAGTAACGGGTTGAAAGGTTATGGGGAGAGGGCGGGAAATTGGAGTTGAGGCTGAAATGAGATCAGCCGTGATTGTATTGAATGGCGGGGCAGGCTCGAGGGGCTGAATTGCCCACTCTTGTTCCTAGTTCTTATGTTATGTTATGCTTCAGTACCTCACTTTGTACAGACATTTAGATATACTCTACAGATCACTTGTAATTGTATCAATCTATGTGCTATATTTCAGGTAACTTCTGATGTTCCTAGTTGATGGTTATTGCAAATCATTTTTCCAAACCAAATTAATTTTAGTAGTTGAGTTAATCTCATGACGAGCCTTGAGAAAGCAAACTGTCAATAGGGCTTTCATACCTTGATCATGTGGAGTACTTCTGCACTGGTAAGTCACATTGCAGCTTTGAATGTTTGATTATTTCCTATAATCAAATCTTATACCTGACTTACCCCCTGCTATTCTAGGACATTAACCTTTGACACTTCCCTACCTGCTTCATTGTTCTAAATTTGACTACTGCTTCAACTTCTTTAGGTGTGATGTTAGTCTGCTTGTGATCACCTTCCAGCTTCTCCTTCTCCAGTACTCCATAATTACCTTAAATTTAACCAACAGATCCCTATACATACTAGGCCAAGTCCCTTCATTTTTTTCTTCTTGCACAATTTAGTTCTACTTTTCCCACCTTCGTCTTTGGTTACCTTGGTTGCCATATGTTCCTTGGCAATTGAAAAAAGACTTGCATTTCTATAACACCTTTAACAAGCCCAGGATGTCTCAAAGAATGAAAAACACCAATGAGGTACATTTGAAATGTAGTCATTGTTGTAATGTAGTAATGCGACAGCCTGTTTATGCACAGCAATCTCCCACTAGAAGCAGTGTGATAATGATAACATAATCTTTTACTATGCTGAGTACACAATGACTTTTCTCTGATATAGCACCAAGGGATATTTTAGTCCACCTGAGACTGGAGACAGGGTCTCAGTTTAACATCTCATCCAAAAGGCAGCACCAGCAGTGCAGCACTCCCTCAGCACTGAAGTGTCAGCCTGGATTTTTGTGCTGCAGTCTTGACATGGGATTTGAACCCAGGCCCTTCTTACTTTTCAATACAATTGCAATATACAACTGAAAAAAATAATTTGGGGAACAACTATCATTCAGATAGCCTATCCTTTCCCATAGGGGAACAGCAGATGGTTTTAACATTTGAATCAGGTTTCGTTGTGGAATGGGGAGAGTACCTGTAAATGCAAAGTCACCATTTGTGATAACAGTGGGTGGAAGAATTTACACACAGTGATCTACCAGCTCGCCTGAAACCAGGAGATCCAAAGCAGAACACGATGAAATCAAGGAGGCTGAGTGAGCCACAGACGTCTGAATCCTTCCATTTAACACATTAAGAATTTTGAGAAAATGTGGGTCTGTGCACTTTCCTTTAAACTCATATTAGCAGGAGCAATCTTTTGCAGCTGAAATGAATGGTATTTTATCATCAGACTTATATTACAGTTGTAGTTAGAAAAGAATAATAAGTAAGATCAGTTATTGATATGATCGACTGTAAGTGAAGAATACTGCCACTGTTAAGATTAATATGCCAATAACTGAAAAATTAAATATTCCAATTTCCAAATGTCCAAAAAAAAGTTTATTCCTAAAGTGTTACCAAGTGGAAATAGTTTACAAATAATTTGCAATGCTGAAAATCATCAATACAGATTTTAAAAAGAAGACATCCAACAACATTTTCAATTTGGATTATATCATTTTGAAATCCAAGATTCCAAAAGCATTAAAACATAGTAGAACTTCACAAATTTCTTTTCTTTCCCGCTCATTAAACATTGCTAAAATACAGAGCTCAATCCTTAAAGTACACTGACAATAAGAAATAAAAAAAATCTTATTAACACATTTGAAATCATGTTAATTTAGTTAGGAAATCTATTCAAATAAAGACATAAACATTCTGAAACCAATAAGTTCCTATACAGGGAAGGGCAAGTATGTAAGGGGTGCGTGAAAGGTAACTTTATGGAATGATAACAGCAAATCTAAAATGTGCCCTGGCTTGAAATGCCGGTTTTCAGGAATCAGTGGAATACCTATTCTTCTCCATAATTAACAATGAACTGACTAAACCACGTTATTTAGTGGGTCAGTATTACTCTTGTAATTGACATTCTCTCATTTTGCATTGAGGGGTTTCAGAGCCATCGTTCCAAACAGTTACTATTCACACATGTCCCCTTTGTATTAGGATAGAATGAACATTTATATTTACCACAGCAATCCCAGCAAAGTAGGCAGAAACATTTTCCACAAGCGCTGTTTATCTGAAAACCACCCCAACACACATGCATGCTTTCATGTCCATACAGTTAGAAGGATGCAGACTAGTATCATCCATCTTCAACAGGTCAAACAGAAAAATTTCTGTTTTTAATTTTTAAGTCCATTCAGCTACAAATTCAAATTTTACCAAGGATTATTGTTTGATTCAAGTGAGAGGATGTGTTGAATAAAGCATTGCAACATCTTGTACATGGTTTGTTGGCTCTTTGGTCCAAATGGCCTTTTCAGGTTACATGCGTTGTTGTACATAGAAATACATAGCAGTTACAACAGACATAGGCCATTTGGCCCAATCTGCCTGTGACAGTATTTACCCTTCATGTAAGCAAATAATACTAATCACATTTACTCACCCAATTCCCTTCATTTTTCCAAGCTAATTCTGACATAGTTTCTGCCATTGTGTCTGAATCTAATAGGGAATTCCATAGTCTTATAACTTTCTGGGCAAAGTAGTTCCTCTTTCTCTCTATTCTAAAGCTCTTATACTCAGTCTCATATCCATGCCCCCCCTATTCTAGTCCACTCAATGACTGGAAGAGGTCTGCTTCTATCTACCCTACCCTTTAATATATCTATGTAATATATCTATAGTCTATCCCAAGCTCTAACAATTTAAATTTCTATCAGACATGCTCCCAATCTGCATTGTTCTAATGCCTAAATTTTATATTACCATAATGTGAATTTTCTATTACAATGTTCAGAAATAAATGTTGCCTATACAGCACTGAGTACAATTAACTCAATAATAAGACAAGAGTTAAATAATGCAATCCACTAATTACAAATTACCATCCTCGGTCTCATTCTTAATATCATAAGCAACACAGCCTCGCAATGTAAATCCTAAATAAAATGAAACTCTTCTGCTCTCAGGTGGTATCGAACATTTGGGTCCACGATGGATAGGAACCTTACTTTCTCTGCAGTGCCCTCGGACATAAAGCTTGTTGCCTTCAGCCCACCCCTCAAAGCGTTTTGGCTCGTTTGGATTTACTTCCCATTGGTTATCTTCTCTAAGGTATGTGTTGTGGATAAACCTCCGAAAGCCACTTCCAGATCCTAAGAAAAAATGAGGGTGAGTAGGTTTTTTCTTAGCCAGGACATCCTTTATTTTGGCTTTGTACAAGTCATTCATGGTGTTTAATGCATCGATTAAACACCTATCGTTTTCCTCTGCTGAGTCATTGTCATCTTCAGCTTCAGCTTCTGGCCAGTACAATAGCATCTGTATGAAGTATGGGATAGCGGACTGTCCTGGATTACACATTAAACACAGATGGTGGCTAAGCTTACAAAATTCCTTTTTCAACATCTTAGCTACAGAAGAGCCATCAGGATTGATGGCTAAAGCGATCTGTGATAAAATGTAGTTTTGTAGATCATTTTTGTCAGAAAATCCTTGTGCATTAGTGCACAACTGTATTATTTTGATTAGATCTTTAGAAGCCAATGAAAACATTTTTGTGAATCTTCCACCACCCAGGTAATAAATTTTGTGACATTTTAATGTAGGCATCAGATGGTTCATGTTTTCCTGTCTCACTATCTGGTCTCTGGAATCATTGAAGAAACAGAAGAAATATGAGAATTGTTTTTCACTTTTGCTTAATTTCTCATAAGATTTCTCCTCAGTGCGTTTGTCAGGTTGAAAGTAGGCCATGTGTTCATAAATTGATTCCATTGCTTTGCAAATGTTGTTGTGTAATCCTTTTAATCTTCCATGAAACTTGGCCCATGCAGTGTCTATTTGTTCTGGGATCCAATCTGTCAGTAAATATTTCACCAGGTTTATGTGGCAGCCATTCTCGCATTTGAATATGTCAAGTAAAGGCATACATTGCACAACATGACATGCAACCTCTACTTCACTGAAATAGCCAGCATTATTCCAGTCAGTCTCTGACTTGGATGCTTCCTGGGAACTCTGGAAAGCAACAATTGCCTTTAGTGCCAGCTCTATTGTTTTTCCAAATCTCTGTGGAGAAGATTGTTGTTTGTTTTGTTCTTCCAAACTGAAGAACCATTTCTTATATATTTGACCTTCAGTGTGTAAAATGTAAGAATTGGATGGTTGTAGTGAGTGAGCTTTTTTTACCCATGTCTCAGCTTTTTCAAACTTTTCCTTGTGGCACAAGAATCGAGCAAATTGCTGAGCTACAAAAGCGTCTTTAGCAAAACGTGCACAAGCTTTTTCCAGAACATCTTCAGCTATAATTGCTTTCTCTTTTTCACATATATGCGCAATAAGGGAAGAAAAAGGAAGTTTGACTTGATCTGCATTGTCTTTTCTTTTAAGAAACAGTTGCCTAATGAATTTCCCTATTTGTGTAGTGGATTGGTAATTGAAAAATTCATTTCTCTCGAGAAGGTGGGTAACGGTCTGACTTTGAGGGACCTTCATCTGATTTAGTATTTGTTCTGCAACTTTACGATGTATTATTCTGATACACAGGAGTTCTGTTGCAGGTTCATACAAACGAGAGAGCAAACAGCCTGATGTTTGCCTTAATATGCTCTCAAAAGTAAGGTGCTGTAGGTCTTCACTTTGAATACGCTGATTTATGAATGCCTCACACTGAGATCCTGTAATGTATGAATCTTCTACATAATGATTTAGCAATGCAATGCATCCAATTAGATCAAGAATACCAGATGTCTGATCTATACTTTCCAGCAGTTCCTTCACAGATTTTTGAAGATAGTTTAGATCATATTCTTTGGCCATTAGAACAAATGTAAGGATAGAGTTTTCTTTGTACTTACTTTGCTTCTTAAGATCATTCAGTTTCTCATTGAACAATGTTTTTTCCCTGCCTGATAACTTATAAATAACATGCACAATGTCAGATGCATTGGCAAATGTAGACCTCTTGCAATGCAGTAAAATGAAGTTTGGCTTTGAAGGGCAATCAGCAACTGCTCGTCCCAGATGGATTTTCAATTCCTCAATGTATTCCTCATCACAATCTTCAACAAGCAGAAGCACTGGCAAATTCTTGCCATTCTCTTCATTGTTCTGTAACTTTTTTGCCTTATCACAGATAGATTTTACAGGTTGTGATGTGTTGACAGTTGCACATGTAAGTCTTTTCCTGAAGTCCCAAAGGATGTGATGAGCCACAGTACTCCCTCCACTGCCAGGTTGGTGACTTATTGTTAAAGTGATTACCGATTCCTTTGAATCTGCTGTTTCTAACACTTGATTCAGATGGTTATTCACTCTTTCATATGCATCTCTTTTTATAATTTTCCCACAATGTCCATTCTCAGCAAGCCAGAAATTCATCCAGCTGACTTTACCACCTTTGTAAAAATGCATTTCCTTGTCTCTGATTTCCGTCTGCCACTCTTCATCACTTGCATCAACATTTATACAGCTGCACTCATCTGATCTCAGTACTTCAATACAAGGTAGCAGATCTTCATACTTTGTGCCATCACACAGCAATTGCTTGACACTTAGTCCTGAAGATTGTATGGTCTGAATCATGCTGTCTAAATGGCTAAGCTTTGTTCCTACAATACTCAGGTTGTTAAGAGTCTCTCTATTACATGTTTTCTGAAAAAGATTTGCCCAGCTATTGTAATTTTCTCTGTTTTCCGCAATGCATTTTATGTTATTTCTGCCATTCATTCCAGCATAGAATTCATGAAATGCCTGTGCTAGTAGCTGATTTGCTGGTGACAGCAAAAGAAAGAGTACCTCAAAAGTCCCTAGGGGAAGGATTGTATTGCAGATTTGCGATATCATCTTTACCAGATGCTCCCTTCTGGTTTCCATCCATGTTTTTGAATCATAAGGTTTTTGCCCACCACTGTCGTTTTGCCCATTGCAAAATATCCAGCTAGTTTGATGAAATGAACCCTTCATTAGATAATCAGCCAATGAATTACTTTCAGTGATGCAATCTTCTAAGAAATAAGGACTAGCTTTAGGGTATAGACTACATAAACCTTGCACCTTAGAATTGGGGTCAAAATCTAAAACACAGAAAAATTTCATTCCTAGCAAAAATCTGAGATTCTCTAAGTCTTCCTTTTTGCAACTGTCAGTGACTAGAATGTACTTCATTTCATTATTCATGTGTTCCTTTATACTGGTGAACAGTTCAGATAGTTTCCTGTACACATCATCATTGGAAAGCTCATCATTGCGCTCTGCTCTTTCTCTTTCAAAATCTCTCTCACGAACATACTCGGGCATTTCTACAATTTTAGCTACACAAATTGAAGCAGCTCCTTCTCTTTTGTAGATTGAGGGACGCCTTTTGGACATTTGGAGGTTAGGAAGTCTCACTAAATAAAAAGTCTCTTTCACCACTGATAATGTTGGAACAATGTCAACTTCAATCACAAAACTCTGCTCTCCAGTATCATCACCAATCACTTCAACAAACCTTGGTGGACGAATTGAACATTCAGCATCGGCTTGATACTTTTCTAAAAAGCACTTTATGACATACTTGTCTCGTGCCTCAACAAAAAGTTCTTTCTTGTGGACAGGAACACCCACTATCTCACCATGTGCATATTCTCGACCATCCTCAACTCCAAAATGAATTGTCCCATTGGTTCTACAGTTCATACATGCAGCTGCAAATTTAGCAACCTCTTTTGCAAATTTTATTTTCTGCTCAAACTCATCTCTCCTTGCAGCAAGCTGAAAAGATTTAAACTCATGACATGGAATAATTAAATTTTTCCCACCCGTTTCTGGTGGGAGTACATTGCCTCTTACATATTTAAATTCTGCATCTTCTTTGTCAAAAGGATGGGGGTTGCACTGAATGTAAGCTCTCGGTTTCTCCTCCAGGACAGTAGAAGCTGTTTCTGCCCCATTCAAATGAGCTACTTCATCTGGGCGTTTCTCTGAGAAATAAAATGCTGTATTAATGTCTGAAAAATCAAATGAACAAACTGCTCAATGAAAGTAAGTTTGCACTGTTAATTTAACAGTTGCAAAATAAAATCACTTTTACCCGGTAATTGTAATGCTGAATCTGACCTTTCAGTTTCTTCATTATTTGAAATATTACAAGAAAAATTTACATTACTTTAGCACCCTTGAAGATAATAAAAGATAATAAAATAAAGATAATCAAAGCTCTTCAAAGGAGCATTATTAAATAAAATATGACACTGAAACACTTAAGGAAATATTAGGTCAGATGACCAATGACTTAGTTAAACAGGTGGATTTTAAGGAGTGTCTTTTTTTTATTCTTTCATGGGATGAGGGCATTGCTGGCTAGGCGAGCATTTATTGCCCATCCCTAATTGCCCTTGAGAAGGTGGTGGTGAGCCGCCTTCTTGAACCATTGCAGGCCATGTGGTGTAGGTACACACACACTGCTGTTTGGGAGGGAGTTCCAGGTTATGGAGACAGCGACAGTGAAGGAACGGTGATATAGTTCCAAGTCAGGATAGTGTGTAATTTGGAGGGGAACTTGCAGGTGTTATTGTTCTCATGCATCTGCTGTCCTTGTCCTTCTAGGTGGTAGAGTTCAGGTTTGGAAGGTGCAAGCAAAGGGGCCTTGGTGAGTTCTGCAGTTCATTTTGTAGATGGTACACACTGCTGCCACTACGTGTCAGTGGTGGAGAGTGGATGTTGCAGGTGGTGAATGGGGTGCCAATCAATCAGGTTGCTTTGTCCTGATAGTGTCAAACTTCTTGAGTGTTGTTGGAACTGCACTCATTCAGGCACATGGAGAGTATTCCATCACATTTGTGATGATATGTGTATATTTTTATATCTCTTTGTTTACGCATATTGTCTGTATAGGTCAGGATAAGCTGTGTCTGTGTGTGTCCAGGGTTAATCAAAGGTAAGGTTGTTGGAATCAGATTGCCTGTGATATCTAAGGGATGAAAGGTTGAAGTTGTTATTATCTTGCATTTTGTAATGAGGCCTTATGGCGGTTGTTAACTTACAAGGAAACAGAGTAGATCTGAAATTAGCATTTGGGGGATGAGATTTGAAATTGCTTTGTAGCTGTTCAATTCAAAGAAATCTCAAAAGTACTAAAGAACATTTGCATTTTACAGGAGATTTGTGAGTAAATAGGGGCAGGCGTTTTAAATTTTATTGACCCGAAATAGAGGTAAAATAGGAACAGGAAAGGTTTTGATATTTGGGAGCATGAGTTTTCAAAGAGACATTTAAAGATAATACAGAACTAAGATGAAAGGAGTGAAAAGTTATTTATGAAAACAGGGTTTCAGCTGTAGTGGTTGTTGTGGGGGTGGTCCCACTGAAAGCCAACTCTGGTGTTTTGGAGTGTGCTGAAAGGCTGTGAAAATCTTTAAATTAAAGAAAACAACTGTGGTAATTATGGCTTTATTTAATGTGTAATATAACTTTAAGAATAATGCTTGTTAAGGAGGGTCACATGATCTTTAGAACCCAATAGGAGAGTAGCACAGGCTATCTATACTCAGTAGTTAGTAGTGTAGAGATAGAGTTTGAAGTGAAAGTACACATATAGTTGCTGTTGAGTACCTTTGTAAATAAACTAAAAGTTTCCACCTAAGAAGTGCCTGCTGATCAGCCCTATCAATAATACCAACTCGGCCACAACTCACAACAAACTGGCACTGAGGATAAAACAAGGGTAACAGAAGAAATCAAGTGAAACAAAATCGGCACTGTACGTCGCCCAGTAATTGTAAGTAGAAGCTCCATTAAGAATTTAAGAAGTAATTCCCTCTCAATCCCTTCCGCAATCCAGAAGAATTGATCCTTTTGATCCAGCCACAGACGATTGGTTTCATTACATTGAATGCCTCATGTTCTTTTTTCAAGTGAATGAGATTATGGGGGAAGAGAAGAGGTGAGCGATCCTCTTAAGTACATGTGGGAATAAAACCTATGGCTTGATTCAAAGGTTGACGGCACCCAGTGCCCCAGATTCAAAACATTTTGATGAATTGGTGGACCTTGTGAAGGGTCATTACGAATCAAAACCCTCAGTAACAATGCAAAGGTTCAAGTTTAACTTGAGAAGTAGAGTCCCAGGGGATACAGTTGCAAGTTATGTGGCAAGTTTGAAGCTGTTAATGAAACATTGTGAATTTGGTACATCTCTAAACAACATGCTCAGGGGTCATTTAGTGTGCTGTGTGAATGAAGACATGATTCAGAAGAGGTTATTGTCCAAAGCAAATTTGGATTTCAAGAAGGTGCTAGAGATAGCACTGGCCATGGAAAGCGCAGTAAGAGATTCAAAAGACATACAAGGCATGCAAAATGGTGCTGTCCTCCACATCGGGCAGGAAACCTCAGCCAAAAAGGGCGCAAAAATGCCTTGAAGTGGGAAACAGCCCCGACGAGCTGGAAAAAAATTTTAAATGACTTAGCAGCGAAAACAAAGAATAATTTCAATAGAGGTGGAACAAGCAGTCTTTTAACAATTGGCAGTTTAAAAAAATTGAATGTTATTATTGTCACAGAAGTGGACATATAGTGAGGCAGTGCAAGGAAAAATTTAGGCAGGCTTTTAAAGAAAAGAAAAAACACAGTGAGATGTATGATGTAGAAGAGCCTGAAACAACAAATTCAGATATTTACTCATTGTTTAATCTGAAAGTTGGAAAGTCAGAACCAATATTTGTAACAGTGAAAGTAATTGGCAGACCTGTTAGAGTGGAAGCGGACACAGAAGCTTCCACTACAGTAATTGGGGAACATACCTTCAGATATCTGAATAACGGGGAACATCAATTAAATTTAGAAGAAACGACTGACCAATTAAAAACATACATGGGTGAAGATATTCAAGTCAAGAGGCATAAGTAGAGTAACTGTCCATTGTGGAAGCCAATCAGTAAAGCTGCCAGTGTTGGTATTGAGAGGCAGACGACCAAGACTCCTAGGGTAAAACTGGCTGAGGGGAATCAACCTTGATTGGCCACTGAGATTCCAAAAGGAAGCTGAAGCGTTCCTGTTTTGGAAAAGGAATGTGTAAGGATTCAACAACCTGAAGAAACGTAGGCTGTCTTAAGCCAAAACCTGGAAGAACAGCAGAAGAAACTCAAAGAGGCCCTGCTTGATGACAGAGTTTGAGATAAGGTAAGCAGCCTTCGAAAGGAAAAAGAAAACCTGCTGAAAGAGCTTCACACAATAGAAGATTCCCTCAGTTTGTACTGTACCTCTGGAAGTTTGTACCTCTGGATAAGTACAAAGAGAAACAGAAAGAATTCAGCACTTCTCTGAATAAACTGAAGGATGAGTTGACAGAGAAGACACAACAATGCTCAATTTTCCAGGAGGCAGCAACAAATACAAAAAAGAGATGGAAGAGCAGAAGAATCAGCTGCGTGAAGCCAAAGAGGCTTTGGAGGCAAATTTTCTAAGATGATGAAATTTTGGAAGACTCAACCATTGAGCTCACTCAAATCGCGCTTGCATCTGAAAATAGTCTGGCCAATATTGAAGTCAAAAAGAAGGCCAAGATTAAAGTCAGTGCTAGAAAGAATAAGGCACATAGAAGGAAGACACAGAAACACAAATAAGACGTTAGTCCTGGCAGCATACGAGTACACTTTTGTATACAGGCCTGGCAATCAAATCGCAAACACTGATGCACTGAGTCGTTTGCCTTTACAAGGAAATGATGAGCACGTCGCGTTCCACAAGAACTTGGTTTATTGTTAAATTTCGTAGATTCCTCGCCGGTATGTGCTCGAAAGATCAGAGACTGGACAAGTTGGGACCCAATCCTATCTCTAGTACGAGAACAAGTGCTACATGGTTGGTCACAAGAGTCTGTATCTGATGAAATGAAGCTGTACTCCAACAAAAGACATGAAATAACCAGCCAGGATGGCATCTTATTGTGGGGAGCACGAGTGATAGTACCTCCAAAGGGAAGGGAGCCACTTTTAATTGAACTACACAGTGCACATCCAGCAATATACCAAATGAAAACCATAGCAAACAGGCTACCTGTGGTGGCCTGGGATGGATGGTGAATTAGAGAGTTTAGTGAAGAATTGGTGCAATGTCAGCAACTGCAAAAGTTACATTCAACAGCTCCGTTACACCCTTGGGAGTGGCCAGGAAGACTATGGGTGCAATTACACATTGACTATGTGGGAACTTTCATGGAAACAATGTTTCTGCCCATTGTCAATGCCCACTCAAAATGGATGGACATATATGAGGTGAAGTCATCAACGCCTTCTGCTACAATTGAGAAGCTACATCAAAGTTTTGCCATTAACAGACAACCAGAAGTAGTCATTTTTGATAATGGCATGGCATTTACAAGTGCTGAGTTTCAATGGTTTATCAGTCTCAACAGTATCACGTATGTAAAAACTTTACCACACCACCCTTCCTCAAATGGACCGGCCGAAAGGGCAGTTCAAACATTCAAGGCAGGCATGAAGAAGCTAACTGGAGATTCCGTAGGAACCAAGCTGGCACACTTTCTTTTCCATTACAGGACCACCACACAACAACAGGCATCACACCTGCGGCGTTATTGATGAAACGCCGTCTCAGGATGAGATTGAGCTTAATAATGCCATATAGAGGGGAAAGTGGAAAGGAGTCGGAAAAGCCAGAAAACTAGACATGACTGGCATACTCATGAGAGGAAATTTACTGTGGGAGAGATGGTATATGTGAAGAACTTTGGAGAAAGTCCAAAGTGTTTACCGGGTGAAATAGGTGTAGTGACTGAACCTCTATCTTACCACGTGGAGGTGGAAGGCCAAGTCATACCGAGACATGTGGATCATCTAAGGAAGAGAGAAACAAATCACCAAGAATTGATTTCACCAGTGATCATGACCAGGCCAGCATTTCCTGTTGACAGTACTCAACCCAATACAGACATGTCTGATGTTCCTGTAAGAGCTGAGGATACAGAACTTCAGGTGCCCACTGACGCACCTGATGTTCAGGCAACTCCTGAAAAGGAGGTACCTGACAAAGAATCTGAAGTTGTAAAGCTGAGATGTTCCACACGCATAAGGAAACCACCTGAAAGACTGAACTTGTAAATTACTTACCAGTGTAAATATTTTGTTGTCTTGAGAAATTTGTACTTGTAAATATAAAATGTATATCTGAGTAAAGGGGGAGGGATGTGGTAATTATAATTTTATTTAGTGTGTAATATATCCTTTAAGAATACTGCCTGTTAAGGAGGATCACATGATCTTTAGTACCCAATAGGAGAGTAGCGTGGGCTACCTCTCTGGTTAGTAGTGTAGAGATAGAGGTTGAAGTTAAAGCACATATGTAGTTGCTGCTGAGTATCTTTGTAGATAAACTAGAAGTTTCCACCTAAGAAGTGTCTGCTGATCAACTCTTCAATAGTACCGACGCGGCCACACTCACAACAAACAATTGTTTTGGGCCCGGAGAATATTTGTCCTGAGAAACATTTGTCCTGAGAAACAGTTTTATTTAAATCTTCCTTTGGAGAACCCATGTCAGCATGGATTAGGTCTGGGAAGTCGTGGATTGTACTTCTGCTTAAAGTGAAAGCAATTTCTCGGTTTGGGTAATATTTCCTGGATTTTCTGGTTAAGAATCTATAAGGGCTGTTGCCAAAAAGATAGTTTTATTGTGTACCTTTGATAAAACATTTTGGGGGTTATTTTGTAAGGTTTTTTTCTAACTGTGTATTTTTTATCTTGAGTATTTAAATTTTATTTTGTTTTTCCTTTTCTTTTAATAACTATTTTAATTCTTCAAATTTTAAAAGTTATCACTGGAGCCCTGTGCTTTTGTGTTCAGTAGCTTTCACTCCTTGATTCTACAATACAGAAAAAAAACTTACGATCAGCTGAATCAAACTGAGATCTGGCTTGCTCAGCATTAATATCAGCTGCAGTCATAATACATCCCTGACCGTGCCTTGTAGATGGTGGACAGGGTTTGGGGAGTCAGGAGGTGAGTTACTCGCTGCAGAATTCCCAGCCTCTGACCTGCTCTTGAAGCTATAATATTTATATGGCTAGTCCAGTTCAGTTTCTGGTCAATGGTAACCCCCAGGATGTTGATAGCGGGGAATTCAGCAATTGTAATGCCATTGAATGTCAATGGAAGATGGTTAGATTCTCTCTTATTAGAGATGGTCATTTCCTGACACTGATGTGACACAAATGTTATTTGCCACTTATCAGCCCAAGCCTGGATATTGTCCAGGTCTTGCTGCATTTGGACTTAAACTGCTTTAGTATCTGAGGAGTCACGAATGGTACTGAACGTTGTGCAATTATCCACAAACATCCCCACTTCTGACCTTACGATGGAAGTAAGGTCATTGACGAAGCAGCTGAAAGTGTTTGAGCATAGCACACTATCCTGAGGAATTCCTGCGGTGATGCCATGGGACTGAGATGATTGGCCGCCAACAACCACAACCATCTTCCTTTAGGCTAGGTATGACTCCAGAGAGCAGAGAGTTTTCCCCCTGATTCCCATTGACTCCAGTTTTGCCAGGGCTCCTTGATGCCACACTGGGTCAAATGCTGCCTTGATGTCAAGGGCAGTCACTCTCACCTCATCTCTTGATGAGGCTGTTGAGGTCAGGAGCTAAGTAGCCCTGGCAGAACCTAAATTAAGGGTCAGTGAGCAGGTTATTGCTGAGTAAGTGCCATTTGATAACACTGTTGACGACACCTTCCATCACTTTGCTGGTCTTTGAGAGTAGACTGATGGGGCAATAAATTAGCCAGGTTGGATTTGTCCTGCTTTTTGTGGGCAGGACATCCCTGGGCAATTTTCCACATTGCCGGGTAGATGCTAATGTTGTAGCTGTACTGGAACAGCTTGGCTAGGGGCACAGCAAATTCTGGAGTACAAGTCTTCAGTACTATTGCCAGAATGTTGTCAGGGCCCATAGCCTTTGCAGTATCCAGTCCCTTCAGCTGTTTCTTAATATCACGTGGAATTAATCGAATTGGCTGAAGACTGGCATCTGTGAAGCTGGGGACCTCAGGAGGAGGCTGAGATGGATCATCCACTCGGCACTTCTGGCTAAAGATGCAAATGCTTCAGCCTTATCTTTTGCACTGACGTGCTCAGCTTCCCCGTCATTGAGGATGGGGATATTTGTGGAGCCTCCTCCTGCAGTGAGTTGTTTAATTGTCCTCCACCATTCACGACTGGATGTGGCAGGACTGCAGAGCTTAGAACTGATCCGTTGGCTGTGGGATCACTCAGCTCTGTCTTTCGCATGCTGCTTCAGCTGTTTGTCATACAAGTGTTGTAGCTTCACAAAGTTGACTCATTTTTAGGTATACCTGGTGTTGCTCCTGGCATGCCCTCTTGCACTCTTCATTGAACTAGGGTTGATCCCCTGGCTTGATTATAATGGTAGAATGGGGGATATGCCGGGCCATGAGGTTACAGATTGTGTTCAAGTACAATTCTGCTGCTGCTGATGGCCCACAGCACCTCATGGTTGTCCAGTTTTGAATTGCTAGATCTGTTTGAAATCTATTCCATTTAGCACGGTGGTCGTGCCACACAACACCTCTTTTCCCCTTAAAGGAGGAAAGCAATGTAGAGAGGTGGAGAGGTTGATGGGGGTTGGGAATTTCAGGGCTTGAGGCTTTGGCAACTGAAAGCATGGCCACCAGTGGCGGAGCAATTAAAACCATCAGTGCTAAAGAGGCCAAAATTAAATGACTGCAGATATCTCGGAGGATTGTGGGGCTGGAGGAGATTGTAGACATAGGGAGGGATGAGGCCATGGGAAAATTTGAAAATAAGGACAAGAAACTTAAAATCAAGATGTTGTTTGACTGGGAGCCATTGTAGGTCAGTGGGCACAAGGGTAATAGGTAAATGGGATTTGGTGCGAGTTAAGACTAAGGGAGCAGAATTTTAGGTAACCTCACATTTACAGTGGAACATGGAAAACCAGCCAGGTGTGCATTAGATTAGTCAAATCTAGAGGTAACAAAGGCATGAATAAGGGTTTCAGGAGATAAGCTGAAACCAGGCGAAGCCAGTTTGGAGAGACCAAACGTAAACTGGGCGACCGCTTTGCAGAACACCTGCGGTCTGTCCGCAAGAAAGACCCAAACCTCCCTGTCACTTGCCATTTTAACACTCCACCCTGTTCTCTTGCCCACATGTCTGTCCTTGGCTTGCTGCATTGTTCCAGTGAATACCAACGCAAACTGGAGGAACAGCACCTCATCTTCCGACTAGGCACTTTACAGCCTTCCGGACTGAATATTGAATTCAACAACTTTAGATCTTGAACTCCCTCCCCCCATCCCCACCCCCTTTCTGTTTCTTCCCCCTCCCTTTTGATTTTTCCAATAATTTATATAGATTTTTCTTTTCCCACCTATTTCCATTATTTTTAAATCTATAACTGTAATGCCCTGTCAGTCTTTCCACCCCACCCCCACTAGAGCTGTACCTTGATTGTCCTGCCATCCATTCTTAATTAGCACATTCTCTTAGATAATATCACCACCTTTAACACGTCTTTGTTCCTTTGTCTGTGACATCTTTTGATTATCTGCTCCTATCACTGCTTGCTTGTCCCTACAACCACCCCCAACACCCCCCCACCCCCACCCCCACCCCCCCCCCAGCCCACAACTTCTCTCCACCCACCTTAAACCAGCTTATATTTCACCTCTCTCCTAACTTTACTCAGTTCTGCTGAAGGGTCATGAGGACTCGAAACGTCAACTCTTTTCTTCTCCGCCGATGCTGCCAGACCTGCTGAGTTTTTCCAGGTAATTCTGTTTTTGTTTTGGATTTCCAGCATCCGCAGTAGCTTTTAGCTTTTTGTTTTTATCTCCAAAAATCTGAATGTTGTATGAGGAACTTCAAAAATGTCATATAATCAAGTACTTTAGTTTTAGAAAGAAAACTGCACTACTTACAGTGTTCAGTAAACATTGGTGTTAACTGGTAAACTGTGTGACTGAAAAGGCTGAGGTAGCTCAACACCTCAGGTCAAATCTCCTTGATGTTTACTATCAGAAAAATCAACCCTTTAACACGCTTTCAAAGCAACGACATTTTCTATCACTTTAAGTTTTCTGTATAATCCATTTTGCGATCAATTATATCCTTCCTCCCCTCCAGCCTGTTGAACTTAGAGAATGTTCTATACATACTTCTACATCAAAAATTGTGCTTACATTACTGAGGCTAAGAACTTTAACAAGTGTACTTACCCATTCCTGTTTTTTCAGTGACCCAGCAAATATGGTTTCAGCAATAGATCCTGATTTGAAAAATCAAACAGAAAAATATTAGTGTGGAACTACCCAATTGACATAACTGACCTCTCTGTATTTCTACTAACTGTACAAAAATACATTTTCTTTGGAAGCCAGTGCTCATTTACGTTTTGTTCACAAACTGCAATATAGAAAGAAAAGAACAAAATAACTCGTGTAGTGTCATTCACAGCCTCAGGACTTCCAAATGTGCTTTACAGCCAATGAAGTACTTTTGAAGTACTGTGCTATAAGAAACATGGTGGTCAATTTGCACACAGCAAGCTCCTGCAAACAGCAATATGATAAATGAGAAGATCAACTGCAGGTTGAGAAATAAATGTTAGCCAGAACACTGGCTCAGTTAGCTTGCTCTTCTTTGAATAAGATCACCTCAGAAGAAATATGGGATCTGTGAATCCTAAACCAAATCTTACAATGGTGTCAGAAGTGGGATTCACAGCAGTAATCGGAATCATAAACTTAGATTGTGAGAAGCAACAATCTTTGTTAAATGCATTGTGAGTATTGTTGACAGTGGTAGGAAACATTAGAAAAGTTTTGATTAAGTAAAACCAGAAGTATAATGGCATTGGTATTTCATAGGGAACAGTTGAAAGACAGTTTGGCAGAGAAAGCAGGCACATGTGGAGAGAAAGACATCCTGGGAATTTTAGCAATAAGTGATGGGGATCACAATTGCATTCTCAGTAGACTTTCTGAGGATGTCCAGTGTTACAATTCCTGTAGGGACTGCTAATATTTAAAAGAGATGAATTTCCCAAATGACCAATGGAAATGACCATAGGACAAGAATTAACTTTTTAAGACTGCAACAAACAAACTAAATCAACATAGATCAAACATTAACAGAATTACCTGGAAAAACTCAGCAGGTCTGGCAGCATCGGTGGAGAAGAAAAAAAATGCTGCCAGACCTGCTGAGTTTTTCCAGGTAATTCTGTTTTTGTTTTGGATTTCCAGCATCCGCAGTAGCTTTTAGCTTTTTGTTTTTAGATCAAACATTAATTAACAGGCAGCAGACATATCAAACTAAAGAAAAACGTATGTTTTGCATTAACTGACACAAGTAAAATATGTCTTATACAACTCTGTTACTCTATGTCTTACATCTACCAGATGTGTAGCATTAAAGGGACAATCTCAAAGTCACTCCCATCTTTCCAGCAGAGGTTGACCTCTCCCCACCATGCCAAGTCAGAATTTCCTGTGTCAATTGTTCACTCTTCATTAAAACAAAGGTTCAGCTACACTCAATAGTCTAAAGGAAAGATCAGCGCCTCAAACACACAACGTCCACATTAGTGTTCATCTTACATTGTTGGTTTCAGTCAAACGTGAAAACTTTCTCCACAGCCACAGGTTCCTTTGATGTTAGGATTGTGGAATACAAATTCACTAGCGAGTTTATCACTCTACCTGATTTTTCCAGATCCAGTTATCATTAAGGCACACCTCGGCTCCCCATTCCTTCAATCTTCACGAGCCCCGTCCGTTCTGTATCCTTTCCTTTTAACAGAAACGGAGCCCTTTAAGGCATTCCTGCTTTTTTCACAGCAGCAGATATTTTTTTACCTGTGTGTCTCAGCAGAAACTTTTCTTCTGTTCTGTAAGATACTACCACTCAACACCTCAATAGGTTTCGATTTAAGCTCTCTCCCCATGGCAACCTGGGACCATATGGCCACTTCTCTGAAGTCAGGTGTTTAATAGGAATTCCAGTTACACCCTTTGCAAAATTCTCTTTCACTTTTGATTTAAAGGGACATCTTAAAACATAATTGTCTTGTAAAATTCAGTGTTCATGACATCAGAAACACAAGCTTAATTTAAAAAGGGGGCAAGAAGGGTTAACATGCGGGGCACAAATATGCGCCTTACAGTTAAATTTTTAAAAAGATTCAAAGGGACATGTTGATAAGTTATGAAAAAGAAAGCAATGGTTGGTATGAAAGCAATCCTGTCCTGCACAAGCAGTTACACCTCAAGCAGGAGGTGCATGACACCCAGCGTTATATAAGGAAAAAGTAGAACAAATACTAGAACAAAATATTGCATTATAGGCAGAAATTAATTCTTAGTGAGGAGTTAAAAGGTGCAAAGGAGGTTTTGAGGGGGTTGGCTCAACACCACACAGTTACATGCCCAGAAGCAGAATGTCCCAAGTTGACCTAAAATCCAACAGCTTCTGGCACATATCAGCCAATAGCAGTCAGTGGTGGCTGCTGTCTCCTAAACACCACCGTAACCATACATGGGTCCCTTACCCCATTGAGGTTTAGGCTGTAAAGGAGGAGCTAGGGACGATGGTAGATATGGGCAGCGACCCCTTTTACCTCATAACAAAATAGGAAATGTTTAAGGCCACCCACCCAGAATTAGAGAAAGGTGATCTTAAACAGGTCCTCCTGACTGTATACTCCCTAAAGATAAAATATGAAATAGATCAGAACACTGATCAAAGGCACGCTAGGGGAGCTGGAGGCAGGCATGTGGGAAGTACTAGGCAAAAAGAACATTGACTTTCACCAACTCCTAGTTAACACCAAGCAGGACCTACCAAAAGCCTGAGCGTATTTTCAAAGGGGCTCCATAACTGTTACCAGGGCGCAAGGGTGGGCAAAGGTCATCATTTTGATTTCCCAAGTATCAAGAGCCACTTTTTGAACGGTCTCTGTCCATTAACTGGAGGTTTACAACACCAAAACAAGCGCCTGGGAGGAGTTGTGTATCCATTCCCACACCATTTCGAAATAAATCTGTGGTAACATCCCTCGAACATCAGCTTATGTTAAGGTAGTGACCATCAAAGGCCAGTTACCTAGTCAGAGATCAGGACCATCCAGAAATTCGGTGCTGAACAGGACACCCCAGCTTGTTGTAATTGTAACCATCTGGGCCATCATGCCCTTGACTGCCACAGTAGGAGTGCGAAGGTTGACAGTAACAATGAGCCCTGTTTTGCCCCTCCTCCTGTACAGCCAAGTCCCCGATCCCCTGTTGAGCAGAGGCTGGAGAAGGTGGAGACAGCAATAAAGGCCATGTGAATTAGTAACAGATTTTGGCCAGTTGCTATGTCCATCAGGTACCCAGGCAAGTGACTTGAGAGTCCCAATGACTCCAGCAATCCTTCAACAGAGAGGTGGCTTCTCCTTTCTGATACGATGCCAGTAGGTCATTGCTATTCCACACTGGAGGCTCTTGATACTTGGGAAATCAATAGCTCTGCCACTACGAAGGATGTGCCCTAAGTCTTATCAGGCTTTGCAGAGAAGTATGAATGAGCCACCTCTAATGACCGCAAGGTAAGGGTGATTCTTGAGTTTGTGCCACATGTATTCACAACCCAGAAACATGAATGTGGAAATGTGTCCTAACCCAATGGGACATGCACCCATGAAGCAGTACTCTCACCCAGCTGAGATATAACATATATTCAATCCACTGTCGAGTCCTTGTAAAAACAGCGTGTTGTTCACAATCATCAGTGTGCTTGCACACAAACAGGAGAGAGAGCACATCCTGAGTGGGGCACAGCCAGAGTGGGTATTTGGAATTTGGTGCAAAGCGGGAATTCGGTGCATGGGGGACGAGGTGCTCTTTGCATTTTTACCTTGCTATCCAACTTCTTATTCAGAGTATGCTGCAGTGGTAGAGGCTACAAGGGAAAAGAATCACTGGTAAGTAGTGGGTAAGGTATTTACTACTTTAATAGCTTATAGTTTAAGGTCTTTTTGTGGTTTGCAGTTTGTATATTCTACAGTAACGAGGATCAGGAAAGAAGGGCCCTAGAGCAATTGACTTAAAAGGTTTAATTTAAAGGGATAAATCATGGAAGGAGCGCTCAAAGCCGTGGTGTGCTCCTCGTGCTCCATGTGGGAAGCCGGGGACATTTCCATGCCCGGGACCAGCACGTGTGCAGGAAGTGTGTCCAGCTGCAGCTCCTGGAAGCTCAGGTTTCAGAGCTGGAGCGGTGTTTGGGGACACTGTGGAGCATCCGCGAGTCTGAGAGCATCGTGGATAGCACGTTTAGAGAGGTGGTCACACCGCAGATGAAGGGACTTGAGGAAGGAAGGGAATGTGTGACCACCAGGCAGTCCAAGAGAAACAGGCAGGTAGTTCAGGAGTCCCCTGGGGTCCCGCTCGCAAATCAGTATTCTGTTTTGGAGGCTGATGAGGGCGCTGGTTCCTCCAGGGAGTGCGAACAGAGCCAAACTTCTGGCACCACAAGCAGCCTGTCTGTACAAGAGGGGAGAAAGGGAGGAAGAGCAATAGTAATAGGGGATTCTATAGTCAGGGGAACAGATAGGCGCTACTATGGCCGTCAACATGACTCCAGGATGGTGTGTTGCCTCCCTGGTGCCAGGGTCCGGGATGTCACTGAACGGCTGCAGGGCATCCTGAAGGGGGAGGGCGATAAGGCAGAGGTCATGGTACATGTTGGTACCAATGACATTGGTAGAAAGAGGGATGAGGTCTTGCATCAAGAATTCAGGGAGTTAGGCAGTAGACTAAAAAGCAAGACCTCTCGGGTTGTAATCTCTGGATTACTCCCAGTGCCACTTGCTAGCGAGCTCAGAAATAGGAGAATAGCACAGATGAATAAGTGGCTTAAGAGTTGGTGCAGGAGGGAGGGTTTTGGATTCCTGGATCACTGGGACCATTTCTGGGGAAGGTGGGACCTGTACAAGCGGGACGGTCTACATCTGAACCAGAGTGGGACTAACATCCTTGCGGGCGGGTTTGCTAGTGCTGTTGGGAGGAGTTTAAACTAATTCGGCAGGGGGAGGGGACACAGAATGTTAGCAGAATAGGGACACATCATAATACAGTAAAACAATCAACTCAGAGAGAGTACAGCTGCAATAAGCTTCAAGGGAGTAAGGCAAGGCTGGATGGCCTCTACATTAATGCCAGGGGTATTACAGGTAAAACGGATGAATTAAGGGCAAGGATTGACAAGTGGAATTGTGTTATAGTAGCCATCACTGAGACGTGGTTGAGGGAAGGGCAGGATTGACAGCTCAATATTCCGGGATATAGAATCTTCAGGCGAGACAGGGGAGGGGGTAAAAGAGGAGGAAGCGTTGCATTATTAGTTAAGGAGTCAGTTACTGCAGTAAGGAGAGATTATATCTTGGAGGGGGCATCGAATGAAGCTTTGTGGGTAGAGTTTAGGAATAAAAAAGGGGCAACCACATTGTTAGGTGTTTATTATAGACCCCCAGATAGTCAGCGGGAAATTGAGGAGCAAATATGTGCACAATTTGTGGAGGTGTGTAAAAACAATAACAATAGGGTGATTATATTAGGTGATTTCAACTTTCCCAACATTAATTGGAATAGACATAGTGTTAAGGGCTTGGATAGAGTGGATTTCTTGAAATGTGTACAGGAGAACTTTTTAGGTCAATATGTAGAGGGTCCAACAAGGGACGGAGGGTTGCTGGACCTAATTCTGGGGAATGAAGCCAGACAGGTGGCTGAGGTGGTAGTGGGCGAGCATTTTAGCGATAGCGACCACAACATGGTAGAGTTTAAAAACAAAAAACTGCGGATGCTGGAAATCCAAAACAAAAACAGAATTACCTGGAAAAACTCAGCAGGTCTGGCAGCATCGGTGGAGAAGAAAGTTGAAGGGTCATGAGGACTCGACATGTCAACTCCTTTCTTCTCCGCCGATGCTGCCAGACCTGCTGAGTTTTTCCAGGTAATTCTGTTTTTGTTATGGTACAGTTTAAGTTTGTTATGGACAAAGAAATCAAGTTGCAAAAAAATGTTTTGGATTGGGGGAGAGTGGATTTTAGTAAAATAAGGCAGGATCTGGCCAAGGTAGACTAGGAACAGTTACTTGTGGGGAAATCTCCAGAGGAGCAGTGGGGGGTGTTCAAAAAGGAAATGGGGAGGGTACAGGTTCAACATGTTCCCTCGAGGGTGATAGGAAGGAGTAACAAGCCCAGAGAACCATGGATGACCAGAGATATTCAGGTTATGATGAGAAGGAAAAGTGAGGCTTTTAGCAGGTACAAGGGAAGCAAATCAGCAGAGGCATTAGTGGAGTACAGAAAGTGTAGGGTGGAGCTTAAGAAAGCAATTAGGAGAGCAAAGAGGGGATATGAGAAAGCTCTGGCTGGTAAAAGTAGGGAAAATCCCAAGATATTCTATAAGTATATCAATGGGAAGAGGATAACCAGGGAAAGAGTAGGGCCCATTAGGGACCAAGGGGGAAATCTATGGGTGGAGCCAGAGGACATCGCTAGGGTGTTGAATGAATACTTCGCATCCATCTTCCCCCAAGCGAATGAGGATGAAGGTATCGAACTCGGGGAAAGAGACTGCGAGGTTCTTAAGCAAATTAAAATAGGGAGTGACAAGGTATTGGAGGCGTTGACAGGCTTAAAAGTGGACAAATCTCCAGGTCCGAATGATTTGTGTCCCAGACCACTGAGGGAGGCAAGAGAGGAGATCGCAGGGGCTTTGACCCGAATTTTTAATTCCTTTCTGGCCACGGGGGAGGTGCCAGAGGACTGGAGAACAGCTAATGTGGTTCCGCTATTTAAGAAGGGTTGTAGAGATAAGCCAGGGAACTACAGGCCAGTGAGTTTCACGTCAGTGGTAGGGAAATTATTGGAGAAAGTTCTGAATGAGAATATCTATCTCCACTTAGAGAGGCAAGGTTTGATCAGGGATGGTCAGCATGGCTTTGTCAGAGGGAGGTCATGCCTAACAAATTTGATTGAATTTTTTGAGGAGGTGACCAGGTGTGTAGATGAGGGTAGTGCAGCTGATGTAGTTTATATGGATTTCAGCAAAGCCTTTGACAAAGTCCCACATGAGAGACTTATAAAGAAGGCAAATGCACATGGGATACAGGGTAATTTGATAAGGTGGATTCAAAATTGGCTTAGTTGTAGGAGGCAGAGGGTGATGACAGAAGGATGCTTTAGTGACTGGAAGCCACTGTCCAGTGGCGTACCACAGGGATCTGTGCTCAGTCCCCTATTATTCGTCATTTATATAAATGACATAGATGACTATGTAGGGGGTAGGATTAGTAAGTTTGCGGATGACACAAAGATTGGCCGGGTGGTTAACAGTGAGGTTGAGTGTCTTGGGCTACAGGAAGATATAGACGGGATGGTCAAATGGGCGGGTAAGTGGCAGATGGAATTTAACCCTGAAAAGCGTGAGGTGATGTACTTTGGAAGGAGTAATTTGACAAGGAAGTATTCAATGAACGACATGGCACTAGGAAGTTCTGAGGAACAAATGGACCTTGGCGTGTGTGTCCATAGATCTCTGAAGGCAGAGGGGCATGTTAGTGGGGTGGTGAAAAAGGCATATGGGACACTTGCCTTTATCAATCGAGGCATAGATTACAAAAGTAGGGAGGTCATGTTGGAGTTGTATAGAACCTTGGTGAGGCCACAGCTGGAGTAGTGTGTGCAGTTCTGGTCGCCACATTATAGGAAGGATGTGATTGCACTGGAGGGGGTGCAGAGGAGATTCACCAGGATGTTGCCTGGGATGAAACATTTAAGATATAAAGAGAGGCTGGATAGACTTGGGTTGTTTTCGTTGGAGCATAGAAGACTGAGGGGCGACCTGATCGAGGTGTACAAGATTATGAGGGGCATGGACAGGGTGGATAGGGACCAGCTGTTCCCCTTAGTTGAAGGGTCAGTCACAAGGGGGCATTAGTTCAAAGTGAGGGGCAGGGGGTTTAGGGGGGATGTGAGGAAAAACTTTTTTACCCAGAGGGTGGTGACGGTCTGGAATGCACTGCCTGGGAGGGTGGTGGAGGCGGGTTGCCTCACATCCTTTAAAAAGTACCTGGATGAGCACTTGGCACGTCATAACATTCAAGGCTATGGGCCAAGTGCTGGTAAATGGGATTAGGTAGGTAGGTCAGGTGTTTCTCACGTATTGGTGCAGACTTGATGGGCCGAAGGGCCTCTTCTGTACTGTGGTTCTGTGATCAGAAATTGAAAAATCAGTTCGAAGAAGAATAAAACAAAACTTGTGCAAGTTTATAGAGATACCAAGATTTTAAAAAAATGTTTAACATAGTTTAAAAGTTTAGTTCACCTTCGATCAGGAACAAAAGGAAGCTAAGTGACTTTGGTTGAGTGAAAATTGCGCAACTACAGTTATGTGCATTTGAGAATGTTTGTTCCGCCCTTTTGCAATGAGGTTAACCCTCTCTACTGTCAGTTACTTTATAATTCACCACCCAACCTTTGTATTGTTACGTGTAAATTTATATATTGGGAGTTATTACATTTTAATTTTCTAAATTGATAGAAATAATTAGACAAATTAACCCATTGGGTTCTTATGCAGGGACACAGTGGATTTTTTGTGTTTTTTTTTAAAACAGTAGACGATGGTTTCCAGGGACACATGAATATTGATATCACAGTGGGAGACCTAGCAGCAAATTTCAGAACTTACCTGCAGACATCAAGGACTTGATTTTCAATTCAGCATCAGAATTCAACACCCAGATAATCTCTGGGTCCCAACAGCAAATGGAAAAGCTCTAATTGTGCTGGCAGTGAGCTCAATTAGTGACACCAAGCACTATGAGGATACTCTTTCAAGTTATCAACAGTCACAGATTGCAACTCTTTTGAGTACAATCACAGTTCTTGGTTTTCCGGGAGTGGGACATGAACCCACAACCCTCTGATTCAAAGGCGAGGGTGCTATGAACTGAGCCACAGCTGACACCTCAAGCACTATGAGGATGGGGGATCTGCCTGCAGAGCCTGCACTGACTTGCAGGAGAGAGGAGGCAGCCCTTAATCCCTTAATTTCTGCCCGCATTGAACTCAACAGCTGTGCACTAATTTGGAGTAGACTGGGTTCGGCAATTTATAAATTGAAAATCTCCTTTTCACCCTCCCCAGCCCCTTAACAAGCTCCTCAATGAGTTTAACGGGCCCTTAATTTGAGGCAAATTTGAATACTCCCCCCCACCCCCCCTCCCACCCTTTGAAAATTCCCATACATCCTGGAGGATCTAGATACTGACACTCCATTCAGAAGGTGCAGTTTTCAAAGCACACTTGCTGATGTTCCAGCCCCCAGGGGCAATTGGAAACCCTGACCCAAAAGTCAAGGCATGGGAATGATTTGAACTAAAGACTGTCTTGCAAAGATTTGGCTTTAGCCTATTTGTTTCCTTCCAAGACCAAGTGCTCAAGAAGGGGGGATATAGAAGCTAGCTTGAAATTAGATGCAAACACTTCTATCTCTGATGTAAAAGTACCATGGAAAACCAGCATGACAGGGCATCATTGTTTCCGAGATTGGGACTGATAAGATAATTTGATATGATTTGCTATTTTAAGCTCTCAAAGGGAAAATTTAGCTGAAATTTAAAGGGATAATCAAATTCTCATTGAACAAAAGAACTGATGGAAAAACAATCCAGGTATTTCCTGAGTATCAAGAAATAAAGTTTTGTTCGGGGCGAGGTAAATTGAATATTGACAAAACCTGCCAACATAACAACACTTATTATTTGTGATAATTTTGAAATAATTAAATGCCTAAAACAACATAACAGGTTACTTTTGAGACATAAAACATCTTCTAAAATAAAGAACAAGCTAATGTTAATCACTGGAAACATTTGGGAACATATGACTTTTATTTTTAAAATATTTTGAGAATATTGTATTGTAAAGTTCCTCCAGGGCTCATGAATGAGATAGTGTGTTAATTAATGGAATATCCCACCAGGGAAAAATGATAGAGACAGGAAAATCACACCACCAAATGGGAATTGGAATAATTCACTCTGGGTGTAATTCAATGGAATATATCCATTTGGCATCCATGTACATTCTAATGAAAGTCAGGGAAGTGTAGATAAAACTTGTAAAATGATAGCTTTCCCTAGGAGTTGTTTCTTCCCTATAAACTTTTTAAGAAAACTACATTTGATAGTCTGGTCACTGCCCAAGGTATTGGGGCCATGTAGAGGGAGATAAGCAAAGAATATGAGACAGACATCCCTCCAATCTTTTGATACGACCATCTGAAAGTCCCCATGTACCACCTTAAACATTCATTCCCTGCACCACTAGCGCACAGTGGCAGCAGTGTGTACCATATACAAGATGCACTGCAGCAACTCACCTAGTCTCCTTCATCAGCACCTTACAACCCAAAAACTTGATCAGCGAGAAGGACAAGGGAAGCAGGTGCATGTGAACACCACCACCTGCAAATTCTCCTTCAAGTTCCACTCACCATCCTGACTTGGAAATATATCGCCGTTCCTTCACTGTCGCTGGGTCAAAATCTTGGAACTCCCTTCCTAACAGCACTGTGGGTGTACCTACACCACATGGACTGCAGCAGTTCAAGAAGGAAGCTCACCACCACCTTCTCAAGGGCAATTAGGGATGGGAAATAAATGCTGGCTTTGACTGCGATGCTTACATCACATGAATGAATAAAAGAAAAACAACCTGGGAAATCGCATGCACTGACAGTTAAGGGCCCAGGATGAAAGGTGTGCTCAGTTGTCCTTTATCTAATAGTCTAGTAGCAGGCCAGAGGTTTGCTGACACTTGGCATTTTTGCACTTTTGACCAACTGGTTGTCCCAACACATCCATGTGGCAAGTTAAAACATCCCCCCACCCCACCCCCAACATTTCATGTCTATCAGAACTGAAGTACTGAAGGGCATTTAAAAAAATGTGTTTTTTGATCATATCCTTTGACACACTTGTCTATTAATTATAAATATTGGTGGTGGGGTTGAATGGGTGGGAATGGAAGAAGGGAGGTTTTTGTAATGAAACTCCAGGAATGCATTGACCAGTGTTAGCAACTGTTCTCTGCCCTCCAGAATGATAAACAACTGCTCAGCACAACTCTCTGTTTTCCAAATCCTTAGCAAATTCCATATCCAAGCTGGCCTTAATCCTATCAGTTTCAATTTTGCTAACAAAATCCCTGAAATAAATTAAAATTGATGTAGCAACACTCAAACAGATTTCGCAGCTTTGTGCTGAAACTGGGAGTTGCCGCTAAATAAAACCAGTTATTCACGCAACTCACCTTTAGCAGTTATCGGTTGCAGTTTCACAGATGATGCAACCCTGAATATCAATAGAAGATAAAGCAGAAACTGGTGCAAAGAGTTAGGCTGTGTTGTTTGTGTAGCTCTTATTGAATATATTTTGGGAGTGTATGAAATGAAAGAATGCTTTGTGTGTTTCATCACCCATTAAACAATAGCTGCAACAAAAACAGAATTACCTGGAAAAACTCAGCAGGTCTGGCAGCATCGGTGGAAAAGAAATCAGTTGACGTTTCGAGTCCTCACGACCCTTCGGCAGAACTGAATATAGTTAGGAGAGAGGTGAAATATAAGCTGGTCTAAGGTGGGGGGTGGGGGGGAGAGAGAAGTTGAGGGTGGGGTGATTGTGGGGATAAGCAAGCAGTGATAGAAGCAGATAATCAAAAGATGTCACAGACAAAAGGATCAAAGAGGTGTTGAAGGTGGTGATATTATCTAAGAAAAGTGCTAATTAAGAATGGAAGACAGGATACTCAAGGTACAGCTCTAGTGGGGGTGGGGTGGAAAGACTAACAAAGTTTTAGTTTTAGATTTAAAAATAATGGAAATAGGTGGGAAAAGAAGAATCTATATAAATTATTGAAAAAAAAGGGGGGGAGGGGGGAGAAACGGGGTGGGGATGGGGGGAGGGGGAGTTTAAGATCTAAAGTTGTTGAATTCAATATTCAGCCCAGAAGGCTGTAAAGCGCCTAGTCGGAAGATGAGGTGCTGTTCCTCCAGTTTGCGTTGGGCTTCACTGGAACAATGCAGCAAGCCAAGGACAGACATGTGGGCAAGAGAACAGGGTGGCGTGTTAAAATGGCAAGCGACAGGGAGGTTTGGGTCATTCTTGCGGACAGACCGCAGGTGTTCTGCAAAGCGGTCGCCCAGTTTGCATTTGGTCTCTCCAATGTAGAGGAGACCGCATTGGGAGCAACGAATGCAGTAGACTAAGTTAGGGGAAATGCAAATGAAATGCTGCTTCACTTGAAAGGAGTGTTTGGGCCCTTGGACGGTGAGTAGAGAGGAAGTGAAGGGGCAGGTGTTGCATCTTCTGCGTGTGCATGGGGAGGTGCCATAGGTGGGGGTTGAGGAGTAGGGGGTGATGGAGGAGTGGGCCAGGGTGTCCCGGAGGGAACGATCCCTACGGAATGCCGCCAGAGGGGGTGAAGGGAAGATGTGTTTGGTGGTGGCATCATGCTGGAGTTGGCGGAAATGGCGGAGGATGATCCTTTGAATGCGGAGGCTGGTTGGGTGATAAGTGAGGACAAGGGGGACCCTATCATGCTTCTGGGAAGGAGGAGAAGGCGTGAGGGCGGATGCGCGGGATATGGGCCGGACACGGTTGAGGGCCCTGTCAACGACCATGGGTGGAAAACCTCAGTTAAGGAAGAAGGAGGACATGTCAGAGGAGCTGTTTTTGAAGGTAGCGTCATCAGAACAGATGCGACGGAGGCGAAGGAACTGAGAGAATGGGATGGAGTCCTTACAGGAAGCGGGGTGTGAGGAGCTGTAGTCGAGGTAGCTGTGGGAGTCGGTAGGCTTGTAATGGATATTGGTGGACAGTCTATCATCAGAAATTGAGACAGAGAGGTCAAGGAAGGGAAGAGAAGTGTCAGAGATGGACCATGTGAAAATGATGGAGGGGTGGAGATTGGAAGCAAAATTAATAAATTTTTCCAGGTCCCGACGAGAGCATGAAGCCGCACCGAAGTAATCATCGATGTACCGGAGAAAGATTTGTGGGAGGGGGCCAGAGTAGGACTGGAACAAGGAATGTTCCACATACCCCATAAAGCCATTGTTTCCAGGACTGTCACTGACCTCATCTCCTCTGGAGATCTTCCTCCCACAGCTTCCAACTTGATAGTCGCCCAACCTCGGACGGCCCGCTTCTACCTCCTACCCAATATCCACAAGCAGAACTATCCTGGCAGACCGATCGTGTCAGCCTGTTCCTGCCCCACGGAACTCATTTCTCGTTATCTTGACTCCCTTCTCTCTCCCCTTGTCCAGTCCCTTCCCACCTACATCCGTGATTCCTCTGACACCTTACGTCACATCAACAATTTCCAGTTCCCTGGCCCCAACCGCTTCCTCTTCACCATGGATGTCCAATCCCTCTACACCTCCATCCCCCACCAGGATGGTCTGAGGGCCCTTAGCTTCTTCCTTGAACAGAGGCCCGAACAATCCCCATCCACCACTACTCTCCTCCGTCTGGCTGAACTTGTTCTCACGCTGAACAATTTCTCCTTTAACTCCTCTCACTTCCGCCAAATAAAAGGTGTGGCTATGGGTACCCGCATGGGCCCCAGCTATGCCTGTCTCTTTATGGGGTATGTGGAACATTCCTTGTTCCAGTCCTACTCCGGCCCCCTCCCACAACTCTTTCTCCGGTACATCGATGATTACTTCGGTGCGGCTTCATGCTCTCGTCGGGACCTGGAAAAATTTATTAATTTTGCTTCCAATCTCCACCCCTCCATCATTTTCACATGGTCCATCTCTGACACTTCTCTTCCCTTCCTTGACCTCTCTGTCTCAATTTCTGATGATAGACTGTCCACCAATATCCATTACAAGCCTACCGACTCCCACAGCTACCTCGACTACAGCTCCTCACACCCCGCTTCCTGTAAGGACTCCATCCCATTCTCTCAGTTCCTTCGCCTCCGTCGCATCTGTTCTGATGACACTACCTTCAAAAACAGCTCCTCTGACATGTCCTCCTTCTTCCTTAACCGAGGTTTTCCACCCACGGTCGTTGACAGGGCCCTCAACCGTGTCCGGCCCATATCCCGCGCATCCGCCCTCACGCCTTCTCCTCCTTCCCAGAAGCATGATAGGGTCCCCCTTGTCCTCACTTATCACCCAACCAGCCTCCACATTCAAAGGATCATCCTCCGCCATTTCCGCCAACTCCAGCATGATGCCACCACCAAACACATCTTCCCTTCACCCCCCCGGCGACATTCCGTAGGGATCGTTCCCTCCGGGACACCCTGGTCCACTCCTCCATCACCCCCTACTCCTCAACCCCCACCTATGGCACCTCCCCATGCACACGCAGAAGATGCAACACCTGCCCCTTCACTTCCTCTCTACTCACCGTCCAAGGGCCCAAACACTCCTTTCAAGTGAAGCAGCATTTCACTTGCATTTCCCCTAACTTAGTCTACTGCATTCGTTGCTCCCAATGCGGTCTCCTCTACATTGGAGAGACCAAACGCAAACTGGGCGACCGCTTTGCAGAACACCTGCGGTCTGTCCGCAAGAAAGACCCAAACCTCCCTGTTGCTTGCCATTTTAACACTCCACCCTGTTCTCTTGCCCACATGTCTGTCCTTGGCTTGCTGCATTGTTCCAGTGAAGCCCAACGCAAACTGGAGGAACAGCACCTCATCTTCCGACTAGGCACTTTACAGCCTTCCGGGCTGAATATTGTAATCAACAACTTTAGATCTTAAACTCCCCCTCCCCCCATCCCCACCCCATTTCTCCCCCCTCCCCCTTTTTTTTTCAATAATTTATATAGATTCTTCTTTTCCCACCTATTTCCATTATTTTTAAATCTAAAACTAAAACTTTGTTAGTCTTTCCACCCCACCCCCACTAGAGCTGTACCTTGAGTATCCTGTCTTCCATTCTTAATTAGCACTTTTCTTAGATAATATCACCACCTTCAACACCTCTTTGATCCTTTTGTCTGTGACATCTTTTGATTATCTGCTCCTATCACTGCTTGCTTATCCCCACAATCACCCCACCCTCAACTTCTCTCTCCCCCCACCCCCGACCTTAGACCAGCTTATATTTCACCTCTCTCCTAACTATACTCAGTTCTGCCGAATGGTCGTGAGGACTCGAAACGTCAACTGATTTCTTCTCAACCGATGCTGCCAGACCTGCTAAGTTTTTCCAGGTAATTCTGTTTTTGTTTTGGATTTCCAGCATCCGCAGTAGCTTTTAGCTTTTTGTTTTTAAACAATAGCTGCATCTTTCTTTGCTTTAAAAGTTTTGCACAAAGCACTTCAGATTGATAGCGCCCCCTGCAGCACACTGAGAACCTGTAAAAGCCCCAGCTGGAGAATTGTGGCCAATTCTTGCCACCATTCTTTAGCAATGATGCCAAGGCCTTAGGGTGCAGACGAGATTTACTAGAATATGATTCCAGGGATGAAAGACTTCAGTTATATGGAGAGATTAGAGAAAATGGAATTCTTCTCCAGGAAACAGTGAAGGTTAAGGGGAGATTAAATAGAGGTGTTGTAAATCTGAAACATTTTGATAGGGAAATAAGGAAAATCTGTTTGCAATGGCATTTGGTTTGGCGACCAGAGGACACAGGTTTAAGGTAATTGACAAAAGAACCAGAGACGACTTGAAGAATATAAATTTACACAGCAAAGTGTGATCATGGAATGCACTGCCTGTAAACAGATTCACTAATAACTTTCAAAAGGGATTTTGAACAATGCTTGAGAAGGAAATGCTGCCACTTTGGGGAAAGAGCAGAGGCATGGGACTAATTGGATAGATCTTTCAGAGAGGTGGTAAAGACACAATGGGCCGAATGGCCTCACTATGTGCTATGTCATTTTATAATTCTATACAATGAGGAAACCTCTTTAAACGTTTATCTAGGTAATACCAAGTCACCATATTAGCATCAGGCACAGCTTAATAATATTACTTTCACCCCTAAGTCTGAAGGGTGCTTTTTTTTATTTTCTTTTATATGTTCATGGGATGTGAGCTTTGCTGGCAAGGTCAGTATTTGTTGTCATCCTAACTGCCCTTTAGAAGGTGGTGGTGAGCTGCCTACTTGAGCCTCTGCAGCCATGTGGTGTAGGTACACCCACAGTGCTGTTAGGAAGGGAGTTCCAGGATTTTGATCCAGCGACAGTGAAGGAACGGCGACATAGTTCCAAGTTAGGAGGTTCCATGTTGCTTGGAGGGGAACTTGCAGGTGGTAGTGTTCCTATGCATCTGCTGCCCTTGTCCTTCAAGGTGGTAGAAGTCACAGGTGTGGAAAATGCTTTGGGGAGTCAGGAGTTGAGTTACTTGCCACAAAATTTCCAGCCTCTTACCTGCTTCATATGACATATTTATATGACTCGTCCAGTTAAGTTCTGCTAAATGGTAACCTCTGGAATGTTGATAGTGGGGGATGATAATGCCATTGAATGTCACGGGGAGATGGTTAGATTCTCTCCTGTTGGAGATGGTCATTGACTGGCACGTTTGGCGCATATGTTATTTGCTACTTATGCCACTTATAAAGCAGCTGAAGATGGTTGGCCCGATTACGCTACCCTGAGGAACTCCTGCAGCAATGTCCTGGACCTTCAACAACCACAACCATCTTAACTTGTGCTCTGTAAGACTCCAACCAGTGGAGAGTTTTCCCAGAACTTGCCAAGCTGAGTAAGCCGGGAAGATAGCAGGATTGATGAGGATGAGCAATTGCCGTCCTGGAAAGCTGCTAAATAGCGAGAGATGACAGCTGCTTCTTTGATTAACTAAACGACTTTTGTTCACAGTCTTTGTTCTGAGATTGTGGAGATGATTTCCAAGAGTTTGGAAGCCATTTCTGCTGGGGTTTCTTGCCTTTGATCGACACTTCCCAGTTGTCAACCTTCTCACTTTTGCAGCCCTACCTTGGACCTCAAATGAGGAACAAGAGGAGCAGCAATGCCAGTAACCACAGGAGCTGCAGCTGCCTTCTCTTCAACCACTTGTCACTCCACAAAGGGGTTGAAGACAGAGTTCCAGCTCATGGGAGGCAAAACCTGCAACACAGGATTTACAGCTTTTGGGACATGACTGAGCACCGATGCCTCAGGAAACCCAAACCTTCACTTCAGGTCATTGCAGACATCTGCAGGTTCCTGGAACAAGGTCTCCTTCCAAGTGGACCAAGTAGTCATGCATTCCCAATGACCATCAAGGTCACCACAATCATGAATTTCTCTATCTCTGCTCCTGTCAGGGATCTACGGGTGATAACTGTACAATTTCACAACCTGCTGTGCACAAGTGCATCTCCCAGCTGACAGATCTCCTGTTTATACAGGCACTAAACTAGTGATGAAGACAGTTAGAATAACATGGTCCTCAAATTGCTTGTCTATTTGGATTCCCACAGGTCCCAGGAATCCATAGATTGCACCCATGTGGCAACCAAGGCACTCTCAGGTCTACCGGCCCTAATTTGGTCATAACTAGAGTGTTGCATCCAGCCTGGTCACCACACTTTATGAAGGATGTAAGGGTCCTTGAGAGTGTTCAGAGGAGATTTACCAGAATGGTTCCAGGGATGAGGGAATTTAGCTATAAGATTAGGTTGGAGAAGCTGGGGTTGTCCTCTTTGGAGCAAAGGAGGTTGAGGAGAGATCTGATTGAGGTGTACAAGATTATGACATGTTTAGGTAATGCAGATAAAGAAAAGTTGTTCTCATTAGCTGCTTGTACAAGGACTAGGGGACATAAATTTAAAGTTTTGGGTAAGAGATACAGTGGGGATGTGAGGAAAAGCGTTTTTACACTGCGAGTGGTAATGACCTGAAACACTCTGCCTAGGTGGGTGGTGGAAGCCATGACAATCATGATTTTGAAAGAAAACTGAATAGGCACAAGGGAAATAAACTTGTAGAGCTAAGGGGATAGAGAGAGGGGTGGTGCTGACTATATTGTCTACAGAGAGCTGGTGTGGACTCAGTGGGCCAAATGGTTTCCTGTGTCATGATGACTCTAAGACTGTATGACTCTATTTGTCAATTGAAAGGAATGCCACTCTATTAATATACAGCCAGTATGCAACCACCAAACGATGATCATGCATGTCTGTACAAGATATCTAGGAATCTGCTATTCATCACCAGTCATGTTTATCACAGATATTCACCTCTCAAGTAGGGTCAGTAATGGCTCCTTGGAGATAAGGGCTACACTCTAAGGAAGTGGCTGATGACACCTGTGAGGAACTCTACCACTGGCACACAGGAAAAGTACAGCCAGGCGACCTGAACACAAGAGTGACCACTGAGCAAGCCATTGGTGTCATTCAGGTGCCCAGATAGATCTGTGAGCATCCTTCAATATACATCAGTAAGGATATCCAGAATTATAGTGGTGTCCTGCGCTGGAGATGAACTGGAGCTGCAGAAGGAGGAAGATGATGGTCACTCCACATCTTTGGAGGAGGAAGAGGAAGTGAAGGGGAACAGGTAGGGTTGAAGGAGGAGTCCAATGTGCCGAGGGTACCTGCAGACATACACTTAGCTGCCTGGGACACCTGGGATGGATTCATTCAGGAACACTTCAGATAATCCTAGGCCGTACAGCCATCTGGCATACCAATGTATGCTTCCTCCCCACCAGCACCCACAGCCTGCAGGACAAAGCAGTCCCATAGTTAACAATCTATTTATCCCTCTCACCGACACTCATTCCATAGTTAACAATCTATCCCTCTCACTGATACTCATCCCATAGTTAACAATCCATCCCTCTCACCGACACTCATCCCATAGTTAACAATCCATCCCTCTCACCGACATTCATTCCATAGTTAACAATCCATCCCTCTCACCGACACTCATCCCATAGTTAACAATCCATCCCTCTCACCGACACTCATCCCATAGTTAACAATCTATCCCTCTCACCGATATTCATTCCATAGTTAACAATCTATCCCTCTCACCGACACACATTCCATAGTTAAAAATCCATCCCTCTCACTGACATACATTGCTTCTCCTCTACCCCTGTCATACCATTGTCCTGAAGGCTGAGAGCCACTTGGGAGGTGGCAAGCAACTATGGGAAACATAAGACAAAAGAGCTTTGAAATCAAGTTTATGATTTGTAAACGTTGAACATAAAATAACAATGTAACACAGGGTTAAACACCCAAATGATAACCCTTGTGCAAATATGAATTCTTCCTTTTCCTTTTCCTGTTTTTTAGTCTTTTATGGGATGTGGGCATTGCTGCTACCTCTGAGGCTTTAGCAGAGTTAAGGCAGGCTGTGCATTCCCCTGTTCTGACTGCTCATGGCTGATGACCTCAAGGTTTTGGACCCCATGAGACCCCCAATAAAGCCTGCTTCACTTGTATCTGTACAGGAGCTGACTTGGCTATTGGGGCAGGAGGCAGCATAAACAGCTCTGACTAAAGGGGTAGGAAACATGGGATGTGTGGAACTACTTTGAACAGAGTGTTCACTTCCATATTCCCTTCTCCATCTTCCCTCTCAAGGCCCACCTACACTCCCCTGCTGGGTAAGATCTCCAGTAAGGCACTGAATGACCAAGGTGAGGTTTTCCTCCAACCTATTTAAGCTGGTAAACTGATTGTGCAGACCACTGGACAGAGCCAGCATGCACTCAGCTGTCTGTCGTGTCTGATGCTCTATGCAGGTGGCCATGCGTTCCATGGAGTTAGATCAGCACAAAAGCCTGTTATGGCAGTCCTGGTGAAGATGGAATCCTTCAATCTCTCTCCTGTCATGCGCGGTACCTCTGGAAATGCTAACACTACCTTGCACATTTGCTGCTGATGCTCTAGAACATTTCTTTTCATTAATGATCCCCAAAGCTCAGCATCTGAGTCCATCTGAGCAGAACTTGGAGTGTCCTGCGCCCTCTGATGGGAACTGTCCAATGTTGTACCTGTCTCCAACAATTGTTGCTTGCTTTTAATGCGTGACCCACCATTTGACAATCCAACTACCTGACTTGGAGCCCCAACAAGGTATATGTATCTAAGTTGATGGTGGGCATGCACGATCATGTGATGGTGCTTCCTGAAAGTGTCTGGCCTCTTCTGTGGAGTCTTTGTCCTTCTCTGAGGACCAGCTCCTGGGGGATGGTTGCAGGATCTGTGGGAGATGAAGACATAATTTAGAACTGACAAAGCGAGAGGGTTTACAGTTGTGATGAGAAATGTAAGTTTTTATATTCTTGTGATTATGTTGTCTGTGTAGAAAGCTGTGTGTTTCTAGGGTTAATTAAACAGGGGGGAAGGTTACTAGAGACAGGTTGTCTGTGAGGTCTAAGAAATGAAAGGTTAAAGGTGTTAGGTTTGTGCATTTGTAATAAGAGGTTATGGTGGGATTTGAGTTACAGGTAAATATGTTGGATCTGAAATTTGCATCTTGAGATAAGTTGGGGCTTTGATTTTTCAGCTTTTGAATTTCAAAAGGGAGTTCAGAGGTGACAGGGAATATTTGCATCTTATAGGGGTTCCATGAGTAAACAGGGGAAGGTATATTAAATTTTATTGTCCCTAAAGTAGAAACAAAATAGAAACCATGAAAGATCTTTATATTTGGAGAAGTTGCGTTTCAAAGAGGTTTGAAGACAATGGAACCTGAGATGAAAGGGGAAAAAGATATTTAAAGAAGGGTACGTTTAGCTGTTGGGGTAGTTGGCGTAGGGGACCCACTGACGGCCAGCTTCTTTGTGTGTGAGCAGCTGTGAAAGTTTTGAATTGGAAGCAGCCACCCAGTGTTAAGCCAGGAGAGTCTTTGTTTTAGGAAACAGTTTGTTTCTGAACCTCCTTTTGGAATTCCACATCAGAGTGGAAGTGTCTAAGAAGTCATAAGATGTACCTTTATGGATTTTTAACCATATACTATAAGGGGTTGTTGTCAGAAAGGTAGTTTAATTGTGTACTTTTGACCAAGCATGTTTTTTAGGGATTGTTCTGTAAGATTGTTCTAACTGTGTAAATTTCACCTTGTGTGCCTAAGTTTTTTTTTCTTTTAACAAATCTTTTAAATTCTAATGGTGTTACTGGAATCCTATGCTTTTGAGGTCTGTAGCTCTTCCTCCTTGTCTTCACAATAAAAAAAATGTTTATGATCACCAAGACAGACTTCACTCTGGGGTCTGGCTTGCTCAGCAATAACACCAGCTGTGATTGTAACACAGTCATCAATGTGCAGATCATCATTTTTAGTGTCTGCTGACATCAAGTGAGTGAGTGTTGTCTGCCATGTGCCTGTGTGGTATTTAATTCCCTCACCAGGAAGCTGGGAGACCCCCAACTCTTCATTGTTGACCATGCCGGCCAAGACTCTGTTTACCTCCAGTGCATCCTCCTCCACAGTGGTCAGGGTCACAATGACTGGTGGGCTACACTACAGTTCCCTGTCTCTCACTGGTGTTCTGCCTCCCAAAAAGAATATAATTATGAGTGTTGGAAATGAAACGCTTTGAGAAGATGGAATTGCAACATTTGTGGAAGGTCATTGTAAGTGCGATGTGGCGAGAAGAGGAGGGTGAGCGATAGTGGTGGCTGCTCGGATGGGAATGTTGGGAGATTCCTCCACAAAGTGGTCCCTTTAAATAGGGAAGCTTCAACAGTCAGGTACTGGCTGTCATCACGCCCGCAAGCTACAATCGGTTGGGAAATGGAATGCTGATGCTGCAGCTTAGTTAAAAAGCCACAAAGAAACCTGTTGCTCAAACCTTTAGGTTTCCAACCTGCTTCCAGCCTCTCTGGGTCAACGTGTTGAAATTTAGCTCATGACCTCTGTTTTTCTCTCCACAGATGCTGCCTAATTTACTGAATACATCCAGCATTTTCTGTTCTTATTTAAGGGTTTCCTCCTGAGCTGTTCTGAACAGTAACCAAGTCATTAATCTATTTGGAAGAGCAGGGGAATTTCTCCCGTCTCCTGGCCAACATTTATCCCTCAATCAACAGCAAGTAGATTATCCAGACATTATCACAATGGTGTTTCTGGAATCTTACTGTGTACAATCTGACTTCATGGCTGTAAAACACTTTGAGGAAGGAAAAGGCACTATATAACTGCATGTCTTTCCATGGGTGTAAACTATGGGCTGGGCTGAATTCAGTTCCACCCATACCTCATCTAACCCTATCAACATAACAAAAGTATGTGGGAAGGAGCTGCATTACTGAATCTTTCCCACATTAATTTTGCTCTGAGGGACAACACAACCAGTTTGTTGGCGTTTATGATGTCAAATAAAGCCAATAAAAACAACTCACAGTCACATAATACCTTAAGGCATGTCACAAGATATTTCTCAATTAAAAGTTTGACATTGAACCACAGAAGGAAATATCAGGACAGATGGCCAAAATGGTCAAAGGGGTAGGTTTTAAGAAGTATTTTAAAGGAGGAAAAAGATTTGAAGAGGTTACAGTTTTAGGAAGCAAGTTCCAGAGATTAGGACCTGGACAGCTGAAGGCACGGCCACCAAAGGTGAAGCGATGAAAACTGGGGACTGGGGAAAACTGTGCCACAAGAACACAAGATATAGGAGCAGGAGTAGACCATATGGCCCATCGAGCTTGCTCTGACATTCAATACAATCATGGCTGATCTTGGATTTCAACTCAAATTTCTCGCGGCTCCCCATAACCCTTAATTCCTTGAGAGACCAAAAATCTGTCTATCCCAACCTTAAATGTATTCAACAATGGAGTGTTCACAATTCCAAAGATAAAGGCACTAGTGAGTTGTTTTTTTTTGGCTTTGTTTGACACCATAAATGCCAACAAACTGCATGGTTGTGTGGTCCTTCAAGGCAAAATTAACGTGGGAAAGATTCAGTAATACAGCTCCTTCCCACATCCTTTTTTTAATCTTGATATGGTTAGATGAAGTTTAAGTGGAGGAAGCTTGGGTGGAACATACACACATGCACTGACCAATTGAACCTGTTACTATGTTCTACATTCTGTTTAATTTTCTGAAGTCTGGGGCGTTCATTTTGCTTACAGATGTCTCCTGGCTACAATTAACAATATTGATGTGCAGTTTATGCTGACAACCAATTTAAGATTGTCAGTCAGCCTCACAGTCTGGCATATTTGCATGGTGAGGGGGTCGGGGGGCAGGGGGGTTGTCTCCAGG